>NW_022631022.1:4775018-5399825 GCF_010015895.1 Lontra canadensis | reverse complement strand
GAGGTGACTTTTTTGGCTCTAGGGAAGGTTGGAAAGTTTCCAAGCAGGACAAGCTTTCAGGTTCACCAAAGGCAGGACCCCAAGGGACGTTAATACCCAGGAGGCAGCAAAAGAGGCCAAGAGGCCACAAAGAAGGTTCTGTCATTTCTGCAGATGGGTTTCGTTCAGTTAGCCCAGTGCTAGGAACAAGTGTCCGTGAGCATAACGCCACTATCGCCTGGGAAAGACAAGAAGGGAGGGAGAAGGCCTTTTGTCTGGCTCCCTGTTCAACTTCCCCCACATGAGCTGCTGAGTCTTGTTTTGTTTTTCTAAAATACATTATCTACCATGCCCAGCACCCAAATCTTGGTTTCTAAAAACCATTCTCCACTAAAAGGAACCAGGACTCCTTGGAGAAATAGTTGATTCCAGGACTAGGACAGGCAACATCTTGTAGGGTCAGAAAATGAGGGAGTTTTAAAATTTTTTAGTTCGTGGAAAATAACTCAATTAATTTTAAAAAGCTGATAGGGACATAAAAAAACACACAACAACCAGAGTGAAAAGGTTACTACTGGACAAACCAGAGACAATTTGGGCAGTGAAATAAATAATAACTGTAAAAGAGTAGAACGTATTACCTAGCCAATGAATCTAGCCCATATTGATATTTATAAATGCAAACATATGGGGCACCTGAGTGGCTCAGCGGGTTAAAGCCTCTGCCTTTGACTCAGGTCATGGTCCCAGGGTCCTGGGATTGAGCCCTGCATCGGGCTCTCTGCTCAGCAGGGAGCCTGCTTCCTCCACTCTCTCTGCCTGCTTCTCTGCCTAGTTGTGATCTCTGTCTGTCAAATAAATAAAATCTTATAAAAATAAATAAATAAATGCAAACATACATACAAAATGATAATTAAGGGACAGGAAACAAGAGAAGAAAAGTTCTTTGTGTCAAATAATAAATGTAGAAAAAATGATAGGTAAGAAAATCACCATTTTATAACTATTATACTAATAAATGATTTGTGTATTTTTAAAAAATTTAAGATTTTATTTTTAAGTAATCTCTACACCCGGGGCTCAAACTCACAACCTGGAAATCAAGAGTCGCATGCTCAAGAGGGAAAAAAGGAGAAAAAAAAGTCACATGCTCTATCAACTGAGCCAGGCAGGTACCCCAGTGACTTATGTATTTTTAATTATAAAGCGAAAAGAGTCCCTTTACACTTGAGAGATCTAGAACCAACTGATCAAAGCGAATGTCACCAATGAGAACTGACTTCATGTGCCTTCTGAGAAGGCTGCACTATTTCCACCAAAAACTGATAAGCTGGGTGGCTCAGTTGGTTAAGCGACTGCCTTCGGCTCAGGTCATGATCCCAGAGTCCTGGGATCGAGTGCCACATCAGGCTCCCAGCTCCATGGGGAGTCTGCTTCTCCCTCTGACCTCCCCTCTCAGGCTCTCTCACTTTCTCTCTCTCTCTCAAATAAATAAATAAAATCTTTAAAAAAAAAAAAACAAAAACAAAACTCATAAGCTGCACCTCACCCTGACAGAACAGCCAAATTCAAATTAAGGGACATGCCACAAAACCAGTGCACATAAACTTCCAAAGGGTCAATATATATATAATATATAATATATAATATATACAACACGTATCATGCACTAAGTCGTTAAAGCTGTGTTTATTTTGTATGATGGATTGTCTCCTGAAGCTATACTACTTACTTTAGATTATCTGAATTTCCCCTCTTTGGGTGCTCCTATATGTGATATATTACTCTGAAAACATGTAAAATGCTAACAACTTTTCTGTAAGTTTGAAATTATATAAAAATCAAACATTACCCCAAAAAAGTCATTAGAAAGGCTGTGCTAACTATCACTGACGTTTGTAAATGGGTCCTCACACATGGTTCCCTTGAAATTATTTAGCAGTTGGGCACCCTTTCAGAAGCGTAAATGTCAAAGGAAAGCGATGTTTTCTTAATGGAAATAATAGCCTGTTCCACTTTTTTAACAGCTTTATTGAGATATAATGCACATAGCATATAATTCACCCATATAAAGTATGTTGTTTAAGGCTTTTGATATATTATTAAATTTTTAATTATGGTAAAATATATATAATGTAACATGTGCCATTGTAACCATTTTTCAGTGTATAATTCAGTGACATTAATTATATTCACAATCCCTGATATCACACTATTTTTCTTACTAGAAAAAAAGTTTATTTTTTAAATAAAGTGCTTCTAATTCTCTGCAGAAGAGGATGAAATCTTTGTGTTTTGGCACATACACAGTTTGTGAAATACTAAGAAGAAATTAGAAGGGAGGGGTACCTGGGTAGCTCAGTGAGGTAACCGTCTGCCTTCTGCTCAGGTCATGATCCCAGGGTCCTGGGATCGAGCTCCATATCAGGCTCCCTGCTCCCTGGGGAGTCTGCTTCTCCCTCTCCCTCTGCCCCTCCCCTTGCTTGTGCTCTCTCTCTCTCTCTCTCTCTCAAATAAATAAATAAATAAAATCTTAAAAAAAACAATTGGAAGGGAGACCTGAAAGCACATTTAAAGCCCTCAGATCTCCTGGTGACCAGCCCTATGCATTGAACTTAAAAAAAATTATTGATAATTCCTACTTACTGTGAAAATACACACTTTTGAAATGTTTCATCCTTTTTAGGGAATATGTATTTTTTAAAATGGAAAAATCCCTCTTTGGGCTACAAGCAAAGTCAGCTATGTGAGTATGTGTGTCCACATGGTAATCTGCTGATATAAAATGGACTGATTTTTACTTCTGGCGCAGGGTGGGGGCGAATGATCAGCCACATTGCAGACACCTTCAGAAGTAAAACACAAATGAAGTCGCATTTTTACAAAAGTCCTCAATATCTTACCCAAAGAGAGAGCTGAACGGTGGGAATGTGAGTCATGGTGGCAGACCCCAAAGAGTGACCAGGAGTAGCAAGGGGGCATGAGGCATAGTGAAGACAGCCTTGAACCTGAGCTCACGTACTGGGTGGGACCCTTCTCTGGAGTTAACCCCCTGTATGACCCAGGGCAAGTCATTTCCCTTGTTACGTCTCAATAGTTTTTACCCAAAAGAGGGAGTATGTCAAACAGAATGTTTTCAGCTGCAAAGAACAGAAAACCCAACTCAAAACAGCTGAGGCAATAACAAGCCTTATAATGAGAAGTGGGAGGGAGGAGGGTCTGGGTGGACTTTATCGGCTCTGGGCTGTGGTCAAGCACCCAGTTTCCTTCCATCTTTCCGCCCTGCCAGCCTCTGCTCAGAATAACTGTTCCTCAAACTGAGGCACAACAGCGTCCAGCAGCCAGGGAGCAGAACAGCAGCTCTACGAAGAGCAAGGGGAACCCCGTTCTTCCAAGCCCCTCAACAGCCTTGCTTCCATCTGTGAGAACCACGCCAGGTGCCTAAACTTAGCAAAGGGAGTGCCCTCCCCCCCCCCCCCCCCCCCCCGACCTGTGCTGCTCCCAGACCGGGGAGTGGGATCCGGGTCCGCCTTCTCTGAGGCCCAGGAAGGAGGAGGATAGGAACAAAGCCAAGGTCCAGGAGTCACACCGAGAAGGCGGACTGGGACCCCTGGAACAACTGGTGAGTACGCAACCACTTAGTCTACTGCCTGGGGTTAAAAACAAGACCCGAAGTCTTGATGTGAAGATTCAACAAGATGTGTATCAGCTATTTGTGAATGTTCGAACACTGGGGGCATGTTAATTATTTAAAAATACAGAGTGTTCAGCACAAAGAAGGGAGTCATTTGAGCTTCTCCGTGTTCATATGCTAATTCAGATTAGCTGAAAACCAGAACTTTCCTTCCTCCTTCTTTCCTTTCCTTCCTCTCTCCTTCCCTCCCTGTCTCCCTCCTTTCTTTCTATCTTCCTCAAACAGTACCAGAACTAGGCTAAGTAGTACAGATAGAGATATCAATGAGACAATGTCTCCTTCTAGCTGCTCCGTCGGCCAGAGAGCACTTACAACTAGGATTCCAACCTAAGCGCCAAAAGGAGGGAAAGGAAAGGCAGGAGAGAGCAGAGCCCAGCTCTGCCTGAGCCGTAATGAGTCGGTAATGGCGCTGCCAAGTAAAATAACCGTACACCGAATCTGATTTTGCATTTTAAAATACTTCCAATTTATTTCGAATTAAAATTTGAATGTAGCATGGAACATACTTAGGCTAAAATAATTGCTCTGTGATTATCTCAAATTTGCATTTAACTGGACACCCTGCATTTTTGTTGTTAGAAAATCTGGCAATGGTATGAGTAGGGGCTTGTTCAAAGAACTGAACTGAAAGTTGCCGTGGCCAGTTCAGAAGGCTACAGGGGTGGGGGGTGGGGGTAGTGGAGGGGTGGAATTGGGTTGTTGACTTGAATTACATGGAAAGGAATGGAATTTCATTTGTTAGGGTGGAATAAAATACAGCGAAGTCAGCTGAGTTAAGAGGCAGGCAGCAAACCCAGCTCCTGCTCCTAACTGACATTACTTACTTGGCTTACGCCGGCCTCTATGCTAAGCACTGGGCATGCGTAATGGCCTCGCATCCACCCAGCAAGGACCAAGATGAAGCATGGGAGGCGCCTAGGCTGCCAATCTACAGGGACACTCATGCTGAGGGGGCTATGCAATTGTGTCCTCTGCCCAGCCTTGGGTCCCTTCAACAAACCACAGCCCCATTTCACAGGTAAGAAAGCTGAGGCTTAGGAAGGCTTAGTGGTGTGTCCAGATTCACTAAACTCGTCAGCAGCAGAGTCAGGAGGCAAAAACCCAAAAGGTCTGTGCCGGTAACCCTGTCCACGTGCTGCCTCTCTGAGTGGAAAGGTGAACCAGTCTCCCCTCCAGCCCATGCTTCATACACATGATTCCATTAGTGTGGAATGGAATTCACATGACATTTTTCATCCAGGAAGAGCAAAGCCCCTCTACATTGGCCAGAATGCAGAGGAGGAACCTGCCCTTGGGATGGGGGAGGAGGATCTACAAATGCTTGCAACTCTGGCTATTAGCATGCCTAGAAAACTTTAAGCAATGCTAGTCCCCCCAACAGAGGTCGCCCACCATGGATATTTGTAAGGCCCTCTCCCAGGTTGAAACCTTCAAGGTTAAAAGCACACAGACCCTTAGACATCTGAACACCTAGATGATGAATTAACAGACATAAACTCCAACTCTGAAGACAGATTGTTTCTGCTTCACTAAAGGCCTGAGAGCTTTTCAGGGGCCACGTGGGGGTAGGCTACAGTATCCTGCATGAAAGGGAGGCTGGAGACCTGCTGAAGGCCGGGGACCTTTGGCTTTCCTGTGTCCTATAAACAATGAGAGCATATAAACAAGACAGGTGTTTAGACCTCAACCAGGCTGGTTTTAGTGTAGGCAAGACTGTGACATTTTTGAGTCTTGAATTTGGGGGTGGGACCAGAGAGAAGGGTAGAACTATTACTAGCTTTGTGATCTTGAACCTCTGCTGATACTCTTTTAGTAGAAATTCTCTCTCTTGCTTCCTTCTCCATGAAGCTGCCTCTAGCCATGACTAGAAGGAAGATCTGGAGTTGCATAGAATTCTGTGTCTTGTCATGAGAAGTGAGAGAGTACGGGACCCAGGTGCAGGGAGGAGAGGTTTGCTACGGGCCCCGGCTCAGCCAGGAACAGTCTGGGGGGCCTTCACAGGTCTCTTAGCCTGCTTGAGCCTCAGTTTCTTCATCTACAAAATGAGGACAATGATTCCTCCTCTGCCTACTTCTTAGATTTGCTCTAAGCAGATTTGAAGGGGAACTAGTTGCAAGCTGTGCTTGGGAAATGCAGACACCTCTTGCAACTACTAATTTTTATGGTTCAAATTATAATTTCATACGTCAACTCTGGGCCTTCATGGAAGGCTATAAATATCTCTGAATAGCTGAAAGGACTTTTAAAAAAATCTTCAATGGTATTTCAGACTCTATCTCTGTAAGCCTTCTAGTTCTAGAACACATATTAATTTATTTTTCTCTCTATGTACTTTACAGAGATACTCAAATTTTGCTACTTGAGGAAGGTTCCATAAATTATTCTGACTTATCATTCTCAGGGACTTAGCACCATGCTATGCAGGTGTTTTCAAGGACTAGAAACAATAGCATCACCTGGGAGGTTTTTAGAAATGCAGACCGTCAGTCTCTGCCCTAGACCTGTGACTCAGAATCCACATTTTGGCAAGATCCCCACGTGACTCAATGTAGCTTCTAGTGTGAGAAGCCTTGTTCTAGTCACTAAAGAGTTTGAGAAAATCTATGGGAAGAGGGGATTCCTCTGCCTGGGATGCTGGAGAAGCACTCAGAAAACTTCCAGAACCTTCTTACACCTACAGGGAGGGCAAGCACCCCAGGGTGACACAATGTCTCCAGAGACAGGAGAAGAGGTGAGAAAAAGAAAGCAGAAGGCAATCAGGATGAGTACCAGGCTCTGTACACGCAACATTCTGCAACACAGACTTCCTTACCCCATTTCCCAGCTGAAGGAGCTGAAGTTGATAAAAAGTGAGCAACTCCGGGCACCTGGGTGGCTCAGTTGTTTAGCGTCTGCCTTCAGCTCAGGTCATGATCCCAGGGTCCTGGGATTGAGCCCCTTATCATGCTCTCTGCTCATCTACTCTCTGTGGATATACCTATTCTGGAAATTTCATATAAACGGAATCCTATAGCCTGTAGGCTTTAGGGACTGGCTTCTTTCACGTAGCAGATGTTCTCAAGGTTCATCCCTATGTTAGCATGAAGTACTTCCTTCCTTTTTATTACCACATAACACGCCCTTGTATGGATATAGAACATTTTGTCAATCCATCCACTGGTTGATGGACATGGAGGTTTCCATTTCCCGGCTATTTTGGATAATACTGCTGTGAACACTTGTGTGTGATTTAGTGGCTCAAAGCTCTCTGTTCTCTTGGGGATATAACTAGGAGTGGTATGTTCTAGGTCTTAGGGTAACTCTATGTTTAACTTTTTCAGAAACTGCCCAACTGTTTCCACAGAATCTTTTCACTATTTTGATACTATATTGTATTTGAACAAGATCAGAGTTTAGATAAAGCAGCTCAGAAAACCACAAAACTGAACAGATAAGAAATAGAAATGATTCAGTGAACCTTAACCCAAACTACATCTGCAAAGTGGGCAAAAAAACAAATTTGACCAGAACCCAGGAAAGCCAGTCGTCTAAGGGCCTAGGACTGTTGATGACAAATCATGGGACTCTGGAGACCTGGGCCCAGTCCCCGCTTGCCACTAACCCACTGTGTGACCTTGGCTAAGAGCCTTTCTCCTTCTGGCCTCTGTTTTCTCATCCACGCACTGAGAAGTTCTCTCTGAATGTGTTCTCACTCCCTGTAGTCCTGTGTCCATCTGTGGCTCACGCCAGGTGATTGGGAGTTTTTCTGATATAGACCTCCACCCCTGGTCTCCAGAAGCCTCAGCGGATTGCTAGAATTCCAGGTGCCCTGGAGGACCTTTCAGGAACAATGACAAGTCAGGAGGGTTTTCCACTCGTGTGCTCAGCAGCAAGCAAAGTCTGCTACCGCAGGGAGAGACGGCACTCAGCACTGTCGACTGAACAATGTGGGCACCCAGTGCCTGCAGACTGTGAAAATGAGGATGAAATCCCCACCCCCTTGCACTGAAAGAGTAAAACCATAGCAACCACCTCGCCCAACTCCACATGTTTAAGCTTTGTTTGTAAAGAATATTTGTTACATGTTATTCATTATAAAAGTGCTCTGCACTCATTATAGAAAGTTAAAACACAGAAAACAATGATGAAAATAAAAAGCAGGTGCACCTGGGTGGCTCAGTGGGTTAGGCATCCAACTCTTGATTTTGGCTCAGGTCGTGATCTCAGGGTCCTGAGCTGGAGTCCTGCATCAGGCTCCGTGCTCAGTGTGGAGTCAGCTTGGGATTCGCTCTGACCCTTCCCACCTCACTTTCTCTCTAAGAAGAGGAAGGAAGGAAAGGAAGGGAAAAAAAAAAGAAGAATCAAGCATAATACTACCACCCCAAAATAACCACAATTTACAATTTGTTCTTCTATTCTGAAGATCTTTATATTTTTAATTACTGACTTGGTATTATATTCTATAGTTTTCAATTTGTTTACACTTATTCCATGTCATTAACAAATGTCATTAACGAGTCATCAGGAACTTAATGATTACTGACTATTCCATTATACAGATACACTATTGTTTATTTAACCATTCATTCATTATTAATTTATTGGGGGGGTGGGTCCCTAAAGCTTTGTCTCTGAAAATAAATGGCATTCATCTTTGAGAATCCCAAGTGCTCTGGCAAGCAAAGCCTCTCATGATTTAACTCCCACCTGTTTTTACATACTCCGCTGCTATAAGTCTCTGATGCAGGCCAGATGCTTAGTCTATTTGCCCTGACAGAGCCATCCTGGGTGCCCAAAGCAGGGTTAAACTGATCAGAAGCCATCTCTAACTGCTGTCCTGAGCAGCAACCCTCCCAACTCAGGCCCCTCTCCCAGACCCTCCCCAGGAACCTCCCCCAGACCCAACACCCAAGATCCACCTGGCCAGTAATTGTCAGACCTGGTCAGTGCCGCCCTTGACCGGTGTGAACTCTGGAGCTTCCCACCTTCCCCAGGGTGACCCCTCTGCCTACGCTGCTTCCTCCCTACCTGGAAAGCAGTTCTTGTTCCTCTGCCTCTGGCTACATTTTACCAATGCTTCAAAAACCTGATTCAGGTTTTTGATAAAGGTTCCCCATGAACCTTTATCCAGCTACCCCAGCTTCGTTCCATCTCTTGGTGCTACGAACCCCTCGAGTCTTCTAAGTGTTTTGTTGTAGTTACTCGTGTGGTCAGAATACACACTGGCGTGTCGTGTGCAATGACGCTTTGTTCTTCAAATTTTCACGCATGCTCACTGTTCTCCCCAGCCAGGTCCTGGGGCCCTCTGAGACAGGCACATGTCTTAAACTCCTCCTCACTCTGGCGCAGACTGTGCTGTGTTTGATGATGCTGTCTCCTCTTCCTAGACACACCGGAAAACAACTTCCTCATCTCCCTCGATGTGATGTTGGGACCATTTGAGTTCTAATGAAGAAAATGTCTGCGGAAGAGTGGTGTGCCTCTTCAAGATCTCACGCCAGTCTTCATCCCTCTTTTCTCCTTGCACAGGAGCCGGGGTGGCAGAGATGGCGGCCGAGATGGAGGTAGCCTGGGTCCCCGAAGCCCCGCACAGAGGACAGCGGCTCAGAATGCCACTGAGCTGCGTTGGACAGTAAGGTGAGCAAGATTAAACCTTTAATGTGTTAAGCCATTTAGGTTGGGGGTTTGTTAGTGCCCCCAGCCTGTTTGGACCCGCCATACAAGCTAAGAAAGGTGTTTATATTTTTAAAGGAGTATAAACAAACAAAAATGCAAGAGATGGATATGGCCTGCCAAGCCTAACATATTTGCTCTCTAGCCTTCTACAGAAGATTTTTGCTGAGCTCTGGAATAACCTATGCCTCTAACATAACCCCCACGGCATTTGGTGCCATACAAAACCCACGCACACCGCATCCTTCCCAAATACACTATTTGCATAGTGCATGAGGTCAGGTACTTTGTTCGTGCTTCATACCTTTCTGCACCCTTACCAGCATTGTGCAAATAAATGTTGAATGAATTAGGGAATACAGACATACCTACAGCCCTGTGGGTGCGCTCAGGGCTAGCTGTCCTGGAAAGCAGAGGTCGCGTAAACCTAAGAGTGAAAGGTGTACCAGATCCACTTTATATGCCCCCTACAACTGCTTGGCCCTCCAGCCTTCCCGCCTTCAGACCTTGACCCCTTTCCCTGCTTCTTGGCCCAAATGGTCCTGGCAGAGTTCATGCTGTGGGTGAGCTCATAAGATCCCAGCAGCCCCTCCCCTCCACTCTCAATGCCGCGGGTTGCCTCAGCCTCCCCCAAGGACAAGGGCCAGAGTGCTGGACGCTTCCATCCTGCCTACCGCAGCAAGAATCACAGCGGCTTAGAAGCCCAGACCTGAGCTGACCTGACTCACGGAGGCCTTGACTCCTCCAAAGGCTACCCAGAAGCCACCAGGGGTGGCACCAGAAATGCAGGGAGCTGAACAGCCTGCAAGGCAAACTTCAGTTAGCAACAGACAGAAAGTAGGAAGGTGCTGGCAGGGAAGGAGTTCTTGTCTCCTCTGGGGCTCCAGAGAAATCTCGTTTGACCCCACCCCAGCTACCCCACAGCTCAGGAGCTCCGCCCAGTATCTGCCTTTCGGTCCTCCCTGCCTCTCTTCCCTCCTCCCCTCACTCTGGTGGCCCTGGGTGAAGCCAGCCGATAAAGCACCAGTGCAAAAGCTTGGCTGCAGGCTCTGTTTGCTGGGGAACTCAAGCTAAGACAAAGGGAAACAAGTGGATTCCTCTTATGTGCCAAGCACAATGAAGCTTACCTGTGTTACCTCATTTCATCCCTACACAAGCTGACACAGCGATGGTCACCTGGGTCTTACAGAGGAAAAACCTGAGGTAAGAAGAAACAAGGCAGCTATTCACCTGGGTCTTACAGAGGAAAAACCTGAGGTAAGAAGAAACAAGGCAGCTATTCACTGGCGGAGATGAAAGGGAACAATGAAATGGAACATTCGAACAGGCAAAGGGCGCCATGCCTCAACCTTACACGTGCTACTTTTGGGGGCCCCCTAAGTGTTGTGGTCCCTTGAGGAGCCCATAGTTCCCTCATCAGTCCCACGCTGCAGAGGTTTGGGGCAGCGTCTGATGCAACGACAGGCTGTTGTGAGGGGTCCTCCAAAAGACAATACAGAATCAGGAGGGATTCCAGCAAAGGAGACTGAGCAAGAGGTGGGAGGACTGGTTGGAAAGCACTTGCGGGGAAGCGTGCGTGTGGTTCCTCCAAAAATGAGGAGAGAGGCCTCAGCCCCAGTGGCTCAGGCCCAGGGGGAGGCTGGGAGAGGGCAGGAGGGCATCAGCGATGGAGAGTGCTGGCCCTGGAGCTGGGAGAGAAGAGTAGCCCAGGCACAGCCCAGCAGGGCCAGACTGCACCGCCTCTGAGCTGGGCGGCTGCCGGGATCTCCAGAGCTGGTGTGGAGGCACCTCCTAGGGGCCTGAGGCCACTGGAGAATGCAGGATGCACAGGCCTTTAAGAGCCGGGCCTGCAGCGGTCACCAGCCCTTTCCGTGCACGGAGTCTTTCTCTTGGCATCTGTTAGAACTCAAAGCCCTCTGCGCTGAGAGGACACCCGCTAGAACAGAAGTCACCTCAGGCTTATGGAAAGATTCAGGAGCTCGGGAGACAGAATAGTCCTAAGAAAGATATTTGGAGTTTTTTTTAACTCACAGAAGGAAATGTGGGAGATTATCTTTTTGACCTCAGGTGAAAAATAATTTCTTATTTATTTATTTGAGAGCAAGAGAATGGGGAGAAGGGCAGAGGGAAAGACTCTCAAGCAGACTCCCTGTTGAGCACGGAGCCCGATACGGGGCTCGATCTTATAACCGGTGAGATCATGACCTGAACTGAAACTGAGAGTCAGATGCTCAACTGAGTCATCCAGGTGCCTCCCACCCCAAATAACTTTTTTTTTTAAGATTTTATTTATTTGACGGACAGAGATCACAAGTAGGCAGAGAGGCAGGTAGAGAGAGAGGAGGAAGCAGGTTCCCTGCTGAGTAGAGAGCCCAACTCGGGGCTCGATCCCAGGACCCTAGGACCATGACCTGAGCCGAAGGCAGAGGCTTTAACCCACTGAGACACCCTGGCACCCCCAAAAATAACTTCTTAAACAAGACACCGAAAGGAAAAGGAAAAGATGGAGGTTTACGGCACGAAAATAAGAGCTTCTATTCATCAAAAAAATCACTCACAGAGTGAGGACGCAAGCCAGCGACTGGGAGATCACTACAACACATACGACTGGCAAAGAATTAGTGTCCAGAATCTCTAACGGACTGCTACAAGTCCTGCTACAAAGGAATAAACAACTTCATTTCTTAAATGGGCAAAAGACATGAACAAGCATTTCAGAGATAAAGACAAAAGGACCGCAAGCATATGAAGAGATGCTCAAGCTTTTTAGTAAGAACAAAATGCAACTCAGACCAGAAGAAGCAAATACTGGATGGTGCCCCTGAGCTGGCTGTAGCTGGTTAGCGGGTCACATGGGATTTCTGTGGAGAGACGGCACCTTACCTGGCGACACCTTCCTACTTCTTATCTTTCGCTAATCAAAATTTGTCCTGTCCATAGTTACCAGGTTGGTGGAAATTGAAAAGACAATCAAGCAGGGGCAGAGATGTAGAATGAGAATTCTCATACATTGTTGGTGGGAGTGGTAAGTGGTGTAACCAGTTGGAACAGTGTGGCCTTATCTTGTAAAATTGAAGACCTACGTGCTCTATGAACCAGCATTTGCCCTTCTAGATATTCACAAGCTCTTACACCTATGCAACAGGAGACCTCTACAAGCATTGTTTATCAGATTCCAGAACTGGAAACAACCCGAATGTCCATTTGCTGTAGGATAGGGTAAGTAAATGCTAGTACATTGCCACCATGGATGGGACACAACACAGGGACATCATGGATGCAAAAAGCAAGTTCTAGAAAAATCCTTATAATACAATCAATCTCCTTTATAAAAATTCAGAGACAGGAAAAACTAATCTATTTCTTAGAGATAAGATGCATGTGATATAGCTTGACACAAAGTGAGGATAGCAGCAGGAAGGGGAAGCATCTGGGAAGGACGATTAAGGGCTTCTCAGGGAATACTGGGGATATTTTTGTTATAGATCAGTATGTGTTTTGTTGTATGAATGAACTTTTCACCAAAACCCCTTTCTTAAGAACAAGAGCTGGGCAGTCAGAGGAGTCTCAGAGGGTATCTTTTATGTGGCTGATCCATCTGGATGGGCTGAGGTTACAACATCAGAGCTGGGATGGGGGACGCAAACACGAACAGGGGCTTACCCCATGCCAGGGTCTAATATGCACATTCTCAATGGGCATCAAATGCTGCCTTGTCAATAAAACTGGCCCAGAACAAATGGAGGGGCTGAAATTCTGCGTGATCATGAATTAGAACTTAATGTACCCAATAGTCCGTGTGCGAATTTGTGTAGTGTTTCACAATTTACAAAACCCTTTCATGTGAGTTACCTCAGTCGGTTACCATAATCCCCCTGAGGGCTAGTTGGAGAAGGTTATTTTTATGCCTCTTGTAAAGGGGAAGAAACCAAGTCTCAGAGAGGGGAGGTGACTTGCCCGAGGCCACACAGCCAGCACTAGGTCTTAGAACCTCACTCAAGTGCTCCACCTGCCATAGCTGCTGCTTCTCTGTTCTGAGGCTGGTAAACACAGATTCTACCACAAGTGCCCTACTCTCCCACCCCACCCCCAAACCTGCACCATGCCCCTCCTCCTCCAGCCACCCCCTACCCTGCCCTGAGTCAGCCTGTCCCCTTGTACTTTCCCACCCACAAGGACTATCTCTCTTCTCTGGCCTTGACTTACACTCTCCTGTGTCCCAATCCTTAGGATTCTTCTATTCCTTTTTCCCTAAGGAATTTCTCCAGATGCATCTTTTCCTTATCTTTGTTAGTTCCTCTCCATGGATTTTGATCGACCACCCATTATACGTCACAAGTTTGTTGATACCTGTCCAGGCTAGAACATCCATGGGGTGGCACCCGGGCACACAGAGCCTACAGAAGGCTCTGGAGGGTGAAGTTGTTGTCAATGGAACACATAGCATGAATGGTTTGAAGAAGCTTCCAGGTGATTCTGATTGACCATTCCAGCCCCCACCTCCCACATCCAACCCCATTTGAGGATCAGCGAGTTAACATCTTAGCTGTGGGGTCTGATGGAATTACCTGGCCTCTCTGAGCCTCCCATTTCCAAATCTGTTTCTCCACAGGTGGTTTAAGAAATGAAATGAAGCATTGCCTACGGCATAGTATGAGTTCATCAAATGTTAGTTCCTTCTTCATCTAATCATCCCAGAGACTGGTAGTGAGGTATTAAGCCAAAAGCCTTTCTGACAGAGTCAAATTGCTCATCTTCACATAGGCCCCATGTCTAACATTTCCAGTCTTCTCTCAGGAGAAGGACTTGTGCTCTGGCCAAGGGTTTTAGCTACATCTCAGGTCCCTGTGCGATGCGGTTCTTTGCGTTGCCAGAGAGGAAAGGCCCAGAGTTCTTTTGGAGGCTATGTAGGAAAAGGAAACCAACTCCCAACACAGAAAGCACTCCCAGAGCTGTGTTCTGGAAATCATCCAGGCTGTGAAGAGGTGGACCTTTGTGGGGAGAGAATCACAGGTTCGTGTATATTCAAATTCAGGATAGCTAACAGCCATGATGGGATTCAAGAGCTAGAGGTTCTAGCTTCCCGTGTAAGCTTGAACAAGTTCCTTCACTTCTCTGGGCCAGGGCCGGGGCCATAGCAGAAAGACCTTTCCAACAGAGACACTCAACAGTGCTTTGTATCCTTCAGAGTCAGCAGGAAATGAAATTAACTCCCCAATCACATAATTTTCATTTGCATTGTTGTAACCTGGGCTAATGTCCAATTCTTTTATAAACAGTGGGCAATTATGTCATTTCCACTATTGAATCCAGCACAGCCAAGGGTGTCACAGAATCTCTTCCCCCACTTAGTAGTTCTGGGCAGTAAAAGAGACTTGTACTCTAGATTCTGGAACAGCTGAGCTTTCTTAGGAAGATTCTAGAAGGACTTATTAACCCAATGAATAATGCAGTAAGTACCATTCAACTCCCAAGGCTGCAATACTGCAGTCTTCTGGTGCTTTTCTGTCTTCTAAGGAAAGAACCAAATGTTTAACAGCAATGTGAACGGACATTTCACAAGGGAACAATTATAAATAATACACATGCAAAAAAGAACCTGACCACTGGTATCAAAGAAATGCAGATTAAGGCAAATTTGGGACCCTATTTTAAAATACTTAAAAATGTGTTAAAGTAAAATATTCAATGTACCTGGTGTTGCAGCAAAATTGACTCACTTATAAAATATCGGTGGCATCATAAATTAGTAATAGCTCTTGGAAGAAGCAAGATGGCAAGACAAAGGATGAACTTACCCAGATTATTGAAAAGTGATGCAATAAAAATCTGTACGAAGAAGTTAACATCAGCAATTTCTATTATCGAAAAAGAAAAGGAAAAAAAAATTGTGTCTGAGCTTAAGGGAATTGCTACATAGATTTTGATGGAGCCACACATTTCCCTCCTGTGTAGCCATGAGGATAATTATCAAGATTAACAAGCAACACAGAGAAGTGTTCATTATGAGTGAGCGGTAACAAACTTCGGCATTATGATTATAGCTTTTTAAAATGTGCATCTAGGGGCGCCTGGGTGGCTCAGTTGGTTAAGCATCCGACTCTTGATTTCGGCTCAGGTCATGATCTCAGGGTCATGACCTGGAGCCCAACGTCAAGCCGGGCATCAGGCTCCCAGGGTGTCTCTCTCCCTCTGCACCCCCACCTCTAAAAATAAAATGTACATTTGAGTATATAAGGGCTAGAATGGTTTGAAATACAAGTAGCTGTAGTGTTTGGGATGTGAAATGTGTTTTAAAATTTTCTGTTCAGATGATGTTTTGTCTTCAGTAAAAGAAAGTGTATTATTTTTTAAAAATTGTCTTATCCCCAAACTTCCCCCACTAGACAGTGAGACCAGGAACCCTGCCAGTTTTGTTCAAATTTGTTTATCGAAGCGCTTGTCTGGTCCGTATGAGGTGCTCTGTAAATATTTGTGGACTGAATGACCACCACTCTCTCTAATCAGGGTCTAATAAACCACTGACGGAGACCTCCTATTTTTGCAAAGATGCCCATGCCAGCACCTTCACAGTCTCTAAAACCAAAAACACCATCACTTACAGGCAGCTTTTTAAAACCCAGCATCTAGGGCTGCCTGGGTGGCTCAGTCGTTAAGTCGTTAAGCTGCCTTCAGCTCAGGTCATGTCCTGGGATCGAGTCCCGCATGGGGCTCCCTCCTCAGTGGGAGCCTGCTTCACCCTCTGCCAGCCAGACAGCCATTCCCCCCCGCTTGTGTGCTCGCTCACTCTCTCTCTCTCTCTCTCTCTTTCTCTCTGACAAAACCTTTAAAAAATAATAAAATTTAAAAAAAAATAAAATTCAGCATATTCTCTTTCCCAGAGTTTCACTGGCAGAAGGAGGACATCACCTTAAAGCCACCACTGACACCAGTGCCAGTCTAGGCTGGGAGACCCTCCTCTTCCTCAAGCAGCTTGACCCTCAGGGCAGATCTTCACAGGGACACAAGGGGAAGCAGCTAGATGCCCAAAGTCATCTGGATACTAACTCTTACCACCAGAAGGTGGCAGTCTACACACTTCCTTACGGTGCAGAACGGGGACCTTCCCCAGTTCATCATTTCAGTGGTGAGCCATGGTGAGGGTGTGCCCAGAGTGGCCTGAGGCCTCAGGCCAAGGTCAGGAGCCGAAGGAGGCAATCAGCGCTTACTGTGCCCGATACTCTGAGAGATGGCATCTCTTTCATTTTATAGTTGGGAAAACCAAACTTCAGAGAGAGCAAGAAATTCCCAAGTCCCCCACCCCTAGTAGAAGAGCCTTGCCAGGACCAGAGCCCAACTTTCCTTACTCTCCTACCTACCCACTTTCCACCATACCCAAGGATATTTCTAAACCATTAGTTAAATGCTTTTTATGTCAAATTACAAAATTGATCATATCCCTTGACCTCGGAATACCACTTTGGAAGATGCATATTTATGAATATATAAGACATGAAATATATAAATTTTGTACATTATAAAATATAAAAAACAAAACAGAAGTACATACAGAGATGCTTAGAATTGAGCTTAATATTACTGTTAATAACTGCAGCCCAAGTGCCTGAGCCTGGCAGAAGGTGGGGATATTATACTGTAAGCATTATACGGTCACTGGGGAGATGGGAGCTGATGTCTGCCTTGTCCCATGGGTACTTTCATGCTGTTATTACAATACTGAAATATTTCCGTAACAGTTGGCAAATAGTAGGGCCTGTGTGCCCTCCCACTCCCCAGCCTCTGGGCCTCTCCACTAGGATCCTCCTTGATCTCTCCCCGCAGTGAGGCAAAATTATATTTGTATAAAAAGGAGTTTCTAAGAAGCCACAGAGTTTGTAAATAGTCAGTAAATGAGTGAATGGGAGATTTGGCAAAAATTAACAGTTGTCTACTTAACAGCTTCCCTCCCTCATTCCTTCTCTTTTTTTTTTTTAAGATTTTATTTATTTATTTGACAGAGATCACAAGTAGGCAGAGAGGCGGGCAGAGAGAGGAGAAAGCAGGCTCCCCACAGGGTAGAGAGTCCGACATGGGGCTTGATCCCAGGACCCTGGGATCATGACCTGAGCTGAAGTTTGGGCCCAGAGGGAAGGGGGGGTGGGACAAATCTAAATTGCCCAAGTCCAGCATGGCCACCCAATTTTCTTGCCAAGTGGTAGATTTTTGTACCGGTCGGTCATGCAGGTCAGGCCGGTCATGCAGTTCTGGCCAGCGAGGTGGAAGGGAGGTCAGCTCCAAGGACTCTAGCAGCACTTTCTTTGCCCTTGTAAATGGTCCATGGCAGGAATGCCCCCTCTGTTTCCTCTGAGGATGTCTTGCTTAAAACTAAGGCAAATATCTTGCCTCCCCAAAGGGGAAGCTAAGAGAATTCTATAGCACACAAGTCTTAGCCATGACATCTTAGAGCTGCTAAATTAATCACCCCAGAGCAGCTCTACAGCCTTCTTGTTATTATTCCAGCCACTTTAGTGGGATCTGCTGCTATTTGCACAATCCCACTAGAACGCAAACTATTTGTTTGCCACTATATTCCTATTATCTATAACGCTGTCTGGCACCTAGTAGACCCACCATAAATATTTGTTGAAAGGATAAATGAGTAAAAAGCATCCTCATTGATGCAGGAAGGTGTTAACGTTTTTGGATGATCTCGGTGTTTGTTAGATTTTTCCATTTAATGAATATTGTTGACTGCCTTTGGTTCCCAGGACATCAGTGTTCTAGAAAGTGGCAGATACAGCCAGATTTGAATCTGGTTCTGCTACTTACCACTCAAGTACCCTTGGGAAAATTGCTCACCTTCACCGAGCACACGTGGAAAACGAGAATACAGGTCTAAATTACAAGGATGCGGGGCGCCTGTGTGGCTCAGTGGGTTAAAGCCTCTGCCTTGGGCTCAGGTCATGGTCCCAGGGTCTTGGGATCGAGCCCCGCATCGGACTCTCTGCTCAGTGGGGAGCCTGCTTCCCTCTCTCTCTCTGCCTGCCTCTCTGCCTACTTGTGATCTCTGTCTGTTAAATAAATAATAAATAAAATCTTTAAAAAAATAAATTACAGGCGTGCTCTGAGGCATAGATGAAAAGCAGCCACAGAGCCAGGTGCGTGGGAGGGGCTCAGCTGGTGTCTGTTCCTCACTTCCCTGTATCTCCACATCCTGAGGTAGTGGGATGCCAGGATGAATCTGCCCAACTCCTTCCTTGGGCCTGAGAAGGGCCTCACTGGCCAGGGAAAGAGTCAGACAAATCAACGAATCGACCAGTGACCAATGTTAACGTCACCAGAAATGAGACAGTGACATCACATACATCCTGCTGTGACACTCTGAGATGAACACAGCATCACCTCTGGGATTCTCCAGCCAAAGCTGTACAACATGAATCTATCATGAGGAAACGACCTACAAGGCTAAAATGAGGTACTTTCTATAAAATAACTGACCTAAACACTTCAAAAATGTCAAGTGTCATGAAAGACCCCCCAAAAAGGAAATCTTCTAGATTAAATACTAAGAGACATAACTAAATGCAGAGCATGACCGGGGGCTTTCCTTTGCTAGAAAGGACTTCATTGAGGTAATTTGTGAAATCTGAGTGAGATCTGTATCAGGTTTTAATTGATAGCAAAGTTAATTTCCTAATTTTGGTAATCTGTGATTAGATAAGAGAATGTCCTTGACTTTAGAAAACATACACGTTGAAGAAGTGGAGGGGTATAAGGTCTGCAAGTAACTCACAAACAGTTTGAAAGAAACAAAATTAAATATCTGGATAGATGGATAGATACAGAGAGATAAAGGCAAATATGGCAAAACATTAATATTTAGGTGACCTAGGTGAACAATGTATGAGAATTCTTTGCACTATTTCTTTAAGCCTGAAATTATGTCCACATTACAAAATTTTTTAACCAATAGTAGAACCAAGTCTAGAAGGCAACTAGGAATTCTGGGGTTAGAAAGGAGTAAAAGGGAATTCCAGGCCAAGTGAAGACTTAGGAAAGCATTCAGGAAGCCACTGGACACTGGTGGAGCCATTTCACAGAAAATTGCATTTGAGCATGTTCTGGAAAGAGGTGTCCGGGCACTCCAGGCAGGCAGCAGGAGGAAGGCCTTTCAGCCAGTGGCCAGGACGAATAAAAGAACGGGGCCCTGGCAGGCAGAAGTTGGGTGTAGCCGAGGCCCTGGCAAGAAAGTTGGATGTGAATTGCAAAGGAATGAATGAATGCCCTGCACAGACCTTGGGACTTTATCCTACAAGCAGGAAGGGGGCAGTGAATGATGAGATAGATGTCCAACGCAGTGGGGAGGATAAATGGGGAAGAGCAGGACAGGAGCCAGGGAGGCCCAGAACTACTGCAGCATTTGGAGGTAAAAGATGTCAAGGGCTTGAATTGCAGGTTTCCCCGACTACCCAAAAGTAGAGTGTTAACCATGAAAACTTTTGCAAGCCAAAAAGGTGTAAAGTGAAACAGCGGTTACCATTTATATGGAAAAAAATTTTGAGCAGTCCCAAACCCCAAAAATAAGCTCTCTTGGGCCTGCCTTAAAACACATCTTTCTAACAGAAGCACAGCATAAATCAAGATAAACACCGGATGGTCACAGACACAGTTCAAAGCTATGGTGGCACGAGGCGGGGCTGCTGGGTGCAGTTCCCAGGGAAGGGGCTAGGTGGCGCCACTCTCACGGCTCGGGTGCGCGCTCCCTCTTTAACGGCCGGCTGCAAAACAAACACTAAATGCTATTCTACCTTTTCGCTTTTTTTTTTTTTTTTTTTTTTTTTCATAAAAGTGAAAATCCTCTTTGGATCTCTTTTGATTTGTGAAAATAGATACTAATGTAGGTCTTCCTTAAAAGCAAAGCGGTGTAACACAGACTTTCAAAAACCAGGGGATACTTGTAATGACTTCTGGCCAGAACTAGAAGGGTCCTATTTCCATTCAGGTCTCCAGGGGGCAAACTAGAATCGCATTTAGGTGTTCTGAATCCAGTTTGCTCTGCATTGCGGAGGACCCAGAACAAGAGCAGGTTCCCCTCCAGGCTTAGAGGGTGAAGCAGACATGGACACGTGGACAGTTGGGGATGGAGGGCCACTAGCCACCTCATCCTAAAAGGCCTTTGTTAAATTCAGAAAGCTGCCTCCATTCCCTGTCCCAGCCAGCTTAGTCCCTTACGAACCCTATTATGCCTGATATCCCAAAATTTTGAGGTGTTCCCCAGGTGGGTACTGTGGCCACTCCTGCCATGGTTCCACCCGAGGGGCTAAAGACCTGGTCACAGATTAGATTCCTTTTATTGCACAACAGTTGGGCATTTTCAGATGGAGTGAGTCAGTCCATTCAGGTAACACTCAGCAAATATTTGCCTGGTGCTACTGTGTACTTAAGGGACTTCACGAAAAGGAAAAAGGAAAGTGGATAGGGTGAGAAAACAGCTAGGTTGTATTAGGATAAGAGTGGTTTTTCCTGTCCAGTTTTCACTTGGTGTATGCAAATTAGATAGGGATTTGTTTTGCCTCCAACTTGAAAGGAATTGTTATCTTTAAGTCATTCCTTGCTTAACAAGGACACATGAAGTGGCACTCTGAGAGCAGCATATTGAACACCTCTGGGGCAAGGTGATCTGTATGCCCTGAAGACTTAGCTTAAATGCATCTTGAATTTTTGCCCACCTAGGGGCTGCTTCGTCGTCATGGCGGTTACAATGATAATGATGGCAAGGACTGTGTGCCAGGCCCTCTGCCAGATGTTTTCTGTGCATTCTCTCTATACCTAACCGCCTAATCCCACAAGTCCGCCATTCTACTCTTGAGGAAGTCAGGGTTCATTGAGGCTGATGGATTTGTCCAAGGCCACGCTGCCATGTAGGGGCAGAGCCAGGATCTGAGTTCAGGTCTTCTTGTGTCTAAAGCTCATGACCATTCCACTATGATGCCATCTCCCACCGCTTCAAAGTGGGAAGGAAAGTTCAAGTCAATCAACAGAAGTATCTGCTAAGTCGGTGGTCTGGAACTTGAGCATGCACCAGAGTCACCGGGAGGGCTTAGTAGAACACAGATGGTGGGTCCCAGCCCTCCGGCTTCTGATTCACTAGGTCTGGGGGTGGGCCCTCGGATCTGCATTTCTGACCAACCCAGGTGGTCCTGGTGCTGCTGCCCTTGGGACCCATTAGAGCCACTGGTCTAAAGGACAGCCACAAGTTGACTTCTTTGGCTTCCTTGCTTCCGGTTTTCAGTTAGGCATCTCCAAAGTCTACATGTTCTACCTGCCGAGGAGCAGGGTGAAGGCAAGTGCTAGCTCAGTTCTTCCCCTCTGTTTTCATGGAAGCTTGGGATTCAAGACCACAGCCTCCATGCCCACGGAGGTCAGGGGGTTCCCTGCTCAGCCATTTGCTCCCCATACAGGCTTATCTACTCTCAGGGAGCTGCCCTCCCCCTAAGCCCCCAGCATCAAACCCCGCCCCCGACCCCCACCCCACCTGGGCTTTCACTCACTTGCTGTTTCTCTGTGGGCTGAATCTGCTTTCACCTACTTTGCTGAGCATGGTTGCAAACCCTGAGGGCCTTCAACACTCTCTTCTGAGCTGGGGGTGGGGGTGGGGGTGGGAGGGTACTTTGGACTGGGAATAAGAAATCTGTTTCAGGATAATGTGGGATACAGGTTATCTGTTACCTGAGATCCTTGTTCCTCTGGGAAGATAAACTTTCTGGCAGCTGCGTGACCTTCCCAAGTTATAGGTTAACGTGGGAACGTGTGTTTCAAAGGCTCATGAACTTTTAAACTTGGAAGAGATCTTAGCAGAAGGGGAAAGGAAGGAAACTCATACTTAGAATATGCCATGTGTCAGGCACAAGGCCAGAGGCTTCATATGCGTCATAGTATTTACTTTTCACCATGACCCTAGGAGTTGGGGGTGGAGTATGTTTTTTGATCCCCATGGACAGATGAGAAAACACAGATTCCAAGAAGTTCAGGGACCGGCCAGTGGCTACTCAGTAGCTCAGCCAGGTTCTGCCCCAGGTCTGCCCCTGTTCTTTCCTTTCCTGCTGGTCCATCGATTCACAACATTGACGTTCTCTCCAATTTCTGTATAAAGTGATTGAGCTTTGGGCCACACATGAGGTCCAACACCTGCTTTCATAAGACAAAACCTGGGTCAGTCACATAGTGGTCAGTGCTGGGGAAGCAGTAACGGGTCCAGTCTGAGAAGCTGCCCTGTTGGTAGGAAAGGTGTCATGGTCAAGTGCTGGGTGTGCAAGGGGGAAGTGCCAGGAATTTAAAAGAGTTGGTTGCAGAGCTACCTGGGGACAGGCAAAGGCAAACTGGATCACAAGAAGAGTCAGGTGCCAGCCTCCCCGGCCAGGCTGTGGGCCTGTGTGAAGGCATCTGTCAAGAGCCTGCCTGTGCCCAGCATTGTGCAAGGTGATGAGTCTGCTTCTTTTTTTTTTTTTTTCTTTTTTAAATAGATCATCAACGAACTCATAGTTTAGGAGCAGGTACAAGCCACCAACTAAATCCAGAGAAATATTAATTTTAATATAGTACCTTATAGTTTAGAGATCCTGTTCACATATACACACACAAAGTCCAGCAACCCTCATAGGGATGCTACCATGGGGGAGAGAGGAAGGGTTCTGTGCTAAGCCTTCTGTCCTTCCACACCCGATGTCTCATGGACCCTTGGCAAACCCCTCAGGACACACAGAGGAGGGGGTGGGTGAGACTTCCTGCTAGCATAGCCTTAGAGCTAGGCTTGGAAGGAGAGGTAGGAGTTCTCTATGCAGAAAAGAGGAAAAGGAGGTTCCTGCAGGTGGAGGGAACACTGCCATTTCTTAGGTTGTGATTTCAGTATTGTAGGCCCTGAAGCCCTAGCTGAGGGGAGAGAGGCCACAGACAGTCCCTTGGCCTCTTCTGTTCCCATCTGAAAAGCTCTATTTTTTTTTTTTTTTTAACATCTGTCTTCCTGTGATAGCTCCCTCCAGAAGAGCCAGGGTGTCTAATGTGTGGGCAAACAGGCATCTCAGGAGCCCGTGGGTGTGCTTTCAGCTGACGAGGGCCAGCTTGGAGATAGAAGTTAAGAAGATCTATTATTTTCTCTCTCTACCAGCCATTTTTCCTCAGTGACTCTTTTCCTCGAGTCCATCATGAGTTGGTCATGACAGACCAGGGACAAATGGGGAGGAGCTGTAAACCGTGGGTGTCATCTGTCCTTGTTGAGTCAGTGAAAGAAAATGTTAGCCTGGAATCAATGAGAAATTGAGCAGGAAGCCAGAAGGAAAGGAGATTTAAATGTGTCTCTGAACCAGTGGCGAGTGGGAAAGCAAGTCCTGGATTGGAATTTAGCAGAATGGCTTCCCCTTAGTGGCTGGGGAGCCACAGGCTGGGAGGATAGGAGAAAGGACTCTCAAAAGGAAACAGACACATTAGTTGGGTTGGGGAAGGAGGGAAGATAAACTTTAGGCGGCCTGAGTGGTCTCCCAGCCCAGCTAGCTCCAAGAGGAAAAACCATTCCTCCACCTCAAACAGATGTGGTTGTCCCTCTGGGGTCCTCCGTGGTGGAGCCAGGCTCAGTGCTGCCCAAGGAAACCTGTGCAGCACCCACACGGAGACTGTCTCTCCAGTGGGCCCTGGACTGAGGAGGTGAAGAAGCTGGGCCTCCCGCTTCCAAGCAGCACCTGGTTGAGGTGTGGCCCAGAGCCAGATGGCATGACTCAGGCGAGGGAAGCCCCAGGAGAGTCACTGGGAACCAGTTATGTAGGCTCTCATGCCATTAACGAGCGCTCACTTGTCCCTTCTCACCACCACCCCCTTCCTCAGCACCAGGAGGAGGGAGGATTGAAATGGTCTGTTGCACGGTGAATAAGATTTTTGATAAGAACTACAAGCCTATAAAAACCTTACAGGGACCTAAGTACGTTGCTTGCTGTGAGCCTATGGAGGGATCCAGGCCAGGAAGGGTTAATGCAATTATGGCACTAAAGTTAGTTTCATGTTTGCCCACATAAGGGTGACTATAAAAACAAATCCACCAGACTCCCTTAATCACTGCCCCCCCCACAACACTGGGGGTATTTTGTTTTGTTTTAATTGAGGTCAAATTCGCATAACATAGAATTAACTACCGTAATGTGTATGATTCTGCCGCATTAGTATGGTGGCAATGTTGTGCAACCTTAGGAAATTTCCTAAACATTTTCATCACCCCTTGGGGTTGTTTTTATGCCCTTTGTATGGATGAGATAAAAGGCTCAGGAAAGAAAAGTGACTGATTGAAGTTCATCAGTGCCACACTTGAACCCAGATCCTCTTGCTCCCTTAGAAGCAAGGGACATTTATTTTCAGACTTTGGAAACAGCCTCTCAGCTAACTTCCCACCCTCTTGTCTCCCCTCCCTCCAGTTGTCTTACACAATTAGTAGATTCATTCCTTACAACAAGGTTCTGACAACATATTTCCCCTCCTCGGCCTCCCAAAGAGTCCCCTTGGCATCAAAATAATGTCTGAGCCCCTTTACCGCTTTAAAATTTATGTTGATGGAATCACCCAGCAACTCATAAATGCTCACGCATTCTTGGCAGCAACGCTGGGACAGGAGGCTGGTCCCAGCACAGCCCCTTCCTTTATCCTCTCCCTCAGCTGCCAGCCAGCCTGCATTTGCCGTTTAGATTTCTTAGTTTCGGACACCAGTGCTGGCTCTGAAAACAATAAGAAACACATATCAAGTTCTCTGAGTTTTGCCATCAGAGACCCCTTCCCTGGACTCGAGAGGAAGAACAGGAACCTCCTATCGCTCCACTTTGGTTGGTTACGTTATTTTAAGTCCAATACTAGATGCCAGGTAGACATCACATACGTTGATGGCAATGTGTAAGTTGAAAAGATGTTCATGGTGTATTGTGAGATGCCAAAATGTAAAATCCTATATATAATATAATTGTTTCCAAAAATATGTATCTATAGAAAGAGAGCACATATATGTCTCAAACTCATGCATATATTTGCATAAGAAAAAAGCCTGAAAAGATATACTCCAAAATGTTAATGAATGCTTCTGGCTGGTGTAATATGGAGTGATTTTAATTTTTTCTTTTTGCTTATTTTCGTATTTACTAGGTTTTTTCATATAAAAACACGACCTGCATAAGAAAAAGATTACTGAAGGGGAAAAGCAGTCCTGTAATACGCTGGCTATCCACCCCAATGTGGCTTATATCACAACTAATTCATAAATGCATCTGCTTTTCCCTCACCTGGGGGACATGGATCTCATCTCATTCATTTTGTCTTCTCCATGACAACTGCATGACATGCTCAAGAATTAATTAGCTAGCTAACGACTGGACTCGGGCTCTCCTCTCTCTAACCCTGCCTGAGTGACAGGGCTGGTGTTAAGTCTCTGATCAAAGCCCCTGGGGCAGGCCTCCAAGAGGTAAAGCTGCTGACACTTTCCAGTCCTGGGTACCTGAAGTTTCCTGCTGGCAGTGGTGCCAATGAGCAAAAGGGGGAGGGGGGTAACCGCAGACATACACAACCACCTGATCTATGTCCTGTGTTCACCAGACCAACGTTGGAGGGAGAAACAGCAAGTCTGTATGATGTGGGAAACAAAGGCAGAAGAAAAATAATAAATTTCCTTTCTACTTACAACCCATTGACAAGTCCTTGAAACAGGCAGAATGATCTTCCTCTAGGAGCTCAGATGCCTGGATGTCGACACTTTGCTAAGGGCAAAAGGCAATCTTAGCTTAACATTATCCCCACCCCTCAGGAAACTGCGAGTCTACTTTAAACATATAGAAATTCCTTTGGAAATTTCCTTTGTCTTTACCACCCACAAGATATATGTTAGCACTCGTCCCCCAAGTATATGGCCCGCTGATACTCATCTGAATGGTCTCATAACTGAGATTTTACTAGACAGTAATAAATGACCTTTTCTTAATGATAGCTAGCCCCCTCAGTGTCCTAGAAACCTTCTTTCCAGAATAACCTTGGAGGCTTGTGCTGTCCCAAACCTCCCCCTGCAACTTGAAAGTGTATAATCAGTCACCCGCCCCAGCCCCAGCCCAAATCTTTCTGTCCACGGGTCCTGTCCCGTGCTTTAATTAAACCGCCTTTTTGCACCCAAGACATCTCAAGAATTCTTTCTTGACCATTGGCACTGAACCCCCACGTGTCCACATCATGTAGACCCAGCAGCTCTCTTGTGCTTATGGGTTTCTTCTCAGCGTGCTTTTACTGCTGCAAGGCTGAGGTCTCATTGTCAGGGCAACCAGCAGGGGAAGATGGACACAGCAGCCTCCACCTCCACCTGAACTCTATTTTCTTAAACTCCCACTGGGTTCCCAGCTCACTTCTCATCTGTGGTTGCAAGAATGTCAACATTCCTTGGTTCTGCCAGGGGGGTTTTCTTCCTCTTGTTTTGTCTCTCTTTAGAAGGTCTGGCTGACATGTAGAGTTTCTCTGGCAACTAACCAGCTTAACTTCATTTTACCAGCTAACCTGGATGCTTTCACTCCTACCCTGCCATCTTGGGATCAGTATTGCTCACTCAAAATAGATGAACACATACTTTCAGTATATTAAAAACTAACCAGAATGTGAGAATGGGAAATTTGGAAATTTCCAGTGGAGGGAAAGCTGGAGAGGAGAGTTTTAATGGTTTGATTTTGCATTTTGTCCCCGTTGGTTCTCCTTCTTTGCTATACAGTAGTGCAAACACACACGTTTCTAACCTGAACTGGAGGAGCAGTTCTCTGTGGTACAGCCATTTTAGGGGAACCATGAATTCTCCCTCTCCCAGGTAACATCAGAGGTCTCAGCATGACGGGCAGAGAACTAGACTCCTCAGTCATAATGAAATTCATGTGGCCTGCAGTTCCCTCTCATGCCATCTCTTGTCCAGCTAAAATATCTGTGCAGTAGACTCTATTTCTGGAATTATGTCCCCAACGAAGTTCTTTTCTGGAGAGCTGAGCTTCAACACACTAACCTCGCCCGCCACCTGGCACTTAATTGTTGAAAGAAACCAACCCTAATTAAATAAAATCAAACCATATTGAACAGGGAGACAAAAACCCAGCCTTCCGAATAAGGGCCGCTGGCCCCTTAAATGCAGCCCGGCTGAAGCCACAGTATCTAAGAGGCTGCAGGCCCAGCTCGAGGGCCCATTCTTGTAATTTGGGAGGTTTCTCTTCTTACTTAGCTCATGGCTCTGTGGTTCCACTCTGGTTTCTCAGTCCCTGCCTGTGGTCAACGATGGGCTTTGAATCAAGTCAAGAGTGTGAGCCTCGGAGAGAATCTGGGTATGAGCTCAGCGAGGGTGTGAAAGAGCGTAAACAGGGGAGGGAGAGTGGGGAGGAAGGGAAGCTCCACCTACCCTCTCGGTGAGGGAACAATGTAACTCAGAAACAGGAGAGGATTAGTGATATGAAATGGTCCCTCCCTCTCTGGATAAGTCCCAAACACGAAGGTGGCCAAGAACAGCCAAGCCCAGAGAGGTCTAATCCCGGCAACTTCAGGGCGCAGCCTGACGCAGCCGCCAGGGCTGGAAGGGAAGAAAGTCAACCACTGTGCTGGGTGATACAATTAGTTTCCGTGACAAATCTGGGACGTAGACACTATTGTCATTTTACAGAAGGGGAATCTGGCCCAGAAGCTTTAAGCAGTATAATGGACAGGATATCACCTTTAGAGGGGGCGTCTGGGTTCTGATATCACAGGCTTTGGGTGACTACTTACCCTTCCTGACCCTCCAACTCCACATCTGTGAATGGGAGGTATTCATGCCCACCTCGCAGCTGTCATGAACGTTAAATCCAAGTAAAGACAATGATGTACAGAAGACCAGACCCTGACATGTAGGAAGGTTTTCACTGAATGTGGCTTCTCTTGCTCCTTGCCCAAAGTCAAGCAGGTGACCCGGGTCACAAATTCAGGTCACCCATCTCCGTGGGGGTATGGTGTGGGCCTCACTTTTGGGGAGGATCCCCATGCCTCCTTGGGTCTCCCTATGCACACCCAGGAACCGGCAGTGGGAAGGATGCCCCCACACCTGTGGAGGAGAGAGGGAGGGGGTTCTCCATGCTCCCGGGCAGCTCCCTGCCCACCCACGCACGTCTCTCCCGTACCCATATTCACTGCTTTCAGGCGACATACCCTTAGTGTCTGAAGAAGGACCTGTCCTATGAGCTCACTGTAGCCCCAACTCAGACCTCAACCCCCTGACCAGCCTGGCTGCTTCAGCCTCTGTGTTAATACCATTTTTCCCCTTCAGCCCTCCTTCCCCCCCTCAGAACCCACCATCTTTCCCATGAGTCACAATGTTTGTGGTCTCCTCTGGGAATCCTTCCATCAAACTGTCAGCTGCAAATAACTCTGCCTAGTCCTGTTCACTTACTCTTTTTTTTTTTAAGATTTTATTTATTTGACAGAGATCACAAGTAGGCAGAGAGGCAGGCAGAGAAAGAGAGGGAAGCAGACTCCCTGCTGAGCAAAGAGCCCAATTCGGGGCTCCATCCCAGGGCCCTGAGATTATGACCTGAGCTGAAGGCAGAGGCTTTAACCCACTGAGCCACCCAGTCGCCCTCTGCTCACTTACTCTTGACCCTCCTATAGCATTTGTCTCCTCCTGCTCTGCAACCCAAGAGTTAGCCTGAGATTCATCCGGAGGACTTGAACTCCACTCCCCAGGAAGAAAGGCTCCCTTTCTGTCCTGCCTTCTCCCCCAGGTTGGCTCTGCCACTTGGGGAGAGGTCAGCAGGGAACCTTCCAGTTTGCATCTGACTGGCTAGATGAGGTGAGAAAGGAGGAGGAAACCATTTGGTATCCACTTGCTCTAATCCAGCTTTGCCAACAATTAAGACCTTTAGCCCTGGGTCAGTTTCTCAGTTGGTTGAAATCCAAAGGGAAGAGGAGCGAATTTCTACTCAGACATCAGCAGCAGGCTGGGAGCCCTGAGGGGTCAGAAACTTTCTTATTTTCAGTAAATTAAAAAATTACATAATACAGAGAAAAGAAAAATGCAGCATATCTGTAAATTATAATGCACAATAATAAGCACTACTTAAAAAGTCAGTCCAGGGGTGACTGGGTGGCTCATGCATTAAGCCTCTGCCTTCGGCTCAGGTCATGATCCCAGGGTCCTGGGATAGAGACCCGCATCAATCTCCCTGCTTGGCAGGAAGCCTGCTTCTTCCCTCTCCCACTCCCCCTGCTTGTGTTCCCTCTCTCTCTGTCAAATAATGAAATAAAATCTGAAAAAAAAAAAAAAAAAAAGGTTAGCCCAAACTGTCTTCTCCTATCTGTCCTCTGTCTCCTCTCTAAAGGTAACCACTATCCTATATTTCAAGATTAAAACTGCCCCCTGGTTTTCATTATCCGTTTTAGCAAATATGTATGCATTTCTGAGCTATATAGATTTTAACTGTGCTGGACTTGAGGGGAAAGTTCTATATAAATAATATCAAACTGAATTTAATCTCCAGTGGTCATGAGATTTAACCCTTAAGGATGGATCTGCACATGCCCTGCAACTCAGCAATTTCACTCCTGCGTATGTATCCCAGGGCAGAACTTCTCGAACTTGGTTTCAGGACTTTTCTATGCTCTTAAACAATGATTGAAAGATTTCATCCCAAAGAACTTTTGTTTATGTGGGGTTATACCTTTTTTAAAATTTTTATTTACTGATTCATCGCTTACATATGATAAGGGTTGTATCTATTGATATTTGCTAATTAGAAATGAAAACTCAAAAATTTAAAAATAATCTTATTAATTTTTATAAGATTTTATTAATTTATTCGATAGAGAGAGACAGCGAGAGAGGGAACACAAGCAGGGGAAGTGGGTGACAGAGAAGCAAGCTTCCCGCTGAGCAGGGAGCCCAACGTGGGGCATGATCCCAGGATCCTGGGATCATAACCTGAGCCACCCAGGCGCCCCATAATCTTATTAATTTTAAAATAAACTCATAAGTTGTTAACATATTTTCTGAAAAAGAATTATATATACTTTAAAATTTAGGGAGATGAGTGGCATTGTTTTACATTTTGCAAATCTCTAAATTATCTTGCTTAATAAAAGACAACCTCACACAGATACGTAGTTTAAAAAGGGAGGAGTATTTTAAATAGCCTTTTCGGAAAATTGCGGATATATCATGCAACCTTCGGAAACCTGCCCAGCATATGCCTGACAGAATGAGAGGGAGAATTATATGAAAATAGTGTTGATTTCATGATCCCCCACAAAAGGCAGAGAGACCCCAATGGATCCTTGGATCACACTTTGAGAACTAAAGTTTCAGTGAAACTTAAACATGTGTACCAGGAGGAATGTGATAGATTGTTCCTTGCAGTATTGTTTGTAATAGAAAAAAACTGGAAACAACCCAAATATCACCCATCAGCAGGAGAATGAATAAATGAATTGTGGTTCATTCACACAATGGAATATTTTCCAGCAGTAAAAATAAAGCCTCTTTCCCCCATCTCTGTACATGGGAAGTCTATGTATTAACAGAGTTCTTGCATTTTGACTGAGTAGCTCATTTGATTGGCACAGACTAGATTGTCAAAGGAGGCCTTGCACAAAGTAGGTATTTAGGCGAAGGACAAATGAATGAATAGGCCAAAAGCTGTGAATGGAGGGGCAAAGCTAGAGTCACCTAACTTCCTGTTGTTACTTTTCTCAAGTTAAATTCTCAGGCTGAAGCCTCTTCAATTTCTGAAGCACTTGATTTCAGACTGATGATTAAAAGCTAACTTCCTGTTTTAAAATGATATTTATGTCACCGCAAAATACTCTGCCAACAGAGGGACTTAATAAACACAAGCTTACAGAGAATTCAGCACATTTATGAAAGATCTTGCCTCTGGAAGTTTTGAGAGCCCAGAGCCAAAACAAGTACATTTTGTACTTAAAACAGAGTCTTCTTGCTCGAATAAGAACATTTCAAAGCAAAATCTTCCCACACAGCTGATCCCCAGTTAAAAGGGAAGAAGAATGATTGAGAGCTTTATAGAGGCCAAACAGGCCACTGAAATAATCCTCATCAGCACAAAATCCTAAAGGTTATAGGGAAGTAGACCCACGATTCCTATGAATGGAATTGTTTCCCAAAGGGCTCCCTGCACCACTAGCCACATTGCACCCCTACCCCTCACACACACATGGGTTTTGTACAAGGTACGCTTTCAGATTATAGGGGCAGACCAGTGGCCAGAGACTGAAGGAGTAAAGGATACGTGTTTTATCTGTCCTTCAAACACACTTATATTAATAGTTACGAGGATTATGATACCTCGTGTGTCCAAAGGCTCTTACCAGCAAACTCACTGGTCTCGAACATAGATCTTCTACATCGTAGTACTTTAATATTTTTGGAGATCTCAAATATCAATTTTTTCCCAAAAAGTTTTCACATTTTGTATTGTCCCTCTGTTGCCAGTGCCACCGCCCCTCCACACACACTTCCCTAGCTTTGCTTCCAAAGAGCAGGCAGCCAGATACGTACCCACTAGGCAGGAGATTGGAGGCCCCAAGGGAAAAAAAGGCGTCAGAGATTGACAGTTGAAGGTCACCTAAATAAACAGTGAGATCTCTGCCTAGTTATCCTGCCTGAAGCTTTTTCATCAACAACCCTATTCTCTCTCTCTCTCACATACACACACACACACACACAAACACACACAAACACCTTTTCCAATCAGCTTTTTGACGTGCCACTCCTAAATAAATATAAATAAGTAAAAATCATATAATTAAAAGTCTCTAAAAGCAGCTAAAGCAGAACAATGAATTCAGGAAAAAAAATAGAGACAGAAAAGAGGAGGAAAAAAATATTCATTCTATAGTTAATCTTCCTATTTTCTCTTCAAAGAAGAGAAAATAATGTATCCATGAAACAAAAAAATGAGCATTTGGAAAGCAATAAAGTGCCCTTGGACTTAAAAATATGGTAGCAGAGGGGCACCTGGGTGGCTCAGTGGGTTAAAGCCTCTGCCTTCGGCTCAGGTGATGATCCCAGGGTCCTGGAATCGAGCCCCGAATTAGGCCTTCTGCTCAGCAGGGAGCCTGCTTCCCTTCCTCTCTCTCTGCCTGCCTATCTGTGATCTCTATCAAATAAATAAAATCTTTTAAAAAAAATATAGCAGAAATGACAGCTCAGTAAAAGAGTCGAAAGATAGAATTTTTAAAATCTCCCAGAAAGTGAACAAACAAATAATAAAAGCTTTATAACTTTCAGTTGAAATCAGACATTTAAGATGCATTTGCTTTATCAGCCAAAAATTTATTCAGGAAGCCTTGGTTTAGGAAATCAAGGTTTCAATATTTCCTGTTGAATCCACTCTAGCATCTTGGACGTGAAGGGACCCCACCCTCCTTATCTTATGTTTAGACTTCCAAGAATTACTTCAAATGCAGAGACGTTTGTATGGATGATTCCATAAAATCAAATGCTGATTTCTGGTTAACAAATAAAGTGTTACTGACTGAGAAACAGACCAATAAGCCAGGAGAAAAAACAGTCCAGAAATAGACCCAAGTATATATATGAATGTAACACTTAATAAAACTGGCATTTTAAAGGAGAAAGGAAGAGCTATTCAAGTGTGTGTGTATTCAGACAATCGATTAAACTCCATTTTCCATTTGGGAAAACTATTTAAATTATATTACTACTTTACTCCTTAATCCAAAATAAATTCCAGATGAATAAAAAACTCATTGTAAACCATGAAGCCATAAAAGTATAAGAAGAAAACATAAGTGAATATGTTTGTAATCTTGGAATTAAGAAAACATGCCATGAAATACAGAAACTGTAAAAACAAACATTGAGAAATTTGAGTATATAAAATTTTTAAATTTCTAAACAAGAATAAACATGTAAACAAAGGCAAAAACAAACTAATAAAATCATTACAATGTATATGATAGGTAATTGGCTAGTTTCCTTATACAAAGAGTTCTTATAAATGAAATAAGGAAACAAATCACCCAAATATATCAGTCAAGATCCAGTCAGGAAAACAGAAATCATGCTAGGTAATTCAAACAGGGAAAACTAATGCATCTGGTTACACAGATGCTGGAGGGTTAAAAGACAATTGACACTTGGAATTCCTGTCATACACAGAGAGCTAATAGTGTTAATTTATAAAGAGTGCCTGAATCCAAAAAGAAAGGCCAACCACTCCACATCACGCAAAGTATATGAAAACAAAACTCTCAGATAAGAAAATACAAATGGGTCTTAAATACTTGGAAAGGCACTCAATCTCATTCAAAAGAAAAAGAAAAATTATAAATGAGATAATATATTTCATTTATCATTTTGGAAAGATCAAAAGCTATTAAAAAAAAATAAGGCCTGACTTAAACCCGTCCAAAACAATTTCAGCAGAAAACACGTTACAGAATGGTATGACCATTTGCTGTCTAAAAAAAGGAGAAAAAGAATATATATTTATATTATATATATATAAACACATATAATTAAACATTATATAAATATATATGCAGATAGGGTTGCTTGGGTGGCTCAGTAGGTTAAGTGTCTGACTCTTGATCTCAGCTCAGGTTTTTATTTTTTTTAATATTTGAGAGAAAGAGAGTGCAGGAGGTAGGGGGAGAGATAGAGGGAGAGAGAGAAGCAGGCTCCCTGCTGAGCAGGGAGCAGGATGTGGAGTTTGATCCCAGGACCGTGGGATCATGACCTGAGCCAAAAGCAGACACTTAACCCGCTGAGCCACCCAGGCGTCCCTCAGCTCCAGTCTTGATCTTAAGGGTTGTGAGTTCAAGCCTCACATTGTGCTCCATGCTGGGTATGGAGCCCACTTAAAAAAAGAAAAGAGAAGTGCCTGGGTGGTTAAATATCTATCTCTTGGTTTTGGCTCAGGTCATGATCTCAGGGTTGTGGGATGGAACCCCACCTTGGGCTCCATGCTCAGCATGGAGTCTGCTTGAGATTCTCTCCCTCTCCATCTGTCCCTCCCCCTGCTCACCCCCTCTCTCTAAAAATAAATATTTAAATACACACACACACACACATATGTACAATAATAATCTCTGGAAAGATAGAGAAGAGTGCTAATAGTTGCTTTTGTCTTCAGGAAGGGAAACTAAATAAACCTTATGTATTTGTATTGTGGCAAAATACGCATAAAACTTACCGTTTTTACCTACTTTAAAGTACAATTCTGTGGCACACAATTCTGTTGCACAACACTGTGAATGTGTTCATTTAAAAAATGCACAGTGCAACTGTGCATAGTTGTGCAACTATCAACATTATCTAGTTCCAAGTCAATCAGAGAAAGACAATTATCATATGATCTCCCTGATATGAAGAAGTTGAGAGGCAACATGGGGGGGATGTGGGGTAGGAAAGGAATAAATGAAACAAGATGGGATCGGGTGGGAGACAAACCATAAGAGACTCTTAATCTCACAAACAAACTGAGGGTTGCCAGGGGTTGGAGGGGTAAGGATAGGGTGGTTGGGTTATGGACATTGGGGAGGGTATGTGCTATGGTGAGTGCTGTGAAGTGTGTAAACCTGGCGATTCACAGACCTGTACCCCTGGGGCTAATAATACATTATATGTTAATAAATTTAAAAAAACATGATCTAGTTCCAGAACATTTTCATTGCCCAAAAAGAGATCCCACGCTCATTAGCAGTCACTTGCATTCCACCTTCCCCAGACCCTGGCGACCACTAACTTGCAGATAAGAAATCTCTATGGATTTGCCTATTCCAGATAGTTCATATAAATGGAATGGTATAATATGTAGCCCATGTATCTGGCTTCTTTCAGTTACCATAATGTTTTTAAGGTCATCCAAGTAGTAGCATGGATCAGTACTTCATTTCCTTTTATGGCTGAGTAATATTCCATTGTATGGATAAACCACATTTTGTTTATCTTTCGTCTGTTGATGACATTTGTATTGTTTATAGGTCCTGGCTATTGTAAATAGTGCTGCTTTAAACATTTGCATAAAAGTTTTTGTTTGAACACCTGTTTTCACTTTAGGGGAATACATACTGAGGAGTGGAGTTGCTGGGTCATATGGTAATCCCTGAGAACTCTATAGTGACTTTCCAATGTTATCCCATGTGCGTATATTACCCAACCAAATACGGACCATTGTAATAAAAATAAGTAGAGACAAAGATTTGGTTCGCTAGTCAGAGCTCAGCAACCCTGCAAAATCAGCACTGGATCAATAAATGGCCTCACATAGCCTAAAAGAAACTGAGGGGAAGTAAGTAAAATAGAATCCAATTTTAAAACATGACTCATAGAACCAGTAGATCTTCAGGCTACAAATGCTCCCCATCATTAACTATTCCAGTAGCACTGCCCTGGTGAGCGTGGGAAGGGATGTGAGCATGTTTTCTAAATCCATTAAAAAAAAAAAACCGGTTGAAGCGGTAATTAAAGTTGACTCGGACCGTGTGATTACGTTGGTTGGTCTGTTAGCTGCGTGTCCTCTCCGCGGGAGTCCTGGCTCTCTCCGCACCACCGACGTCCCCTAGGGGGCGATCATGGGAGAAGCCCGAAGGAGGCGCAGCGAGAATTCCTCCGGCAGAGCTTCTACGAAGGCGCAAAGAGGAAACACTGTAACAAAGAATCCAGTGCGGGGAGGACACTTGGAAAACATAATTCTCAAGCCTTGTATTTTTATAAACAAGGAGACTGAGACCCAGAGCGGTTGCTGATGGTCACAGAGACTTTAAACACCAAGTCTGGAAAGCTCTGCTGTGCTCAGTGCCAAGCGTGGGGAGAGTGGCTTTTCAGGTCCCATAGAACTGAGTTCAGATCCCTCCTGCTAACCCTCTTTAGTCCCCCTCTAGTCCTCCTCCGCCCAGTTGTGGCCAGTTACTTAACCTGAGACTTTTTTTTTTCATTATCTGTGTAATGGGGATAATAACACTTAGGTAATGATGAAAGGAAGAAATGGTATCATGTACCTTTAGGATCTTCCTTCTGTTGGTGCATTGTCGGTTCTCAGTAACTATCTGTCCTGCGAATGATTATGTCCCTCCTCTAGCCCTCTAAAAAGCAATGGTTGGGGGCGCCTGGGTGGCTCAGTGGGTTAAAGCCTCTGCCTTCAGCTCAGGTCATGATCCTAGGGTTGTGGAATCGAGCCCCACATCTGGCTCTCTGCTCAGCAGGGAGCTTGCTTCCCCCTCTCTCTCTGCCTGCCTCTCTGCCTACTTGTGATCTCTGTCAAAGAAATAAATAAATAAAATCTTTTATAAATAAATAAATAAAAAGCAATGGTTGCACTGCTGGAATAAATCTTTACTGCTGATATTTTAGGCAGGATCTTATGGGCTTTCTCTCCCCCCCCCTTTTTTTTTTCTTTTAAGATTTTATTCATTTATTTGAGAGAGAGAGAGAGCATGGGGTGGGGAAGGTCAAAGGGAGAAGCAGGCTCTCTGCTGAGCAGGGAGCCTGATGTGGGATTCATCCTGGGACTCCAGGATCATGACCCGATCCCATGGTAGTTGCTCAACCAACTGAGCCACCTAGGTGCTCTCTAATGGGTTTCTTATATATAGAAAGCAGACCCTGGGCAGGGAATGAAAAGGGAGTTTAGGTGGGTAGCACTACTCCAGTTGGGGGAAAAGCTACTTTATGGAGCCTCTTCGGCCAACACCTCGGGGACCTGCATTTCTGTCAGTCAGAGGTCCTTAGAGCTCCCAGGTCCTGACATTCTCTGCCAGAAAAGTGGGGACCCTATTGAGGCAGACAGAGTCACATCCCCCTTGGCCCAGTGCCTGCTTCCCCTCCCCCAGCGCTCTGACAAAAGGTCTGGCTGTTTCAAGTACTACTAATCAAAGCATTTTATGAGAAGTGCTATTTATGCCCGGCTACCCAGTGATCATCAAACACACCAGAGTAATGTGATAAATTTTATTTTGATTGCATTATGGAATTGAGGTCATGTTTTCTCAGTCTTCATAATTTATATAGCAGAAATTTTTTTACATGTTAGGTAGGAAGTTATAATTCTCACAATTGTTTTTTGGAGGAGAGAGGAAGCAGGACAGGGAAGGGATAAAAATATGCTTTTTTCCCCATTAAAAATATTCCTTCAGTATACAAAATATAGAAAATAGAGGAAAGAAAGAAAATCTCCCATATTTATAACATTCCATTGCTGTTAATCTTTTCAGTGGGTTTTTAAAACATTTTTAAATGTCCTTTTTACAAAGTTATAATATGGTAACATTTCTGAATTTTAAAACTTGGCCTCCTCAGTGCTTAGCAATGACATTCATTCATTCATTCATTCATTCATTCATCAAGCATTCCCCAAATGCCTATTGGGGTATGAAATGAATTAAGGGGGTGCCTGGGTGGCTCAGTGGGTTAAAGCCTCTGCCTTCGGCTCAGGTCATGATTCCAGGGTCCTGGGATGGAGCCCTGCATCAGGCTCTCTGCTCAGCAGGGAGCCTGCTTCCTTCTCTCTCTGCCTGCTTCTCTGTGATCTCCATCTGTCAAATAAATAAATAAATAAATCTTTTTTAAAAAAAGAAAGAAAATAATTAAGGTCCTTGCTAAGATATTGTTCCTTCTTCTGTCAGAGTATTTTCAGCTTGTTTATGTACTTGCTAAAAGGTTCTATTCAGGTGGGTGGGGAAAGGACAGTGATGGATTAAAGGCAGAGTGGGAGAATGTATCTGGTGACAGCAAGGAACAGCAAAGAGCCTGGTATGGCCAGAGACAGAGGCGCTCCAGTCAGTACTTGCTAAGTGAATGTCACCCCCGCATGCAGTCCACATACTTTCCTTTAGTCCTTGTAGTTCAAAGGGGCTCTTAAACTGCATCTCCTTCTGGCTCCTTTATTCCAGGTTAAAAAAAAAAAAAAGTTATCTGTGCAGATATTATCCTCTTCAAATCGAAACCAGTTTTTAAAGATCTCATTCCTCCCACTGTCCTCTATCCTCACCTTTCACTTAACTGAGAACTTGTCCATGACTTGGAGTTTTCCTCTTCTAGGCCACTTACATGGATCCCTTCTTGGTCTGATTTCCCCAGTGTCTAGAATTGTCCCTCGTTTAATTAAGTGTTCAGTTAAAGATCTCTTGAATGAGTGAATGAATTTTCGCTTGTTGTCATACCCATGCCAGTTTCATTTATTTGTGGTTTGGTTTTTTGTTTTTTTTCTGAACCCACATGAGTTGCTGTCAGTTTTTCATTCACTCTGTTCCTTTCCCTGGGAGAGGTGCCAGGTACTACCTCCCAGGGGTGTCTCATTACTCACCAACCTTCTTTGAACTTTAAGAGGCTGGAGATCTTTTTTTTTTTTTTTTTAACGGAAGTCGTATTTTTTTATTAAAGATTTTATGTATTTATTTGACAGGGAGAAGCAAGTGGGAGAGGGAGAAGCAGATTTCCCGCCGAACGGGGAGCCAGGGGCTTGATTCCAGGACCCTGGGATGATGATCTGAGCCAAAGGCAGACACTTAATGACTGAGCCACCCATAGGCTGGAGATCTTTTAAGCAAGGAGGGAGAGAATGTCTGCCTGCCTGCCTGCCTGCCTGCCTACCCAGCACTCAAAAGAGCAGGCTGAGCAAACCAACACTCTCATGCCTTGGACCTTCTCCAAATTCACTCCAAGATTCCATCTGAGTAGACTCTAGATTCCATCAGCACATCACCCTATAGGAATGAGAAGCTACAAGTCAAGCAAGAAGTAAATCAGGGTTCCAATTTGAGATTAGAACAAGATTCACACTTTCTAGTCAAATCCAGATTTTCATACCACACCAAAAAGACTTTATGGGGCTATTATAGAGAAACAGGATAAGGACCCCGGACTAGGGGTGAGGAGACCTGGGTTCTCCCTCTGGTGCTTTGCTGTCATACACATGGTCAGCAAGCTTAGACTCTGAAGGTATCGGTTTCTTCACTTATCTATAAAAGGGTGGGTTGGACTAGATGATCTCCAAAAGTCATTCGAGTGCCAAAAATCCCAGTCCAAGATCCTAACTCCGAAGGAAATGCTACCATGTGGTATTCAAATCCTCCTACACTGAGTATTCTGTAAACTAGTGTCACTACCACCCCAGGTCCTGCAACACTACCACATTACAGGGACCTAGATTTCAGACAGGCTGGGAGAGATAGTGCATGGAAGGAAACAGATCAGCTTAACTGAGGGAGCTCGACACTGAGAAGAGCTGATGGCCTTGCCCAAATTCTCAGGAGACTGACATGCTTCCGAACGCCCACTTCATGTGTACTGAGAATGCTGCCAAACAGAGGCTACTGCTCTCTTCCCACCCCACCCTTTCCACCCTACACTATACCCTGTCCCCCATCACCCCTTCCAGGATGATGCTCCTGGAAACCAAGGTCAGATCAGAAGGTTGTTGGGTAAGTGTGAGTGTCTCCATGACAGGAGCATCTCCCTGGTTCCTCAGAGTCTTGTCCTCCAGGGCCTCTGTTCCCCACACCCCAGTGCCAGAGACACACTGGCCAAATTCCTTTGAAAATGTTCTTTCTCCATGCTCCAAGCTGTCACTCCTATTCACCAGTTACCCAGGCTCACACGAGGGTGTGGAGATGGCTTTGGGAAGGGTCTCTTATAGGGGCTCATGTACCATAAATGAGACTGGAGGGGCTGATTTCCTGGGCACTGTCTGACCTCTTTGGTTAGCAAGGGTGTAGCCCATCTCCTATGGGGCCTGGGCTGCCAGTTTGGGGCCACCCCCCTTTCCTCTGAATCCTTCAGTCCTTGCCATCCCCTCTGTAAAAACCCAGGTTGCAAGGAAGTGATCTTTGTCTCCCAGTGCAAATATTCTAGTAGCCTTCTCTCCAGATATCCACTCCATGGCAAAAGTAGGGCTTCAGATGTATGCAGAGGATGAAGTTGGTGATTTGTGTTTATGAGGAACCTACTTTATGAATGGCAAGAATTACAGGTTCTTCATACATTAATCATTCCTAGCCGATGGGGTCATCACTATTATAACCCCTGTTTTATAACTTTGGTCCTACAAGGTGCAAAGAGAGTAGGTCCAAGGTCACATGGTTGTGAAGAGGTAGAGGGACATTCAAACTCAGTTCTGTCTGTTCCCAAAGCTAAAACTCTATCGTCAAGTTGCTGTACCTGTGGGTCAAACGTTTATTGAGATCCTACTATATGCAAAACCCTGGGGGCATGATGAATATGCAGATGAATGAGGAAGGGGTAGCTCATGCCTTCCAGGAATGCAATTTATTTTTCTTTTCTTTTGTTTTCTTTATTTATTTGACAGAGATCACAAGTAGGAGGAGAGGCAGGCAGGGGTGGTGGGAAGCAGGATCCCCACTGAGCAGAGAGCCCGATGTGGGGCTCGATGCGAGGACCCTGGGATCATGACTTGAGCTGAAGGCAGAGGCTTTAACCCACTGAGCCACCCAGGAGCCCCTAGGGATTCAATTTCTAACTGTGAAGTGGTGAGAACATGAAAAATTCTATTCCAAAGCAGACTGACATAAGTGCTATCTCTAAGGTACAAGCAGTGTCCATGGGAACTGGATGAAACGGAGAGATCCATTCACACTGTGTATGTGAGAGGAGTGGGGGAGGGGATGGGAGAGGGAAAAAGGGAAGAGGGGAGGGGGAAAGGGAAGAGGGAAGGAGAAGAGAAGGGAAGGAAAGAGGGAAAGAGAGAGAAAAAATATAAGGTGGATACTGGGAAGAATGTTTCTAGAAGACAGGCCTTCTGTTGTGCCCTAGTGGACCTTGCACAGGCTGGGGAGAAACGGGCACTTTCCACTTGCACTCGGGATCACATCAGCAATCAGGGCTGCCCATGCAGAAGTGTGGAGAGAAGCAAGGCTGACAGGTGGGTCAGCACCAAGCGTAGGGGAGCCTTGATGCCAGGGAAGGGTCTGGCTTGCTTCTGGGAGCAGTGGGGAGCTGCTGAAAGCTTCTGATAGAGCATAGGCAAGAAGAGATGACCGAAGTTTGCAGTGAGAACTGGCCGTGGGAAGGCAGAGATGAGGTCTTTGTGGTTCCTCCCTTTGGCCACCGCCTGCTTCTAGGCTGGGCACTCAGCGGGAGACATAAAGAGGTCGATTGCTTCCAGCAGTGGGAGCTCCCTATCTTAGCGGAAGCTGAGCATAAGACCCTAAGGTCCTGTGGGAGAGACTCAGGAGAGAGTGGCCTGATTTGGGGTTGGGGGGGTGACCACAGGAAACTCAGAGAGTTCTGAGGTAGGAGGAGATGGTGGATGGGCAGAGGGAATGGGAAAAGAAACACATTCTGGAACATGGTGAAGAAGTCTTTTCAACTCAGCCAAAGCAAAATAATGGCCTACATCCCTTACAAATTCAAGCTCATTTCTGACTTCGAAAATCTTTTTTAAGGAAGTGCAGATGAATTTTTCTCCTAAGTGCAATAAAAACTCCATGAAGTTAAGAACCTGATTGCCCGAGTGTTCAATCCACTGGATTCTTTGATTGAATTTTAAGAAAACAAGGTAAATGACCACAGACAATATCAGGATGTCAATCACGAAAACACCTACTATGGATACCACAAGCAGAATCAGCAATGCGAGCAGATGACTCAGCCTGGGACCCATTTGAAGGGTGTGGGGGAAGCAACCCCACCTAGAAGTTTGCTCCACCCTATTCATGTTTTCAGAGGCCTTCAGTTCTGAAGAACTTCTGGTGTCCTCCTCCATAAAATAGAAAAGGGAAAATCACACATATGTTACAATTTAACTACATCCTCTGATTGCGAAATTCTTAACTTCATTAGAACTGATTGCGTGTGTGCATGTGCCTTTCTTTTTACCTACTTTAAGGAGTCCTTATCCAGCAGCCTACCATTGTAAAAACATTTGGGGGGGGCAGGGGTCTTGAAAATGTTTATATTTTGAAGAGTTCCCTATTGACAAGGAGAGGATGTAACATTTGAAGGCAGCAGAGTGAAAGTGGGAAGAGTCAGGCTGAGGAGGCCACCTGCGTGGCTGTGAGACTCTAAGCAATTTTCTTAGTCCCTCTGGGCCTGTTTCCTCACCTGTAAGATGGGGAGGAAGAGAAGAGTAGTACCACTTAGGGTTGCCTTGAGGGTGAAATGAATCAATACACAGACGGATAGCATTCAGAAGGGGACTGGTGAGGCTCTGAAAGTGTCGATATATTATCACATTCAACTTCACAACGGTCTGGTGGACCCGGGGTCCTGGGATTGAGCCCCACAACAGGCTCTCTGCTCAGTGGGAAGCTTGCTTCTCCCTCCCCCACTCCGTCTACTTGTGAGCGCGCGCTCTCGTGCTCGCTCGCGCGCTCGCGCGCTCTCTCTCTCTCTCTCTCTCTCTCTCTCTCGCTATGTCTCTCTCTGTCAAATAAATAAATAAAATACAAAAGGAATAAATACAACTTACCTTTTTGATAACCAGTGGTACAAAACTCCAAAGAAATAAAACAGTGTACAGTGAAAAATGAATTGCCCTCCTTCCCTCCACTGCTCCCACCCAGCCTCCCTCCCCAGAGCCAACAGCTGTTACCAATTTCTTGTATGTCCTCCCAGAGTAAGCATTAGACTGAGCTTACTGCTTAACACACACTGATTTACCAGAGTCACATAATTCCCTGAGCGCCTCGCAGACGCCAGGGACTTGATGCTGGGCTACTGCTGCCTTCAGAGGGCTCACTGGCTTGAGTCTAGAAGTTATTTGTGGAAGATCCTGCTATACTGACTGCTTACTGACCGCTGTCTCCAGCGTTTTTCCCTCTAGCCATCTCCTTTCCCAGTAGAACCAACATCCTGAGCACAGGAAAGGCCACATGAAGGGAACACTCTTCTCCAACTTGGTTTACACAGACTTCAGTGAGCGAGGAGGCCTGCAGTGTTAGGAGCCAACCAGAGGATGCTCCAGGGTGCTGGGCAAACATGACACCTCTCTGGTCAGTTTCCTCCTCTGCGGAACTCCTGACCTTTCCAGCTCTCTAATCATTTTTCCCCAAAGGGCTCTTAAGAAGGGTCATTTTCTGTGAAGCCTCACTGCTGCTGGTCTCCGTTTCCAGCCTCAAATTAGGAGGCACTCCACAGGTGGCTGAGACTGGCCAAGAGGGCTCTAAGGACTTTTCCCTACTTTCCCATCATTGTTCTTCAGATAATTTTAAATAGCCTTTCCCCCCAACCCCTGCTTCTGCCAATTTATAACCAGGTCAGCCACAGCAGAGCTTTCTAGACAATGTAATTATAAAATATGCTCATGACCTTTGATGTGTAATTACATAAATGCAGAAGTTATGGGTGTTGGCAACTTAAGAAAAATGGTTCTGATCATAACACATGAAACCCTGTTCTCTCTTTCCAAACATGAAGTATCTGGCCAAGGGAGATGAAGAATTAAGTAGGGAAGTCACCATTTTGGAAGCAACTCTTATTATTCCCATTTTATAGAGGATCCAGAGAGGCTGAGCCACTGGCCTAAAGTGACACAGCAGGCCAGTGGCAGAAGCAGGACCCTAGTCTGGCCCCAAAGCCTGGTTCTTTCCAGTGTGTCAGGTACCCTACAGAAAGGCTGGGGACTATGTTCTGGATTTCGAGAATCTCATTTTCTGGTTAGCTGAATATTCTTTTTTTAAAATTTTTTTTATTTTTTTTAAGATTTTTATTTATTTATTTGACAGAGAGAGATCACAAGCAGGCAGAGAGGCCAGCAGAGAGAGAGGAAGGGAAACAGGCTCCCTGCGGGGCTCAATCCCAGGACCCCGGGATCATGACCTGAGCCGAAGGCAGAGTCTTAAACCACTGAGCCACCCAGGTGCCCCTAGCTGAATATTCTTGATAGCTGGATTGTCAGGTCCAATTAAGGTTAGGAAAGAAGAGGGGAAAGCAGAGAGGGAGGTTCTCCAAGCCTAGGATTCTTTTCCCCATCAAAGTTCTACTTAAAGTACATGAGCCTCTCCTTTTCAGTGGTTGTAAGCTCCTCCTGGGCACAGTCTCCCTTCATGACTAGGGTAGGGGGAGTCACATGTTCATTCTAATCCTTGCTTCTTTTTTATAGGTGGGTATGTGCTGTGGTTTTAAGTTTGCATTTTCCATGTGACTAATGCAGTTCAACATCTTATGGGTGTTTAATAACTGTTAGTGCCTTTCTTTACTCTCTTATCTTTCTGCATCTTTGCACCCTTATCCCCTTTCCTAGGACCTAGCAAAGTGCAATCCCGAAAGCTGTCAGAGTCCTGGGGTCCCAGACATCTCTATGTTGGCAGTTCTCTGTTTGGGGGAGTCAGCAGCCTTACACTGTCTTCTGCCTACTTCCCAGCCTCATCTTTCATCTTTCTATCTCCTTCCACATGACTCTCCAGACAGACTGGCAGGGTCAGATCCTCTCCAAGTATCTGAGCATTTGCTCCCCCCACCACACTTTACCTGCTGTCAATCAAGGCTCAGGTCATATGTCACTTCCTCCAGGAAGCCCTGCCTGATGCTTCCTCCCTCCCCTCCACCAACAAGTTTGGGTTCTAGCCCCTTGTTTGTGGCTAAGCAACATCCTGTACTTCCCCTCCTAGCACTTATCATATTGTGTTGCAATTGCCTACTTGCTGGTCTGTTTCTCTTGCCCTGCCTCATCTCTTGCCCTTCCTCATACACTTTGTGTATCCCATGTGCCCTGAGCATCGGTATTTACAGAATGATATCTATTGAATGGCCTGGCACAGATCCCTTTAAAAGAACAAAAATCTAACCTTCTGTGCCAGCTATACTAGAATCAATGATTTCAAGCCATCACCCTCCGTCTTCCACTTCCACCTATTTAACAAGCCATCAAGAAAATGAACACTTATTGAAGATATACTATATGCCAAGCACCAAGACAGGCCCTTTACATGTAAAACCATTTTCACAATTAGAAGGCTTAAATCTCCTTGTCTAGACAGCACTTCGAAACTCAAAGCCTCTGATGTCCAGTCAGGCAGTGAACAAGCAAGGGGAAAGGAGTGATACCACAACTCTTTCCATCTTGATAGTGGCAAGAAGATGTTAGTAGAGGAGGACCCCACGTAGCACCAGGCTCTGAGTCCCTGTATTTTCAGAGCCTGGCATGGAGCAGGAGCACAGACAAGATTTGTTGAGCAAATTAATGAATAGTTAAAGAGAGAACACAGAAAGAAATGGACTGGAAGCTGAAGAGACCCACATTTTTTTCCCGATCTGACCTAATACATTTCCCCCACTTCCTTCAGTGTTGATAAGCAAAACTGGACACTGAAGTATTTTTGTCTTGGGCAGCTGTCCACACTGCCGGCCAAGACTGATCCTCACGATTTCTGCTCAGACTCCATTGACTAAAAATGGCTACACCTAGTCACAAGGGAAGCTGAGAAATTTCTAGTTGTGAACCCAGGAGGAAAAAAAAAAAAAAGTCTGTGGTGAACAGCCAGCAGTCTCTGCCGCAAGATACAAGGATCATCCTGCCTCTGCCAGTGTCCCTGTGTGGCCATGAGCTACCACAGGATCACTGGAGGCTCACTCTGGAAAGGCCCTTGGGGAGCATCTAATTCAGCTCCCTGATTTTACAGATGGGAGACTAAGGCCTAAAAACAGAAGGAATCCCTTCACTGTCACAGTTGTTTGGTGCTAGGACCACACTGTTTTTGCTTAAGCGTTCAGTGCTTTAGCCACAAAGTGGGTCTTTAAATGTTTAAAGAAGGGTGCCTGGGTGGCTCAGTGGGTTAGGCCTCTGCCTACAGCTCAGGTCATGATCTCAGGGTCCTGGGATTGAGCCCCATATCGGGCTCTCTGCTCAGCAGGGAACCTGCTTCCTCCTCTCTCTCTGCCTCCTCATGACCTGTCTGTCAAATAAATAAATAAATAAAATCTTTTAAAAATAAATAAATAAATGTTTAAAGAGAACCTTCTCATCACCTTCCTGAAAGTGCTGTGAAGTTCATATTTCCGTGATGAAGAAGAAAGCGTTAAAAGCAATACAAATAAGGATGTTGGTGATGTAATGATTATTACAATGGTATGAAATGATTCTTTCTTCAGTTACTCAGAAGGTTATTCTGTGTCCTGTGGTGCCTAAGCGACTTCTTTATTAGGAACTTCAGCTATTCCCCACATAATACTGCAAAATCCTTTAACAGAACAAGTGTATGAGGGGTGAAATTCTATCAACTTTGACAAAAGACTGAGTACTAATTGTGTAAAATTGTGCACTTAATTCACCTACTTTGAACTTTAGTTCTTTCATCATCAAACTGAAAATTATAATACCTACCTCTCAGGTTTGTTATGGGGATTAAAGAAGAAATGTAAACCACTTGCTACGGTATTTGGCACCTAGTTGGGACACAATAGAAGCTAAGTTTCTGTTGTCACATAATTGCAATTCTTTCATGTAATGATATAATCACTCTCAAAAGGAGCATTTTCAACATTTAATCAACAAATACGATCTTTTCTTAGTAGCTGCAATTGCTGAACGAGGTGCCTAGTATCCACAGAGAAAAAGAAAAGCATCTGTTCCCAAGGAACACTGAGCGGAAAGCATAAAGTAACAGCACTATGTGACAAGCTAACGGGACAGAATGGGCGGTGGGGTTGGAGGCCCCGGCTTAAAAGTCTGTTTAGGTGAGTGATGGAGGACTTCCTTGAGGTTATGTGCTTCATGGGGAAGGAGTAGGAGTTGGTCAGGTAGAAGGCAAACAGGTGGGGAAGGACACAGAAGTGTAAGGAAGGAAGCACGTTTTCTATAATGAAGGAGCTATTTTCGGTACTGCTGGAACAGTAAGTATGTATGTATGTATGTATGTATGTATAAATAAGCTTTAGCAAAGGAGGAGGGACAGGTGATTGTGACGTCAGGTGGGTTTTCGAGATTGATTTATCTTGCCAGAGATGGGGAGCCACTGAAGGATTTTGGGCAGGGCGATAGAGCAAAAGGTTGGTAAATGGGAAGAAATGGGAGAATGAGGCTGCTGGGATTCCTGAGAGCGGAAGAGAGCCCTGACTGGCTAAAGGCCACGCCCACCCCCACCCCCGTCATTCAGTCATTCAAATAGTTACTGAGGACCTGCAAGGTACCAGGCAGAATTCCAGGAGCTGGAAGTCACTCAGTGAGCAGGACTGGAAAGGTCTCTGTTCGAATGGCAGAAACTGATAGTAGATACACAAGTGAGCAAGCAAGGAAGTATCAGATTAGTGCTTCTTGGAAAATTAAACCAGGTGATAAAAGAGTCCCTGAGGCACTGTTCCTCCTCCCCGCCCCCGTCCACGTGAATATTCACCGAGCCTTCTCTAGATCTAACTTTGGTTTCCCAAAGAGGCTTTGCTCCTGGGGGGCGGGGGGGGGGCGCGGAATCTCTAGGGTAAATAATTAACTCAGCTCTCTGGGTGCTTCCAGTAAGCCTTGCCTGCGTGGGGATAGTCACACCTAAGTCTTCTCCAGGGCCTGGTCAGTTTGTAATCCTTGCTTCGAGACCCCCGATTCTGCAACACCTCCTATATCTATATATCTATATATCTATATATCTATATATCTATATATCTATATATCTATATATCTATATATCTATATCTTTTAGAAGGGAAACATTTGATAGCGTGGTCGAAATCATCTACTCCTCTCTGAAAGGTGCAAACTTTGAAAACACAACCGCCGCTTCTGCCAGGAGCGCCTCCATTCCCCGCCCGAGCCTCGGGGCGGGGGTGGGAGGGAGCTGGTTGGGGAATCCTCGGGGCGGAGGTCCCTAGGGCGGGATCTGGACCACTAGGGCTCTAAGCGTATCAGAGCTCCTCAGCGCCAAAGGTTTGCGAGCCAAGAACAAAAAACCAAACGTTGTAATATGTAGCGAAGAGATTAGGGACAGAGAAAGAGGATTTCCCAGTGTGCATCCATGGTCTTCCCCGAGTTTGACACATTTACTCACCAGGAAGGTTTTTTTTTTTTCCAAAAAGTTTTTTTTGTTTGTTTGTTTTTTGTTTTGTTTGAATTACGAAAAGTTTCAGAGACACAGGAAAGTTCTCTCTCTAGTTTTAGGGAAATCTAGTGAAAGCCCCAGGAGGGCCTTTCTGATTTTTGCCCAGCTTCTCTGGACTGTTTGATAGTCATAGTTCACCCTCTGGGGACTTTAGCAGTCAGTGATGACTAAATTAGGGCCCCTGCTCTGAGAAGTTTTTAATTCTGGTTGGGAGGAGAAAACGCTAAGGAAAATCATCTTCTCCTTCTTGTTCTTCTTCTTCTCCTTCTCCTTCTTCTAGCAGTTTACAGGTCAGGTGTTTTTACATTCCTAATGCCGTTAAAATGATAAACTCAAAGCCCAAAGGAAATTTAGAGATTACCTGGGGGTTGCAGGGGAGAGGCAAATACCTGACATATACCCACCACTTTCTATGGTCCTGCCCATGGTAGACATTGCTAATCGATCACTCATTCATTATTATCATTTATTGGCCATCCTCCAAGTTCCACACCTTATGTCAGGAATACAGCAAGAAACCATACAGACTTGTTTGCTACCCTTATGGACCTCCAAGGGGGAGAGAGACATTAAACAAATAATTACATGCATGGAAAGTGTTTTAAAAAGGCAGAGTGTGAGGGCAGACAAGGGCATCACATATCTGGAGGTAACCTGGGGGTGGAGTAGGGTCAGGAAAGGCCTCCCTGAGGAAGTGATGTATAAGCTGAGGTCTAGAGGGTAAGGAAACTGAGTCTCTCCGAGGGTGGAAAAAGAAGCATTACATGCTGTTTATGGAAGGCGACATGGGTCACCGCATGCTCCATGGCTAAATGAGAGGGTATGGATACTAAATGGGGGGATAGTTGTCTGGAGAGAACCAGAGGTTGGTTTAGCCAGGCCTTGGAAGAAGAACCGGAGAGGGCTGGAAGGTCAGATTGAGCAAAGGTCTGATTTATTGTTTATCCACTCCCTTCCTAGTGTAGTATGCCCTCAGGGGCTAGTAAAAAAAAAAAAGTCTTTATAAATTATTGGCTATCTACTAAGAAGTGGCAATTCTCCTGACTTCTCCCATGTTTCTTGTAAAATAAGTATAATTTTTCCAGTTTTACAGATTAAAAAAAAAAAGGGGGGGAGGGAAGCCTGGAAAGACTACAGACACTTGATGAAGTTGGCCATCAAGTAGGCAACAGAGCTAGGATTTGAGCAGCTGCACTTTCCACAACTCTTCACTGTCCTAAAATTTCCAGACTGGGGGTTGCTCTAAAAGCAATCAAATAAAACTTGGAAAGGGACAGAGAGCTTTAATTTCAAAATATTACCGGGGGAAAGGGTGGGCAGAGATGCCCCAGGCGACTGAACGTCAAGCCGCAGGGGAGCGTGTGGAAGAAAGCGAGGGGTGGCAGAGGGAGAGTGGGGAGGAGAGGGGGAGTCCGAAGGCTTGAGAAGTGCGTCCATGACTGCTCTGCGGGGAGTTGCCCTGCTCTAACCACTACCCGGCCGGGTTAATCATTTCCTGACCTTCCTTCCCCCTTTCTCCCTGCCCGCAGGATTGCCACATCAGCCTCCCCCTTCCCCCTGCTCGCCTCCTGGCCCTCCAGCTCCCTCGCCGGGTTTTACAAGAAGCCCCAACTTTGAGGCAATATTGGTAATAGCCCCTGACGTCCTCAAGGCGGTTCCCCAGAGAGATCGAAGGCTAGCTGGGGCGGGGTGGGGGGCGGTTATGCCTCCCCAAGCGGTCCCTTAAGGGTTGCACTGTCCCCTTTTCAATAAAGAGGTCAAAGAGCCTGGGATCCAGTCCCCGCACGGATTAACCAATTACAAACTCAGTTTCCCTCAGGCCAAAAAGAGTACGGCAACAGCAGCTGGCAGTGTGGTGCAAGGTTTAAATGAGATATTGTGTGTAAAGTGCTTGGCTAGAAGACAATAGTGGGTTTTTAACACATGTTGAATCCCTTCCCTTTTTATCACCTGGTAATTCGGACTTCGCGCTCAGCAAACCTCCGCTCATAAATATCTCACTTGAACCTCCACTGGTGAGTGAGGTCTGAAAAGTCCAACCACGTGCTCCACGTACCTCGGTGAGTCATAGTGAAAAGATTTGATCCCAGATTCATGGGCGCCCCCGAGGGCCCACCCACATAGTACCCAGGTGGCTGGCTGAAGGCCGCCTTTTTAGGACCTATAAGTGGGTCAGTATCGCACCTGGCGCAGGGAGCCTAACACTAAATCGGGACTGCTCTCGGACCGAGGAAGCCCGCTGGGCCACCGGGAGCCGGTACTTAACCTCTCTGAGCTTATGTTTCGTGTGTAAAATGGGACCTTTAGTGCCTGTTTGCCCGAGTGATTTTATTTTCTTTTTCACACTTTCATGAGTGGCTAGATTTTCTACCACAGTGTCGTCAGACCACAACACACGCAGGATCAGTCTTCTCTGAGAGCGCTCCTTCCGCCACGGTAAATGCAGCGGACCTGCCCCGCGTGCCGGGGCTTGGCGCCCCACCCTTACCGGTGGGGTAGAGGGGGTGGAGGGAGAAGCCGCGGTCGCCCCGCGCGGCGGAGTTGGGGAGTCATTCGGTAACGCAGCCTGAATCTCTGGGCCACCCGCCCGCAAGCTCCGGGACCCCACCCGGCGGGAGTGGGCGGGGACGGGGCCTGTCTGGGGGCGGGGCCTGTCTGGGGGCGGGGCGGGGCCGGCCTGGGAAGACGGAAGCCCTCCGCCTGGGGGTGGCGGTAGAACCCGGATCCCAGAATTCCACGTTCTTCGGAGCGGGGCTTCTGGAGACGGCGGGTGGGAAAACCCGGCGCCCGGAAGCCTTTGCTTTCTTTGACGCAAGGGCTCGGGACGCAGCCGCCGTCGGCTGAGCGCCCGGCGAGGAGCGACCCCAGACGGAGCCTTCGGAGCCCCTCCGCCCACAAGTCTCCAGGTCCCCGAGCCTCGGTCTTCCTCGCCGCCCTACTCGTGGCCATGGAGTGTCCGCACCTCAGCTCCAGCGTCTGCATCGCTCCGGACTCAGCCAAGTTCCCCAACGGCTCCCCGTCGTCCTGGTGTTGCAGCGGTGAGTGCGGCCCCGGGGCGGCCCTGCCGCGCACCCGAGGCCCCGGCCTCGCCGGGCCTGCCGTCTAGGGGCCGCGGGCGGGCGGCGCGCGGACCGGGGAAGGGGTGAGGGCGAGCCGGGCCCGGAGGCTGGAGAGGGGTACGCGGTGAGGCGGGCTCGGGCGGGCGCGGCGGGTGGAGCGGCGGCGGCTCCTTTGTTTCCCGCGGCCCGACGGCCCGGCCGGCTGTGGAGAGGCCCGAGAGGGGCGGGAGCCAGCGAGGGCCACGAGCGCGTGGGGGCAGCGGCGGGCGGGGATCCTGGCAGGCAGCCTGCCCCCCCGCCCCGCCCTGCTGGGGGTCTGTGCTCAGCCCGAGTGCGGGGCTATGGGGGCGGGTATCCGGCCCCCACGATGCGGCCGCACGTGTGGCGGGGCCCGGCTTGAGTCCCTCCTCAGACTGAGGAGAAAAGCGCCGCTCTCCCGGCGCAGCTTTGTCTCGGCTGCGGGGCGCGCTGAGCCCCTTCGCCGCTTCCTCGGGCCCGCTTCCTTTCGTTTCCCTTCGCTTCCCGGCAGGCTCGGGCAACTCGATCCACGCCAGGTGGGAGCCCTCAGCCCCGAGAGGCGCTCGGAATTCGGAACTTGGGCGGCGGAGGTCGGAGTCTTTCATCAGCCAGGGAGGGTGAAGTTTGAAAACAGGCTGCAGGCTAAAAAGCTCTGGAGGCTGAGCCAGCAGCTGGTTTGGAGGGACGGCTCGAGTTCCCGTTCAGATGTTTTGGGTTGTCTGAAATTGGGTTAGGATTCCCAGGTTCATGTGCTGTAGAACAACTATTAGGTTTATGTAATGCTTTTGCGTTACTTCAGCATCTTAACTCCTTTGGCTGGGCTCTTTGGAAGCCCTAATGCCCTCTTATTGTCTGCTCTAGCGACTTAGGATCGCACCAGCCACACAGCTTTGATTACTTCCTGGTAGGGCCCTGGTGCCGCCGCTAGAGTCTTTGTTTATTAGCTTTGAGATGATCAATGGTAGCTTGAGGTGTAGTGTAAAATTTGAATTGTGCATTTCAAAAACCTTAAGTTCATTTGAAGAAATAAAGGAGAAGAGCGATGGTACCGATTTAGGTGTGTGACATTTTTCGTTGCGGTTTGGAGCTGGGGAGGTAGTTTGGAGAATGCCTTAACACTTTTGACAGGTTACTTCTTAAATGGTGATTATGTCCTTGGAGAGAAACATCGGCAGCGCCACGAAGAAACAAGTATTCTACGGTTAGAAATAGGAATAACTGCAGTTTTTTTGGAGCTCTCAAAGGTTTGATGCTTTGCTTGGCTTTGTGAAGTCAGATTATCTTTTTCTGCGTGAAGCCTTTAAAGATTAACTGGTTAATTGGTTTTACAGTGCAGTATTGCAATTTTTTTAAGAAGGTGCAGAAACCTGTATAAATTAGCTCTCACCTAAGAATTTATCTTCCACAGTGAACGTTGAGTATGGAAAAACAAATAAGGTGTATCAAATTGCTTTTCAAATTGATTGGGGGTGTCTTAGCTATAATTGTAGCTATAGCTATGGTGCTAAAACTGTAACTTTTAATTTTTTTTCCCCAAGAGATTTAAAAAAACAAATGACTGAAGTAAACACTAGGAAGAGCATATCTCATGAGGAATGATGCTCTTGCTTATCTGTATACTTCAGGGATACTAAGGGGACAGCGCACTACTGGCTTTAGGTAAACTCACATCAGATTTAAAGATGGCCTCACTGGACACAAGCATCTAAAAAAGGAAGAGAGTTTATGCAAGTGGCAGATATCCTGTTGTGAGTCAATCTTGCCTTTGTCAGTCAGGGAGTCCACTTGACTTGTGGAAAAGAGTGCAGAAAACTGAGTATCTCTTGAGGAACTTAAAGTAAAATGGAACATAACTAAGAGACTTTTGCTGATAGCAACAGCAAACTAGTATTTCCAACGGTGAGATTCAGGTCATTTCTCTCCCAGGAGAAGGATGGCGTCTTTGCATCTTACAACAAAGTTTTTTTCTGACATTGGTGTACAAGGGTGGTTAGTCATGTGGTTGGATTTGTAGAACCAATAAAGCTCGTTTAACAACTTTATGTGGCTTTTTTTCTTCTGTCCATATTTTGTGAATTGAACCCATTTCATGTGGGCTCCCATTTTACCCTCTTGGCATCCATTCTTGATATAATCTCATATTGAGCTTGATCTTGTTCTTGCCTGCCTGTTTCAGTGATTAAATGATTAGTAAATTTGTGAGCTCTTAACTAATTCATCATTTTGGAGTAATATGTATTCTGGCGTTTATTTCCTAACACTCTTGAATTTCTTTTCTTTTTTCCTTTCCTTTTTTTTCCTTTCTTTTCTTTCTTTCTTTCTTTCTTTTCTTTTCTTTTTTTTTTTTTTTGGAGTAGTGGACCAAAAGGGTAGCCTTTGTGTTGAATAAAGCTGTGACCGGGTATTGAGTCTGATTACGTTCTTATTAAGGAGGGAAGAAAAAAAAAATCCCTGTTTTGGCAGTAGGACAATAAAAGTAATGCCCTTGCCTTGTTTTCTTTGGGAGCCTGCAATTACACCACGGTGAAACAGCCTTAAGGCAAACAAGCAAATCGCAAAAGGCCAACATCCTAGGCTCTCCTAGCTAGCAATATATCCTTGGACAAGTAGTTCTTTTTCTTTTGAGCATCAGTTTCTTATGTCATCTGTAAAAAAAAAAAAAAGAGTAGTACTTCACATTTACTTCACAGGTTGCTGCTAAGATGAACAAAGTAATTTTTTTGTGAAGATGTTGGGAAACTCTTGTAACACTATGGAAGTAATAGGTGGCATTACAGGCCAGAACATTTTTATAAATAGGACTCCTCATACTTAAATATCTAAAGGCCCTTAAATAGGGCCTAGGACAGACTGGCTTTATGCCGAATTATGCTTGCAAGGAGATATATTACTCAACAAGATTAGGGGGTGTAAGAAGTAATTATACTTCAGGATTGACTTGAGCTTCTTATCTATGGAAGGCACTGTGTGTTAGGTTATGTAATTGTGTATTGCATTGTTTCTCAAGCTTTTTGTTCTCAGGACCCTTTTATACCTAAAACTTATTGAGAACTCAACCTTTGTATGGCTTATATCTATTGATATTTGCTGTACTAGAATGAAAACAAAAATTTTAAATGTATTTTATTAAATCATTTACAAATAACAGTAATTAACCTGTTACCTGTTAATAGAGATAGTGGTTTATAGAAAATCACTGTACTTTCCAAAACAAAAATTTTATGAGGAGAGTGGCATTATTTTACATTTCTGCAACTCTGTTGTTTAGCTTAATAGGAAACAGCTGCATTTTTATATCTTCTTCTGCATTTAGTCTCTTGAGGTATCATACATCATGTAGACTCTGGAAAACTCCACTGCACCCTTGTAAGAGAATGAAGGTGAACAATATAAGTAACATCTTAATATTCATGAAAATGTTTGACTACACATACTGCCCCCGACAGGGTTTTGGAAACTCTTAGGTGTCCAGGCCCACATCTGTAATAGCAGTGAAGGATAACTGCTCTAATTAAAATAGCTTTAAAAAATTAGAGAAATCCTAAAGGCTAGCAACATGTATGTCTTTGTAGAGGCAGAGTTTTTTAAAATACATTAGCTGGGAACAGATCTAGTTCTGTTGGGGTCATCATCCCATCCTCTCAAAAAAGTTACAGTCTAGAGGTACCTGGGTGGCTCAGTGGGTTAAAGTCTCTGCCTTCTTCGGCTCAGGTCTAATCCTAGGGTCCTGGGCTTTCTGCTCAGCAGGGAGCCTGCTTCCTCCCTCTCCCTCTGCCTGCCTCTCTGCCTACTTGTGATCTCTGTCTGTCAAATAAATAAATAAAATCTTTAAAAAAGATTTTAAAAAAAGTTACAGTCTAATCTAGTTGGTGAGAGACAGGAAGCTAACAGGTTAGTAGATAAATCCATGTTGTGGTTTAAGGTAAATGTTGAAAATAGCAATTTCCTAATAAGGTAAAACTGATTTATGTCTAATCTTTGCTAAAGGCATTCTCATTTTAAGTGAAAAATTTTAACTAAAAACTGGGACATTCTTTCAAGAGTTTTGTTATGTGCACATACCAGATGTTATTTTCAGAAGCTGGAGACTTGGGCATTTCTTATTTTTGTGGGTAGGAGGACTGAACCAGTGGTAAAATACAGGGGAAAGAACACAAATTGTTTAAAATGATGCCCTAAACACAACTGTTTTAATAACTAAAGAAAGCCAAAGAATAAGCATTTGGACCTCAGGGGTTTGTGTGAAATAAAATAGCCGATTAAATTGGAGATATTTTAATAGCATAGGCATGAGAATTTTCCCTGATTAATTCTTCGAAGAGCTGAGAATGCCTCTTTAATTTTCCAGTAAACAGTTGCCCTCACATTATTCTACCCAGGAAAAGTAAATATAAAAGAAGTAAATGTTCTGCAGTTTGGGGTGGATATTAGAGATAATCCTGCCTTTTTTTTTTTTTTTTGATGCTCCATTTAGTAAGCTGAGGGGCTATTGATCCTTGCCATTGGTAATACATGTGTAATTTGTAGAAAAGCTTGTGATAAAGGTGAGAAATTACCTTGATCCAGTGGTAGGTTATTTTGTATCCTATTTCTCTCACAACCCTCCATCTAAAAAAGACTCTTGACCAGTAGATTACATTTTCTAAATAGGATCAGTTATTTGTTCATCCTTAGGTCACATGCATTTACTGCTTTTTGGTAGCACTGTTTGAGGTATTTATTAGGTGCTTAGCATGTAACAAGACACTCAGTAAATATTTGCTTAATGAATGAAGGAACTTTTCTTCCATTTAGATCATGGCTGGAATGGCCTTAAACTTCCATGCTGAAAATAAACACAGAGTTAACTTTCCCGTAGAATGCTTTCACCAGTCCTTTCTCCCAGTATTTTCCTCGGTAACATAAACTTTGACTGGATTATGAGCAAGTGGCCTTCTGCAATGTTACCACAATGAAACTGAATTCTTTTGACATTCTTTGTTTATAGATGGGCAGGTGAATATTTTAGTGTGTATGTGGGTGGGACAGTTAAAAATCAATGGACAGGTGATACTTTATAACATTAATTCTGGAGGTTAACATTTGAATTTTATATATACTTTTCTGAAGAACTTAAACTTCATTGGTAATAATTGTAAGCTTAGGTCAAATGTAATTGTTTTTCTAGTTTTTCTGTCAGTGCTGCACCTTCCCCCCCAGAACCTTAAACCAGCCTCAGCAAAGTCTCTAAATAATTGGTGGTAGATATGAAAGATCTAGAGTCTAGAATGTGCTCCATGTGTTTGTTTGAAGAGGCTGTAGTCTAGGCATTGAGCCTAACATTTTGCTCTTGTGAAGTTTTGACACATTGATCAGAAGTCATTTTCTAAATGGCATTCTTAGTAGTATACAAAGAATATCCTTCATGTCCAAAGCAGAAGTAAGGATGGAGTTGAGGGGAGTATGTGAACTCTTTGTTTAAGTTTCCCATTATTCATTTATTTTCAAAATAATTCCTTCTCATCATTATTTGCTTTTATAGGATTAGCCTTAGGCTTTTATAACATTCTACTTTTCCCCAATTTATGCAGTTTCCTCTTTACTGGAATTTAATAGATTCATTTTTGGATTGTTGAAACTAGATTTAGAAATACGTTTTATAGTATTTGTAGCTCAGTAAGCAGAATAGTGAGTAATTTAGCTTGTAGCTCAGTGAGTAACTTAAATTCCTGTTTTAAAATTTAATTGAGTACCTCTTCCATCAGAGAGTAATTTACATGTACATTTTCCCCTAACTTTGTTTTTTGTTTCTTTTGGAGCTTTTCTGTGTTTCTTGAGCTATTTTATTTATTTTTCCTTCTTTGAAAAAAAGTGTTATTTCCCTTTGATTAGGCTGCAGTTTCCCACCAACCTACTGATGGGTTTTGTGTTCAACCTAGGCCTTGGAATAGAGTTGGGTAGGTAGTTTATCAGTGCTTGAAGTGGAAAATGTATACAGCTTAATGTATTTTAGTGTTTCATGTTTATTCATAGTTCCTTTAGACATTAGAGCAACTGCATTCTGGGTGTTTTAATAGAGCTTTCCTGGACAGATGGCTTAGAAGGCCGTACTTAGATTCTCAGCAGGGGCTAGTACTTTTTGGAGGGTATATTTGTCATGAAGCTTACCTTGATTGACAGTTTAGAATGGTGAGAATAGCATTAATATCAGTAACAGCTTCTTCATCTTACCTAGAATTTTTTTGTGCCAGGACCTCTCAAGGTGCTCTGTGATTCATAAGTCTGATTTGAGAATGTAGATAAGGGTAGGTATCTTTTAGATTGAAAGGAAATTTACCTAAAACTTGTTCATTGCCATTGTATCCTGAAATCTTTTGGGGTTTCGAATGATCTTTGGCTTGAAAACTTGTATGTAGAGATCATCTTTTAACCGCTGTGAGTCTGCAGATTTTAGTATCTATAGTAATTCCAGATGTTTCCTCATCTATTAGTTTTACTGAGTAGGAGGAGAATTGAGAACAACATAAAGTAACTTCAAAGAAGTTTGCTAGCGTTTAATCCTGACTAATTTAATTAACTGCCCATCCTTGTAGTTTTTCCTGTTTTATGGATTGTGAAACTGAGACAAAGATTAAGAGAGTTGCTTAAGATGCTTGGGGGTATTAGAGATAGCCCAAAGCTTAGACTCAAATACTATTCAAACCATACTTTTAGCCTGCCTTTTAAAAAGCAGGGTCTTTATTTTGTCATCCGGTAACTTAGTGCTTAATAATTTAAAGGATTTAAAGTGTTTGGAAACATGTTTAAAATAATTCCTTTGAAGATTTTGACATGAAATACGTTTTAAATTCCACAATTTGAAAATAATTTTAAAATTCTGTATTTGATTAGTAGTTCCTCTCCCTGTTTATTGATTAAAGTACAGGCAAGTTGGAACAAGATTGGTAATACGGTTGGAAGAAAACTGCTGTTTTTGAATTTCTTAACTTCATTACAGTTCACAGATCTAATTTTTTTTTGTTGGCTGAAATTCATATTACTTTAGTTCAGATACAATAAATGAGCTTTCTCAATGTAGCTATGGATAAAATGCGGTTAGCTTTTGGTTATTTTTTAAATGTGCTTCTGTTCTTGACGTTGCCCCTTCTCATTTTTTTATTTTGTTTCTAGGAGAGGAGATTCTTCTTGAAGGTAGTTTTCTTGTGGGATGGGGAAGGGAGGGAATTCTTGAGATAGGGAAATTTTCTTTTGCTTCTGGTAGCTCAGAGGTTATTTGAACCTTTGCTTTTAGGCCAATGTACTTTGTTGATTCCATTTAGTTATAAGATTTTCCAGTTGTATTTCTTGTAAAAGTTAATTATAGTCTTTAGACTACAAAGTTTAAAACCGATTTCCCCTCTCTTAAGTACTGACAGGTATGTATGTGTGCTGGTTATAGATGCATAAAATGCAGATGAGCTTAGAGAGGCAATTTCACATTTTGAAAACTATTCTTGAAATTAAACTTGGACATTAAAAAATGAAGTTTATAGTTATCTTAATGTTTGTGTGAGCTGAGTGCTTCATGATTAATAAATGCTAGGTGAGAATTGAGAGTTTATTTTTAAAGATTTATTTATTTATTTTGGAAGAGTGCACGCAATCAAGCTTGGAGGGGGAGGGACAGAGGAAGAGGGTCTTAATCAGACTTTGTGTTGCACTGAGCAGGAAGCCCCACTCAGGGCTCCATCATATGACCCTGAGATCAGGACCTGAGTGGAAACCAAGAGTGGGCGCTCAACTGACTGAGCCACCCAGGCGCTCTTGAGAGTTTATTTTTATGAAAAGATACAATCTACTGGATTTTACCTGAAGACTTTGTATTCTGCTTTAGGATTAAATAGCTCTATCAGTGGGCTGTTTTCCATTTTGAGTAGACATTCAGTCCTGATATTTTTTCTTTGTTGTAGTTAGGTTTAAGGTAGCTCTATAGAAATCTGCTTGCCTGTTTATCCTTGACCCACCTTGAAGACTCTTAATGTTGTAATAGACTGTTCTTACACTATCTCATCAACAGGAAGAGCCCGCTGGTGATTAACTATCATATTCCTGCAGGTTTAATTTAACTGACTGTAAGATGCTGCACTTACTGTTTTAGCTTCTTTAAATTTTTGTCCTTACTGACCATGCTCAGATTTTCTTTTTTAAATAGTAGATTATTATCCATTCCTTTGTTTTGAACATTTGTTGCACAATATTGAGATGGTAATATTTTAAGCAAAGTTTTTAAAGATCATACTGCTATTTCAAGGAAACAATTTTTGCCGTAGAATGTTTCCTTGGGAATATTGATAGATAACATGTTAGAGAAATGCTTTCATATAATACTTTTTTTTGAAAAGACCTATTTAAAACTTAGAGTCTCTGGGTTATTGATTGAAGTTTTTAATTTTAGTTCCACACAGTAAAATGTCCTTTGATTTAATCAAGATTAACTCTAGATTACACCTGAATTATTTTGAATGTTAATTGTGAGATGCATTAATATTGGACAAATTGCTCTGTACCAGCTAAGAACTCAAGCTTCACCTTGTATGTGTGCAGTAGCTCCCAGATCTCAACATTCATGACATGAGAATTTAATTCTGAGACCTTTATGTACTATATCAGTTTCATTTCAGTTATTTTAAATGCTTTTTGTGTAGTCTTTTCTGAAGCTCATTTAAAAACATTTTTAGGGGGCACCTGGGAGGCTCAGTGGGGTAAAGCCTCTGCCTTCGGCTCAGGTCATAATCCCAGGGTCCTGGGATCGAGCCCCGAATTGGGCTCTCTGCTCAGCGGGGAGCCTGCTTTCCCCCCAACCCCTGCCTGCCTCTCTGCCTACTTGTGATCTCTGTCAAATAAATAAATAAAATCTTTGAAAAAAAAATAAAAACACTTTTAGGCTTTTGTGTTTTTTTTTCTTTGAACAATTAATAGATATTTTGGGGGAAATGTGGGTCAGATTTTAAATTTGTGTCTATTGATTGTAAAAAAAAAAAATTCAGGCTCTTGGTTTTTGTTAAAAATTACAACAGCCAGGACGCCTGGATGGCTCAGTCAGTTAAGCCACTGTCTTTGGCTTGGGCCATGATCCCGGGGTCCTGGGATCGAGTCCTGCATTTGGCTCATTGCTCTGCAGGGAGCCTGCTTCTCTCTCTGCCTCTGCCTGCCACTGCCTGCTTGTGTGTGCGCTCTCTCTCCCTCTGACAAATAAATAAATATATAAAATCTTTTTAAAAAAATTACAACAGCCGTAGGAGTTTTCAGGTTCCTCTTTTCTGTAATATTCGTTATCTAGCCTGTTAAGCAGAGATAAGTATGTGCCCAGTTTATATTTTTTCTTTCCATTTCTTCATAAATAGTCACATTGACTTCAGGTCAATAAAGAGTTTCCTAGCACACCAGTAAATACAAGTGTGGTATTCTCCACCCCCATGGCTTTGTGCTTTCCTGCTTTCCTTTATTATATTATCGCACAAAAAAAGGCGGAGAGTCATACAATGCAGACATTAAACCTACTGTTCTCTGAGTAAAGTCTTTGATAATGTGAGGTTCCTAAACCTTTTATTTATTTATTTATGGGTGGGAATGCTTCATTCATATATATATGAATTTTTTTTTAAGATTTTATTTATTTATTTGACAGAGATCACAAGTAGGCAGAGAGGCAGGCAGAGAGAGAGAGGAAGGGAAGCAGACTCCCTGCTGAGCAGAGAGCCCGATGCGGGGCTCTATCCCAGGACCTTGAGACCATGACCCAAGCGGAAGGCAGAGTCTTAACCACTGAGCCACCCAGGTGCCCCTATATATGAATCTTATATTGCATATACTTGCTATTGTTTTGAAATAATAGTTGTGTGGTATTTACATTTATGACCTGATTATTTCTTTTGAAGATGCTGCTACTGTTTAACCATGGATTTGTTTACTCAGGCTGTTGGCAAAAGTACGGAATAGTGTCAGATCTTGCTATATTAAATAAATGGAAATATTGGATGTTAGAATTATTCTTAAGTGATCTATGGCTTTTGTTTTCGGTTTGCATAATCTGCTTTATAGGAGAAGTTATTTTCAAAGCAATATAAACTCTTGGTGATTTTTCTATAATTATTTGTTTTTGGTCTTCCAGAGGCAGAGTGGCCCATTTGACTCTGATTTGGTAATCTGCCTTGGCTTTAGTAGTTTTAAGCCTCCTCCTCACTACCCTTTCCCCTCATTTGGAGTTAGAGGCACAGTTCCAGTATTTAGTTGAAGGCTGGTAGAGTAGATATAGCGTAATAACTTCATTAGATTTTTCACCAAAGTAGGTCTGAAGAAGTCAGATTCGTGATTACTGTTTTGGGGATTATGTAGTTTCACATACATTGTTTCCATATGTTGTTTTCATTTCATGTTGAAAAGTGATTTCAGAAATTTCAAAATAGAATAAAATGCTTGAGCCAATGAGGAGACCAGCCTTATGGATCAGAATTTGCCTCTATGTGGGAAGTCAGCAGGACCAGATGCTCTCTCTTTTCTAGCTCTGTAGGTAACTGGATCTGTTAATATATAGATGACACATTTTGGCCAGTTTTGAAATTACATTCTGTAGTAAAGGACACATACCATTAGCCCTGCAAACTCTGCTTGTAGTACACAGGGAATTCAGTTGATGCCTAGCATACCTCAAATGATAAACTGCTATTGTAATTTTATGCCAAGTGAGAGATTTTAAAAAAACCTTTTTAAAGATTTTATTTATTTGTCAGAGAGAAAGATAGTGTTGGGGGGGGAGGGGTGGCAGGCAGAGGGAGAAGCAGGCTCCCTGCTGAGTGAGGAGCCTGATGCGGGAATCAATCTCAGGGCCCTGGAATCATGACCCGAGCCAATGCGGATGCTTAACCAACTGAGCCACCCAGGCGTCCCTGAAAAAATTTAATTCCATTATGGTTAACATACAGTTTTATACTAGCTTCAGATACACAATACAGTGATTCAGCACTTCCGTATATCACCCAGTGCCATGTAATAGATTTTAGACATATATTTTTTTAAGATTTTATTTATTTATTTGACAGAGAGAAAGATCACAAGTAGGCAGAGAGGCAGGCAGAGAGAGAGGAGGAAGCAGGCTCCCTGCTGAGCAGAGAACCTGGTGCGGGACTCAATCCCAGGACCCTGAGATCATGACCTGAGCCAAAGGCAGAGGCTTAACCCACTGAGCCACCCAGGTGCCCCTAGACATATTTTTTTTTTAAGATGAAAAAAATGGTGTGGGCAGTTGCATGAATTGATAGGATTTTATCATTTTAAAGATTAATTCATGGGATGCCTGGGTGGCTCAGTGGGGTTAAGTGTCTGACTTCGGTTCAAGTCATAATCCCAGGGTCCTGGGAGTGATCCCTGCATCAGGCTCCCTGCTCAGCCAGAAGCCTGCTTCTCCCTCTTCCTATCTCCTCACCTCTGCTTGTGATCTCTCTCTCTCTCAAATAAATAAATAAAAATCTTTAAAAAAAAAAGATTAATTGATGTTTTCAAAAAGTAATACATAGACACATGTACCTAAGCCGAAGGCAGATACTTAACTGACTGAGCCACCCAGGTGCGCCAGTATCAGAAGGTTTAAAACACAGCAGCGATTTCCCACCCCTTCACCTTCAGTTGTACTGTCCACAGACAACCACGCTAAGGTCTATTTAGTTTTCTCTCTTATGCAGGTAAATACCTGTATACTTTTTTTTAAGGTTTAATTTAATGCATTTATTTGAGAGAGTGAGAGCAAGCAAGAGAGAGAGGATTTTTTTTTTTAAGATTTTATTTATTTATTTGTCAGAGAGAGAGGGAGAGAAAGCGAGCGAGCACAGGCAGACAGAGTGGCAGGCAGAGGCAGAGGGAGAAGTAGGCTCCCTTCCGAGCAAGGAGCCCGATGTGGGACTCCATCCCAGGCAACTGGGATCATGACCTGAGCCGAAGGCAGCCGCTTAACCAACTGAGCCACCCAGGTGTCCCAAGAGCGAGAGCATTAGTGGGAGGGTAGGGGGAGAGGGAGAGGGAGAAGCAGACTGCCTGCAGAGCAGGGAGCCCAGTTCAGGGTTCCCTCCCAGGACCCTGAGATCATGACCTGAGCCAAAGGTAGATGCTTAACTGACTGAGCCACCCAAGCGCCCCAATGCCTGTAAACTTCTAAGTAATACACTCTTATTTCTTTAAAATTTATCACTTTTAGGCTTTATCCCTTCACATCTTGCTGTGGTAAATGAGGACATTAATGTGTTTGTACCATCCTCCCTTCTGCTCCCTTTTGCATTTCTCAGTATAACTCGATTACAGGTTTTGGTTAACATGGAGATTACATTTTCTTGAATTTTATTTTTTCTTGGTTAATAATTGCCTTTTTATTTTTAATTTTTTTAAAGATCTTATTTTCGAGTAATCTCTGCATTCAGTGTGGAGCTCAAACTCACAACCCTAGATGTCCAGAGTCGCATGCTTTACTAACTGAGCCAGTCAGGTGCCCCAATAATTGCCTTTTTAAAAAAGTTTACCTTCTACATATTTGCTCCTAAATATACTTATAAATCTGTTGTATGTCTGTGAATATTATTTTCCAAGCACTTAAGTGTATAGACAATCTCTTAGTGCTGTTTTTCCCCCCAACACCTCCTCTTCCTCCAGTTTGCAGACTCCTCTTCCTCCAGTTTGAACTAATCGTTCTCTAGGCCTATTGGACAGTTTTTATCCTCTGATTCCCTTGCTGTTCTCTTGTATTAGATCTCTCATTTCTTGGATCTCATGTCTTTTTCTTTGTTGATTTATTAGCCTGTTTTGCTGTAGTACGTCATCCCACTCCCTTCTAATAGGAGGCAGATTTTTGACCCCATGCAAGTTTGACACTTTTATTCTAATTTTGTACTTGATTGCTTGACAACTATAGAATATTAGACAAGATTTTTCTCTTAGAGATATGAAAGTGTTGTTCCTTTGTTTTTAGGCTTCCAGTATCGCTGTTGAGAAACCTGATGCCATTCTGATTACTGTGCCTTCATATATATCCTTTTATTCTTTCTCTTGGAAGCTTTTAGGATTTTCTTCTTACCCTTAGTTTTCTGAAATCTCAAAGTGATGTGTGTTGGCATGTGTAGTTTTTCTTCTGTTGTGATGGGTACTCAAGGGGCCTTTCAGTCTCTATGTTTGATAGCACACTTACCTTTCCATACTACATCTCTTAATTTGTTCTTTTTTCTTTTTGGAACTCCTGTTAATTGAATGTTAGGTGTCCTAGGTAGAACTTGCAATTTTCTTCTCTTTTTATTTCTTTGCCTTTTGGTTCTAGTTCTGAGATATTTCCTTGATTTTTTTTTTCCGCCTCATGCCTTCTATTGAATTTGGATATTTAATCATATGTTTAATTTTCAAGAACTTTTACTTATTTTTCTGATCATTGCTTCTTCCTATATCTCATTGCTATTGTTTTGCAGTATTTTTTCCTATCACTCCAGGGTTTTACAGTTTGTTTTAAAGTTTTTCTGTGCTCCCTGCATTGTTTCTACTTCCTCTGGATTCCTCTTTTTCTTTTGTTTCATTTTGTTTTCAGTGTCTACACCCAATGTGGGGCTCAAACTCAATGACCCCGAGATCAAGAGTCCCATATTCTGCCAACTGAGCCAGCCAGGTGCCCCTTCCTCTTTTTCTTTTTAAAATGATTCTCTCCAGGCTCCTGGGTGGCTTACTTGGTTAAGTGTCTGCCTTTGGCTCAGGTCATGATCCTGGAGTTCTGGGATTGAGTAGTCCTGGTCATCAATTCTCTGCTCAATGGGGAACCGCCTTCTCCCTCTGCCCTCATCCTGCTTGTGCTCTCTCTCTCTCTCTCTCTCTCTTTCAAATAAATAAATGAAATCTTAAAATTATTCTCTCATACTAGAGATTTTTTTCAAGGATTTGTTTTATCTTTGTCTGTCTTCATATGAGTGAGGCACTAAAAAGCTCTGTCCGTGGGCTTCACTGTGAGATGGGAGAACAGGTCTTCTTCACTGGAGGTAACACTGAAGATGTCTGTATGAGAACTTCTTTAGCTCTGTTGAGTTTTTCAGTCTTCCCTCTAGGGGCTGTACACCTGGCCACTGATGTTCTGACATCAGGGTATAGGAAGTTCCATGATTCAGTTGTTCCTTATAGCCCTTAGATCCATTGTTTTCAATCCTGTCCTTCCCCTTGCTGTCTGCTCTGCCCAGTGTCCCTAAGCCCAGAGTCACTTCCCACCTGCATTCTTCTCTGCTTGCAGTTAGGTTGTTAACCTCCTTTGCACTACCAAGATTATTACTGCTCCTTTAACGTCTTCCTGGCTTCCAAAAACATGTTGAAATCTCGTGTGCTTTGATTGCCTCACATGTTCTCTTTATCCTTGTATCTGTTTAATTCCTTTGTTGTCATTTTCATGGATGTTAGAAGAAGAGATAAGAGAGAAGTTGGTTTGCCATGTTTTATTTAATGTCTCTTTTTTTTTGAGAGAGAGAATATGGGAGGGGGGGATTGAGTCGGGGGAGGGGCAGAAGGAAATGGGGAGACAGAATCAATCTCAAGCAGGCTCCACACCCAGCCCCAAGCCTGACCTGGGGCTCGATCCCACTGCTTTGAGATCACTACCTAAGCCATTAATCAAAAGTCAGTGCTGAACTGACTGAGCCACCGAGGCGCCCCTTAGTGTCTGTTTTTTGTTTTTTTTTTTTAAGATTTATTTATTTGACAGACAGAGATCACAAGTAGGCAGAGGCAGGCAGAGAGAGAGGAGGAAGCAGGCTCCCTGCTGAGCAGAGAGCCTGATGCAGGGCTCGATCCCAGGACCCTGGGATCATGACCTGAGCCGAAGGCAGAGGCTTTAACCCACTGAGCCACCCAGGTACCCCCTTAGTGTCTATTTTTAAATGAAATATTTTATATCAGTTTTAGGGCAAGACGCTTTGTCCTATAAAAAATGGTTCTAATTAGTTACATTCAGATAGTTAAATCATTAAAACTGAAATTTTGCATTACTCTATTTGAGTAAAAGATCAAACTCAGATTTACCTTCTCTTATGCACAGAGCAAAATAGTGTTGCTTTTATCAGAGTCAGCAGAAAGAGTAGGTAAACCAGAAGGTTTGAATCTGTTTAGGAAGCCAAATCACAAGCCAGACTTTGGATATGTAAAAGAAATGCAGTTGTAAGGTCATTTGGACTACTGGACTACTGTAATTAATATGTTGTAATATTTTTACTGTATTAGTTCATTATCCATCAATTTAGTGGAGTTAATGCTGGGTTCATAAAACTATTTGCCTCTACACATTGATAATTTAAACTTTTCCCTTGTGTTTTGGTTTTTTAAAAAAGTTCTTAATTAGAAATAAAGAATAAAACTTTTTTAATCTCAAATTTTTATTTTGATACAATTCCGTACTTAAAGAACCATTGCTAAGAACAGTACAAAGAACTCCCATCTACTCTTCTTTTCCCCAAGTTTTTATTTAAATTCCAGTTAGTTAACATTCAGTGTAATACTTGTTTCAGGTGTAGAATTTAGTGATTCATCACTTCTGTACAACAACTGGTGTTCATCACAAGCACATTCCTTAATCCCCATCACTTATTTACCCCATCCCCCCACCAACCTCCCCTCTTGTCAACATCAGTTTGTTCTCTATAGTTAAGAGTCTTTACCTAGATTGACCAATTGTTAATATTTTGCCCCATTTTTGTTATCATTTATGTACACATCCTCACTTTATGTATTTTCTTCCTGAGTAATTTGCAGGTAAAATACTCCTTTTCCATAAATACTTGTTTTTTTCCCCCAAGAACAAGGGGTTTCTTTTCAGTAAACATAGGATATTGATCAAAGTCAGACATTTAATACTGATAGAGTAGTATTATCTAATGCGTGTTCCATATTCAGATTTCTCCAGTTGTCCCAATAGTGTCCTTTATATATTTCCTTTATAGCAGTTTCCCCTTTGTGTTACAGCTGCCTACCTCCTCCACCAGATCTAATCCAGGATCATGCATTTCATTTTGTTGTCATAATGGTTTAGACTTCTTTAATCTGGAAGAGTTCCTTGGTTTTTATCTTTCACATCATGGTATTCTTAAATTCATTTTTAAAATTTTTTTTAGAATTTATTTGAGAGAGAGAACAGGCACACACATGAACTGGAGGAGGGGCAGAGGGAGGGGGAGGGAAGCAGACTCCCTGCAGAGCCCTTCCTCCGGCTCCATCCTAGGACCCTGAGATCGTGACCTAAGCTGAAATCAAGAGTCCCACTTTAAACCAACTGAGCCACCCAGATGCCCCCGAGATTGTGGTATTTTTAAAAGAATACAGGCCAATTATTTTTATAAAACATACTTCATTTTGAGTTCTTCTGATGTTTCCTCATGATTTGATTCAGGTCATGAACTTTTTTTTTGGTAGGAATACTACAAAAGTAATGTGTCTTCTCAGGGCATCATATCAAGAGGTTTATGAGGTTGGTGTGTCTCGTTTTTGGTGGTGTTAACTTCAAATATTAAGGTAATATTTGCAAGGTTATTCCACTGTAAAGCTACTATTTTTCCCTTTGCTGTTAGTAAGTATCTTGTGAGAGGTACTTTGAGATTTTGTGTGTATATCCTGTTCCTCACCAGGCTTTCACCCAATAACTTAACATCCATTGATGATTCTTGACTGAATCACTTATTACGAGGATAGTTGCAAGAAGTTGAATTTTTTTTTAAGATGTTGAACTTTTAACTTGCATTTTTTCTAAATATATTTAGAAATATATATCTTATATAAATATATAATATATATATTTATCCCACTTATTTGTTTATTCATTTATGGTATTAGTATAGACCCACAGATATTTATTTTTTTCTTTGATATCATTATTATTTTGAGGCTCAAATTATCATAGCTTTGGCTGGTGGGAGTGACCTAAGCTGGAATTTGGACATGTCCCTATTGTTCTTTGAGCTCTTTCTTTTGGACACAAGATACTCCAGGCTCATCTTGTACTCAGCCTACCCCAGCCTTGGAACAGCCATTTTTCCAAGTATCCCTTATTCTGTTTAGTGGGGAATAATGTTTGCAAATTAAGATCTCTTAGCAGATAAGAGCTAAGAAATATAAATAAATACACGTGTGTGTGTGTGTGTGTGTGTGAGTGTGTGTGTGAGTGTGAGAGAGAGAGAGAGAAAGAGAGAGTTCATATTAATATTTATAATTCCAATTCAGCACCACAGGTCTGGTCTTGCCCCTTTTATTATTTGTAATGCTCTTCTCCAACATTGAAAATCTGGGTCCCATTATCCTCAGCATATGTACTCATTTGCTCTGTGCCATAATCAGAGAAAGTAATTCCAGAACTGCTAACCCATACCATTGTAAAGGAAACCCCCTTGAACTAGAGTTCAGTATTTGTTTATGGTTCTTTTTGTCTATGTACTGACAATATGTAAAGTATTATGTTCAAAAGTCATTTGAGTTACTTTCCCTCCATCTTTTAATACACTTATTTATTTGGCATATAGTTGGGTTCATTTGTGTTTGATTTCCATTTTGGATTTTTTTCCACCTCTTCCTTAATGATTCTTGTTTTCCTTTTTTGAGTGCTTAAAACATTAGCATAGTTCCAGAAGCTAAAACTATACTGAGAAGTTTACTACCCAATACTTTCACTCACTGCCACCCACTCTTATAGACAATTATTCTGATTCATTCTTCCTGTGTTCTTATCTTTCTCTCTAAAAAGGTAACAGACTACATATATATTTTTGGACTTTGCCTCTCTCATTTATCAGTGTATCCTGTATATCACTCTATGTTTGTATAAATTTTCCTTATTTTTTAATAGCTTCATAGCACTCCATTTGTGAATGTGTCACAGTGAATTCAACCATTCTCCTATGTTTTGGATCCTTTATTTTAGGTTGTTTCCAGTATTTTACAAATAATGCTGCAACTAATAGCCTTGTACAAATGTATTTTTGTATTAGGAGTATCTACAGGGAAGATTGAAAGTTTTAACTTCTTAGTTGTATGAGCAATAATGTTTAAGTGTTTTTATAATAATACTTCAACCTATTTGCCTGCCTGCTCCTGTCTTCCCATCTGCTGTGGTCTGAGAAATGTACTTAAGGCTTTTGAAGGGAAATACTTTAATGTAATTATTTTTCTGTCTGGAAACCTTGAAATCAGAGAGCTAGAAGTGGCCTTGAAAGCATTTTTAGTCAGTACATAGTAGCTAATAAGATATGTTCTGGGTCTATTTTCATTTTAAGCAACTGATTGCTCCTTATATATACTAATCAGTGCTGTTTTACCATCTGAGTACTCAGACTGAACTGTTTTCTGGGACATCTCTTTTAATTTAACTCATGTCAGGTTCCTTCATGTTGTGCTGCTGACTGGCTGCTCCCTGCAGTTACAGAACTGCAGTAGGACAAGACAGTTATACACAGGGTAGAAATGGGGATATGGGCGTCTGTTTTCTCTGATAGATCTTAGAGCATTAGTCAATATTATAAGCTTGAGATCTTCAGAGGAATGGTAAATCGGATTCCCAGGAAATGCTGCTGGCTCTCTCAGGTGGTTGAGAACTTCCAGTCTATTGTTCTAATAAGTGGGCATCACGGCAGAAGGGAGACCTCCTCCTACATTGGTAGATAACCATGTAAAAGATTGGCTAGCACAACTTCTCATCAGAGGGACCATGAATGAATTATACATATATTAAGATAAGGATTCCCTCAGCCCAAGGGTGGCCGTAGCCTCCAAGGGGATCCTCCTTATGGTCCTGGGAAGCCTTTTGAATTTGTGTGTGCCATACAGATGTTATCATTTTCTGTGCATGTCCTGACATGGAAAAGGTTGAAAAAGTAGGCTAAGAGCCAAGGACATTGCTTCTTAAAGAGAATCTGGTAGTAAGGTGGATAAAGAGGAATTGAATTTCGAGCTACTGGTTAATAAAAATAAGCTGATTACCATATATTTACTCTGGTATGATTTGAAATCATTCCTTTTTTCTTCTTTGCTAAAACAAGAATTAGAAATTTTTAAATATTTTGTTTACCTGAAGAAAATGAAAACTCCAATTCAGAAAAGATATATGCCTCCTTATGTTTATTGTAGTGTTATTTATAATAGCCAAGATAAGGAAGGAACTCAAGTGTTGATTGACAGATGAATGGATAAAGAAGATGTGGGAGAGGGGTGCCAAGTTGGCTCAATCAGTTAAGCACCTGCCTTCGGCTCAGGTCATAATCTCAGGGTCCTGAGATCGAGCCCCACACCAGGCTTCCTGCTCAGCAGGGAGTCTGCTTCTCTCTCTCTCTCAAAAAAAAAAAAAAAAAAAAGTGGGACACACACACACACTGGAATATCACTCAACCATAAAAAAGAATGAGATCTTGGCATTTGCAACAACATGATGGACCTAGAGGGTATAATGCTAAGTGAAATAAATCAGAGAAAGACAAATACCATATGATTTCACTCATATGGAATCTAAAAAACAAAGCAGAAACAGACCTATAAACAGAGAACAGACAGGTGGTTGCCAGAGGGGAGGGGTGGAGAGACAGGCAAAATGGGTGAGCAGGAGTGGGAGGTACAGGTTCTAGTTATGGAATGTTTAAGTCATGGGAATGAAAGGTACAGCATAGGGAATACACAGTGGTGTTTTAACAGTATTGTACGATGGCAGATGGTAGCTACACTTGTGAGCATAGCATAAGGTATAGAGTTGTCCAGTCACTGTTGTTATACCTTAAAGCTAATGTAACAAGACACAAAACTAATTGTGTGTCAGCTATACTTCAAAGTTAAAAAATATTTTTAAATGACTTTGGTCTAGCACATTGTATTGGGTGTTGGTTTACTCAAGGTATGTTTTGCTTGATTAGATTGGTGAATCAGGATTCAATCTCTGTTCTGAATACCTCTGAGTTCAGTATTTTTCAGTATGATTTTGACACTTAAGTTGCCTCTGTACTTAAATATTTTATCTGAGTAGCATCTTACTAAGTTGTCTAAACCTTTTTGCACATTTCTCAGAATGTACACCTGAACTGTGTTTGCTTTCTAAATATATTTATTTTACATTAGGTGTATAAAGTTTAATGATTCTGACATTAAGGTGGTTTAGTAGTTCAGTCAATTTTGAAATAAGCTTATCAGGATTGAGTATTTTATCTGATTCATTTGATGTTTTGAATATAATTTAATTTTAGGTCAGATATAGGAGGAGTTTCTGAGAGTTTTAACTTTAATGTGACTTATGTATATGAAATTCTTCTAGGCAAAGGAATTGTTAGCTGAAGTTCCTTTTAGTGGGTGTAAACTAAGAGAAAAAATTTTGAGAATTAGTAGTCATGGTATATGTGGCCATATGTTAACTGTTAGTTATAATTGCAGCGACCAGAATTGACCCCTGCCAACCATTTTATTCTTTCTAATGTGTTTTTAATGGAAAGGAACTGACCATCACTGGTGCTTTCTGTTTGTTAGGCCCTTTGCTGTGCACTTTATATCTTTTGTCTCATGGAATCATTAACACAGCCATGTGAGGTAGAGGTGGTATTTGCCCTGTAATACAGATGAGGAAGCTGGCTCTGGAACCAGCTCCTGTAGGTCATAGAATAAAACTGGTAGAGCTATGAGGCGCCTGGGTGGCTCAGTGGGTTAAGCCTCTGCCTTCGGCTCAGGTCATGGTCTCAGCGTCCTGGGATTGAGCCCCGCATCGGGCTTTCTGCTCAGCGGAGACCTTGCTTCCTCCTTTCTCTCTGCCTGCCTCTCTGCCTGATCTCTCTCTCTCTCTCTGTCAAATAAATAAAATCTTTGAAAAAAGAAAAAACTGGTAGAGCTAGAAGGTAAATTTAAAATCGTTGGTCCTGAAGCCCATGCTTGCTTCATTATATCACATGACCTCTAACATGTTTATTTTGAGTCTGTAGAGTAACAGTTACATTCTTATGAGGGTAACCTAGTCATTTGGTACATTTTTATGTTAAAGAAGGAAGATTTCTTGGGGCGCCTGGGTCGCTCAGTCATTAAGCATCTGCCTTTGGCTCAGGTCATGATCCTGGGGTCCTGGGATAGATCCCTGCATTGGGCTCTCTGCTCAGCAGGAGGTCTGGTTCTCCCTCTTCCACTTCCCCTGCTTGTGTCCCTCTTTCTCACAGTCTCTCTGTCAAAGAAGTAAGTAAAATCTTAAAAAAAAAAAAAAAAAAAGAGAAGGAAGATTTCTTTAGGCAAGAGTCAAGGGTAGGTGATTAAGGCCTCTGCCTAGTTCAACCCAGATGATCTAGAGTAGAATTCTGGTCATTGTGTCCTTCCCTTTCCTCCTCTTTCTGGGCTGGCAGTGCAACAGTTTCATGAGAACTTTAAGAGAAAAATGTGAGCACTTCCTTGGAAATCTTGGGATTCTGGTTATTAGCATGTGGGCTCTTGATTCCAACTACAGAGGCCTGGGATCAGACATTGCTGTGTGAGACAGGGATCAAGTCAGGCTGGCTCAGGAATATGTCAGAACTCAGAGCAAAGACAGAATTGGAAACAGAAATGAAGTAGGATGTTCTCAATTCATAACTGTTCAGTTTTTCAAATCGAAACTTTAGTAAAATCTGAGGTTTCCCAGAATGCTTATTAAAGAACATAATCCAGAGAGGGAAAAGGAGTGAAGGCTAGGCTTGGTAGCTTTAAAGGAGAGAAAAGGAATTCTTGCAGGTGCCAATGACACTTTCTTAAGGATCTTTATTCAGAATTTGGGGTTGCTATGGGAATAGTGGTTTTTTTGAGATTTTGAAGGTTTTTATAATACAGGGCAACATTAGGAGTGCTAAAGAAAGAATTAGGTTGCCTTATAGTAGTGACAGTACATCTGGATATGAGTTATTAAAATATTAGAAGGAAAAAAAAATATTGGAAGGATACAGAAAGAGCCAGTCCCAAAGATGATGGCAGCTTAGTTATGATAGGCCACCATGTCTTTTGCTTTCTTACTACTTCTGTTGCAGAGGGCATAGTCTAGCCCTTGTATAGTTTTGATTCTTATGGTTGGAACCTCTTGGAGGCTTCCATCCTCACTTCTGTTAAACAGGAGTGTTAGTCATTTCAGTGAGTTTGGCAGGTGTGAATGATGGATGCTATGTCACTGATACCCTTCTTTCTATAAGTGGTCTTCTGATTATCTACTGCTGTATAACAAACTTTCCCATATCTTAGTAGCTTAAAACAACCATTTTACTTTGCTTCTGATTTTGGGGATCATACTTCAGGAAGAACTTGGCTGGTGTTGCATCTGCTGGAGTACCTGGGGCTGGAGTGTCTTCTACCAAGATGGCTTATTAACTCACAGGTCTGCTGCTTCTATGCTCTCCCTTTCCCAGTCCTCCCACGCCATGGTGTCATATTCTCCAAGGTCTCCCCATGTGGTTTGGGTTTCTCACGGTATGTTGGGTGATCAGACTCCTTAGATAGCGGCTAGCATTTCCAAGAGTAAGCATTCCAAGTGATAGCAAAAGGAAGCTGCCAAATTCTTAAGGCCTAGTCCTGCAAATGAATACGGAGTCACTTCTGTCTTACTCATTTGGTCAGGGCAGTTACATAGCCTGCCAAATTCAAAGAATGAGGACACAGATCTACTTCTTGATGGGAGTAGTGTCAAAAACTTTGTGGCTATCTTTAATCTGTTACAGGGCTGTTAAACAGAAAGGAGAGAATGATTTGAGAAATATTGAATTTTTTTACCAGAAAACAATTTACTTATTTAATGATTCAGAAAGACATTTATGGATTGCTAAGTCTTTTTTTTTTTTTTTAAGATTTTATTTATTTGAAAGAGCGAGATCGCAAGTAGGCAGAGAGGCAGGCAAAGGGAGAGGGGAAAGCAGGCTTCCTGCTGAGCAGAGAGCCCAATGGGGGGGGCTCCATCCCAGAACCCTGAGACCATGACCTGAGCCGAAGGCAGAGGCTTAACCCACTGAGCCATGCAGGCACCCCTGGATTACTAAATCTTGAGTAAGAATGGAAGTGAGGCAGGAAAGAGCTGCCAGAAGGAGGAAGGTGGGAAAGGTTTTAATGGGCAAAGTGGAAAGATGACCAAGATAAGCGTTGCTTCATCATTGCTTTTCCTGCCTTGTCCCTAAACTCTTGGTTCTGTGATCCTGGCCTTGAGTCCCAACCTGCCACTTCTGTCCTCTTTGCATTTGGTGCTCATGCTTTGTCTCCTCCTCCTCCAGTATTTGGACCTCTGCTTAGTCTCCCAAAGTCTGCATTGGCTCACTCCTTTGGCCCTGAGCACCTCCTGTTGCTTTTTAAGAGAACTGTCCTATTTCCCTGTTCCCTGGGAACCCAGTGCCCATTCCCAGAATGATCAGCACTGGAGGATGGGGAGCGACAGACAATGAGTTTGGTTCCATTCAGACTGCTCTGGCACCTTTGGCAGTTGCTTAAGATAGCTGGATTTCTTCTTTTCTGGACTATATTATGGCCCAGTTCCTGCTCTCTCTTTATCTGACTTTACCTACTTCTTTCCCCAGTAATTTCAGAAGATTCAAGTTGAAGATAGGAGAGACTTCAGGACTTTTAGCATGGAATAGGCTTGTGAGCATATGGTTCAAATAATATTTATGATATAAAGAAGATTATATGCCTTGCTCTTAAATTTCTAAAAATATCTCAGTTGGAGGGTTAGTTGGGTTAGTTCTAGAATATAATTCTACTTATGTTTACTGGAATATTCATAGAATTTTTATGATAATACTGCCCTATTCTCTAGTTTTAAGAGGAATAACACTTTTGCTATTGATGCTTTTGTGTAGTGTGTGTGTCTGTGTGTGTGTGTGTGCGTTTTGAAAAAGAGCTGCAAAAATTTTGTTTTCACTGATTGTATTTTTACAAACCCATAGAGTTACAATAATCTTGGATTTTGGTTTAACTTACCACTCGTGGTTAATAATTTAGAATAAGTCTGTTTCATTAAGACAACTTTACAATACGAGTATCTTTAAATATAAGCCATTTAAATTTTTATTATAAAAGAAGGAATGTTTTCTGAAAAAAATCACCGTAGTGGAAAGTAGGTCCTTGTGGCTCCAATCCCTCATCCCCTTCCTTTTACATAATCACCAACAGTTACCATTGTATCCTTCCAGACTTTTAAAAAATTTTATATAGAGGCATATAATATACACACAGAAACACATAGTATAAAATCTTTTTAAAACAAAAATGAAAACCTTCTGGACTTACTGCTTTATAGAGTCCATGCCTTCAAACAGGGTTTGGTTTCTAGTTCTGTCACTTACTAACTTAGCAAGTTACATAACTTATCTCTGCTTCAGTTTCTTTATCTGTAAAACAGGCCAAAGAATAGTGTATTCCTTACTGGATTTTAGAGGATTAAATGAAGTAATATTCTTGAAGTGGTTGCCATAGTGCCTGGCACATAATATGTCTTGGATGAATATTAACTAGATAAAAGTGAACTTGCCTTTTTTTTTTTTTAAGATTTTATTTATTTATTTGACAGAGAGAAACACAGCAAGATGGGGAACACAAGCAGAGGGAGTGGGATAGGGAGAAGCAGGCTTCCCACTGAGCAGACAGCCCGATGCGGGGCTCCATCACAGGACCCTTGGATCATGACCTGAGCTGAAGGCAGATGCTTAACCAACTGAGCCACCCAGATGCCCCATGAGCTTGCTTTAAAAAAACAAAAACAAAAACAAAAAAACTATATTACTGATGTTTTCGTATGGCTTGGTAATAGTTTTAGAGTGTTGAGCTTTAAAAATTTTGTGTGTGTTGAGGGAGTGGTGTTCTGAATTTTACTGTCACAGCAGCATGTTTGTTCAGTGATTCCACACACTTCCCATCCCCACAGCTGTGATGAGTTGCTGCTACTGATGGGCAGTGTGGTGGGAATGTGTTTGTCTCTCAAGTGGTCCAAGGCAGGGGAAAAAAAGCTGAAACCCATTGGTTTAGAAAATTACACTACATTAGCAATTAATCCTTCTGTTAAGCCTTTAAGTGGAGGGTGGAGTTGGAAGACGTTTGTAGGGGAGGATGACATTATTGTTTCATTTATTTTATCCCTTATGTTCTTTGACTGATTGTATGATTAGAGGGGATATGCTTATTGCCTAGTCTTCATATTACAATGAAGAAATAGACCCAGAAGAGAAGTGATGTTCTCAGTTCTATAGCTAGTAGTGGTAGAGCCAGGACTAGAATCTTGGTCATCAGATCCTCACCTTTCTGAATTCTTAAGAAGATAAAGAGCCTCTCACTACCAGTTGAAGCAACAATTGAATAATGGATGCACTCTAAGTGGCTTCTGTGTCAGTGCTGTATGCTTGAACTATTTTGTGTGTAGAGGCACTAAGTTGTGTCATAAGCATTGGTGCTTGATGTTTTGTAAGAAACAAAACTTTGTAATTCCAAGAGAGAGGCGCCTGGGTGGCTCAGTCAGTTGAGAGTCCAACTTTTGGTTTTTGAGATCATGATCTCAGGGTCATGAGATCAAGCCTCTAATGGGACTCTGGAGTCTGCTTGAGATTCTCTCTCTCTCTCTTCCTCTCCCTCTGCTCCTCTCCCTGCTTGCACATGTTTTCTCCTTCTCTTCCTCTCAAAAATAAATTAATTTATTAAAAAAAGAATTCCAGGAGAGATGTTAATAGGCTTTAAATATCAAATGTACTCTATATTGTTAAGTTCTATGTAATGAATAATAAGGGGATTGAAGACTAGTGGTTATGTGGAAAGTGCAGATACTGTTTTCTCCCATGAACTCTTTGTCTTCTGAACGCAACATGAAAACATCTGTGTGTAAATAGGCCCTGGTACGCACAAATTCCCTAGTTTGCAGTCTTTCTTATCTCTTGATAAAGGAACATTTTACAAAAATAGTAAGGAATAAAACCACTTGGTCTGTAGATCATTTGGATCCCTTCCCTCTACCTCTGTGCCCTGTCAATTCTCACTTCCTGGTTTCTAGGCGAGTTAAAGCTTTGGGGACTTTAGGAGGAATTCATGGCATTAGCATGATTTAGAGGCTGGTGCTCTTCCATCTCTCTCCCATGCCCAGCATATGTGTTACAGTCTCTGCCTTCTCAAAGGTGGCTCTAGTTCAGGAGAGGATCAAGACTCTCCTCTTCCTCCAAAAAGGCCCTCTTGCCAAATTGCAGACCTTGTGGCTGAGGTGAGAAGAGGGCTAGAGGAGGGTTCTAAGGCCATAGCGAAGGAGGAGAGTAGAAGGAGCCTAGTTAGTACCAAATTCTGGGCTGAGATGCCTGAGCTTAGAAAAGGGACACTGAGTTTGTGGTTGGAAAATCCAAGCAAATGGGAGAGATTGCTGGAAAAAAGAATAACTTTGACAGCATATTCTAAGTAAAAGGTAAAACTCCGTTTATGAGATCCAGTGATCCTGTTGTGGCCAAGTGTAACAGTATGAGAAATACACTGCCCAGCTTTTTTGCTGTGACATCACCTTGAAGTGTGATTAGTTCTAATAAAAAGAGCCCTAATAAGTTCTTAGACTTACCTTTTTTTCTTTAAAGATTTTATTTATTTATTTGACAGAGAGAGAGAGAGAGAGAGAGAAGGAACACAAGCAGGGGGAGTGGGAGAAGGAGAAGCAGGCTTCCCACTGAGCAGGAAGCCCAATGCAGGGCTCGATCCTAGGACCCTGGGATCATGACCTGAGCTGAAGGCAGACGGTTAATGACTGAGACACCCTGGTGCCCCTAGACTTATCTTTTTGAACTTCTCTAAGTTCCCATCCTTGTAATTCTTTCTGTCAAGTTCTAACATTTAACATTAAAAAAAAACCAAAAACCCTTCAGCTTAATATTTTTATATTTTACTGGAAAGCTTAAAAACATTTTTATTGACCATGTGTGGTTTTTAAAAAATATATATACACAGTTGACCCTTAATCAATACAGGTTTGAACTATATGGGTCTACTTATATGTGGATTTTTTTCAATTAATATAGTGCAATACTGTAAATGTATTTTCTTTTCCTTAGGATTTTCCTAATACATTCTTTTCTCTAGCTTACGGTATTCTAAGAATATGGTATCTAATACATATAACATACAAAATATGTATTAATGGACTGTTTATGTTATCAGTAAATCTTCTGGTCAACAACAGGCTATTAGTAGTTGAGTTTTTGGGGAGTCAGAAGTTATATGTGGATTTTTAACTCTGCGGGGGTTGGGACTCCTAACCCCTCCATTGTTCCAGGGTCAGCTATACATTTTAGTTAGTTACGTTACAGTTCACATAGAGTTTTATAGCAGAGCCTGGAAACCTCTAATGCTGTTTCCATGGGAAATATGTTCATCCTACAGATAAACCTTTGAAACTCATCTTCCTATAAATTGAGGCTACCTTTTATAAGAGAGTGCCCCTTAGGTGATAAAATGAATAATTTTAAGATTATTTATGATATTCTTTTATTCATGTTATGTCCTGTTCTGTTCTTTTTTTTTCTTTAAGATTTTATTTATTTATTTGACAGAGAGGGATCACAAGTAGGCAGAGAGGCAGGCAGAGAGAGAGGGGGAAACAGGCTCCCCGCTGAGCAGAGAGTCCAATGTGGGGCTCAATCCCAGGACCCTGAGATCATGACCTGAGCTGAAGGCAGAGGCTTAACCCACTGAGCCACCCAGGCACCCTGCCCTGTTCTGTTCTTAACAATAATTGAATATTAACAACAATTGAATAAAGCCAATATTTTTCTTCCTATTTTATATTGTTTTGAGTACATGAAAGGCTCTTAATTTGAATAAGGTGAATATTCCCCAATGCAGTGCAATTAAGTGGCTTCAGAATGCCTCCTCATACCCTATTCTTTGTAGCTTTTTAGCTTTCACATGTCTTTCTGGTGTTAAAAGTATTAAGCTCTCAGAAAGTACTATAATTTAAATAGTCAAGACCAACTGTCCTATCACATATTTTTAACTTTCTTATTATAAATATTCATGATAGAAGAAGTCCAGTTTCTTAACTCAGAAAGGGAACTTTTGAGATTTACTAAAAAGCGCAGTCACTTGTTTACATGTTTTTAAAAGTCAGTACTTTTTCCCTTTTACTATCTTTCCTCATGCCTGTCTAAAGTACCTGTTCATTTAACTACTTTTTTTTATTAAAGTACAATACAAAACATAAAATTAACCATTTTCAAGTGGACAGTTCAGTGGCATTTAGTACATCTACAACCACCTCTGTCTAGTTGTAAGACACTTTCATCATCCCAAAATAAACTCTGTACCTATCAAGCCGTTATTCCCCAATTTTTTCTCCCCTCAGCCTCATGGTGCCATTTTAAAATTTGAAATTGAGAAATTAAAAATTAATCAAATTTTTTGAGGTAATTGAGATATTATAAGACTAAATATAGAGTACACTGTTCTAAATTCAATAACATGCAGAAATGCATTTAATATACGGACAGTGGAGGGACTCCTAGGTGGCTCAGTTGATTAAACATCTGCCTTCAGCTCAGGTCATGATCTTGGGATCGTGGGATTGAGCTTAGCATCTAGCTGCATTGGGCTCTCTGCTCAGTGAAGATTCTCTTCCCTCTTTCTCTGCCCCCCACTAGTGCTTGCTCTCTCTTTTCCTCTATTTCAAATAAATAAGTAAATAAAATCTTTTAAAAAATAATATATTGACAGTGGAGAAATTAGATCATGAGATTGTATGTGGTATGTGTTGTATTTTTCCAACTATAAGGGGGAATAAAGGAACACTTGGTAGAAAACACACCAAAGTAGTAGTGATTTTGCTCTAGATTTTCTTTTTCTCATTTAAAGGAGGAAAAATATCTTCCATAATTAAAATGAAAACAAACTCTAGATAGTTAAAAACTTGAACCTAAACTTACTATTGTAACATAATTTTTTATTTCAGATTAATATTAAACTTCAACAGCTTTTTTTTTTTTTCCAGATTGAGTTATGGCATTTCTTAGTATTTACTAAGAGAAAAAAAGATTTGTTGGAGGAACAAAACAATAATATTCTTAGTTTTTCAGTCCTCCAAATTATCTCAAACCGTGAACACCTATTTCAAGTAAACTGTGTTTTAATTTATTTTTTAAAATATACTTTATGGAACTTTATTTTTAAACTATAAAACATTATATTTAAAACTTTTAATTCAATTCATTAATTCAATTAATTAACATATAATGTATTACTGGTTTCAGAGGTAGATGTCAGTGATTCATAATCTTTTATAATACCCAGTTCTCATTAATCACATGTACTCCTTAATGTCCCCCACCTGCAATCTTTAGTTTGTTTCCTATGACTAAGAGTCTCCTATGTTTTGTCTCCCTCTGTGATTTTGTCTTGTTTTATTTTTCCCTCCCTTCCCCTGTGCTCCTTTGTAAAAAAATCACATTCTTGTTAGTATAAGTCAAATACCACAGGGGTGTACAAATAAAAAGCCAGCAGTCTCCTCTCACATATGGTCTTTTCTTGTACCTGCCTATAATAATTGTTGTTAGCAGTTTGGAAGGTATTCTTGGCCTTTCAGTCATGTAGCTTACATGCAAATATAATAAAATTGGACCCAATTGAGTAAAAAACTCAAATGCCTTCAGGATGACTCTGGCAGTTAATGTAAATGTGTGAATGCACTAAGGGCAGGTAGGACCCTTGCTTGCCAGAAAGGAATTTTACCATGCAATTTTCGTATTCAAAAATAGTTAGGGGGGTGCCTGGGTGGCTCAGTGGGTTAAAGCCTCTGCCTTCGGCTCGGGTCATGATCCCAGAGTCCTGGGATCGAGCCCCACATTGGGCTCTCTGCTCGGCAGAGAGCCTGCTTCCCTCTCTCTCTCTCTGCCTGCCTCTCTGCCTACTTGTGACCCCTCTGTCAAAATAAATAAATAAAATATTAAAAAAAAAAATAGGGCCCTTCACTGGCCAGACAGGCAGCATCCCTTGGGCTGTGTATTATTGTGCTTTCCTAGTCTTCCTTGCCCACCTCTTCCCTCCCAGACAAATACAGAATGAACGTATGTCAGAGATTTATTTAACTCATTAATGAGAATACCAGCAGGATGGTAAAGCTGATTCTAAAAGCATTTGAGGAATTGAGTGAGTGCAGGAATTGAAGAAAGAATATTGAAATAAATAAACTCAATATGAAATTGGTTAATGTCCTACTGGGTGGTAAAACAATTACCTTTGGAGGGTGCTGGAGAGATATTATCTCTACCAAATAAAAATCTGTAAAAAAAAACCTATTAACTTCATAGAATTTGGCTCCTAATCAAAAGTAAGCAGCAGCTCAATCTATAATTAAATATATTTGGGAGGACCTATTAAACAATGTTTCATTATACATTATACATTAAAAGGGCTTAGAGTTCTTGATGAACCTTATTTCCAGTTTTGGTTAATTTTTCTTACAGGGAGAAAGGCCTGTAAGGCAAGAGCAGTATAGTAGGGACCAGAACTTGGAAGAGCTTGGTGTCTTAAACTAGGAAACTAGGAAATTTGAAATTTCAATAAATGTTTATTGAGCACATAATACATGCCAGGTAGTGAATTTATTATACTCCTGAATTTATGGTTGTGTTGTGGTGCCTCTCCCATACCCCTCATATGTGGACTTGTGGTTCTTAGGGGGTTGTATTAGGTAGTCACTGGGGAAGCTACTTTTCCCAAAATACATATGTTCTTTGTCCTCTGTCCCGATCCCAATGTAGATATCTTGCCTGAGTAGAACATACCCGTTTTGAAATAGCTTTTCAGGTGATTTTTATGTCCCTTCCCTTTTGAAAATCATTCCTACATTTATTGGGCTTTTTTTTTTTTTAGGTTGAATGAGTAAACTGCAAGCAGAATTATAATCAATATTTTTAAAGTTTTCATTCCTTTCTTACCTGCCTCATCCCTGTAATACTAAAACTAAAATAATTAATGTCTTGGTTATATCCTCAGCAAGAATTAAATGCAGTTGTCAAAATTAGAATTGTATTTCATGCAAGCAAGACATAAATTTGGGAAGAACTGGATTTAGTCTTCCTAATTGTATCTTTAGGTTATGCCTCTCATTAAGTAAACTGAAAGAGTTGTCATTTATAGTAGTATATAATCTAATTAAAAAATTAGACTTAAAAAATGTGTTTAAGAGAAAATAGACTGTCATTAGCTTGTTGGAGACCATGGCAAAAAGAAATAAGTAATAAAAGAAAAAAGTGTATATGTGTTTAACTTGTGGTTGAAGTATTTGAGTTGAGTCAACAATTAAAATGAGCAGCCGTTGTGGAAATGCATTTCAGTTCTTTTAATATAACTTTAATTAGGCAGCCTTTCTGTGTAAATGCACTCACAAAGCAGGGATTCGTGATTTCAGTACACCTAAGCAGCTGTGGAATTTATAACTTAATCACAGGATATGATATTACAGATTAGGGTAGAAACTGGGAAGTAACACGATACAATTGGTATATTGTGTATTTTTCTTTTTATTAGTGTGCCGCTCCAACAAAAGCCCCTGGGTCTGTTTGACTTGTTCAAGTGTCCACTGTGGAAGGTAGGTGACATTACTTCACTACCCTACTTGCTTTTTTCAATTTGCCTTTAAGCTTTATGTCAAAGTTTTAGTGACTTGGATTTATTAGCACCATTGCTTAATTATTGTATGTAATTCTCTGAAAGTCTTCCCTTTCCCCATAGTCTGTTTGCTCAGTGTTACAACAGAGAAAAATCTAGGGGGAAAAACCTTTTTATTGGTACTCAGAAGAATTAATTTTGATGATCAGATAATCTAGTAATATTTGAAAAGATGAAATGAGGAAACTTTGAATTCTTTAAATAAAAGTTTACATTATGGTTGTTTGTTAAACTTTTTAATAGGGTAAATTTAAGTATATACAAAAGTATAGAGATAATATAATTGAACCCCATGATTTTCATCACCCAGCTTCAACAGTGATCAATACATTGCCAAACTTGTTTCACTATTACCTACACTGTACTGATTTCTGAATCAAATTCCAGATATCACATCATTCTTCTGAAAACAAAACAACAGAATGTTTATAGATCTAGGAATTCCCTTGAAAATGATCTCGTTATAGAGTTATTAATTGCTGTCTAAAATGTACCAAATGTTTCATTGTTCACTAAGACATTTTTGTTTTCAGGGACTTAACATCTCCTACCCCCTAAATCTTGTTCAAGCCTGAGCATTTCCTCCCCTTTCTTGGCTTCAAAATGATGTTACATAAATACTTTAGTAACTTTTTTCTTCAAACTCATCTTTTTTTGTATTCTTTTTTCTTTTTTAAAAGATTTTGTTTATTTATTTGACAGAGAGAGAGACAGGGAGAGAGGGAACACAAGGAGGAGGAGTGGGAGAGGGAGAAGCAGGCTTCCCACTGAGCAGGGAGCCCAATGCAGGGCTCCATCCCAGGACCCTGGGATCATGACCTGAGCTGAAGGCAGCTGCTTAACGACTGAGCCACCCAGGAGCCCCTCAACCTTTGCATTCTTTTAGCTTGACAGCACATTTATTTCTATTGCTCTTTTAACTTAGAAAATCCACTTTGAATTTACTTAGAAGTTAATAGCTTAGCAGCAAGAGAATAGGAAATCAAACTGTCACACACGCTGAAATCTACATTGTATTTGTTAGGACTATTTCCCCATTATTTTTAAACCCTCATTGCATGAATAAAGCATCTATGTTCAGTTAACTTTTGATTTTTCACATTTTGAGTCATGGAATTGAGTATTTTTTTTTTCCATGTACACTTAAAAGTACCTTTGTAAAATGTTAACTGTATATCTTAATTGTGGCTGTTGTGGTTTTGAAATCTCTAGGATTTGGGGAACCTGAAAATACTTTGTACAGATAACTTTTTTTTTTTTTTAAAAAGAAGACAAGTAGAAGCACTTAAATTCTGCATTTGAAGAGACAGATTCCTCTCCTAGATTTTGAGAGGTGAGAATTATAATGCAATAAAATTTATATAGTTCTGTTCTCCAGTTGTCTCATAGTGCTCTACGACCTAAATCTTGAAGGTCATATGTTAACAAAAAGACCTTACAGACTCTCAAAAATTGGAGAGGTTAATGTTCTTAATAGCAAGGGACAAATAGTTCTCTAAGTAGGTTTTGGAAAAATAAATTGAAAAATTTCTAGACTCTGCAGGTAGTCTGTTACCAATTGTAAGCAGTCTTAAGTTTAGAAATTCAGCATAGTTTCAGAGAAATATGATTAAGTAGATTAAACAGTGAGAGTAGCTTGTATTTGGATCTTCTTTTTACATAGCTGATTGGTTAATTTTCTTTTTTCCTGTGATCCTGGGTGTTGATTGCCAGGGATTCTGATTTTTCAGTAATTGTAGACCAGTTTCCTGCAGAAAGTCTTAAACTGAATATTCCTTCAATTTATCAGTAGCATATTTGGGTTGTATATTCCGTTGACCTTCACAACATCATCCCATTTATTTCTCAAATTCTTGTGATTGTGGTTAGAAATCTGTGGCATATATATTGATGCTTTTCCTTTTTAGACCAAATTGTTCAGTTAAAATCTAAAATTAGATGAGGGAAATATTTATCCAGTTTATACATAATTGGTAACTTCTGAGTGGTGTATTTGAATATTAGCCAAAACATTGCAGTAATATAATATTAATTATTAGCAATAATATAATATTAATATCAGCAGTAATATACTTCTTGCTTTTATGCAATGCTTACAATAAACATCTAATATATTTAGAGACTACAGTGTGGTGATTAAATGAACTCTATGTACTATGTACAGATGATCAGTTTTTGAAGACCTAAGAGTAGTGATGCCTTATGATTATATTGTTTAGTATTGCTTTTTCTTTGATTTTGAAAGTGCTCCTTATAATTACTACTTTTGTTTCTCATGGCACAGTATAAATTATATAAGCATAGGAAATTGAGCTGATTAGATATGGAACCTACACAATGCCTTGGAGTTTATTTACCTTTTTAATTATGTTTTGGGTGTTTCTTGACCTACATGTGCTTAATATGACCACTTCCTAAACAATTATATTGTTCAAATTCTGAATAAATAGTAATTAAGCATATAAAGGAATACATGAATAAAGTAATTACCAACATCCATTCATTCATTTATGCATTCAGATCCATGAATTTCTTAATTTAATCAGCTAAGAACTCATGAAGTCTAAGTACTATTATCTCCATCTTACAGATGAGAAAATGTAAGTGCAAAGCTACTTTTGAACCCAGGCAGTGTAATTTTTGGGCTTATACTCTTAACCATTATTTTATTTTAAAATGGATTTTAGTTTACTTTTGTGGACAGAGGATCCATATACACATGGTTTTTGGTTATGTTTACTATAGTGAATAAAATGGGGAAAAAATATGATCAAAATCTAAGTTGAGGTTAGTAGTGCCTCTCATGCTTCCAGCTTTCCTAGGGCAGAGGCTGGGCCTGAAGTTTGTCCTCCCTGTTTACCCCAGATGTTCTGCTTTCCCCAAGGTGAGTGTTGCTCCTGATATAATTAAGGTGCCTCATAACAAAACTTTACTTTAACTCTCTATGTTTATTTTGGTACCATTTGACCAACATTTGTTTTGACTGACTTTTCAATAAGGTTTTGCCTTCTGTAAATTTTCTACTTTCTAGGAACTGGGAAGTTCTGTTTTGTAAGGGTCTTCACAGTACTGGCCAGTTACAACATCGTACAGTAATTAAGTGGAGGTTTAGAGGAACTTGGGTGTGTCCCCTGTGCATTATTTCAGTTTCCTTCTGCTTCCTGTAATGTACTGATTTATTAAGTCTAGTTGGAAAGTGTTAGAAAATTGTTATGAATAGAGTCAACCTTTGATTATCTTTGTCCATGTAAAGAAGTGGTTTATATAAGCTTAAGATGATTTGTACTTTGTATGTTTCTAAACAAATGTGTTTCCATATGAGTGGAGATAATTATTTAGGCAGTTGGATAAAATATCTGAAGCTATATTGATGAGAAAGAGAAGATTATGCCTGTTTCCTTATCTGACTTTCTCCTTTTATATTAAGCAGTAGCCCAAGTGCAGTCTGTGCGTGATTTAGTTTTCAAATCTTGCCTTTGAGAATAACCTGAGTTGGTTAGCAGTCTGAGAAAATCTTAAAAAAAAGGAAAAAAGCTATCAGCAAAGGGGTTGATAAGTGATAATATCTGTGATATTGAAACTGATTTGCATAGATGAGCCTTTCCTTGCCTGGCCCTAATCTTCTGTATAATTAAAAGTCGACTGTCATGTTTGATTGCAAAAAAGCATATTTTAAGCACTCCACTTAATCACTAACTAATTGAATGCTCTTTATAGGACTGAATGCTCTTATAAAGAGGAATTCTTTCTCATTCTAATTTTATTATCATCTGCTATTTTAACTTCCAAAGCAATATGTAGATTAAAATTTTATTTGGTTTTTGTAAGGTATGTGAATGGCCATGCAAAAAAACATTATGAAGATGCACAAGTACCCTTAACTAATCATAAGAAATCAGAAAAGCAAGATAAACCTCAGCATACAGTATGTATGGATTGCAGTAGCTACAGTACATACTGGTAAGTATTAATATTTTCTGGAGATGATATTCCTTACTCAGTGTGTGCAACTGTTTTTGCATTTTCCTCACTCTTTCCCCTCCCCCATCAATCTCTAAACCTTTTGCTACTGCCATTACCTCCTTTTAGTTTTGTTAGGATGCATAGGGCATTGGAGCCATCAGGAAAGCCTGTCCTTATTCATTCAGATTTTACTGGGCATTGTTCCCTTCAACTTCTGGGCCGCCTCTTTCCCACCCCTCTGTTCCCTGTTCATCCTGATAAGCTTCAGGACAATGAAAAGTATTTCTTTGTGGTTCTTTATAATTATTTTCCTTTTTCTTATTTTGTTTTTAATTGAAGAATAATAAGATAAACACTCGTGTTCAAAACAAAACAAAAACCTAAGCCCATGTTTTTACTGTCCAGTTAACAATTTGTTATATAATCTTGAAAATGTAACTTCTTGGTTTAAAAAACTGTTTTGACAATCTCCCTTCTCCCAGCACAGATCCATTCTGTTCTCCTCTGTAGATAAATGTTAAGAATTTCAGTGTAGCCTTTCAGGCTTTTTTTTTTTTTTTTTAATTTAAAGTACCACATCCTTTAAAAGGAGATTAGAGGCCCTGTTCTCTCTTTGTGATATATATGTCTGTTTTGTATAAATGACAATGAAATAAGTATTGATTTTTGTGACTACTTAGAACTAGGTTATTTAGGTTACAGTAATGTTAAATAATTCATATTCATTTGCTATGCTTAGATGGTCAGTGTTTCTTGCAGTTTTAACTTCAGTGTGAAGCAAATTTTTTCCTTGACTATTAAATTATGACAGATAATTCTTTACTTGCTTTAAAGAGTTTACTCTCAATTAAAAAGGTTTTTGACATTGAAGGGAAAAAAAGTCATTTGAAAGATCCCTTTGGAGATCCTTTTTGGCCATCCAGCCCTTAAATGTCACATGAAAGCATTACGGGACAGGAATGGGGATTTAAAATCTAAATATCACTTTTGATTTACACTCTACTGGAGTTTTATGCTAATCTTTTCTACATCATTCTTAGTTGATTGTTGTATTGTAGAAAAATGTCCATCAAAAGGAAGAAAGCGCCTTCCTATCTTTAAAATTTTTGCAAGTTTAACATTATTACTTTGTGGCTATTGAATGAAATACCTTAAGGTTTAGTCATTCAAACCACTACTCTTTCAGTGAGAGATGTCCAGACCTGGAAGAGAGAGAAGCTAGAGGTAGATAACAATTTCAATAAAAATGAAAATCTTCCCAAGATTTTCACACATGGGCTAGTGCTCAGTTTGCTGTCATTTCCTCTTGTAAAATGCTACTTCCTATGAAAGGTAAGCATTAACCAGGCTGTTAAAGTGTTCTCATTACTTTTTCCCTCTTTCCCTTCGGAAACTTACATACTAGAATGACAGAGCTACCTAACTGACAGAACCATATGTTTCTTTAAGACTTAACTTTTAGAGAGCAGAATTTAAGATCATTCTTTAGGTATAATTCACAATCATTGTTGTAAGTCATGTCAACCTGTATGTACCAGACGTTGAAAACATTCATTCTTCTTGATTTTCAGTTAGCAGTTTGCATGAAATGCTAAATGGGGAAGTTTGGAAATACAGTTAAATCTCTGTGTGCTATAACAAGTTTGCATTTGGGTTTTCTTCCAATTGGTAAGATTATGAGGAAATAGTAACTCTTTTAGGAAATTTTAAAAATTATCTTAATGGAGTAGAATAGGTCTCTTTAAAAATATAGGTTACATACTTCAGTTCTTCATTTATAAGAATATACTTTTTGCATTTTGTAGGAGTACCTTTATTAACTAGGATTGGAATTTGATTTGTTTTATGTTGGTATAATATGCTAAAGTAGATGAGGTTTCATGGCTGAATTGTAATTAAATGGCAGATCTTGAACTTTGGGGAATACATACCATGGTGGAGGCTTCTTGGGCAATTGCGTCTTTTGTGTGAAGTTATATAGAGGGGCAAATGTTTGGACACGCAGAGCTTCTGAAATGCAGGAAGGGAACTGCAGCTGGTCACATTACTGTGTCATATGTAGGTTTAAGAACATAATGCCCAGGAAATCACCATGTAGCTTTACACTGATGCCTTAAAAGAAATCTATGATAATTGCAAACTAATAAAGGTGTAGTCTAAATTAACATTTTCCTCACACCTCAGCATGATTAAAAAAAAAAAGAAAAAGGATTTCTTCTTTCTGTATGAATGTGTGTGTGTTGTTTTTAGTATGCTTCAGTAATTTCACTTCATTCAGTTTATCAAGTTTCCTTGCACGTAAGTTTCTTATGGTTAGACTCAGTGATTTGCTTCAGAGGTAAAATATTGGTGCATTAGTTTTGACCTATTTGATTATTGTTATGCTTGTTGTCAAAATCTTTTGACTTCAGGTATTGTTAAAGCTCCTTTTCCACATGCTCTCTGCCCTAAAGAGGTTGAAACATGCTCTGAGGCTTATAGTTTATCCTTTTTTCCCCTTTCCAAGAGTCCCTGCCCTATCCTATCTTAGCATATCCTTTGTGAAGTTACCACTGAACTTGTCCCCACTCCACCGAGCTTCACTTGTAGCTGGATGTAATCTCTCCTAAACTCATAGTTCCTAGGATACTTGTAATTTCCTGCTGAACGTTGGGTTATTCGTAAATGTCCTTGTGGACTGCAGGAACCATATGTCAGATGATATCTTCCATAGTACTCAATGTCTGGTGCAGAGTAGGCAATATATTGTATTGTTGGAAAGATTGTATTTTATATATCTTCCAAAAATGGGGAAGGTTACACCAAATCTATAATACTTTTCCTCTGATCACCTTGGAGGACTGAGGAACCACAGACCATCTTTCTTGAAGAAGATGTAAACTGTAGCTTGTGTGAGCTATTTCATTTACCTCCCAAGAGGGACACTCTGCTGTAAAGCAGTTCCCTTCACTTCTCACATGGACAGGACATCCGGAAGAAGCGCGTGTTAACCAAACAGAACAACATAAAATGGGTCACTGTTTCAAAAGAGGGAAAGCAACACCAAAAGGAGTAATTCTGATTTGACACAAACCTACTCCTTTAGGAGCTAAGTCAGCTTGAGCTTAGAGGTAAGTGAAGATTTCTATAAAAATGAAAATCTCCCCAAGATGTTCACACAAGGGCTAATGTTCACTTTTATTATGTGTTAAGTGATATTTCCTTTCCTCCCACCCCAGCTTCTCTCTCCAGTCAGTAAAAATGGAATTGTATATGGTATACATTACTGTATCAAAAAGAAACTATGATTAAATTTAGGAACTTTTATTTGATTTCTTACATAAATAGGCATTTGGAATTAACAGTTTTAAAATGCTGAACAGATAACTTTTGATATCTGACATAGTCTTGTCAACTCTGATCCTTATCAGTAGTAACCGAATTTCTGAGAATGCAAAAATATGAAAGGAATATTAAAAGTAAATAAAATGAAAAAATTTTTTTATATATTTTTAAAGATTATATTTATTTATTTGACACAGAGAGAGATCACAGGTAGGCAGAGAGGAAGGCAGGCAGAGAGGGGGATGCAGGCTCCCTGCCCAGCAGAGAGCCCAATGTGGGGCTTGATCCAAGGACCCTAAGATCATGAACTGAGCCAAAGGCAGAGGCTCAACCCACTGAGCCACCCAGGTGCCCCTAAAATGAAAAATATAAAACTAAACTACTAGGCAGGGTAATGTTTTAATCAAACAAGGAAACGTGAGATGTGGATCAATTTGTTTAGAAAAAAGACTTATATTTCACATTTTTTAAAAACATATTTATTTATTTTAGAGAGAGGGTGGCGGGTTGGGGGTTTGGGAGATGGAAGAGCAGAAGGAGAGAGAGAAGCTCAAGCAGATGAGCCCCATATGGTGTTCAGTCCTGAGACCCTGAGATTACAACCTGAGTTGAAACCCAAGAGTCACATGCTTAACTGACTGTGCCATACAGGTGCCCCAGCATTTCAGATTTTAAACACCTATAACAAATAACCAGTTTTAACTAAAACTAATAAAAATAAAGTTCTTATTTGTGGACTTAAATTGATTCCAAATCATTTTCAAAGGAAATTATGATTAAATATTGAAAAGGAGGGGGAAAAGGTAAAAAACAAATGGGGTGCTTGGGTGGCTCACTGGATTAAACATGGAACTTTTGATTTCAGCTCAGGTTAGGGTCATGAGTTTGAGCCTATGTTGGGCTCTGCAATGGGTGTGAAGCCTGCCTACAATTCTTTCTCTGCCCCCCCCCATCCTTGCTCACATGCGTGTACACACGCTTGTCCACTGTCTCAAAAAAAGAAAAAAAAATTAAAAAGGGGGAAATCTTTAGACTATCTTTATAAACAATTTGGTATGAGTTTTCAGTGTTTTAAAGATTAGAGAACAGGAAGGGTTTTGTTTATTTAAAAACAGTATTTTTGAAGTTTAAAAAGAACTTTTTCAATAGAGGTGGTCTGAAAACATGAAAGGCTCTTTCTTAATAAGCTAGTACTTGTCTGTTTTTAACAAAGGATATAGATTTTCTCTGCAGGTGTTCTTCAAATTTCCCAAAATTGGCTTATTTGAAGGCAATACATCAGAATTTAATAAAAGAGAATTTAAAAATAAGCTTGCTATGTAAGTTCTTTCGGGTTTTAACTTTCCTTGGTTTGAAAGGATGAAGTCACTAGAATACAAGCTTTTTTTTTTTTTTCCCTGTGATCATATGTTTTATAATAAAACTAGAGGTCAAATTTGCCTCCGAATGTCACAGTATTACAGGGGAATGAAAAGGAATTTAAAACTTAATGATGGCTCTGCCATTGCCCTTCTTGAAGGGTACTTTTTGTGTGAAAGTTTTCATTTTGTTTTGAGAGGATTTTGTTTATTAGTGTTATATACAGTTTACTGTTTAAAGATCACTTTGTAGGGATACCTGGGTGGCGCAGTAGGTTAAGCATCTGACTCTCAATCTCAGCTGAGGTCTTGACCATATGAGTTCAAGCCCTGTGTTGGGCTCCACGCTAGGCGTGGATCCTACTTGTAAAAAATTGTTTTTTTGGAGGTGCCTGGGTGGCTCAGTTGGTTAAGTGCCTACTTCTCCTACTCCCTCTACACCTCCCCCTGCCTGTACTCTCCCTCTCGTTCTCTTTGTCAAATAAATAAAATCTTTAAAAAAAATTTTTTTTTTTTAATACAAAAGATTTTACCAAACAAACAAGCCCTATAAGATAATAAAAGAACACAAATACCAGTGACAGGCTTTCCTACTCTGAGCTCATTAAACACATGACAAGATAAAAATATTGGCTATTTAATGAAAACACAGACTAGGGGCACCTGGGTGGCTCAGTGGGCTAAGCCTCTGCCTTCAGCTCAGGTCATGATCTCAAGGTCCTAGGATCGAGCCCCGCATGGGGCTCTCTGCTCAGCAAGGGGCCTGCTTCCCTCTTTCTCTCTGCCTGCCTCTCTGCCTACTTGTGATCTCTCTTTGTCAAATAAATAAATAAAATCTTAAAAAAAAACAACACAGACTAGTCAGCTTTGATAACCTGGATAAAAACCTGAAGCTATAAGAAGTGAATTTATATCTATTATGATTAATGTCGTATCTCACCCTATGTGTATATTATACTTTGAGATATTCATTAAATCATAGTGTGAAGATGTCCTGAATAGCAGGACATTTTCAAATAGTTTAGGTCACCTCTAGCCTTTTCTTTTAAGATTTTTTTTTTAATATTGTACACATTAATTTAGATTTACTTATGTATAAAGTCTTATATAGAAGCATATGGAAATATGTTGGGGGTAGTGGATGCTCAGTTCTGTGGTTTGCTTTTTAATCTGATTAGGTGCCTCATGAATCTAATTTGAAGATTTCTTCTTAATAGAGTAGTGTTTTATATTTTAGAATTGGGAGGTCATGCAGTACAGGGGAAAAAGTAGGAAACAAGTGTTTCTAAAGTTAGAATTTAAAAAGAGTAAACCCATATTAAATTTTAGGATAAGAAGATGACCAAGTGAGGAGTTTTTCAACGATTTTATTTGAGAAAGAGAGTGTGCATGAATGCAGGCACACAAGCTTGAGCAGGGGAAAGAGGAGAGGGAGAGGGAGAGAATCCCAAGCTTACTCCATCCAGAGGGTGGAGCCCTATGTCAGGCTTGATCTCACCACCCTGAGATCACCACCCCAGCAGAAATCAAGAGTAGGTCACTTAACTGACTGAGCCACCCAGGCACCCAAGTGAGGAATGTTTTTGCCATTAAACAGGTGAATCGTGCCACCTGGAAAATATTGAGGACGGATAAAGGAGTTGGTGTAAATAGGATGACAGCTTAAATCTGAATATAAAGCAGGTAATACAGAAGAGAGAGAAGAAAATATAAGTAAAGCTAACATTGTGGAACCATCAAATACTATACCTTAATTTGGCTATAGATACCTATGGATCTGAATGTCACCATATATGGGGGTAGAGCGAGGTAGATCACACACTGAAGGAAATAACTAAAATATAGAATAGGGGTGTCTGGGTGGCTCAGTGGGTTAAGCCTCTTCCTTCAGCTCAGGTCATGATCTCAGGGTTCTGGGATTGAGTCCCGCATCAGGCTGTTTGCTCAGTGGAGAGCCTGCTTCGCCCCACCTCCCCTGCCCCACCTGCCCCTCGCCTACTTGTGATCTCTGTCAAATAGATAAAAAAAATCTTTTAAAAAATATGTAGAATAGAATGTTAGTTGAATTGGAGAAGAAAAAAGATGGGTTTGGGGGAAATTATAGACAGAAAAATAGAAAGGATTAGACCTAATTAGATGTTAGAAATTAGAAATAATGAAAATCTAAAAGTATATACATAATCAGTGTAATCAAGAAATTGGACAATTTTATTTTGTTCTTTTTTTGAGTAAGCACAATGTGAAATAAAGCTGTGATTTTATCCATTTTTACCTCCCTGATTATATAGCAGTATAAATAACTTGTGTTTCTTATGAAAATTTGTCTGCTACTTGAGGTATGTTCTTTCAGCGCAAGGTGGTAAAATTAATTTTTCTTTTAACACCAGTGTACATGTATATTCCATACTGTATGCTTAATTTCTTTATTAACTATTGGCTTAACTTAATTTAAAGCTAAGATCATTTTGGCTCAAGTAATTTGGATTTAAGACTAATCTTCATATAGCCAAGATGATAGTGTAGTTTGTTTCAAGTAAAGAAATTACTCCTGGGACGCCTGGGTGGCTCAGTTGGTTGGACGACTGCCTTCAGCTCAGGTCATGATCCCGGACTCCCGGGATCGAGTCCCACATCGGGCTCCCAGCTCCATGGGGAGTCTGCTTCTCCCTCTGACCTTCTCCTTGCTCATGCTCTCTCTCACTGTCTTGCTCTCAAATAAATAAATAAAATCTTAAAAAAAAAAAAATTACTCCTCCTCCTACACCTTGCTTTTTTTTATATCCTGTTTCTTTGACTTCACTAATATGTTGTCTGATATGATTTTGAGTGTTTTCTTTTGTCTTTAATGTTCAAATTATTTACATTTTCTTAAACAGTTCTTTGTTTTTTTCTCAAAAGAAAAGTGAACCTTTTCCTTATCTGATAAGAAGTAGAGGTCGTCTTTACTTGAAGAATCATCTAAAATCACTAAACAAAAACTTTTTTTTTTAAGATTTTATTTATTTATTTATTTATTTATTTTTATTTATTTTTAATTTATTTGCCAGAGATAGAATACACACAAGCAGGCAGAGAGGCAGGCAAAGGCAGCAAGAGAAGCAGGCTCCCTGCCGAGCAAGGAGCCCGACGCGGGACTCGACCCCAGGACCCTGGGATCATGACCCGAGCCGAAGGCAGCGGCTTAACCAACTGAGCCACCCAGGCATCCCAGATTTTGTTTATTTATTTGACAGAGTATGCACAGGCAGGGGGAACGGCAGGCAAAGGAGAAGGGAGAAGCAGGCTCCCCACAGAGCAAGGAGCCTGACCTGGGACTTGATTCAGGATGCTAGGATCATGACTAGGATCATGACCTGAGCCAAAGGCAGATGTTTAACCTACTGAGCTGCCGAGGTGCCCCTAAACAAAAACTTCAAGTATAAATTTAACCTAAAAATTTGTTGTATGATATAGGTAGTTCTTGACTTGTTTGTTAGACACGTGAAGTCCTATGTGAATGAGATGCTAAACCCTGGACCTCCTCTCCTAGCGAAGTACTAATCAGGTTATCTGAACTCTGACCAGCTTCCTCCTATCACAATTTCTCAGTGACAGCAGTATAGAAAGAAGTCAAAGAGGAGTACAACTCTTTGTAATATTACTTCAACTACATTTTGGGAAACAGGTGTATTTTCACCTTACAACATTTAACCATATTTTGTAATAACATTTATTTCAAAATGGGAAATCCATTCTCAGTTTCAGAGGACTAATCTATACTATAAGCTTTTGAAACCCAGCCTGTAAGTTAAATACTTTTTTGTACTAATCTTATTCTGACATAATCTTCTTGAAGGGAAAGAGTGACTGCTTTTTTTCCCAGGTATTAGAGGTGAGTATAATTCTGACTGATTGGCTTCAACACAGTTGTAAACCAGAGAGAGATTTTTAGAAATTGTTTACTTTAAATCCTTCTGTTTACCTTTGGACTTTTTAATACCAGTATTAGAGGGATAGTTTCCAGTTTGAAAACAGTGTCTCAGCTAAGACTAAGGCAACCAGACAACATTTAAACTCTCATTTATATTTGACACTTCCTACTTATTTTCTTTTGACCTCTTGGCCAGGGAGGAAGAAGAAATCAAAAGGGATTGTAGGGAGCTAGAGAAGCCCACGCTGTGAGGCAGCTCTTGGTTACACAAAGGAAGGAAACTAAGATTTATTGATCTCTACCACATGCCAGGCAGTCTTAGAAGTTTTGGCCCATAGAAGTAGGTGCTTTCCTTTTAACATCATTGTCATCATCATCATCATCAAATAATACTTGCATAGTGTGGTAAATTCAGAGTATAGAAATAAAAGTCTTAGAAATAGGTGTTCTTCTTAGTGACTGTAAGAGAACTTAAAATTGGCTCTTGAGAAATAGAGACAGTTGTGAAAACATTAACGAATTTTTTTAAACCAGTGAAAAATAACCCAGGCAAAACAAAATTGATTTCTTACGGCCCAGTAAAGTTAAATTTGTTATGCCTTTGTGATATTGGGTAATATTATAGAATATTAGAGCAGGTAATGTCCTAGATACCCTTTATTTATTTTTATTTTTATTTTTTTTAAGATTTTATTTATTTATTTTATAGACAGAGATCACAAGTAGGCAGAGAGGCAGGCAGAGGGGGTTGGGGGTGGGGGAGCAGGCTCCCAGCCAAGCAGGGAGCCCAATGCGGGGCTCGATCCCAGGACCCTGAGATCATGGCCTGAGCTGAAGGCAGAGGCTCAACCCACCGAGCCACACAGGCACCCCACTTAGATACCCTTTAGATTGCCACTGCTATCCAACAAAAATAATACATCATTTAAGTAATTTTAAATTTTCTAATAGTCACATTAAAAAAGCAAAAAGAAATAGGTAATTGTATATTTTAACCCATCTATGCAAATACTATCATGTCAACATGTAATCAATATAAAATTATTAGAGGTTGTTTGTATTCTTTTTTTACATAAAACCTTCCATATCCAGTATATATTATTACACTTATAGCACATCTCCATTCAGATACTAAACTTTCATTAGAAACGCTTGACATCTGTGTAGATTCGTAAACATTACAGTTAAAAAAGTAGATTCTGAAAACAATTAGAAGTTTTCCAGTGAATGAAGAACCAAAAAAACATTTTTCCTTAATATTTGCATCTGTATTGACAAAATTGACTCATCTTTTTAGAACAACTGATTTGACTCTGAAAAAAAAGCGTTATCAGTTTCAAAATTACATCTAAGTAAGTCTAACTCTTGTAACAATTCAGTATTATCAACATTGAATTCAAAGGGGCACTATGTACACTGAAAATCTACTCTATATCTGTATCAACAACATGCTCTTCAGTTTTCCCACAGACCTTACAGCCTATTTACATAATGCTATTATAATGAAAATTATCTGCATATTTATTCATGTTGAAAAATGTGTAAAATCATTATTGATTTATATTATGAAAAGTTTTAATTTTTTTTTAAAGATTTTGTTTATTTATTTGACCAATAGAGATCATAAGTAGGCAGAGAGGCAGGCAGAGAGAGAGGAGGAAGCAGGCTCCCCGCTGAGCAGAGAGCCCCGATGCGGGGCTCGATCCCAGGACCCTGGGATCATGACCTGAGCTGAAGGCAGAGGCTTTAACCCACTGAGCCACCCAGGTGCTCTGAAAAGTTTTAATTTTAACATACATTCTTGTACCTGTCTAGCCAGGTTACAAATAAACTTTTCCTTTCCTTGGATCTTTAAATTGAGCTCATTCATGTGCCTTGTGATTTAGGAGAAAAAAATGTAACTCATACTCGGATGTTTTCTATTTGTTGAATACTGGCAGGTGTTCTTTCATTTCAAGAAAATCTTGAATTAGAGGGACAGGGGTGCCTAGCTGGCTCATTCGGTGGAGTGTGCAACTCTTGATCTTGGGGTCGTGAGTTTGAGGCCCATGTTGGATGTAGAGATTACTTAAAAATAAAATCTTGAGAAAAAAAAAAAAAGGAAAGAAAAAAAGAGGTGTGCCTTGGTGGCTCAGTTGGTTGAGCAGCTGACTCTTAATTTTGGCTCATGATTTTGGCTCAGGTCATGATCTCAGGATCCTGGGATCCAGCCCCATGTCAGGCTTCATGCTCAGGGGGGATTCTGCTCAAGGATTTTCTTTCTTCCTCTCCTCCTACGCTCTTGCATGTGCATTCTCTCTCTCTCAAATAAATCTTTTTAAAAAAATCTTACATTAGAGTTAATAGTACAGTAAATCTTTGTGAAACTCTTTCATGACTCAAACTCAAGCAGTGAACATTGGCAAAGAACTTTTCTAACAATATTAAAGATCATTTAATTCATTATCATGAATTATTATGGTCATCAAATTCATTATCTTCTTTTTAAAAATTTTTTTAGCTTCTATTTTTTAATAGTTTCATAAGCTGGTAATGATTCATAGCAATTGTACATATATACATGTGTATATATATACATATATACTGAACAATTTTAAATAACTGCATCCATATACAGTCTCTTTCAGAACACAAATATTTTCAATATGTGTCACACAGTGAAATAAATATAATAATAAGGGAAATCTAGTAAATCCAGATTTTAGATCTCACATAGCTTGCCCATTGTCTTTTTTTTTTTTTTAAGCTTTTTTTTTTTTTAAGCTTTATTTTAGAGAGTGAGTGCACGTACCTGCACAAGCAGGGGAGAGGGAGAAGCAGTCTCCCCACTGAGCAGGGAGCTTGATATGAGGCTCAATCCCAAGACCCTGGGATCATAACCTGAGCCAAAGGCAGACGCTTAACTGAGGACAGACTCTTAACCAACTGATCTACCCAGGCTCCCCCATTGTCTGTCTTGATAGAAACTTTTTCCTATCTAGCTGAAAGTGACAGACGTAAAAGACTAAAACATATAGTATCTACAACTTGCAGTTGATTAGATGTAGACATTTCTTTGTAAATTTAGAAGTTGTTTGAGACACAACATAACCAGAATGTTAATTGGTCAGTGTCTTTGTGAAGCTCATTTAAAGCTAAAAATAAAAGTACTTGCAATTTTTCAGATGTTGAATTGATCTTTAATATTATTAGAAAAGTCTCTTATTCACTGACACTCACTTGATGGGTCAATTTAAGATCGTTCATGTTTTGTGAAATACCTTTTTTAATCTTTTCCTCAAATTTTAAAACCTAATTCCCTTAACTGAAATGATAATTACATTTTTTATCTTTCCATCTAAAAATGGTTCTTTTTCTTGAGCAAGAATCCCAGCCATTTTATAGTTTGCCAGAATGATAAGCTCAGATCCTTCAATAATTATGGAAACATTTTTTTTGTTTAATGTTTAATTCTAATTTCATTAGCTGCTTTACTTTTTTACTGTTGAAAAGCAACTTCTTATTAAATGAATATGCATTTGCTGAAGATGACTCTTAATATTATCTTAGAACTTCTTTTATACAACTTACTCATTTTTCTCTGCTACAACAAATCATATTGCCATCCTTTGTAAAATTTGTGACATACCTTCTCCACTTGATACTGCCTCATTAGTGTGCCTTCATTTGAAAGTTAAAATTTTTTCATAATTTTTAAGTTAGAAAAATAATTTGTATTAGCAAATGTATAAGCATTTCAGCTTAACTACCAGTTACTATTTACATAGTTATCACTGTAACTCTGCTGTCTGCATAAAATATTCAAATAAACACATTGTAGTGCTGCATTGTTGCATAGGAAAATAGCCATCTGTTGACACAAACTAGTTGGGGATATGCTTGTGTAATACTAGAAGTGACAACATGATCCATCATGTACACTGCAATACATCTTAGGTGATATAAGTGATATAATAATCTTAGGTGATATAATAATGAAAGCGAAATACAGCTTCGTCAAAACCATAAAATTGTGTTTAGTGGAAAAGTATTTTTTATTGCTTTAGTTAAGTGACATTTTGTATCAATCAGAATTTTTTTAAAAGTTAAAATTCAATTTTCTTAAGTGGCATCAGCCACATTAGCACAGCTCTAGAGCCGCTTATTTACTTTAATGATGTAAGTTCAGAGAGGTGAAGCAGCTAGATCCAGTTAATCCAGATTAGTTTAGAATGGAACAAAACCATCAATAAACCTATATTCAATATATGAAAAATGTTACTTTAACAAATGTTTTATTCCTTGTCTAAATCCAATATCACACCAAAAAGAATCACTTATTTATTTTTAAATATTTTTTTTTTTTTTAGATAGAGCAACAGGGCAGGGCAGAGGGAGAGGGAGAGAATCTCAAGCAGGCTCCACGCCCAGTGAGCAACCCGAGGAGGGGCTTGATCCCACAACGCTCAGATTGTGACCTAAGCCAAAATCAAGAGTCAGATGCTTAACCACCTGAGCCACCCAGGTGCTCCAAAAAGAATTACTTTAATAAGAAAAAAAAACAGTTACTTAATTTAACTGGAAACAGTTTGTTTAAACAAAGTAACAGCTTTTTTGGTGGAGATTTAGGAGTTCACTTTTCAAGTAGAGATCATGGCATACTGTAAATATATGAAAGGTTATCTAAATTTGCTCTTAAGACTTCATTTCCCAGATGAACAGTAGTATTTAGCCTGGTTTTTGTTTTGAATACTGAGTCTTGTTTTATCTGTAATACGTGCATAAATTTATGCAAGCATAAAATGAAAAGGAGGAATTAGAGTAGCAGCATAATTTTACTCTCAGTGAATGCTTAAGCTTCTTGGAGGAACTCGGTGCCTTAAGTCTAAATTTACAGCGTAGACCTTACTCTCTTAACATTATGCTGAAAAGAAGCAAGAAATTAAATCTTTTCACTAATTTAATATTTTACATTTTATAAAACTGATAAAGAATTATTCTCCTGCCATTGCAGGTACTTTGATCATAGGGAAATAGTCCAGGATGTAAAAGATAGCTTCTACTATTTGTGAAAATGTCACGAAACTTGGAGAATACCTTAGAGACTCTTGATTGACAATGTAGGTACTCAGTTAATGGGGGAGGGGTGTTAAGTAATTACATATATATTACTGTTTTAGGTAAAGTTTCAAAAGCATTCACTCGAAATTTTAACTTCTGTAAATAAAAGACTTTAGGAGACATGCTTTTCCATGTAACCTTTTGTCTTCCCATTACTTTCCTCCATTTTCTTCTCATGTTTAATAGACTGATTTCAGATATGTAAGAAATGTTTTTGGATTCTGCTAGAGATGACCTAATTTTTACTAATTGCTATGCATTCAAAGTTTTATTTACTCAGAATGGCAGCATTACTGTCATTATTCTTAGGTAGTTATAATAAGTAGTTTTATACAAAACTATTCAAAATAATATATTGGTACTAGTTTGTAAGTTGTTTTTGTTTGTTTTGTTTTTTTTTTTTTTTAAAGATTTTATTTATTTATTTGACAGACAGAAATCACAAGTAGGCAGAGCAGCAGGCAGAGTGAGGAGGAAGCAGGCTCCCTGCTGAGCATAGAGCCCAATGCGGGGCTCGATCCCAGGACCCTGGGATCATGACCTGAGCTGAAGGCAGAGGCTTTAACCCACTGAGCCATCCAGGCACCCCTAAGTTGTTTTTGTTAAAATTGGCCTCATTCCAGGAAAAAATAATTAAATGCTAATGTAGAAGGTGAAGTTTTTTACCTGTGAATCCCTATATTTGCTTATTGACTTGCTAAAAAACACACACACACAATATCAGTTTTAAAGAACACCTTAAATATCTTTAGTCAGAGCAGTTATCAGATTCCTAAAAGATGTAGCCACTATTTTATACTTTCGTTTTCTAACACCTCAGAATGAAGATTATTCTCAACTGTCTGAATTCAATTTATTTTAATTAAATTGCTTTAAATGTATAGCTTTATTTTTAGTTTTTTTCCCCCTTAAATTTAACTGTCCCTATTGGTTGATTACCTTTTCCCTGCTCTTCATTTAAATCTCTTCTCCCCCCAAATTCCCTATTATTTTGAGCTGGGACTATGACCTGAAAGCTTTAAGCTTAAGGCTATGTGAATCGACTTGGTGCTTTTTATTTTCCATGTATTATGCACCACTAAAAAGAATGTAACACATGTAGCAGCTTATTTTGTTTTTGAAGGAGGAATCGAAGAGCTTTTGAGTAAAAATGTGAAAAAGAAGCTAGTGCTCATTGCCTACGTGGCTTTTTAAAAAGGCTCTTAAAAAACATTGTGGATTCCAAGTCCTCTTTAAATTTACCACCGACAGTAACTGCCGCAGAGCCATGTGATCATCTTGGCAGTAGCCTGGCCTGTTAGTGATTTCATTACTGTGGTTTCCTCAAGCTCTTTGCACACATTGATTAATATTTTTCTTGCAGTTATCGCTGTGATGATTTTGTGGTTAATGACACCAAGCTGGGACTGGTACAGAAAGTCAGAGAACACTTACAGAACTTGGAAAAGTAAGTAATAGGCCTTGGGAAAGGAAGGGTATAGAATAGGGTAGAGGGATCTTTGCACATTTTTTGGGTGGGAGTTTTGTTAATGAGTTCCATAACTTCGTCATGTTTTTAGTGTGATTGAAATGTTAATAAAGTAAACTTTGGATATCTGAAACTTTGCCCATAGTTAATGGTCATAGCTTAGCATTTATTTCATTTAATATTTATCATAAATCATAGCCAAGAGTCCAAAAGCCTTTTTTTTTTTTAAATTTTTTGTTATTGCCTACCAATTTATAAGCTCTGGTCAGTTGATTTGCCAGGGAAATTTTGGAGGTGTAAGGAAAGGGAATGAAATGATAGAAAATTATTGTGGATTACTTCTGATATTAGAAAATCCTCGTCAGGCCTGTTTTATGATGTTTTCTCAGAAGCACTAAAATTTATGCATTATTTTTAAGGGAAATTAGGTTTTATTATATTGTCCACTTTGCATCTATAGAATAGCACAGCATTCTAGTTTCTTCTTTTCCTCTTTTGTTAGGGGCTGTATGTGTGACATGAAATTACAATAGATTGTAAAATGCCTTGTATCATAAAGAAATTAATGTACTTATATGAATAGAATTTTTTTGCTATAGCCAGATAGGTTATTCAGATAAAACTCACTAAACCCAGAGTTGAAGCAGTAAAACAGAAATCCAAATAGTGATGCCTTTGAAGCTGCAGTGGATAGAAGCATGACCCTGGAATGACTGCTGACTCCAGTGAAATTTGTGTAAATCATGCCTGATTGTCAGGTGCCATCTAATTTATTTTGACAGTTGACATTAAAAACTATTGTGAGAACATACCAAAAGGAGGAGTCCCTTAGCAAACTTTAAAGCAACAGAATGTTTTTAAATCCTATGTTGAGAGGAAACAGCCTAAGTGCTTTGAATAAAACAGTATATCGTTTTCATTAACCAAAGTCTTTATGCATATCTTGTTGACTAAATAGATTATAAACCTGATAAGGAAAGAAGGATGGATTTCTTTAAAATCTAAACTCATTAAAACACTTTGAATTAAAGTACTTTCTGGCTTGTTATCTTTTGGCTCCTCTCTTTTTCAAAGTGCTTCCTTCCTTCTTGTAATCTGAAATAGAGCAGCAGAAGCCCTACCTAGGATTAGAGATACTACCATGTCAGTCCCAAATAAATGTATCAGAACTAAGTCAAAGGGAAAAGAGGACATTCAAGAATGAGCATGCATTTATGCAGTTATCAAATCTTTTATTTCCACTGACCACTTCATCACGTAAAAGATGTCAGAGTTCCTTGTCTACATTTCTGTTGGGTCCCACCAAAAAGTCTTCCTTGCAGTCCTCCTAGGTTGAAAAACATTAGTTGGGTTCATTTTTCTTCACATGTGGCCTTTAGTCTGTAGTGGGAACCACAGTTTCAAAACTGTGAATGTGTTTGTGTTTTATATATCTTTAGACTATTCTGCATATCCTGTAGAAGTGCACTGTACAAAAGAACTTTTTGAAGTGAACAAAGTGTTGTATACTCTGCACTGTCCTGTATGGTAGCCCCTAGTCTTATGTGGAGCACTTGAAAAGTGACTAGCATGACCAAAGAACTGAATTTTTAATTTTATGTAAGTTTAGGTAATTTAAGTTTATATAAGTAAGTGGCTACCATATTAGACACTGTGGATCTGGTGAATTCTGCCATTTTGAGAATTGCTGAGGGTAAAATTTAATAACTTGTATTTTAAAAAGCTGAATGCTTTGTTTATGTAGGTTAAAACTGAAAGTTAACTGTTAGGCTTATTGCTAAGTAGTGTGTGTGTGTGTGTGTGTGTGTGTGTGTGTGTGTGCGCGCGCGCGCACGCGCACTTACGATTGAACCTCTTTACTTACAGAATTGTGAAGGAATAACTTGACACTGTGATATATGGAATTGATGTTTTCTTACTTTACAGTCACTGATACTCTTAGAGGGATATACCTACAGTTTGGAGGTGTTGCCTAAGAAGATTTTTAGTTTTGAACTAACTGTCACTAGATCTGATGCTCCAAAGATACTAGAGTTCATGTGGAAATTAAATAATCCTGCATTTAGTTTGGACTACCCTGGTACATTTTAGAAGATGGAAAAGAATAAGCAGACTTTAAAAGTCTGTGTTGTTCAAGTGTGGGCTTTAGTCTATAGTGGAAACTATAGTTTTAACAGTATTAACAGTAAAAAATGATGATTTTTACTTCTTTTAGATTAGGTCTCCTGACATAATTATTTTAAAATGACCCTCTGAAAGAATTATTTTCTGATAAAATTTAAGCAATATATCTCTTTCATCAAGAAAAATTTTGAAAAATTTTAATTCAGAATATCCATGTAATTAGAATTTTTTCAGAATACCCCTTGTAACATAGCTGAATCAAATTAATTTATATGTATCTGTGTGCCTATAATTATTTTTCAGAAATTCATATTATATCATAATCTGTTATGACAAAGGAGCAAAACAGGATATCTGTATCAAAATTAAGAAAAAAAAAGCTTAGTACTTGAGACTTAATGTTAAATCTCAGAATACGTATCAGACAAGGGTTTTCCTTTGGATGTGAGGAATGGGGCTTCTCATTTTTGAAGGCTCACAGTCAATTAGGCAGGTTAGTGGTAGTGGAGAGGGATTGTCTCACAGACTACATTTACCTGGCCAGCTTTTCTGGGAAGTGCCTAGTGGTAGATGCTTGCAGCCCACCTTGCTAGAGAAGTAGTGGGGATTGCCAAGGAAAGTAGAACTTCTGACTTAAATACTTGTGGGCAACAGTGGGCCTAACAGGTCACTTCCTGGCCTTCCTAAGCGCCAGGCAGGGCTCTATACCCCAGACACTTAGAACAGTGACGTTTAATTTTTAACCTGCTTTCTAATATGTTTGTGTTAATGTCTTTTTGACTATCTGTTTGTGTTTTAATAGCTCAGCTTTTACAGCTGACAGGCATAGGAAAAGAAAACTTTTGGAAAACTCATCACTAAACAGCAAGTTATTAAAAGTAAATGTAAGTAATTAAATATATACAAATGTAAAAATTGGTTGCGATCTAGTCACTGTTTTATTACAACTCTAACATTAATGTTGCTCCTTATACACTTTCATAAATGTATGCCTTGGATTTGGGATATTTTACAAAATGTTTGCCACTTGTACTAATGATTCTTGACGTGACTGAATATCCCAGTGAGTCCATCTGTCAGTGCCTTCCTTCCATCAAGGTTACTCCTGTGCCCCTCTGCCTTAGCAAGTGTTCGTTCTTAAAGCCTATTCATGTATCTTATTACTCTGTTTCTAAGGACCCCAAAGATATTTGCTTTCTTCTGTTAAAGGTTCTAAGTGCAAATTCTATGGGTCTGAGGTTTTGTAAATTTTATCTCTAGGACTTCATTAATACAATGTCACCATGAAAGAATATGCTTCCTCATTCTGATAACTATCTGTTACCAATGTATGATCTGTTAATAAATTAATAAAATTTAGAGATCACTAAATACTTTTAAATACATCAGTAATTTTGCCCTGCATCTGCCTTTCTGCTGTCATGCTAGTTAGGTTTAGACATGCACTTAATTAAAGTCTTAGGATTTTGTGAAAGAAAGAGCTAAAGTACGCTGGCCATCTTAGTTATGGGCAGAGATGCTTCAGGTGGGATTGGTAGATCTGCTTCACAGGTGTAGTATTCAGATGTTAAGGTGCATTTGTAGAGCTAATCAAAAAATCAAGTCTTGGTCTTTAAAGGAAATTCAGGTAGTTTTTAAAAGTTGATATCCCATTGCTAAGAATGCATGTATTGGTCATTTATGCATGGCATAGAGTTAAAAGTTTGGAGATGAATATTTCAGGTATATATATTTATATATTTTAAAATTTGTAGTATTTTTTTCTCTTTTTTTTTAATTAACATATAATGTATTATTTGCCCCAGGGGTATAGGCCTGTGAATCATCAGTCTTACACACTTGACAACTCTCACCATAGCGCATACCATCCCCAATGTCCATAATCAATTTGTAGTATTTTTAATAAAATCTCATGAAAATGTTGTCTTAAACTTCATCTCTTTTAAGGCTCTTCCTGGTTTTCGAATTGTGTACTCCATGGATTTCATTAATGTTGATTTCCTCATAAGCTTCCATGAGGTACTCCCATGTAGGACAATCCCAGGATCAGAAACAGGATTCTAAAAATATCTGGACACTTATACAGAAAGTAGAATGAGAGTTTGAAATATTAATTGGACAAAAAAGGACCAATTCCAAATTGGCTTGATGCTAGAGTTTCAAATATAGGCCTTAGCTTTGATGTCTGAAACACCCTTCTCTTGGTATTACTGATGGCCTTTTCTTGTCCCATTTTGCAGGGAAGCACTGCTGCCATCTGTGCCACAGGACTCCGGAATCTGGGGAATACATGTTTCATGAATGCCATCCTTCAGTCACTCAGGTACTGTTAACATCAGAGCTTAAGATGCTGGTGTTAGCTTCTAATGAAATGGTTAGGAGGAAAGGCTCTGGGTTCACGCTCTGTCTCTGCCACTAGCTCCAGTCAGTTCCCTGTGCCTTAGTTTCCTTATTGGTAAAATTAGGGATAGGAGTTCTGCCTCATAGGAAGATTAAATAATTTATAAAGGGTTTAGAACAGTGCCCAGCAGTAAATAATTGTTAGTTGTTACTATTTATCTCCTGTTGCTTCTTGAATAAATTAGAGCAGAGATCAGCAAACTTTTTCATTAAAGTGGCCATGACAGTAAGTATTTCAGTCTCCACATGCCACCCACAGTCTGTCTCCTATCTTTTCCTCCTCCCCTACCTTTTTAAACAACTCTAAAAATGTAAGAGCTCAGTGGCCCAGGACCAGATATGGCCTGTGGGCTATAGTATATAGACCCCTGGACTGCAGGGGTTCAAAGAATTTAATCTGATCATTAGTTAAGTCTTAAATATGATCATAAGATCAGATGTTTAGAAGATCTTTAAAATGTAATATAAGTAGTAAAAATAAAATACCCCAACAATGCTGGCCTCAGTTATAGAGAAGAAATTATTTTGAAAGTCATGTACTTGTAGATTTTAATGTGGCATCAAAGGCCAGAATAAATTCTCTTCCCAAGGCCATCTTCCAAATAAGGAGCAGAAGTCATACTTGATCCCTCCTTGAAGGTATTATCTCTTGGTTTATCTAGTCTTGTTCAAATAAGAAATTCAAGTCACTACTGAATTCCCTTATCACTCTGTACTTTGTATCTAAACAATATGGTTGGTTTCATGGTTTATTTTTATTTGAGGAAATTATTGAATACCTGGAAACAGGCATTATTTATTTATTTAAGTTATCTCTACACCCAGTATGGGGCTTGAACTCACAACCTTCAGATTAAGAGTCATATGCTTTTCCAACTGAGCCAGCTGGGTATCCAAGAATTCAGGATTTTTTGAACAAATTTTGCTTTAAGCTCTTTGTTCATTTCTACAAAGTTATCTGTTAATACTGTTTTCTTAGAGTAAATGCGGAAACTCAAAGCAATTTCTAAAAAAATTCACATGTAGGTTTTATAGAAGTTTCTTTACAGTCCTAGTAAAGTCTTTTATTTTCTTCTTCTTCTCTTTTTTTTCTTAATAATTTTCTTCCCTTCCTTTTAAAATAGTAACATTGAGCAGTTTTGCTGTTATTTCAAAGAACTGCCCGCTGTGGAGTTAAGGAATGGGAAAACAGCAGGAAGGCGAACATACCACACCAGGAGCCAAGGGGATAACAATGTGTGAGTTCTAAGAATATATCCTTTCTGGCTTTGAGCTATAAAACAAGTGACTCTTACTGGTGATTTCCATTGCATTCTGTGAGTTAATAGGCATAGCATTTTAAAACACTCTCCTAAAACCTGGGTTTAACTGTCTAGCTGATGATCTTAACAGTTGTTGCAATTCTTTTATTTCTATTTACCTAATAGGAGGATAAATTTAGCTCTCTACATATTAAGTCTTTGTGGATTTGAGCTCTAACATTGACATCTGGATATGAAACACAGTTTTAGATGTAGATCAGCATGAATATCATTAATCTTTGTGAATTGACACTTGTCTTATAGTGTTAGATAAATCTGTTTTGGATAATAAAATTAATTTGTAGTCATCAAATTAATTGTGGGGCAATGCAGCCAATTTAGTTGATATGGAGTGGGAAAAATTGACAGGTGATTATTGAGAACGAATATGTATGCAAATTCATTGCAGCTGTGTTCCATTTGATGTTCAGAAGATCTATATTATGATTGTAATGGGCAGATTTTTTTTTCATATCTTAACATTACTAAAGTAAGGCTCTGATTTATAATTTGTGTCTTTTTTTTTTTTTTTTTTTTTAAAGAGCGCATACATGGGGCACCTGGGTGGCTCAGTGGGTTAAGCCTCTGCCTTCGGCTCAGGTCATGCATGGTCTCAGTGTCCTGGGATCGAGCCCCACATCGGGCTTTCTGCTCAGCAGGGAGCCTGCTTCCCCCTCTCCCTCTGCCTGCCTCTCTGCCTACTTGTGATCTCTCTCTCTGTCAAATAAATAAATAAAATCTTTAAAAAAAAAAAGGGAGAGAGCACACATATGCACATGCTGGGGTGGGGAGGGGCGGAGGGAGAGAGAGAGTCCTAAGTAGGCTTTAGGCCCAGCACAGAGCCCAACATGGGGCTCAATTTCATGACCCTGAGATCATGACCTGAGCTGAAACCAAGAGTCAGATGCTTAACTGACTGAGCCACCCAGGTGCCCCTAGTTTGTATGTATTTTAATGTAATGTTCTTTCTGCCTGCCCATTCCTGCTCTCATTCACCCCATCCCCACACATTCTGAAAAGCCATTTTACAATCGGACATTGTTCTGCCTAAGTGACTGAGGGAGATTAGGATAGAACATGTCAGAATAGTGTGCATTATGGATAGAGTCAAAGCACCAGGGAACTTTAAAGCCAGACATTGAAGTAGGGATGGAATCCTACCATGACAGTTGATATCTTAAGAGTTTGCTTTTGCAGCATATAGGATGAACTGGAAAATGCCTGCATTCAAGAAGACTTCACAATTTATAGTAGTTGGGCTGGAGGAGATAGCAGTGAAATAAGGAAGAAAAAAATGCATTTTCACAAAAGTTAAGAGGAGAATTAGTAGTACTTGATGCATTAGTGTTATTTAGGGTTTAGTTACAAACTGTAGAAATTGGCTCTGGCCATTGTAGGCAGAAAAAGAGCTTAATGAAGGTCTGTTGATAAGCTGTTACTGGATGGGTGGAAAATCAGGTCTGGAATCCAGACATCCAGGACCATCACCACAAGCATCCCGTGGAACTCTATCCCATAAGGATATCACTGCTTCCGTAACATCATTGTCCCATAACAACACGCTGCCCAGTGTGTGACACCAAAGTTCCTATTACCAGCACTGTTGGAGTTGGATGCTGGGTGAATGCTGCTGTTACTGCTGCCCCTGCACTCCACATGATCTTTGTCACCAGCAAAGATTTGGCACTGCCCCAGCTTTGTATCACTAACTTCAGCTTCAAATAGGCAGAATTCAGGCTATACATCTGAGTCTTGGCTGCAGGAGTTGAGAATTTTCATAATGGGAGGCAGTCTCTTACTAAGACTTTTAAGGTGAGGAATTCCTCAAATACAGAGTGTCCAGGAAGTAAAAAATACGATTTGTATCTCAGGGACCTACTGAATGACAGAGGTTGAGCAAGAAGTTACTGAGATTCTCTGAGATATCAATCAGATATACATGAGTATGGTAGTTGTATTGACAGATACAGATATTAAAGTTGTTTGGACATGTTTCAGTTTAACTAGTTATTAGAAGTGTTTCATTCTAGCTACATGCATAGAAAAACAAAATTAATAGTGACTTAAACATCCACTGTTTATTTTCTCATGTAAAAGCTGGAGATTATCTATCTAGGGCTGTTTGCCACAATGATCAGGATCCTTCTAGCTTTCTATTCCACCAAACCTAGTGTAGGGCTCCTATGCACATAGTTCAGGGTGGTGCTGGAGTACCACCATTTCGTTCTTCGAGCTAGAAGGACTACTCTTTCTCTTTAAGGAATTTCTCAGAAGTTGAACACAATCAGAGTTTTTTATTCCAGGAGTTCTTGTGCCAAGCAAAAATTGGAAGCTTTGTTCCTATAAGAGAAGAGGAGAGAATGGGTATTGTAGGATAGTAGAGAAGAGTATAGAGAGCAACTTTAGTGCACATTGAGTTTGAAGTGACAAGAGGACATCCAGGAGAAAATTCCTCTTGGAAACTGGAGAAACCTGATGAAAAGTGGGCATGAGAAAACCTAGCTTTCAGATTTGGATTTGGAGTCCTGGTGTGGAGTTGAGTGTTGAAGCTTTGTGGCCAGATGAACGGTCTCAGGCAGAGATGAGCAGATGGTCACACACTGAGGTCTGGGAAGTGTTCCTCATGAGGGGCAAGATGGAAAACTGCAGGAAAAGGAGAAAGAGATTCTGTTTTAAGTTTTTAAAAAATATAAGTTTTAAAGTAATTTGGTTTGTAACTTATCTATTGCTGTATTGTATAAGTATGGCATTACTTTGGGACAAAGTTCACCATATGGTTAACAACTAATTTTGTCTATAATTACTGCAGTTTATGTGGGGTTTTGAGAAGCTCTTACTAAACTGTCAGAATTAGTTTAGGAGAAACCAAACTCTTTATGTTTTCATTTTTTATTAGGAATTGTAGACAATTGGACATTATACATTGAAACAGTAGCCTCTGACTAATGCCAGGGGTATCATCCCTTCCTCTTTTCCAGGTCTTTGGTGGAAGAGTTTAGAAAGACACTTTGTGCTTTATGGCAAGGTAGCCAGACTGCATTTAGCCCAGAGTCCTTATTTTATGTTGTTTGGAAGATTATGCCAAATTTTAGGTAAGTATTACTTAATGAAAGATACTTAAAACATTAATATTAGTCTTTCTTTGGTTCCTGGAACAATTTCCTATGAAGTTGGTGGTATTCTAACTAATAAAGACTGGTTTTATTTTATTTTTTTATTTTTATATTTTTAGAACCCTGGGTGGGGTGGGGGAGGAGGGTTTGGGAGAGGGGCAGAGAGAGAATCTTTAGCAGGCTCCATGCCCAGCTCAGAGCCTGATCCCATGACCCTAAGATCATGACTTTAGCTGAAATCAAGAGTCGAACGCTTAAACAACTCAGTCACCCAGATGCCCCTTTGTTTTGTTTTTAAAAGAATAACAGCAGTTGGATCGTTTGACTAGACAAATGTGGGTGTTTAAATAATATATAGACATTAAAAATGTCTAACAAATGGTAGGATATTTTGTCATTCTAAAAACGAAGATTTTGGGCGCCTGGGTGGCTCAGTGGGTTAAGCCTCTGCCTTCGGCTCAGGTCATGATCTCAGGGTCCTGGGATCAAGTCCCGCATCGGGCTCTCTGCTCAGCAGGGAGCCTGCTTCCCTCTCTCTCTCTCTGCCTGCCTCTCTGTCTACTTGTGATCTCTCTCTGTCAAATAAATAAATAAAATATTAAAAAAATAAAAATAAAAACGAAGATTTTGTAAATAACTCATGTGCCCTTGTAAATAATTTAGGAAAACATGCCAGACAAAATTCCTTTAATTCTTTCAAAATCTTATGAAGATCCATTACCATCATACACCATCTTATTTCAACTAAAAAAAAAAATCCATTTGTAGTCTGCAGAAATCTGTGGTCTTAAATTCACTGTTCTAGGTTGGGTTTTGAAGTCAAGTCCATTGGGATTCAGTTTGCAAAAGGTAGCTGGGCCACATCCCAATGTGGCTATAGAGTCATGTATTTTCCTTGGTCTCTCTCTAGCATCACTTGAGGAGGGAAACAGCCTTGCCAGAGGAATCTGCCTCTTCTCCTAGGTTAGTCCTCTCAGTAGGGATGCAGGTAACAGCAGATTTGAGGCACTGCAGGTGTTTGACAATAGCCTTTGCCACCGTCTGCTGATTTTGTCCTTCTGAAGCAGGTCTGTGCTCTTGCTAGTCAGGAGTTTGGCACCTAGAGTAAGTACATCGCTTTCCTTTTGAAAATAATAAAAATAAAAACACCCAGCATGCTGTATGTAGTAAGACTTAGTAGTTTATCTTGCTCTATTGCCTAATAGTGGTTTAGATATATTAGTAGTATAGAAGAGTGTTTAAAAGATAATAACCTCAAAGAGCTGGCATTTGTTGCCTTACTCCAGAAGTCTAGCCTTGAGGATCTGATATGATTGACTGTTGTTACCCCTGGTCTTTGTTTTGAAGAAAACTTCTTTTATATATTGTGACATTTAAATCTCCTCTCAGAAGAGACTAATTTTGTAAGAATTTTGAAGTTTCTCGACTCCAAAATAGGAAAGGTGGAAATGACTGCTAAGTTATCACTAACCAGGTTTGGACTTAATATAACATTTCTAATATAGTCTCCCAGTTAGACTCTTGATAGGGATATAGTCTTTGTGTTTTGTTATATAATAACAAAAGATCAGATATAAAAGGCCTAAACTGCTTAGGCATTCACTAAATAGAAACCAATTTTATATATTTAGTTTCTATTTAGTGAATGCCTAAGCAGTTTAGGCCTTTTATATCTGATCTTCAGTAAAAAAATAAAAACAAAAAACCACAAAATTCCCGTCAAGAAAGGAAGTTTTAGCTCCATTTTTTTAAATTAATTTTTTAATTTTTTTATAAACATATAATGTATTATTAGCCCCAGGGGTACAGCTTTGTGAATCGCCAGGTTTACACACTTCACAGCACTCACCATAGCACATACCCTCCCCAATGTCCATAACCCCACCACCCTCTCCCTACCCCCACCCCCCCGGCCACCCTCAGTTTATTTTGTGACATTAAGAGTCTCTTATGGTTGTCTCCCTCCCGAGCCCATCTTGTTTCATTTATTCTTTTCCTACCCCATTAACCCCCCATGTTGCATCTCCTCTCCCTCATATCAGGGAGATCATATGATAGTTGTCTTTCTCTGATTGACTTATTTAGCTAAGCATGATACCCTCTAGTTCCATCCACGTCGTCGCAAATGGCAAGATTTCATTTCTTTTGATAGCTGCATAGTATTCCATTGTATATATACCACATCTTCTTTATCCGTTCATCTGTTGATGGACATCTAGGTTCTTTCCATAATTTGGCTATTGTGGACATGGCTGCTATAAACATTCGGGTGCATGTGCCCCTTTGGATCACTACATTTGTATCTTTAGGGTAAATACCCAGTAATGCAATTGCTGGGTCGTAAGGTATTAGCTCCATTTTAAAAAAGACAAAACTGAGACGGAGCAGGAAGAACTTGTTCAGTCTTACACATCTAGTAGGTGTTAGAGTTAGAACTCAGGTCTTTGTTGAATTGGTAAAGAATAGATGTGTCAGCAGTCATTTGTCTACACGCCTGAGTGAAGCCTACCAACTAACTTCATACTGCTCTGCTTGGTTCCCATGGTGACTCAGGTCCTTTATTCTTAAGTGAGAGTTTAGAAATTGTATGAAACTTTTATTCAGTAAAATTCTACTTTTCCTCAAAATCTGCCCACATCTCTGCCTTTTATATAAAGTATCTATAGCCCAGCTGTGAGCATGATTTAATTTTTCGCTGCTTAATTTTGCACATTCTGTATCCTTAGCAATGAAAGGAAAAGACTCTTGGAGAGGGTGACCAAGTTGAGTTTCTGCAGTGATTCCTAATTCACATGAACTCTTAGATTCCGTAGTGACTGATGGGAGTAGAATGCCTATGTATTCTCAGCAGGGCTTTCTCAGTTTCACAGTAATTGAAGTCATTCCCCATTTTCTTGTAATCGATGAATAATTTGCTCTTGGTTAGATCTAGATCTTGAAATTATATCAAGGTTAAAGCTTAAGTGTAAGGTCACTGCACAACCCCCAGGGGCAAGGCCGGGAGATGTGGGGCTTTCTTCCAAAATTGTTGTTCTTATTAAGTATGCAGGGTAAAGTTCCTGTAACATGGCCTGTGTGGAAGTGCCAGGAATCTTGAACTACGTTTCTGTTGTATTTATGATCACAAAATAAAATTTTACGAGAGGTTAGGAAGCTCATTTTCCTTGATTAACCTATGGTAAGTTCTAGGGAGTTTGATCCCTTGGAATGACCTATGAGGACTCTGAAATACATATATGCATGTGAAAGTAGGAACAACTTTTATCCATTAAATAATGAAAAAAAAAATATATATATACTGTAAATGTAAACAACAGCTTTGGATATAGAAACAACCAAAACTATTTTTTCTTTCTTCCTACTCAAACCAAAAGCCAGTTGCCCAGTGGTAAACTTACCAAAGTTTGACCTTTCCAACATACATATCTACTTACCACACTTCTTATGGCATCCTAGTATGCCCTGCTTTTCCTGTCTCTTTCCTTTTCAGGAAAGTAACTTAAAGTTTATGGTGTTTGTTTTTTTTTTAAGATGTTATTTATTTGAGAGAGAGAGAGCATGCACTAGCAAGCAGGGGGCAGAGGGGGAGGGGCAGAATGAGAGGGAGAGAATCTCAAGCAGACTATATGCTACACTCACTTGGAGCCCTTTGTGGGGCCTGATACCAGGACCATGAGATCATGGCCTGAGCTGAAACCAACACTTGGACATTAACTAACCAAGCCACCTAGATCCCACTAAGTTTATGTTTTTTAAATAGGTAAAATACAGGTGGCTGAGAATTTCAAAAGGTAAAGAAAGGATATATAATGAAAGTTTTTTCTTTTACTTTATTACCCAGCCATTCATTTTTGCTTTCTAGGAGCAGCTATATGTACTAGATTTTTGTGTATCCTTTTGTTGATATTCTGTGTTTGTGTGTGTGTATAATCTTTAACATAAATGGTAACATATTCATGCTTTTTTTCTTACTTAGAGGTAATTCATGCTGGTATCTAAATAACTTCTCCTTTCATTTTATGGCTGCACAATGTTATACTTTATAGTTGTATCGTAATTTATGTATAGTTCCCTATCAGTGGTTATCTAGGTTGTTTCTTACCTTTTGCTGTTCCAGACAGTGCTGCAGTAGATAGTATCATACATGTAGATGCAAGGGTCTCACAATTGCTGGATCAAAACATACTTGCTTTGGGGTGCCTGGTTGGATCAGTTGGCAGAGCATGAGACTCTTGATTTTAGGGTAGTGAGTTTGAGCCCCATGTTGGGCATAGAGATTACTTAAAAAAAAAAAAAATATTTGCTTTTAGTTTTAATAGTCTTTTCTGCTAGCCTTTTTTTATTCTATGCCTTCCTTAACATGATTTTATCTTTTTATCTCTGTATCTTTGTCATGTTTGTCCTATGGTATTTGCCCTGACCTCTGTCTCCTTCTTTAAGGTACAGCTTAATGCTAACTGTCTAGGAGAATCTGATAATTCAAATTGCGTCATGGTATTTATTCCCTTACTTCTCATATCATTTATATGCTATTTCTACTTTCCCATAAACTTACTCTAATATATTTGCCTTAACTTCCAAGGGAGTTTTCTTTAGTTTTGTACTTATCATTTCTTGTAATTAATGTTTAAAAACAATGGGTGAATAAATTACTAAAAACTTTTTTCTATTAGCTATTCTGGTAGATCTTTGTGGACAACAAATGGGTCTCTGCATGTGAGATCTTAAAAATAATCTTTCCAGGTATACTGTTGATATTTTATAATTAAGCAGTATTAGTTCTGTCTAGGAATTTAGCTGTTGTATATTTTTTGTGTGTTTGTAAGCAAAAAGAGCTATTTTTATCATTTTCATTTTCTGGTGTTCTTGTCTTGGAGAAACTCAGCCATGATTGGTGTCACAAAATGTAGAATAGCAGCTAAATTTGATTGATTTGGGTTATATCAATTTGGACAAAACAACAACTCAGAATTCGTTTATGAATGTTAAAGATTTTTCTTTTTTTTAAGATTTTATTTATTTATTTAACAGAGAGAGACACAGTGAGAGAGGGAACACAAGCAGGGGGAATGGTAAAGGGGAGAAGCAGGCTCCCTGCCAAGCAGGGAGCCCAATGTGGGGCTCAATCGCAGGACCCTGGGATCATGACCCAAGCCGAAGGTAGGTGCCCAATGACTGAGCCACTCAGGAGTCCCAGATTTTTTTTTCTTCTTAAAGATATTTAAAAATAAGAACAGAGCCTAAAATTACAGTGTGCCCTAGGTATTTTAAAAGTTTGTTCTAGAAAGATAAAATTTTATTCTGTATAGGCATATCCTGTTTATGATTGGTCTTTCCAACTTACACATTATGTACCGGTACTGCCAGAATGCAGAGAATAGTCAGTAATGCACGGGTGTATATGTCACAGTTAGGTGTGTTGGCATCATACAAGTACTTGTGTGTGCCTGAATTCTGTGGTATCTGTTTCATTATTTGGAATGTCTGCTTTTCACACTTGAGCAGAGGAACAAAGTAACGTTTTCTTTCATCATTCTTCATTGGGGCAGTTCTTTGTTAATAAGATTTGGGTAAATATAGCTTGTCACCTTATGCCAAAAACTGTGAAGAAACACTCTGTATTTCTTCTGCACATTGTGTTTCAGCAGTGTCCCTCTTTCTTGGCCCCTTCATTCAGAAGGGGTGCTTCGTGATCTTTTGGGCTTTTATATTTGCATTGTGCTTTCCAGCCATTATTCATCACAGCATCTTTAGGACCCAGAGTTTCTCTAAGCATTAAGAAGGAGGTAATCTTTACCTAAGGTTGTAAACAAGTTAAGATAAGGAACAGTATTAACATCGGAGCCACTGTTATTTCTCTGTCTTCTTTTCTATCTTATTTCCAGTCTGTTGCAGAAATACCAGTTGGTTCTTTATAAATCCATTTCCTCACTATTTCACCAGCACTAGTTTGGGTGATATCACTGAGATAATTTGTATATAAAACATAAACATTGAACCTAAATATGAGGAGTGTTTCCTTCTACATGATTACTAAGAGAGACCCAAGTTAACTACTAACGAAATTTTGAAGCTCTGGATTGTATAATTGGGAAGTAATTGAAAAGATCATTGAAACTTTTTGAATTTAACTTACTTAATAGTATTTTTTTAAAGATTTTCAGAGAAATCAGTGAAGCTATTATTTGTTTAAAAATAGAGTTGTAAATGTCTGTTTAGTCAGAGTTGGAAAAATTTCATAGTCTTAGAAGAAGCTGATTTTGTGTGTTTTTTTTTTTTTTGGTAAAGATCACAAATTGAAACAGAAATTTACCTTATACCCTTATAAAACAGCTGAGTGTTCCATGATTTCATGTATGTTAAAAAAATACATATTTCTAATGGTAAAGGAAACATTAGAAAATAATGTGTTTTGATACAAGAAAAGAGAATCAAAAGAATCATGGTGTGGTTGGAAACATTCATGAATGTAATTAGGCAGTTTGTTTTTTTGCGGATGTTGAACCAACCTTGCAGCCCAGGAATAAATCCCTCTTGGTTGTGTTGAATAATCCTTTCAATGTACTGTTGGATCCTATTAGCTAGTATTTTGGTGAGAATTTTTGCATCCATGTTCATTAGTGATATTGGTCTGTAATTCTCCTTTTTGATCAGGTCTTTGTCTGGTTTTGGGATCAAGATAATATTGGCCTCATAAAACGAGTTTGGAAGTTTTTCTTCCATTTCTGTTCTTTGGAATAGTTGCAGAAGAATTAGTATTAATTCTTCTTTAAATGTTTGGTAGAATTCCCCTGGGAAGCCATCTGGCTGTGGGCTCTAGTTTGCTGGGAGATTTTCGATTACTGTTTTAATTCTCTTGTGGGTCATGGGTCTGTTCAGGTTTCCTTTTTCTTCCTTGTTCAGTTTTGGTAGTTTATATGTATCTAGGAATGCATCCATTTCTTCAAGATTGTCTAGATTGTTGACATAGAGTTGTTCATAATATGTTCTTAAAATTGTTTATATTTCTTCGGTGATAGTTGTGATCTTTCCTCTGTCATTCATGATTTTATTTAGTTGGGTCCTTTCTCTTTTCTTTTTAATAAGTCTGGCCAGGGGTTTATCAGGTTTACTAATTCTTTCAAAGAACCAGCTTCTAGTTTTGTTGATTTGTTCTACTGTTCTTTTGGTTTCTATTTGATTGATTTCTAGGCAGATTGTTTTTTAAAAAGGGATGGTCATGTGTTTGCTGAAAGTTCAAATCAACATAACTACAAAGTACTGGTTTCATGATCCATTTTAGAAAAATGATTAGATACTAATTTATTTTGGTGAGAGAATGAAACTATTTTTATATGTGATAGAATTTCAAATATGACCTAAGATACCTAAGATGCCTCTTACCTTTGAGTCATAAAAAAATGGATGTTGTAATGAAAAAGTTTAAAGCACCTCTGTAGAGTTTTTTTTTTTTAAGTACCTCTTGTAGATATGTAAAGGAGCTAACACCTTTGAAAACTTTTGACTGAATTTTACCATTTTTTAAAAAAGGAGTCTTAGAAGAACAACTTAAACATATATTGAGACTCAGTTGTTAAATAGTTCAGAAAAAGTTATACTGAAATGCTAAAGTGACTTCTGACTTAAGTTCCATTGGTTAGGTAGATGCTTTTCATAATTTATGATTTCCACAAGAAATTTTAGGAAAAGGGGAGAAATGTATATTGAGGGAAACTCTGAAAGACACCTATGGAACCATTGCCTGGAAGAGTGGTGGAAGTTTTGACTCAAGACCAAGCCAGAAAAACTTGTGATTTGAGAGATAAAGGGAACTTTACATGTTGGCAGAATGTAGGCAGAAATCTTTTCTATCTGTAGTTTTATAAAGTACTTTATGTATATCATTGCTTGATTTATTTTATCTACATAAACCTCTGTAACCTTTAAGTGTACCAACTTCGTGTTCTGTCAGTCTTCATTACTGTTCACTTGTCATGGTCTATATTAGTATAAGAATTCCGTATTAGGGGCACCTGGGTGGTTTAGTCAGTTAAGTGTCTGACTCTTGATTGCAGTTCAGGTCATGGTCTCAGGATCTTGAGATCGAGCCCCAAGCTGGGCTCTGCACGGGGCATGGAGCCTGCTTAAGATTCTCTCTTTCCCTCTTCTCCTTCTCCCCTCCTCCCTTGGTGCTCTCTTTCAAAAAAAAAAAAAAAAAAATCCGTATCATTTCCTTTCTGAATTCAGTATAAGAAATAACCTAAGAACACTGAAAAAATTAAATTAAAACGAAAAGAAAAATAACCTAAGAATATGTTGCTGCTTTATTCAAGTTTTAGGCTAGAGCACAAGTGTATATGAGTCAATGCATTTTTTAAAGTATTTATATGAAAAATGTCTTAAATCAGAGATTAGGATCCAAGTAGAGACTGTTTAGAAAGTTTTTCTTCCTTTCAACCAGTGTTAAAAAAATCAGTATCTTTCAGTTTAAAAAATAGTTTTAAATTCCTTATCTCTTATATTGGTGGTTTATAAGACCAAGGTTTCTGGCGAGGGAAAGATGTGACATTTTAACATTTGAGCATCTTCTGGAGAGGCCATGTGAGATAGCAGGAAAACCAGAGTCCATCCCATCTCTGTTACTCTCTTGTTGTAGGACTTAGGCACGTAACACACCCTTTCTCTTGCTCCTCAGTTCTCTTCATCTGTAAAGTTAGTTCAGTTGAGATTAGCTCTCATATTCTGTGTTTTCAGACTTCTTTTAGTAGACTTTTTTCCTTTGTCGAGAAATTTGAGAAATTTTCCTTGAGGAGAAGTAAACCCTGACACAAGTGGGGATGAACAGCCAGGGAGTCCACTGTGCTCTGAGTGCAGGGCTGTAGCCCTTTGTAGCACTTTGCCTTCCTGCATGTTTGGCTGGGCATGTGGAGCTTCCCCAGTGACGGCCTGCTTTTTTTTGCTTTAAGGGGCTATCAGCAACAGGATGCCCATGAATTCATGCGCTACCTTTTGGACCACCTGCACTTGGAACTCCAGGGCGGTTTCAACGGTGTTTCCCGCTCAGCAATTCTACAGGAGAATTCTGCTCTATCTGCAAGTAACAAATGTTGCATGTAAGATGTAGTTTCCTTCTTCTTTTTTTTTTTTTTTTTTAGGAGGACCTCAGACATTTCTGTTTGTGTTATTGTTTATTAGATTTATCATGGAAGGTGGAGAGTTTCCCTGGACTTTGGCTGAAACTTTTGTGCACTTGAATTTTATAACCAAGTGGACTAGCACATGCCTCCTGCTTCCAACCAGAGACCTCTTGTACTTGCCTCTTGGTACAGTCCTGATAGTTTTTGGTACAGATCTTTTTAAAGGTTGAAAAAAAACCCAAAACATTTTGTACAGTTTAGCATTTGAAAATTCCCTGCCAAATATATCAAATGATATTTGGAAGACTTAATTTTCAGTACTAAAATAATTATATTTCTTCACTAGAAACAAAGGCTTAAAAATATTTTAAATGTGTATTTTCCTAAAATATATCTGTACTTTAATGAAATCGAGGCATTTGTAAGTTCTCAGAATTTTTCTTGCCTCTCAGTAGGAAACAAAACAAACCTTTTAGATTGCTTTCCTAGGTACTAAGACCCCAAAATATACATTGAGATTAGAAAGCTTATTTTGCTTGAGTTCAGGATGATTTACTGTTATTTCAGTCTAATTTTGTTTAATTGTAGTCTCCTTTTGTTCAAATTTTTTGAAAAGCTTTGTTTTGACCTGTGCAGGAAAGGGTTTTACAAGACAAATTCCCCAAAGACAGAAAAAAAAGAGTAAGTAATATATAGGGATCACCGTATTGTATTGCCTTACAGTTCATAAATCTGATTTAGTGTTCAGTTAGGGTCCTTTTAATGACAGAGCAGCCTCATAGCTCATCTGGTTTTATCAGAGAAGGGCAACTGTTTGAATTGCTATACCTTTTAAAATGTTTGGCTTTCTAGGTCCTGATAACTATGGTTCCAATCAGAAACCAGTACAGAAGGGGAGGGATCTGTGACCTGGTAGAATTGTTCTTGTTGCTAGCACCAAGTTAAAAGTAGTATTAAGTGAAAAATTCTGCTTTGTACTTTATGTTGACCTTTTGTATACTGAGAATATTGAACCGGGCTCTATCAGGGATAGTCTGTGTGAAGTAAGAGGATATATGTCTTTATTATTTTATTTGATGCCCAAGGCACCCTCCATGGAGTCACATTATGTAATAGTCCTAGGATGATCTTCTAGTAGCTAATGAGTTTTCAGTATTAACCCATGTCTGGTTATATTTTAAAGAGGAGTAATTTTAGGTTCCACTAATGAGATAGGAACAGAAAGAAAATTTTCACTACAGGATCCAAGGATCATATTTGCTAAAACTACAAAAAAGGTCTCCTATGCAATACCTGTGTTTACTTGTGTAAACACAGCCAATGCTATCAAAGGTGGGGATGGTAGTAATAAATGACAGATCTGTTCTTCATAATACATAGAAAATTATTGCTGTTAATACAGAAGACCCTAGCAAGCATAAAAGTCTGTCCGAGTAACTAATATTTAAACATTCTCGGCGTACAGTTATGATGAGAAAGCAGTTTTGAAATCATTTATGAATTTTGTTTTCAATCATTGTATACCTAACTTAATGCCATACACATCAGATAGCCAAGACTCGATGAGTATCCTTTTCTCAGAGGAAGAAATTATAAAGGAATAACTACATTCAGTCTAAATGTACTGCTTTTTCCATTGTAATTAAGGTCAGTATTATAAGTGAACATCAGTATGAAAGGGTCATGGTCCCTTGATTCCAGTAGTTTATTTGGTGTGCCCTTTGTTTATGACCTAGATCTTAAATATAAAATGGCTGTTATATTAGATAGTTCCAGAGTATCTTCCCTTTTTAATTTACTGTAGCTGTATATTTTATGAACAGATTTTTAAAAAGATGAAGCTGCAGTATATTTCTTTGGCCAGTAAAGAGTAGAAGACCTTTCATGGAAAGGAAGCAAACTTTTAAAATAATATAATTGCTCGAGTAGCTTTTTGTCTGTCTCATTGTGGCAGTAGGTTTAATTTGGAGCACCTCAGAAAGTAAAGTTATTAGGAGTGTTATTATTTGCAAGTGAGGGAAACCACCTCAGATTACTATTTGCAAAGAGCATTTTCTGACAAGTAACTGCATGCATAAGTGCACAAAGGTTAATACATGTTTGCTGTAGGACTATTAATGATAGCAAACAACTGAAACAACCTGGAGAACCATTAATATTATATTGGTTAAATTAAAAAAAGGAACATAGTGTTAAAAGCTGAGTGACCCTTGCCCAAGTTGGACCTCAGCTTCCTGGTCTGTAAAATGCGGATAATGGTATCTGCTTCTTAGCTTTGTTTTGAGGATTAACTGATTTAATACATGGAAAGTACTTTGAATGGAGTTCGGCATAGAGTAAGTGCTGTAATAAGCGTTTGCTAATCATGCTTTCATGGTACACTTTCTTGGTGGTTCTTGCATCCACTCTGTGTTCGTATTGTGGCATGCCAATCTGCTTTCAAAAAGGGTACGTGTTCAAGAGATGTACTTTGGAAAAAAAAAAAAAAGCAGGTGTGGTTCTAATTATTATCCTAATAAAAGAGCCTTGAAATAATTTAAGGGCTTTCTTTTTGGTAAACACCTGTCTGAAAGTACTATACATATATACTCCATTTCATCTTCACACCAGGCCTCTGAGGGGTTGGAATTAGCAGGATGGGAAGTGGGGCTGTGGGAGGCTAAGTGGCTTAAACCTTTTATTTGGTATACCTCTATATAGCTTTAAAGTCTTTGTATTACTTCATAATTTAAATAAATAAATTATATACATATCCCCCCCCAAAAGAAGTATAGCAGCTGTTATACATATTTTAGTTTTTACTGAGATGTTTTCCTGTGTGGTGATTTTTCCTGTGTGGTGATTTTCTTTAGAAATGGAGCATCTACAGTTGTCACAGCTATATTCGGAGGTATTCTCCAAAATGAGGTTAACTGCCTCATATGTGGGACAGAATCTAGAAAGTTTGATCCATTCCTAGGTAAGACATACTGTATTAAAATTTTAATGTTTCCTTTGAAAACTTAAGACAGTACAAGATAAATGTAAAAATACATCAATTTTTGAAATTCTTTTCTAAGTGTGGTATATCCCTTTAACAGCTGTTTTCCTATTTCTTTTTAAGACCTTTCATTAGATATTCCAAGTCAGTTCAGAAATAAGCGCTCAAAGAATCAAGAAAATGGACCAGTTTGTTCATTACGAGGTAAAGATACTTTAATGTTGTAGAATTCTTTTTTCCTCTGAAATAGCTGAATAGACTCATAAACTCCATCCATCTGTGTTATGTTGTTAATTGCTTGAATGAGTTTGTGTTATAATTTAACAGAAGTCAAACCTGAATGTCTCCTCCTACCAGAAAGAAAGAAAAAAAATGGGTGCCAGAGATATTAAGGCAAGCAGAAGATATTTCTCACCTTTTTCTTTAATACTGATTTTAAAATTGAGTCTGTAACAAGCTGCTTCTGAATGATATAGAATGTATTCTGTGGATGTCCCACTAGTATCCATAGAAGGAAAGAACACTTAGCTAAGTTTAATAAGTTATGATGTTACTCTTTTCTATGATTAATAGTTTTAGAAATCTACTGATAAGCCCGAGGCTCTGCTTTTATTTATTTATTTTTTTTAAAGATTTTATTTATTTATTTGACAGAGAGATTACAAGCAGGCAGAGAGGCAGGCAGAGAGAGAGGAGGAAGCAGGCTCCCCGCTGAGCAGAGAGCCCGATGCGGGGCTCGATCCCAGGACTCTGAGATCATGACCTGAGCCGAAGGCAGCGGCTTAACCCACTGAGCCACCCAGGCGCCCCGAGGCTCTGCTTTTAATTGAAGACTGTGAGATTTGGAATAATTTTTTTCCCCTGATTAGTGTTAACTATTTTCATCAAGGCCAAAAGATTGATCTTTGACCAATCCCTAAGGTGACTTACTGTTCTTGTTGGCCATAAAAAGAAACTAGGGTAGAAAAAAGAAAGAGGGCCTAGTCTGTGTTCTATCATTGAGTAACTCTACACTGAAGGCAAATAACATAATCCCTATGCTGAATTGTCTATTGACTAAAGGTAATTTTTTCCTCAACTGCTCTAGAGAATATTGTCATAAGGATTTTAAAAAAAATCTATATATAAGAGAGAGAACACACACACACCCAGTCTTTTCCTACAGAAGATTCTCACTGGTTGAAAACTGCACTGTCCACTATGGTGAAGTCACAGATGGTTGGTAAAATGTAAATTAAAATTAAAAATGCACTTGCTTAGTTGCACTAACCATATTTTAGGTGATCAGTAACTGCGTGTGACCAGTGGTGGTGTATTGGACACCACAGATGGAGAACATTTCCATTATTGTAGAAAGTTCTATCGGGCAGTACTGCTGTAGAATCAGATTATTCTACTGCCACTTGCTCATTCTCAAAAAATGTGCTAGTAAAAATACAACTGTTGCGGGGGGGCAGGCAGAATTCTGTGTCACAGGTGCATTTGGCAGCCTTGGGCTTGTTATAAGAGGAGCAGCAGAGGTCTTGCTTGTAGCCCTGTTGCTCAGGTAGTTTCTTGAACTCCCTCAGGGGGTAGCTGTCAAATACACTGGACTACTATAAGACAGGAGAATAACTCCGTATATGGAACATTTTGTAGAGGCTTTCAGTTGTTCCCTACCTTTGCAACAGTGTTGATGGTCTCTTTTGAACAGGAGCACAGAAGAAATTTAAGGAAGCTGCATCCACTCATTTTCCCTCTAAAATAGATGGTTTTGAAATACAGGTTTTGAAAATATCACAATATACTTGGTATCAAATCTCAGATTATTTTCTCTTTATATTGATGGCTTGAGAGTACAAGCTAACTTAATCATAAAGCAAATATTTGATCATTTGGAGAGGAAAGCAGTGAGGAAAGGAATTAACCTCAAACTCTATAATCTAAACCGGATAGAGCTTCATTTTATAATTTCTTCAAACATTGCTTAACATAACTATGTGGATATGTATTTGAACAATATTTCCTAAATAAAACTAAGTCCAGATGATCTTTGGAAGACCCAGAGACGCTCGTTGCTTCAGGGTTCTTTCTTCCTTCTGTACTGTGTCCCCCTTCATCCGGCATTGGTCACGTAGTATGGTTCTTATTGTACTCTGTAGCGTTTTACCTATTACCTATGCCAGAATGTTTTAATACTGAGAGACCTTACTTTCTTGAGATTGTCCAGGAGGAGATTGTATGACATAGCTTAAGTGGTTGATTGGTACTACAAATGAGTGGCAAATGGCATTTGCCTTGCTTCCCAAGTAGTATTTTTCTTGGCATAGACTCACTGAAATTTGATGGGATTGGGATTTAACTTCAGGGGGCCCAGACCATCCTGAAGGGTTTCGGGTTTGGCTGAAAACAGATTTCCTGTATTCTCAGCTGGCTTTCCTTTCAGTTTTCAGACTTGATTTTTATTTTGTTAAAGAGCTGACTGTTGGCTTAAAGAACTAGATGGTAGAGTCATTCTTTCTGTTTAACACTGTTATCAGTTAAGGGTACTACTTTTTTTGGACATCGAGTGTCCAGTTGATATGGATTTCTTTAGTAAACAGTTGGAGTCATGATTACATTTTACATGCTTTTATGTGCTTTAACACGAGGATTACTTGTGTGTTTTTTGGAATGTTAATTGACAGGCTTAGTTTTCATTTAGAAAGGAAAGGTGATGGTGAGAAAGATCCTTGGAATTTGAAATTATTTAACTAAAAACATGCAAATTATGAGAGGCTAAAATAATCCCAGTTCTAAAATCTGACAAAAAAGGAAAGATTATTATAGACCAAATATTAGCTAATAGAATCTAATACTGTAATAAAATAACATACAGAGATCAAGCAGGATTTCTTCCAGCCATGCAGAACTGCTATATCCAGAAAGAACAATTTTCTCTGGCCAGAAAAGTTCTTCTAGCTGGACTAAGAACCAAGTTGACATGAGACAGATGAGGAGGAGAGTATCGGATTTAATTTTGTATGTATGGGGAATCCACACAGACATAATATTTTGAAGACCAGCAACATGAGGCTTCTGTGAGCTGAGGGGGGTAGGAGTCTGAGGACACAAAGGGGAGAAAGACCATTAGCAGGAATGTGAGAGGAAATGTTTGGAGAATAAAGTTTCTCCTCTTAGGTAGGTTTCTTTGGTAAAGAAGAATCTCTTGTTAATAGTCACTTCTTGGTACAGGCTCTCCCTTGCAATGTAAATTTAGGCAGTTGAGGGGAAGGTAAAGCTTTTCCTGAATTTGCTGGGTTTGTTTGCTTTTAACTCAAAATAATGTTCATGCCAGAGTGGCCCATCTTGGGGTGTCCTGCTCTGGGCCCCTGCAGTTTTCTCCTCTGAAACTTCCCTAAAATTTCACACATTAAAATTAAGCTGGTCGATTGATTGTTCAGTCTTATTGAACCAGTCCTGTCAATAGGTCAGTTCAGACTTGTTTTGGGAGGCAGTGATGCAGGTTAGGCCTAAGGTTCAAGCAGTCAGGTAAATAAGAGGCATTTCTGTGGAAACAAAAACAGTGGTTAATTATAAACCAGTTTCTGAATTTTGAGGGTAGTCAGTCAAGATTTTTCGATGTTAAGTTTGAACCATCTTGAGTGCACTGGTTTTTAGTCTGAATGTCTGATGATCTTTTTGAGTGACCCACAGCAGCAGGCATGAAGATTGCCTATATGTGAGCTGTTGGGATGATCTCTCTGAAGTTTACATAAATTTAGTTTGTAGGGCTTCAGGGAAAAGGGCAGTTGTAGTTTTCAGATGAATCCAATGTAGAAGGTTGAAAGAAAAAATAAAAATGTTACTTTGGAAAATTATAGTCAAGCACTGGAGGAAATTAGAAGAAATCAAGATCTAGTCCAGGTTCCAATGAACAATATTGCAATCTAATATTTACTCAGATAGGTTATTGAAACCTGTTTTCTCTAAAATCACCCTTTATAGATAACCAAATTAATACTAATTTGTTTGCAAAATAAGTCTAGTTTCAAAAAAACTTGGCCTGATCATTTATATGAATGTGGCAAAGAATAGCAGTTGATTAGGTAGATTCTTAAAAAAGTTTCCAGCAGGTTTTAAAGATTGAAGTTTTAACATCCTCTTGAGGCCAGAAGCCAAGCCAGATACTTGCCATCAGAACGTCTTCAATTCCTATAGATTTGGGTGAATTCCTCTCTGCTCGAGTTCCTCAAACTATCCCTGGGTTCCTGTATTTGCCAGGGAGTGCCAACCTTTACTTACCTGGTAAGGCTGCTGGGAACTATGTAAGCAGGGTACCAAACTGGTACTTCGGGGGCTTTACTGGCTTCTTCTTTTTTTTTTAAAGATTTTATCCATTTATTTGACAGAGATCACAAGCAGGCAGAGAGAGAGAGAGAGAAGGAAGCAGGCTCCCCGACAGGCAGAGAGCCCGATGTGGGGCTCGATCCCAGGACCCTGGGATCATGACCCGAGCCGAAAGCAGAGGCTTTAACCCACTGAGCCACCCAGGCGCCCCTTTACTGGCTTCTTAAAGTCAACCTAGTTCCTTAAAGCTGTCTGGTCATTTAAAACTATCTGGTCATATCTCAGTTTATCCATCTCTCTCTCAAATAGGACATTCCAGTCAAAGCCTTGGTTATATAACAAATGTTTCCAATTGTGTCCTATTACAGGGAGAACAGAATTCTATTGAACTTATGCAAATAAATATAAGAATACTTAGAGTTTCTGAGTTCTGAAGAATTCAGGTAGGGAAAAAGATAAATGTTTCAATTTGTTCACAAAGGTATATTCTATTAAATTGCTTTAAAGGTCATAAAGAGCTAAAAAGGATAAATTTTTCAGTTCCATATTATTGTTTTGCTTGAATCCAGTTCTTCCACTAGTTCAGAAATTCTTACCAGTTTTATGTTAAGATTTAAGGTTACCAGAAACCTGTATTCAGAGTTCTTTTTATGAGTCTCACTGAAGATAAGGCACATTTGCAGTACCATCAGAGCAAAATAGTAACTGTATTAGAGTTCACTGTGATTCAGTTAACAAAGAAATTTGGTTATTTCTGTGACTCTCGACGTATAACAACATACTAGGACGTCAGGTTTCTAGGAGTTATACAATTTGAATACTTACCCTATCTACATAGAATATAATCTAAGAGGGTTTCGTATCACTTATTTGACAATGAAATATTCTAAGGCCTATCTGGAACACCTCAGACTGTGGTCAAAAGACTTCATTTTAGGATTTGATTTTAGGAAGTATGTTGGTTTGAACATTTATTTGATTAATAGGCTCATAGGGCACTATGAAATGATATTTAATTATCTAACCAAAAGGACAATAAAAGATTTCAAAGGAATAAAAGGCAAAAATATAGAACCTTACATAGTTGTGAGCAAAATTTAATAGCTTTAATATTAAGACTCAGTTTTCTTAAAAAATCGAAGACTTGATAAATAGATTATTTTGGCAAAACACAGAATCCTTGATTTCTAAGCAAATAACTTTAAAGGAAAAGAAAAACATTTGTTTACAGTTTTTTATTAAAAGCAGATTTGTAATTTGTCCTTTTAACAAAAAAAAATTCAACTTTGCAGTATATTTTTGATATTAAAACTTACTAAATTTATCCTAATCTTAGCCAGTACTGATCACACATAAAATCCCTTTCCAAATACTCCTTTTCCATAAACCTTATGGAACGAACTTTTTTACATTCTTTAAAAAGTTTCATTTTAGGACAGAATTACTGTCTTTTCCCTTAACAAAAAGTGTATTTCTGTTTCTCATACCTTTTTCTACCAAAAACACATTTCCTTGCATATGGAATTGTTTTCCTTATTATTTCTGGTATTCTTAATTATATTTATTAGAATTCTTAACTCTTAGAAACCTTAATTTCTAGTGAAAACTAAGTAGTAAGCAATTTTGAACTGCTATACCAGTATTTAGAATAGCAAATTTGTGAAAACATTTCATAATTTTAAGAATGTGCTTTTTCATAGTACAGTTTTTCAATAAAGCACAAACCAAGTTTACTAAAGGTCCATATTTATTTAGTTTCTCTGTAATAAGACACAAGTAAATTAACCTATTGACACCTATTTTCTGAACCTATATTCAATACCTAATGTCTTTATTATTTTACTTTATCTGGAAATGACTTAGATATCTCAATAAATTTAACTCACTTAACTTAGTAAAAAATTTTAAACTGTCAGGTTACCAAGGACTTTGGAAGCTATTTAAAAGTTTACCTACAAACCTTTTTTGCAGGGGTGGGAGGAGAATCTTAAACAGGCTGTGATACAGCCCAGCACAGAGTGCAACCTGAGATCATGACCTGAGTAGAAATCTAGAGTTGGATGCTTAACCAACTGAGCCCCCAGGCACCCCGCCTACAAATCTTTTTGTCTTATTTACATCTATTTAATTAGCTTGTTCTTAGGTTTAGATTACCCACAGAAGTTTCATTAAGCATTAGACAAAAATCAATCATTATTTTAAGTTTTTTTTTCTGATAAATTTGCAGAGGTGAACTTACTTGGCTTTCCATAAACACGGGTAGAATGATAGTCATATATTTAATGCTGGTAACTCTCAAGAGATTTTTTTCTTAATTAAACCAACAACCTAAAATTAGCTTTAATACTGAATATTTTCCCAGATCACGTGATTTTGGAAAACATTTAGGTTAGTTTCTATCTTTCTGAGTTTTGGAATTCCCAGTACTTACAAGTGCTTGACTTGAAACCAACTAAAAAGAACTCTTTCACAAATTAATTTTGGTGATACCATCTGGAGGTAAAGAAAATATGTCACATTTATAACATGTGGACATACACAGACAAGATGCAAACAAAATATTGTAGCTTTTTTTTGGAGGACGTTAAAGTCTCAATTTCTAAATATCTCTTATTTTTTGATGAAAAACTTCTCTAAAGTTTGTATTTCAAAGAATGGCTCTGGGGGAGATGGGAATAGAAAACTCACATCACAAAGGAACAGAGAAAGAATCCCAGGTTTTCTCCAATGTGGAAATCTGGAGCAAATTTGCCTGTTACCAGAGGTGTGGAGTCTGGGCACAAGAGGCATTTTAGAAAGGCCTCTTTCCCCCATTTTTTCTTCAGTCTCAGGCAATTGTGGGCTGTGTTTATATTTTAAAAACATGGTAAAATTTATCATTTCAAGAAATTGAAGAAGAAAGCCAAAAAATTCTTTCAGTTTCAGGGCAACTGCTCTTTAAAGTTTACTTTTTTTTTTTTTTTTTTTTTTGAGTGCAGGACAATTTTGTTCCAATATCCTCATCTTTTATAACAGCTACAAACATTTTAAGGGGAATAGGCGAGCGTTAGGGATTGGTAAAGAGGGGTGGACTTTGGACTTGTTTCTAGAGTTGCATTTCTGGTTTTGTACAGATTGGTAAAGCAGTTGTTTCTAATTCCCCAAGAACTGGATAAAGCTTAGAATATTAAGGGACTGACTTGCCTTTTAAAACTAAACTCTGTTTTTTTGTATTAGGGAGATTTTTTAAACCAAAATAGTAAGCAAAAAAGCATTTTAACAAAGCCGCTTTTTTTTTTTTTTTTTTTTTTATTTGACAGAGAGATCACAAGTAGGCAGAGAGGCAGGCAGAGAGCCCGATGTGGGGGCTCTATCCCAGGACCCTGAGATCATGACCCCAGCCGAAGGCAGAGGCTTAACCCACTGAGCCACCCAGGTGCCCCAACAAAGCCTTCTTGTTGCATACGGAATTCAGCCTTGGCTTCTGTTAGCCCCTGCAGGTTGACCTTTCACATATCATTTGTGGGAGGGCCTAGGAGACATTTTGGTCCCAATTTCTCTATGAAGGGAAGGTAGTGAATAATCATCAGTCTTTCTCATTTCCCTCTAATTTTGGTACCATCTTTTCAAAATAGGGGTAAAAGGGCTTTATAATTTAAAAGATCTTCTTTTTCAGTGGAGGAGGGGGTGGCTAGGATATGTCTGCAAATGTACATTGCATAGGAATGCCTGAAGCTGGCTGAGCCTGCTTACAGAGCCCTAGAAGGTAGGAGCAAAGTGAGCCTCATTGCCAGTCTCAGGTGCTTTTGTTAAATTCATTTCCTGGCTTTCAGCTTTTATGTGAGCAGCCTATATACTTTGAACATAGAGATTAAGTCCCTATAAATCTCGTAGGGAAGGGGGAGTTAAGTGGATGATTATTTTTTTTAAGGTTTTGTTTTGTTTTGTTTTGAAGATTTTACTTATTTGGGCACCTGGGTGGCTCAGTGGGTTAAGCCTCTGCCTTTGGCTCAGGCTGGGATGGAGCCCTGCATCGGGCTCTCTGCTCAGCAAGGAGCCTGCTCCCCCCCCCCTACTTGTGATCTCTCTCTCTGTCAAATAAGTAAAAATCTTTTTAAAAATTTTTTTTAAAAATTAAAAATTTTAAATTTTAAATCTTTTTTAAAAATTTAAAAAATCTTAAATTTAAAAATTTAAATCTTTTTTTTTTAAAAAGATTTTTACTTATTTGAGAAAGAGGGAAAGTGTGAGCATGCATGACCTGGGGGAAGGGCAGAAGGAGAAGCAGACTCCCTGCTGAGCAGGGAGTGAGACATGGGGCTCAATCCCAGGACCCTGGGATCATGACCTGAACTGAAGGCAGACCAGATTTTAAGGGGATTTTACTTTGGAGATGGATATTTATTTTTTAGTCTTCTGTCCATTTTGTCAAGGGAGTCCCTAAGGCATGTTGTTACACAAATAAGAGAGTTGAGAGTTCTCTATTCAGCATATTTTTCTTTTCAATATAAGCAATTTAAAGACCATTGATGAATAATCTGTTAACAACTCCAACCAATAAGCCTTTTAATGGCTAAACCAAAGATGCAGGAGGCATCTAAAGAGGGCATAGATTATGGCCCACCTGATCTAAAAGTTAGTTTCAGAAAGCAAAGGGCTTCATTGTGTAAGCAGTAAAGATGGTGAAAATGGGGTCTCTGGTCTCCCATGAAAACACAAGGGATGTGCTACAAGACTGGGGACTCTGTGTTGTTTAGCAGTGTACCCTGTTGCAAGGAAGTTTGTTTGAGGTTAGTAGGTGAACTAGTGTCAATCTAATCTGTTCTGTGACTAACTTAGCTTTCATGAGAGTCTTCTTGGGCTGGTGAGGACTCTAGTAGCTTTTCTACCAAGTTATAGGCTTTAGCTTCTAAGATGTCCCTTAGCAACAGTCTTAAAACACAGGCTAAAAAAAACAAAAAACAAAAAACAAAAAACAACCAAACTCAAAAACTATCTCTGGGAAGAAATGAATCTGTAACCAAAAGAGTGCTCTACCAAATTTAATTAGAGACAATTTAAATAATTTAATAACTAACCCCAAGGACCTAGGTTCCACAAATATTTTCTCCTGCTAATTTTAAATGTAGCAAGAAGGAAAAAGGACTGTCACCACTCCTGCTCTGTCAGACTCTACAGATAGAGATTCTGGGAGATTGACAGGGTAAGAAATCTTACCTTCTGTTGGCTGTATGTCAGATGTCCCAAGGACCTCGGTTGCAGTTATGTCTAGCATGTTAAAGTATCCTGCTGACTATGTCAACTGTTGAAGAGGAAGAATTTTGTCTGCCCTTCATGGTCCTTCTTGCTGGACAAAGAACCACATTGATTCAAGATAGAAAATCAGATTTAGTTTTGTATGTACAGGGAATCCACACGGACATGAAATTCCAAAGATAGGCAACATGAGGCTTCTATGAGCCAAGGAGAGGGGTAGGGGTCTGAGGACACAAAGGGGAGAAAGCAGAAAGGTGAGAGGAGGTGTTTGGAAAACAAACATTGTCCTGTTATTTAGGCAGAGAAGTTTCTTAGGTAAAGAGGAATCTCTTCCTGGTATAAGCAGGCTGTCGAGGAGGAGGAAGACATAAGAGCTTTTCCTGAACCTGCTGGGTTTTGTTTGCTTTAACTCAAAATAATATTCATGTCAAAGTGGCCCATCTTGGGGCCGCCTGTCGTGGGGCCCTGCAGATATAGTACTAGAAAATATAATTTAATGGAGGAAGATAAAAGTCGTTTTAATAAAATTTCAAATCCATTACTAATTAAAAGAAGAAGGAAAAAACCCCTTTTATTAACTTATTAAGCTAGGAATAGAAAGTTAACTTGTTAGACAAACCATAAGTGACTCTTAATCTCACAAAACAAAATGAGGGTTGCTGGGGGGAGGGGGATTGGGAGAAGGGGGTGGGGTTATGGACATTGGGGAGGGTTTGTGCTATGGTGAGTGCTGTGAAGTGTGTAAACCTGGCGATTCACAGACCTGTACTCCTGGGGATAAAAATATATGTTTATAAAAAAATAAAAATATTTAAAAAAAAAGTTAACTTGTTGAAGATTATCTATCAGAAGCTATCAGTGATAATCATAGTTAACAGTGAAGCACTAACGATTTTCCATTACAGTGTGGAAGCAGTCAGGAGTCCTGTTGCTGAGATACAAGGCATTCATTAGATAAGGAGAGCAGCACTGGGCAGGAGACCTGCTTTTCTAAAAGCTCTTGATTTAAAACAAATACAGGTATCATTTTGATAAGTTCTAAACTTGGAGCTAAAAAGTTTAGTAAGGCAGCCAAATAGGCAAAAAAAAAAAAAAAAAAGCTTTACTACACATAGTAAAAGATTCTATTCACAGTAGCAGTAAAATCTTACAAATACTTATGAATAAAATAATTGAGAAGTTTATAAGACCTAGATGAAGAAAATTATAAAACTTTATGCTAGAACAGATAAAAGTCTAGATAGAGCCATGTCATATACTTGGATAGGGAGACCAATGCAGTAGAGATGTCAGTTTTCCCCCATATTACCCCCTAAATTTATTCTAATTTGCTCAAAAGTTCCTCTGTAAGAATTTTTTTAAAAGACTATTTGAGAGATTATTAAATCAATCAATTAAATTAATTAATTATTAAGATTAAAATGATTATTTACTAATTATAATTTATTATATATTATAAATACAATATATTTATTATATATTATTTATTATAATTATAATTATAAATAATTTAAATTAATTTAAATTATTTGATTTATTAAATAATATCAAATAAAATATTATTGGGGGGGGAAGAGCGCCCACGCACATGCACATGAACGGGAGAGGGGTGGATGGAGAGGGAGAAGCTGACTTCCTACTGAGAGCACAGTGTCCATTGATTGGGGGGCCTCGATCCCAGATTCTAGGATCATGACCTGAGCTGAAGGCAGAACCCACTAAGCCACCCAGGAGCCCCAGCAGAAAGAAATTCTTAAGAGAAGCTTAAAAAGTTTTTCAAATAAAAATGAGGAAGCAGGATAGAGATAAGGTAAGAAATGTCCCATATGTACTAATGTAGCATGTACTGGTGCAGAAAGGTGTCTATGGGAATTTATTACATTCCAAAGAAAAAATTTCAAATCAGTGGATAAAAAAAGCTATTAGTCAATACTGAAAATGAAAATTTGGGAAAACATTAATTTCATCTCTAACTCCCATCTTTTCTGAAATTTGGTTTCAAGATTTAATAGGAAAAATAAAACCATAGGACCCTATAGGCCAACGTTTTTTTGATCTTATATGGGAGATCTTTCACCAAGACCAGAACTTGGAAAGGAAAAAATTCATAAATTTAACTGCATAATTAAGGTTACAGTAGATAAGGAGAGGACATATGAAGAAGAATATTTGGGGGGCACCTGGGTGGCTCAGGGGGTTAAGCCTCTGCCTTCAGCTCAGGTCATGGTCTCGGGGTCCTGGGATCGAGCCCCATATCGGGCTTCCTGCCCAGCGGGGGAGCCTGCTTTCCCCCTCTGTCCGCCTCTCTTCCTAATTGTAATCCCTCCTGCTGTCAAATAAATATATTAGAAAAAATAATAATACTTGGTAAAGTACATGAATAGGAAGAAAAATGCAAACAATTTAACATCTGAAAAAATATTACCTCACTTATATTCAAGAAAGTATAGGTAAAGCAGAATTGGTCAAAATGACAAAGATAGGTAATATCCATGGTTCGTGTAGGTTTTTGAGAGTAGGCACTCTCACATATTGGTGTTAGTATAAATTGGTAGTTTGGGAGGACAGTGATCATTTTTAATGCGCATTTCCTTAGACATAGTAATTTTACTTGTGAATGTGGACAGTAACACCTTTAAAAGATGTTCATTAAAGCATTCTTTGTTATTGCAGAGATCAGAAATAATTTACATGCCTGCTAGGAGGGCACTGGTTTAATAAATAATACTGTTTAGTAATTAAGAAAGATAAAGTTGATCAATAGCCAAGCCACAGAAAGATAGCTTACAAAATACTGTGGAGCAAAACACTATCCATGGAACTATGTCTATAGAATGATTCCATTTGTATAAAATAAACAGTCATATGTGCATTAAAGTCTTGAACAGCATACTCTGTTCTCAGTGATTTCTTAGGGGTAGGGATTCGAGAAGAAAGTCAACTGTGACTTCCTTTTTCCTGCTCTTTTATGTTGTTTGAATTTTTTAACGTATTGCATCACCTTTATAATTACATATTTGCTTTGGGGGAGTAAAACAAAATGTGGATTAACTTATACATACTTCCCAATTACTGCTTTGCCATATTAAATTTATATAGTTCATAAAGGGGATCTAATAACATCAACAAACCAGTTTTATTCCCTGCTCTCCTTAGGGATGTATTTAACAGTTTATATAATGTGGAAGACTGACACTTGTGAAATATATGCCCCGAAACCCTTGAGAATCTTAGGAGTTTCAGAAAACATCATGGCATATTTTTTTTTCCTCATGAAAGGCAATAAAATACAAATGAAAAAGTTTAAGCAGCTTCCTCAGATGGGAGGTGTAAAGGTAAGTGGAGAACAACAAAGCTTTGCGAGATGGGAATGCTGGGTAGCTAGTAGACTGTTTCACTAGCCGTGTGATTCACTTCTGCATAGGAGCTTTGGAAAACGCAGTTTGTTTAATGCTGCTGCAAAAGATTAAACTGTAATACCTTTCAGGGTCATTCATGGCAGGTGTCAAATCTGTCAAGGAAAGGCTGTACCTAGGCAGTCTTCTTCTTTAAGAAGTAACTGTGTACATATATGTTTCAATAATAAAAATTGAAGGACATAAAGTCTGTATATTCATTGTAACATTTAGGGAAAATTCAAATAGTACCAAGAGGAAAATAAACATGCCTTCTAAGTCTACCATCCTGCAATACCATAGTTAAGGGCTTTTTTTTTTTTTTTTTAAGTAGGCTCCTCCCCCAGAGTGGAGCCCCAACTCAGGGTTTGAACCTTTTATCTCAGGTTTGAGATAAAGACCTGAGCTGAGATCAAGAGTTGGCTGCTTAACTGACTGAGCAATCCAGGTGTCCCAAGGATATTTTTATTTGAAAACTGATTTAAAAGCTTTTTTTTTTTTTAAAGGCAGCCGTTGGAAATTCAGAATTATTCTGGGTTGTGGGACTGTTTTAACCCATAGAAGTCTCATTACAAATAGGCATTAGTTTTATGGAGAGCTAAAAAGCAGCTTTTAAAATCCATATGGAGTTGACTATGTGGGTAGTTCTCTACTAATCCAACTAGGGTTGATAATGTTGCTTCTTTATTAAAACTCTTAGGGGCTGCCCATGGACACAGTCTTTTGAGCTTCTGATGCAGCTGTGACAATGAGGCTGCCTCACTGAGGGTGCAGCAGCAGGTGTGGGCCCCTGAAAGCCCATTGCAACAACAGAGAGAGAGATGTAAGAATACAAGATTGCTCTTAGAGGCAGTTGGGGGCCACCATTTTGAAAACTGAATGTTTGAAAAACTAGGTTCAGCTTGTATGGCTTGGTTATGAATTGTCTAATGAACCTTTCATATCTTCTGTTGTATGTTGGGTTATCACATGACCTTACAGGAAAAGGAGAGAATTGCATTATCTTATCTTATGCATAAATCAGTTTGGGATCACTTGGTGGTCACCCTTTAAGCCTCTCAATCATGGAACAAAAGCTGCGATTCTGTGCCCCCAAAGCTGTGGGAGAGGCTAATTGCAAGCAGCTAGGCTGAATGTGGGTCCTGCCCTACAGTGAGTCCATGTTGCCTAAGACAAGCATCTCAGTGGTATGGAGACCAAACTCTGAGCAGTGCATCTAGAGTAAGCAAAAGTGGGTCACTGCAGCTACGTTGGCTGAACATAGTTGCAGCTTACCCACGATAGTAGGTCACATGTAGCCCACATAGAGGGCTTCCCTGGAGTGCCCAGTTCTGGTGACCTGGGAGAGATTCTGTGCTGCAGAGGCCACCACTTTCAAGACCAGGAGATGTAGCTGACCTACCTAGTAGATAGAAAGAGTTACAAAACATAAATAGAGAGGGGTATGTCCTAAATGAATGAACAAGACAAAATCACAGAAGAGCTAAATAAAATGGTAATAAGCAGTATACCTAATAACGAATTGAAAGTAATGGTCATGAGGATACTCACTGGACTTGAGAAAAGAGTGGATGGACTCAGTGACAGGTTAAAGATAGAAAAAAACCGGAGAGAGCTGAAGAATTCAATAACTGACATAAAAATACACTAGAGGGCGCCTGTGTGGCTCAGACAGTTAGCTGCCTTTGGCTCAGGTCATGATCTCAAGGTCCTGGGATGGAGACCGCATGGGACTCCCTGCTCAGCGAGGATTCGGCTTCTCCCTTCCCTCTCTCCCTCTCCCTCAGCCCCCACTCATGCTTGCTCTCTCTCTCTCTCAAAAATAAATAAAATCTTAAAAAAAAAATGCACTAGAGGGAATCAACGGCAGATGAGAGGAGCCAGAAGAACAGATCAGTGATCTGGAAGAGAGGGTAGTAGAAAGCAACCAGTCTAAATAGGAAAGAAAAAGGGACCTCAGTGACATCAAGCGTACTAACATCACATTATAGAGATCTCAGGGGGAGGAGAGAGAGAATGAAGCAGAAAACTTACTTGAAGAAATAGCTAAAAACTTCCTGATCTGGGAAGAGAAACAGATATCCAGGTCCAGGAAGCAGAAAGCTCCTAACAAGATAAACCCAAGTTGGTCCACACCAAGACACATAATAATTAAAATAGCAAACAATAGAGAATTTTAAAAGTAGAAATGGCAAAGAATATAGTTATATGAGGGAAACCCCATAAGGCTATCAGCTGATCTTTCAGCAGAAACTGTAGGGCAGAAGAAAATGGCAAGATATATTCAAAGTGCTTAAAGGAAGAGCGTCTGGGTGGCTCAGTCATTATGCACCTGCCTTTGCTTGGGTTGTGGTCCTGGGGTCCTGGGATTGAGCCCTGCATGGGGCTCCCTGCTCAGTGGGGAGCCTTCTTCTCCCTCTCCCACTCCACTCCCTCTGCTGTGTTCTCTCTCTCACTGTCTCTGTCAAATAAATAAATAAAATCTTAAAGGGGGAAAAAACCCCTACAAACCAAGAATACTCTCAAAAGATGCAAAATATATATACATAAAATATGGGGGGGAGGGGATAAAAATGTAGTTTTAGAATGTTGTTTGAATTTAAGGGACCATCAACTTAATACATACTGCTAAACACGTAAGATGTTGTATATGAGCCCAATGGTAGCCACAAATTAAAAATTAAAGAGGAAGGAATCCAAGCCTCACACTAAAGAAAGCCACCAAGCTACAAGGGAAAAGAGTACGAGAACAAGAAAGGAACAGAGTACTATAAAAACAACCAGAAAATCATTCACAAAATGGCAGTAAGTACATGCTTGCTTTAAATGTAAATGGACTAAATGCTCTGATCAAAAAATATAAGGTGATGGAATGGATAGGAAAAAAAAAGATCCAACTATGTGCAACCTGCAAGAGAGTCACTTTAAACCTAAAGATACAGACTGAAAGTGAAGGGATGCAAAAACATACACCATAAAGACAGAAGCAAAAGAACCCTCAAAGAACAGAAACAACCGAGGTAGCAATACTTCTATCAGACAAAATAGACTTTTAAAGACAGACTGTAGCAAGAGACAAAGAAGGGCACTACATAAAGGGAGCTAATGCCACAAGAGGATAAAACAGTTGTAAATATTTGTGTACCCCAAATAGCATCTAAATACGTAAAGCAAATATTAAAAGACATAAAAGGAGAAATTGACAGTAACACAGTAATAGTGGGGGATTTGACACTCCACCTTACGTCAATGGGTAAGTCAGACAGAAAATCAATAAAGAAACAGTGGCTTTGAATGACACATTGGACCAGACAGACCTAACATACATACAGAGCCTCTCCCCCTAAAAAACAGCAGAATGCTCATTCTTTTCAGGTGCACATAGAACATTCTCCAGGATAGGTCAGGTAAGGCCACAAAACAAGTCCATTAAAATTGTATCAAGTGGGGCGCCTGGGTGGCTCAGTTGGTTAAGCATCTCCTTTGGCTCAGGTCATAATTTGGGGTCCTGGGATCGAGGCTCCCCGCCCCACCACCGGTCAGGGTCCCTGCTTCTCCCACTGCTCTCCCCTGCTTGTGCTCTGTCTCAAATAAATAAAACCATTTAAAAAAATTGGTATCTTTTCTGCACACAATGATATGAAACTACAAATTCATTACAAGAAAAAATGTGGAGAAAACAGATGAAGACTAAATGACATGCCACTAAACAACACTTTGATCAATGAAGAAATCAAAGAAGAAATAAAAAAAATAACATGGAGCCATGTGAAAATTAAAACACAAAGCCAAAATCTTTGGGACTCAGCAAAAGCAGCTCTAAGAGGGAAGTTAAGAGGGATACAGGCATATCTCAAGAAACGAGAAGTATCAACCTAACTTTATATCTAAAAGAACTTTAAAAAGAATAAAGCCCAAAACTAGTAGAAGGAAGGATATTTTTAAAAATGGAAAAGATCAATGAAACTAAGAGCTGGTTCTTTGAAAAGATAAAGAAAATTGATAAACCTTTAGCCAGACTCATCAAGAAAAAGAAAGGACTCGGGTAAAAATCAGGAATGAAGGGCTAAAATAACAACTGATACTACAGAAATACAAAGGATTTTAAGAGAATATTATGAAAAATTATATGCAACAAATTGAAGAACGTAGAAGAAGGGGGTAAATTCCTGGAAACATAATCTTCCAAAACTGAACCAGGAAGAAATAGAAGATTTGAACAGACCAATTACTAGTAATGAAATTGAATTAGTAATAAAAAAAATAACTAACAAAGGTCCATGACCAGATGACTTCACAGGTGAATTCTATCAAACATTTAAAGAAGAGTTAATACTTGTTTTTCTCAAACTATCCCAAAAAATAAAATAGGAAGGAAATTCATTCTACAAGGCCAGCATTACCCTGATAACAAAACCAGACAAAGACATTACAAAAAACAAAAAAACAAAAACCAAATGACAGGCCAGTATCTCTGATGAAGAGATCTACAAAAATATTCAACGAAGTAGTAGCAAACTGAATTCAACAATACATTTTCACATGCCTGTGTAGCTCAGTCAGTTAAGTGTCTGCCTTTGGCTCAGATTATGATCCCAGGGTACTGGGATTGAATGCTGCATCAGGCCCCTTGCTTAGCGGAAAGCCTACTGCTTCCCCTGCTTGTGCTCGCTGACAAAATCTTTAAATAAAAAAATTCATTTTTAAAAAGTTGTTCACACACACACACACACACACACCCCACCACAATTAAGTGGGATTTATTCCAGAGATGCAAAAGTGGTTTGCTGTTCACAAAATCAATATGATTTATCACATTAATAAGAGAAAGGATTAAAAACCATATGATCATCTCAATAGGTACAGAAAAAGCTTTAACAAAATACGACATCCATTCAAGATAAAAACCCACAGCTAACATCATACGTAATAGTGAAAAATTGAGACCTTTCCTCTACTATCAGGAAGAAGACAAGGATGATCACCATTTTAATTCAACATAGTACTGGAAGTCCTAACGGCAGCAATCGGACCAAAAAAAAAAGGCATCCAGATTGGTAAGGAATAAGTAAAATTGTCACTATTTGTAGATGATATGATAGCATATATAGAATGCCCTAAAGACTCCACCAAAAAAACTAGTAACAAAGTGGCAGAAAGAAAACAATCCTATTTACTGTTGCAGCAAAAAGAATAAAATAGGTAGGAATAAATTTAATCCAGGATGGTGAAAGATCTGTACTCTGAACATTTTAAGATACTGACAAAAGAAGTAGAACAGGACACAAAGAAGTGGAAAGATACAGCATGCTCATGGGTTGGAAGATAATTGTTTTGGCTAATACTAGCCAAAGCACTCTACAGATCCAGTCTCTCTCAGAATACTAATTATGTTTTTCACAGACGTAGAACAATCCTAAAATTTGTATGAAAGCATAAAAGATTGCCAAAGCAATCATGAGAAAAGAACAAAGCAGAGGTATCACAATCCCAGATTTTGAGATACAGTACAAAGCTATACTAATCAAAACAAAAACAGACATACAGGTCATGGAACAGGATAGAGAGCCCAGAAATAAATCTACCCTATCTGGTCAATTAATCAACAATGAAGGAGGCAAGAATATACACCGAAGAAAAGACAGGCTTTTCAATAAATAGTATTGGAAAAATTGGACATCTACTTGCAAAAGAATGAAATTGGACCACTTTTTAAAAAAGATACTATTTATTTGTCAGAGAGCACAAGCAAGGGAGCAGCAGACAGAGCAGGCAGAGGGAAAAGCAGGCTCCCTGCTAAGCAGGGAGCCTGATGTGGGACTCGATCCCAGGACTCTGGGATCATGACCTGAGCCTTGAAGGCAGACACTTAACTGACTGAGCCACCCAGGCATCCCTGGACCACTTTTGTATACTATACACAAAAACAAACTCAAAATGGATTAAAGTCCTAAAATGTAAGACCTGAAACCATAAAACTCCTGAAAGAAAATACAGACAGTAATCTCTTGGACATCACCCTTTGCAATATATTTATGAATAGGTCTCCTCAAGCAGGAAGCAAAAGCAAAAATATACTATTAGGACTACACCAATAAGAAAAAAGCTGCTGTACAGCAAAGGAAACCATCAAGAAGGCAACCAACTGAATGAGAGGAGGTATTTGCAAATGATATATCCCATAAGGGGTTAATACCAAACTATATAAAAAATGTATAGAACTTGATACCAAATAATCTGATTTTAAAATAGGCAGAGGACTTGAATAGATGTTTTTTTGAAAGACCGTATACAGATGGCTAGACATATGAAAAGATGCTCAACATCACTAAACATCAGGGCAATGCAAATCAAAACCAAATGAAATACCACCTTACACCTGTCAGGATGGCTGGTATCAAACAGACAAGAAATGTCAAGTGTTGGCAAGGATGTGGGGGAAAAAGGGAATCCTAGTGCAGTGTAGGTTGGAATGGAAAATCGGTGCAACCACTGGGGTAAACAGTATGGAGATTCATCAAAAAATTTAGAAGTAGAAATACCATATGATCTACTAATTCCCTGACTGGGTATTTACTCAAAGAAAATGAAAACATTGATTTGAAAGATATATGCACCCCTGTGTTTATTGCAGCATTATTTATAATAGCCAAGATACCGAAGCAACCCAAGTATCCGTCGATATAAGAAAGGATTAAGGGGCACCTGGGTGGCTCAGTGGGTTAAAGCCTCTGCCTTTGGCTCAGGTCATGATCCCAGGGTCCTGGGATCGAGCCCTGTGTCGGGATCTCTGCTCAGCAGGGAGCCTGCTTCTCTCTCTCTCTCTCTCTGCCTGTCTCTCTGCCTCCTTGTGATCTGTCTGTCAAATAAATAAATAAAATCTTTAAAAATAAATTAAAAATAAATAAAAATTTTTAAAAAAAAGGATTAAGAAGATGGGATAGATATATACAATGTGTATTACCCAGTTACAAAGAAGAATGAGATCTTAGGAGATGGGCAAGCATGGATGGATTTAGCATTATGCTAAGTGAAATAAGTCAGAGAAAGACAAATATCATATAATTTTACATAGAAGTAGAATCTAAAAAAAAAAAAACCCAAACAAAACAAGATTCTGATTAAACTGGTGGTTACCGTAGGGGAGGTGCATAGGGAGATGGGTGAAATAGATAAAAGGGATTAAGAGGCATACATTTCCTGTTACAAGGTAAGTCATGGAGATGAAAAATATGACATAGGGAATATAGTCAATAACATTGTACTACTGTTGTATTACAGTTACAGGGGGATTTTAGTACCCCACTTGCATCACTGGTTAGATCATCAAGGCAGAAAATCAATAAGGAAATGTGGCCTTAAATGATACATTAGATCAGATGGACTTAACAGATATGTACAGAACATTTCATCTGAAAGCAAAAGAATGTACATTCTTCTCAAGTGCACATGGAACATTCTTCAGGGTAGATCATTTGTTAGGCCACAAAAGACGTCTTAGTCCTTTTAAGAGGACTGAAAATATAGCAGACAGTTTTTCTGACCACAGTGGTATGAAACTAGACATCAACTATGAGAAGAAAACTGGAAAATCCACAAACAGGTGGAGATTAAGTGACATGCTACTGAACAACCAGTGGGTCAAAGAAGAAATCAAAAGAGATTTAAAAAAATGCCTTGTGAAAATGAAACTGGAAACACAATGTACCAAAACTTAAGGGATATAGCAAAACAGTTCTAGGAGGAAAGTTCATAGCAATAAATACCTATTTTGAGAAACAAGGAAAATCTTGAATAAACCTAACTTTACACCTTAAGGAATGAGAAAAAGAACAAAGCCAAAAGTTAGGAGAAGGAAGAAAATAAAGATTGGAGTGGAAATAAATGAGACTAAAAAGACGATAGTAAAGATCAACAAAATAGCTCGTCCTTTGAAAAGATAAAAATCAATAAACCTTGAACCATTCTCATTGAAACAAAGACAGGACTCAAAATCAGAAAGGAAAGTGGAGACATTACAACTGATACCACAGAAATACAAAGGATCTTGAGAGATTGCTGTGAACAGTTACACACCAAGAAACTGGACCTAGCAGAAATGGATAAATTCCTAGAAACATACAACCTACCAAGACTGAATTATGAAGAAACAGAAAATATGAACAGATGGATTACTAGTAAGGAGATTGAATCTGTAATTGAGAATCTTCCAACAAACAGATGTCTAGGACTATACAACTTCAGTGATGAATTCTACCAAACATGCAAAGAATTCATACCAATCCTTCTCAGACTCTTCCAAAAAAGAGGAGGAAAGAACACTTTTAAAGTCATTTTACAAGGCCATTTTACAGTTGCCCTGATACCAAACTAGACAAGGGGACCATAACAAAAGCAAATTACAGGCTGATATTCCTGATTAACATAGATGCAGAAATCCTCAATAAAATATTAGCAAAGCAAATTCAACAGTATTGTTGACGCTTCAACAACATGGGTTTGAACTACATATGACCACTTATACGTGAATTGTTTCGATTAATACAGTACAGTATTATAAGTGTATTTTCTCTTGTGTTTTTTTTTTTCCCCCAAGATTTTATTTGTTTTAGGGAGAACAAGTGTGCAAGTAAGGGGAAGGAGAGGGAGAGAGAATCTCAAGCACACTCCACACTGAGCACAGAGCAGGGCTCAATTCCATGACACTGAGATCATGACCTGAGCTGAAACCAAGAGTTGGATACTTAACTGACTGAGCCACCCAGGCACCCCTTCCTTGTGACTTTTTTTAAATAACATTTTTCTTTTCTCCATCTTACTTTAATACAGGAGTACAGTATATAATACATATAATATACAAAATGTGTGTTAATTGACTTACCAGTAGGGTTCTGGTCAACAGAAGGCTGTCGTTAGTTAAATTTTGAGGTATTCAAAAGATATACACAAATTTTCAACTGCACAGGGGGTTGGTGCCCTGAACGCCCCTCATGTTGTTCAAGGGTCAACTGTACATTAAGGGATCATATACCATAATCAAGCAGGATTTATCACAGGGATGCAGGGATGGTTCAGCATTTATAAATCAGTGTTATACACCACATTAACAAAATCAGGGATAAAAATTACATAATTATCTCAGTAGATGCATAAAAAGCATTTGACAAAATTCAACACCCATTTAATATTATTTTTACAGAGAGCATGAGGAAGGGTGGGGGGGAGAGGCAGAGAGAGAATCTCAAGCAGGCTCCACACCTAGCACAGAGCATGAGGCCCAGAGTCATGACCCTGAGATCATGACCTGAGCTGAAATCAAGAGTTGGATGCTTAACTGACTGAGCAATCCAGGTGCCCCAACACCCATTTATATTAAAAACTCAAAGTGGGTATAGAGGGTACGTTCCTCAACATAGCAAAGGCCATATATGACAAGCCCGTAGTTAACATCATACTCAATGGTGAAAAACTGAAAGCTTTTCCTCAGAGATAAGGAATAAAACAGGGTTGTCCACCCTGTTTGCTACTACTTTTTGTTACTACTTTTATTCTATAAGGTATTGAAATTCCTCACCAGAGAAACAAGGAAAAAAAAAAAAAAAAAAAAAAAAAAAAGGTATCCAAATTGGAAAGGAAGAAATAAAACTCACTATTTACAGATGACATGTTATATATAGAAACCCTTAAGAGTGCACCAAAAAAAGTGTATTCAGTAAAGTTGCCAGATCAAAATCGAAATACAAAAATCCACTGCATTTTTATACACTAATAGTGATCAGAGAAATTAAAGTAATCCCTTTTATAATTGCATCAAAAGAATACCCTGGAATAAATTTAACTGAGATAAAGGACCTATACACTGAAAACTGTAAGACAGTGAAGAAAGAAATTAAAGATGACACAAATAAATGGAAAGATATATAGCATGCCCATAGACTGGAAGAATTAATGTTATTCACACTACCCTGAGCAATCTACAGATTCAGTTCAGTCCCTATCAAAATTTCTTGTCAAATCAAAAATCCCTTTCAAAATCCTAAGATTTGGGGCACCTGGGTGGCTCAGTGGGTTAAAGCCTCTGCCTTCGGCTCGGCTCGTGATCCCAGAGTCCTGGGATCGAGCCCCACGTCGGGCTCTCTGCTCAGCAGGGAGCCTGCTTCCTGCTCTCTCTGACTGCCTCTCTGCCTACTTGTAATCTCTGTCTGTCAAATAAATAAATAAAATCTTTAAAAAAAAAAAAATCCTAAGATTTGTATGGAATCACAAAAGACCCCGAATAGGCAAAGAAATCTTGAAAAAGAAGAACAAAGCCGGAAGCTTCACATGCCTTGATTTAGAACTAAATTACAAAGCCACAGTATTCATAACAGTATGGTTTTGGTGTAGAAACATACAAATACCACTGGAACAGAATAGAGAGCCCAGAAATAAACCCATATATATATGGTCAGTTTACAACAAAGGAGCCAAGAATATACAAGGGGAAAGGATAATAAATGATGCTGGGAAAACTGGACAGCTACATGCAATGGAGTGAAAGTGGACTACTTTCTTACACCATACACAAAAATTAACTCAAAATGGATTGAAGACTGGAACCTAGGGCCTGAAACCATGAAGGTCCTAGAAGAAAATGTAGGTAGTAAACTCTTTGACATAGGTCTTGTCAGTGGCTTTTTGACTCTCTCTCCAAGGCAACAAAAGCAAAATTAAATACGAGGGATTACTTATAACCAGAAAACTTCTGTATAGCAAAAGGAATACAATGAGAAGGCAACCTACTGAATGGGAAAAAATATTTGCAAATAATACTTGTTAAGAATTTAATGTCCAGAATATATAAAGAACACATACAACTCAATAGCAAAAACAAAAAACAACAATCAGTTCCATTGTTCCATTAAAAAAAAAGGGGGGGGGGAGAAGATCCTAATAAACCTTATTTCAAAGATGAGATACAGCTAACAGGTACATGAAAAGATGCTCTACATCACTCATAAGGGAAATGCAAATCAAACCACAGTGAGCTATCACTTCACAATTGTTACAATGGCTGTTACCAAAAACATAAGAAATTATAAGTGTTAGAGAGGATGTGGAGAAAATGGAAACCTCGTGCACCATTGGTTAGAATGTAAATTGGTGCAACCACTGTGGAAAACAGAGCTACCCTATGACCCAGCAATTGCACTACTGGGTATTTACATGAAAGATACAAATGTAGTGATCCAAAGGGGCACCTGCACCCCAGTGTTTATAGTAGCAATGTCCACAATAGCTAGACTATGGAAAGAGCCCAGATGTCCATCAACAGATGAATGGATAAAGAAGATGTGGTACATATATACAATGGAATATTACGCAGCCATCAAAAATGAAATCTTGCCATTTGCAATGACAGGGATGGAACTAGAGGGTATTATGCTAAGTGAAATAAGTCAGTCAGAGAAACACCATTATCATATGATCTCACTGATGTGGAATTTAAGAAAACGGGATCACAGGGGAAGAGAGGGAAAAAAATAAGATGAAACCAAAGAGGGAGACAAACCATGAGAGACTCTTAATCATAGGAAACAAACTGAGGGTTGCTGGAAGGGAAGGGGGTGGAGGGATGGAATAACTGGGTGATGGACATGATGGAATAACTGGGTGATGGACATTAAGTGATGTAATGAGCACTGGATATTATATAAACTAAGGACTCACAGGCTTGTACCTATGAAACCAGTAATATATGTTAATTGAATTTCAATAAAAAATGTTTAAAAATTAAAATAAAGTAGAACTACCATATGATCCAACTGTTGCACTTCTGTGTATTTTTCTGAAGAAAATAAAAATAACTAACTTGAAAAGATACATGATCCCTGTGTTCATGGAACATTATTTACAATAATCAAGATAATGGATCAATGGATAAAGACAATAGGTTTATATAATGGAATATTATTCAGCCACCAAGAACGAAATCTTGCCATTTAGAACAAAATGGAATTTGAGGGCATTATGCTAAGTCAGAGAAAGACAAATACCATATGAACTCATTTATATGTGGAATCTTAAAAAAAAAAAAAAAAAAACAAGCCAATCCAAGTTCAAAGATACAGAAAAGAAATTGGTAGTTACCAGAGGTGTGGGATCGGAAGTGGGCGAAATATGTGAAAGAGGTTAAAAAGTAGAAACTTGCGGTTATAAATAAGTCATGTGGATGTGACTATAGTTATATATAGCATGGTGACTGTAGTTAATACTGTACTAAATATTTAAAAGTTGCTGAGAGAATAAATCAAAAGTTCTCATCACAGGGAAAAATTTTTAAAGGATGTTTAGACTTACTGTGGTGATCACATCACAACAGATACAAATACTGAATCATTATGTTGTACAGCTGAAATTAATATGTGCCAATTATACCTAAAAACAAAAAACAAAAAAAAAAAACAACCAACCAACTCCACAAAGAATGCATGGTTCCCCTTGCCCCACATTGGCCTGTGCCACCAGTCTGTTTCTTATCCTCTCTCATGGAAGCCGAAACAGAGTATGACCTGAAAATTCTTGAGTACAGACGGTGTTGCTTTTTCTAGGTTTAGTGCTTGCTACCCAGCTTTTCAAACTAAACATACTGTTCAGATATGCATACATGCATGCAAAAAGACAACACAAAATTAAAGATAATGTCTATCCCTAGAGGGAAAGATGGGGTCTGTTACTGGGAAAATACAGGAAACTACTAACAGGGCTCCCACACCTGGCTGCTCAGGTTGCTCACTGCACAACTCTAGGGGATGCCATTCACATAAAGTCTATTTCCTCAAGTACTGGAGAGAATCCATTTCTTTACTTGATGCTGGGTACATAGGCATTCATATTCGTTAAAAATTATACATTATTATTTCTCTACAGAACAATACATACCTCACTGCTTGCAACAGGAGTTGGCAAACTTTTCTACAAAGGGCCAGGTAGTAAATACTTTAGGCATTATTACACATAAGGTCCAACTATTGAGCTCTGCTGTTATAGTGTAAAAGCAGCCACAGATGATATATAAATCAGTGGGTGTGGGGTGTGTCTGTGTTCCAGGAAAACTTTATTTACAAAACCAGGTGGCTGGAATAGGTTTGGGGCCAGTTTAACAAACCCCAGATTACACAATTAAACCTTTAAAAAATTGATCTGTGGTTTGTCCGGGGGACTGAGGTTGGAGCCTGAAACAAAGAATTCACTGAAGGTATCATAGGAAGGTTGGTAATGTAGCCTCCTGTAGTCTGTGTGTGTGTGTTTTTTTTAATAAGTTATAACTGTGAAAATGTTTGATCTAAGCCTGACTTTTTTATGAACTTGGGGGCTTTGTCCTCTATAAGATATTGAGAGCAGACTGCTGCTCAAATGTTGATTTCATTAAGGAAACCATTTTTAGCAAAAGTATCCAAACTATTTCTTCATTAATAGCACCAAACCTAGCAATACCACCTGTCATTAACTGATCGTTAACCAGAAGTCAGACATGATGCCAGGCATTTGACACACATCTATTTTCCTCACAGCAGGGCTTCAAAATAGGTTTTTTTGTTGTTGTTTGGGGTTTTGTTTTGTTTTGTTTGGTCTGCATTTTGCAACTGAGAAAGGCTAACTTTTTCTAGGTCACAGAGTTAATAACTCTGAGATTCAAGCCAGAGTTGTCCAGCTTCAAAGTCCACAGTCTGTTTTCTACAGCATAGTATTGCATCTGTAGAAGGCATCCTGTTTTAATGCTGCCCAAATCAATTTGGTTTTAGATTGTCTTCGCAGTTTTACTGACTTAGAAGAACTTGATGAGACAGAATTATATATGTGCCACAAATGCAAAAAGAAACAAAAATCCACTAAAAAGTTTTGGATTCAAAAACTACCCAAGGTAAGTACTGAGTTTCAAATTATAAGGCAGTTTTGAGGGGGAAAATGTTTATGATTGATGAGAAGATAAATCATTTTTATAACTTTAGCCTATGTAATCTGTTCTTATTGGTCTCTTGAGTTGCTAGTGAAAGGTAAATAAGTCCTTTGAGAATGCATAATTAATGTGTCCTGATCACAGTTTCCAACGAGTGAGTGGAGGGGTGGTTTCCCACCACACCATGACTGTGCAGCAGTGGGGGTCCTACAATTTCCCACAACTCTCATACTGTCTACCTGAAGACAGCGATCAGATCCCACAGGGTCAGGTCTCAGTCCCCCAAGACTGCCTCTGCTTCAGAAGCCAGTCAAAAGCCCAGCTTACTACTTAATGCTTCTGACCAACAAGCTACAGGTGTGTATGAGGAGATGCGTCAGTGGAGTCTTGAACAGAGGAGCTTCCGTCCTTGTGGAGTTTGAGGCCCGGCATCGGCCTCCAACTGTTCTGGTTCCCCATCTGGAATCTCTCCAGATCCTCCTTTTGGATTTTTATGACAGTTTTATTACACAGGCATGACTGATTAACTCACTGGCTATTGGCAGTTCCAGCGCCTCTCCCCTCTCTGGAGTTTGGGGGGCACGGGGAGAGACTGAAAGTTCCAACTCTGTAATCACAGGGTTGGGTCCCCTGGCAACCAGCCCCCATCCTTAGGTGCAGACAGAAAAGTCATCTCATTAACATAATAAAGACATCTTTATGGCTATCACTTAGGAAATTCTAAGGGTTTCAGAGCTCTGTGTTAGGAAAGGGAGATCAGGACCTATTTATTTATATATATATAAAGTTTTTACTTTAATTCCAGCTCACTAACATGCAGTGTAATATTAGTTACCAGGTGTTATATTATAAATCACAACACCACAATAAGGTATGTAGAAGAAAATACTATCAGGGTTCAAAAGATAAACTGATAGGCCACCTAAAATTTCATCAAGAGACATTAGTACCAAGTATTTAATTTTATTGAGATGTTAATTGTTTATAATCTTTGTCTGATGTATCTCTCATCCAGGTGCTATGCTTACATTTGAAACGATTTCATTGGACTGCATATTTAAGAAACAAAGTTGATACCTATGTAGAATTTCCCCTGAGAGGCCTAGACATGAAATGCTACTTGCTAGAGGTAAGATCAATTATCTTTGTTAGATGGTGAAAAGATGACTTTTCAGGAAAATCAAGTCTTCACATTGAGGTAGGACATAGGTTGTCATTAACCACTGCTCCTAACTCAGTCCTGGGTTGTCTCCTTCCTTGTTCTATAGCCTGAGAACAGTGGCCCAGAGCACTGCCTGTACGACCTTGCCGCTGTGGTGGTTCACCATGGTTCCGGGTAAGTGTGTCAGTGGCTTCTCATGCTTGGAAAAAGCACGGTGAAGAGCAGCAGTCTTGCACCACGCTTGATAATTCTCCCTCAACTCCCTAAAAAATGGATTCAGATACATTAAAGTGGGTCAAGTTGAATTTTCTTTCAATTGTGGTGTGAAAGAATATTCTTGAAAGGATGTTGTGAAGGAAGAAGGCACATGAAAGCAAAGGGAGAAGGATTCATTTGATCTCCACATGCAGAACCCAAGCTATTTGTCCACAAAATCCTGAGTAGTCTTTACTCCAGGGTTTTTTATTTCCTTTGCCAGGTGACATTTAAATTGGGGAAAAATGGGAAATTATTTGGAACTTACTTCATGTCATCTATTTTAAAGATTCCTTTTTTATTTTACTGAATTTTTCCCTAAAAATTTTATTAGTTTATACCTTCTGATTTCTTGAGATTCACTATTTTACCTTCAAATGTGGACAAACCCCTATCCATGTTGAAATCCGTTTTCCCTCAGAACTTTGTAGATGTTGCTCCCTTGACTTCATCATTCATGGTTACCAGTCTGATTCTCATCCCTTTGTAGGCAGCATTTTTTCCTCATTGGAAGGTTATAAGATTCCTGTCTTTGGATTTAGGAAATTGAACTAAATGTATTCCTGGCGTGGTAGTTGATAGGAATACTCTTCATCAGTGTCTGCAGCTCATGGAATTAGTATTTGTCCCACTCCCTTCTCTACTTTTTCTTCTGGAACCCTTATTACATGTACAGCAGCTCCCATCTGTACAAAAACATTATAAGACTCCCGGTGGATGCCTGAAACTGCAGACAGTACCAAACCCTATATAGAGAATCTAATTTTTCTTATACATATGTATTTGTGATACTTTAATTTATAAAAAATTATAATTTAATATTAATTTTAATTGTGATAGTGTTAGCTTCTGTTGACTTTTTGATGAGATGTTACAAGAAGGATCATCATCTGGACCACGGCTGACTGTGGGCAACTAAACTTGGGAAGCAAAGCCAAAGATGAGGGGGACCTCCTACATAGTGAATTTTCTGGTTCTTTCACACATTTTAACCACTGTTTAATGATTTCCATCTCTGTGTTTCTGAAGACTGCCGTGGCCTGTTTTTCCAAAATACCAATTTGGATTTCATCTATATCCAAATTAAAGATAAGCTCCTCTGTGAAATGTTTAATAGTGTGGCAATCCCATTTTTCTGATAACTTCCTTTCATAAGAGGAACGATTTCGTTTTATGGTTGCAGTATCTTTTCGAAACCATTGATATTAATTATAATTTTTAAAGCTCTATGGTTTTCTACATTAAATTTTTTAGTCATTAATTGCTTTACTTGTTCTTCCCATAACTTCTCTTTCATACTATCCACACACCCCCTTCCCCCAGGGTTTTGATGATTTTTGGCTGTCATAATAAATGAGGAGTGTGATCATTATTGGTAAATGGTAAGGGTTTTTCTAGCACTTGTGGGGTGTCTGTTTACCTAAGGCTTCTCTCCTGCTGGGAGGGCTGACTCTAGGGCTCCCTGGGTGAGTGCAAAAGCACTTGCGGAGGCACTTGGGTGGCTCGGTTGAGCGACTGCCTTCAGATAAGGTCATGATCCTGGAGTCCCAGGATCAAGTCCCACATCTGGCTCCCTGCTCAGTGGGGAGTCTGCTTCTCCCTCTGACCCTCCCCCCTCTCATGCTCTCTTTCTCTCGAATAGATAATTAAAAAAGAAAAAGAAAGAAAAAGAAAAGTGCTTGTGGGCCACAGTACAGGGAGGGCGCTTCCGTGGAGGCAGATTGCTTTCTCAAGCTCAGGTTTTTTCCAAGGCTCTGATGGAAATCTGTTCTTCATTGGTCCAGGTTTCCCTGCGCCTTGACCTATGCTTGTTAGGGCGAGAGTGCTTAGCTCTTTGGTTTCTCTGTTAACCCAGTGCCAGAGGAACACTGCTTTATGTGTTGTAGAAAATCTTCAGCTTCTAGTCATTCGATGGCACTCTTTCCTGAATTTCTAGTGTTGGTATATTCCTGGTCATTTCAGTGGATTTTGAGGAACATAAACACCTGAGCTGATTTTAGTCAGCCATCTTAAACTACCAGTCTCTAGGGTATATTCTCTATTACAGTACTTCTAATTTATTGTGTATCTAACAAATTATATGATTGCTCAGATCCTTTTGTTACTTCTGTAGCTCTTTTCTTTCATTTTTTTACTTTCCCTTCCAGGGTTGGTTCTGGACATTACACAGCCTATGCAACTCATGAAGGTCGCTGGTTCCATTTCAATGACAGTACTGTAACACTGACTGATGAAGACACCGTTGTGAAAGCAAAGGCCTACATCCTTTTCTATGTGGAACGCCAGGCCAAAGCTGGATCAGATAAACTTTAATACCTCCTTTAAATCATTGTTTTTGTCAAATATACCGGACAGACATTTCCAATTTTCCATAAATACTTGATCCAAGATTTGATTTCATTATGCACTTTTCAATTTCCTATTTTGGGTTTAGTTTTATTTTGTCAATGGTAGTGACGTATTGAACATGGGCACCAACTAATTTTTTTTTTTTTTTAGTTCTACCAGAAAACCTCAGCAGATATTTTGATTTGCTGCTTTAGTTGTAATAATTCAGTTTTTTATGTAGTTTCAAGAACTTAGTTCTATTTGACTTTTTTATATTAATGTTTTTGGTTCTCACTTTGAGGCACATTTACATCAATGCTGTGTTACGTTCACATGCTGAAAGCAAGATGTGTTCCTGATTGGGAAGAGCAACAGAACGCCTGCTGCCTTTCACAGCTGTGATGGAGATCAGGTTGATGGGAGAGCCAGGATCATGTGTGCACAGAACTTGTGGCCCACGGGATTTCAGTGACTGCTCCGTAATCGTTCCTTTTGATTGTACAAGAGAACTGGGAGGGCATCATTAAGCAGGTCAGGTAATTGCTGCTCTTAGTAGCTCTCAAGGTTGCTGTTTATCAGCACTAACTAAATAAATTTGTTGGTTCAGTTGTACCTGTACTGCAAATTCAAGAATTACTCCTTTTGAGTTTGTTTTGTTCTGGAATATCTTTTGCGTGTGTATTTGTGTTCATGGAGATAGGAGTACAGAAAAGTCCAAAGAAGACCAAACACATTCAGTGTTTAAAAATCTCAGACTCCGCTACACAGTGTAGATATTATCCAGTGAGAGGAAACCATAGCTTCTGTTTGCCTTTTGAACCAGCATCTAGTTCCCCCACTGGCTATCATGCTGGGAATAACTGTCCACTTTTGTCTTATTTCTTGCTCGGTCATCTGAGGTCAAGATACTGACCTCCAGAGTAGATTCTGACCTTCACCTACATTTTAGGTAACACTATGGGGTCTGCTCCTCCAGAAGGAGATTTGAGTCTTTGCTCCTTTGGTCTTTAACAACCCTCACCTGCCTAACCTGATAGCAGAGCCAACTGAAAATATTCTCACTTGGAATAGTTTCTATTCTTGAGTTTAGTAGTCTTTGTTTTAAAATTGTTTTCGAGAAAATAGGTATAAGCACTATCAAGATCGAACCCAAGTTGAAATTTGGAACCGGAATTATATCTAAAGAAGGTAACTGATTCTGCAAGGGGTCTAAGCCAATCTCTTGGTGGGGTAGGTGTGGGGGGGCAGTACTTGGCAGGTTGTGGAGAGCAAGTGCGCGCGCTCCCTGATGGGCTCTAGCATGGGACCGTGCACTGCTGTCGTCAGCACATCTCTTGTTCCAGTCACTAGTTTCTTCTCTGTTCTCTCCAAGTTGTTATGAGGGGCCGAGTGTCTTTCATATTAAGCCAGCCAGCTGAAATTTTTGGTAATCTTGTTTCTTCTATTAAAAGAAAAAAAAAGCCAATTTTTTTTTTTTTTTTTTAAAGTGCATGAATAATCTGATGGCTGTCCTTCTGGGTCAGATATTTGAAGTTGCAGGAGCAGGTGTGGCTCCATTTCCATTTTAATACTCGCTAGATAAATCCTGTCTTTTTCTCAGGGCAGAAATCAGCAGCTAAACACTTCACTAACCACAGTTATGGCTCAACTTGTACTATCTGGTACGGCAGTCACTAGTCACATGTGGTTAAGTTTTAATTAAAATGAAGTTTAAAACCCAGTTCTTCGGGCACACTAGCTACATTTCAAGGGCTCAGCAGCCACATGTGGCAGAGGAGGCCTAGGCTCGGGCGGTCCCGTCAGCATGTAGGACTCCCGGACTGCGCCGTCTGCATTTCCACTCCAGAGAAGAAAGCTTTGCTGTCATGTTTAGGTCTTACAACTTAGACACGAAGTCCAGAAGATAATTAAGAGGGAAACATGTATTGAAATTAGTTTACAATGCTAAATTATATGAGGTTGAACCATAAGAGATTGTGATATTTAACCTTTTGATCTAAAAGTGAAAGTTCCACATAATATAGCAACACATTAACACCACATACAGTTGAACTTAAAATGTGCCTCTTCCTTGATCTGTTCAGTATCTCCTGTGAATACAGCCTTTTTTGTGTAGAAGGCATACAGCTGTGACTTCTAACATTAACACTTCCCTTGTTTCTCTGAGTGGGCAGCTCAGAGGACTTCAGCAATGTAGCCTTGGGCAGTGTTGATATTGGTGGAGAAAAATGGTCTTTTTATACTAAAGAGAACTTCCCGACAGCCAGACTACTTTGATGGGGAAAGTGGTCCTCACACCGGCAGCACTGCTGGCTTAAGAGTTGGACACATCTCCTCTTTGAATTTCTGGAGTGTTTTTATTGCTTGATTTCACTTAAGCAGATATGTTTGAATGACATTATGAAGGCTCCTTTGGAAAAGTGATTGGATCCATTTGAATTGTGCATTTGAACACCAGTGATGTAAATGTGCCTATTTGTATTTAAAAAATTCAACTGTGTAGCCTTATCACACCTATTTTAAAAAGCTGATCTTCCTGTGCTCTTCAGGGCTTTCCCCTGGGGCCATGCTGGCTCTGCGTGGGTGGCTCGCGCAGAGACCGCAGCCGAGGCAGTGCCTCGCTCTGGCAACTGGCTCCCTGGAACAAGAAAACTTCCTCAGAAGTCCTCCCACACAGGTGGGTGATGGAAACAGTTTGTGGCAACACAAATCTCTCTCCATGGTGGAGAAACCTTTGCTTATCCACTGTATTCTACTCAGTGTCTAGTGATGACATATGTAATAGAATTAAATCAGTAAAGTGTACAGGCCCTGGTTAAGTGTTAAATGTGTATCTCACCCCGGGAACCTACTCAGCGGCGTGGTTTCTGGGGTTGGGGACAGATTTATTTCTAAAAGCCAAATGTCTCTTTCATTGGTTGAGCGTACATAAGTTTATTTAGATATACTTCTCCCACCGCAGCCCCCAGCATCCCCTCCGTTCCCTCCCACACCCTATTGCTGCCGTGGCCTCTCCACTTGGGCCCTGGCAGGGCTCAGGAGCAGCCTGTGCTGCAACCGGGGCAAGGGTCCCGGGAGACCGGGGTGCAGCCACAGGAATGTGCCCACGGTGCAGGAAGAGGCTGGCACCCTTGGGTGGGGGGGTGCCGTGGTGCTAGGTCCCCACCTCGCGCACTGGGGTAACCCAGCCCTTGGTCCCAGCGATGGGCTCCGGACCCTCCCCGGCCAGTGCTGCCTGGGTCTCCGGTGAGCATCCGCCGTGGAAGCCCAGTTTGTACGACGCGAGAGGATTATCGGTGCAAGCGACTGACCGCATTTACCTTGTAATCACAGCCCTTTTCTGCTTCACCAACCTGAACTCTTTTATGGATGAAAGTATCATTAAAGTTCTGGTCTCTTTCCTCTTGACTATTATTTCTCAACTCCTTTCAGGGGAGCCAAGTAAATGATGGGGTCCTTGCTCAGGGGACGGGCCTGGGCAGTCAGCAGCACTAAGTCCTCCCTCCCCCGGGGGCCTCGGGTGTTCAGGCCGGGATGAGGCAGCCTGGAGGGGCAGGTGGTGGCCAGAAGGGTGCCCTAGCGCCTATGCCGAGGTCCTGGGCAGGCGACTGGGGCACTCTGGAGGCCAGGGACATCATCCTGCCGCTCTCCTCCAACACGAGGCCGGCTTGACTCCTGCAGAGCTAGACCGCACCCGAGGGACCAGCTTTGGGGCTCTGTGCAAAGGCTATCGGTCACCTTTTAAAGTCAGACATGCAGTAAGTGCCACCGGTAAAAAATAAAGATTCTGCTTTTCAGTAAGTTGCTATATACGACCTGTCCCCATTGTCCCCTACAAACAGGAAAAAACAAGAACCACCCTCTGCTGACAGCGGTCATTTTCCTGTGGTACGTATTTGCCTGCTCCGCTCTGTCTTTGCGAACAGGCAGACGGTTTTGCCTCCACGTCCCACACAGCGCGGCTCCCCGCGGAGGCCAGTCAGAGGCCCTGGGGCTGCTGTGGCTCGGGGCAAAAGTGCTAAGTGTTGTCAGCACCACTCTAGCGGCCCAACCCTGCGCTCCCCCACCCCCTGGGCAGCTGCACTCAGGCCCTGCCCCGCCAGAGCCGGTCCAGCCGCGCTGTGCGACTCCGGTGAAAGCTGCCACGCCGCGGGGATGGCCCGGTGGCCAGCCTTTTAAGAGGCTGAGAGAGCTGCCCATTTCCAGAGGTCAGCACACTGAAGAGTACTGGTTTGGACAGGATTGGGGAGGAAAAGTGGAGATAATAAGGCTTTCTATTAAAATCCATCTGAGGTGCTGCGGTGTCCCTTTTGACCGAGTAAGTACGAGAGCCAGGGAGGGGCGTCCGCGGTCTCTTGAGCCATTAAAATGGTCATCTGCAGTATTAGCAGTAGCTAGTTACCCCTTCCCTAAGAACTGCTTCCTTTAGCTGTTTCTTGGCATATGTTGTTTTTAAGAAAAGTCACTCCTTCCCCTTGTCATTGCTGGGGTAACCAAGCACCCAGGACCCTGGAGTCTGGTGTCTCAGAGGGAGTTGGCTGCTCTTGCCTTAGCTGCCTTGTGCTTTGAAAGGCAAAGCTGCGCTGGGACGACCAAGCCTTAGTGCCAGAAGAGGGGCCAAAACAGCTGCTTCGAGGCCTTACTCCACACAACTGGACACAAAGTATTCCCTTCCTTCCAATTCCAACCAAATAGGAGAATGAACAAAGGTCACCACTTAGGTGGTGTTCCCTGCCTCACTGTGACAGAGACCGCGCAGCCTTTCCGGTCAGCATCCCCCGAGCAAACCAACGAACCAGCACACACAGCTGGTAGTTCACAGCAGCACAATTATGGGAGCATCTGTGGTGGGCCTGGGAGGGAAGCAGTATTAGAAAACCGATCCACCATCCACACAGTGAGAAATGTCAGTTACTTCAGGAAAGGAGAACGTAACAGAGATAAGACCTCCAGGCGGCCTACCCAGGCCACGGTCCCTCCCAGTGTGCAGACTGAAGGCTTCTACCAAGAGGGTAGTGCCTGGCTGGCTTAAGGGAAAGCGGAGACTAAAACACTTTAACCTAAAACTGTTTCAAGCAGTTTTGCACTAAGAGCGCTCTCATCCATGCTGACGTTTCTGGAAATAAAAACGAGCTACAGCAGGGCAGGTAACTGGGAAAATGTTAAGATGTAAAGCCAAGTCAACTTAAGCTTAAAATGTCGCACATACACACAGAAGAACCTCGGAGAGCTAAGCTACTTAAGATCAATCCTTGTGCAACAACTCAGGGTAAAAACAGAGCCAGCTGGGACGCCGAGGAAATCCCTGTGCTTGGTGGAGGGTGGCGGGGCCTGAAGGTGGTTGGGCCCAGCCTGCAAACCATCACCACTGAGCAAAGATCACAGGGAATGGGGCCTCACCCAGGGCTTCAACTTACAGCTTTGAACACAAAACTGGCACCCTTCGCTCCCTACAGACAACCACTCCGACTAGGAGTGGAGCAGAAGACTCACAGGGATCCACTAGAGAACGGGAACAGATCCAATTTATAACCAAGGTCCCTCCCAGTGAGCAGACTGCAGGCCCAGACAGGTGGTCAGGCCGGCCACCTCCAACGAAAATGCCTTGGGAAAAGCCAAAAGAGCGCTCTGCTAAGCACCACTGTCAACTCAAAGAAAAGAACTCCCTTTTAAGGAAGCTATTTAGCTTCAAGAGGCTGCTTTTCTGCCAGGATTTTCAAGTCCTCTGAACATAAGCCGAAGCACAGACTGCTGCACGTACGTCTGGATCCTGCCCCCACCCCCCGCCCTGCTCTGGAGCTTCGGCACCAGTTGTTGGCCAAAAATAAACACCATTCCTCAACCATATATGTCCACCAGCCCAGAGCCCGGGAGGAGGAGGAGGTAGGTCAGGTCCCCGGGCTCCCGCCACACTCAACGTGGCCGCTGCCCACCATGCACATCACCCAGCTCAACCGGGAGTGCCTGCTGCACCTCTTCTCCTTCCTGGACAAGGACAGCAGGAAGAGCCTGGCCAGGACCTGCCCCCAGCTCCAGGATGTGTTTGAGGACCCTGCACTCTGGCCCCTGCTGCACTTTCGTTCCCTCATGGAACTCAAGAAGGACAACTTCCTCCTGAGCCCGGCCCTCAGGAGCCTCTCCATCTGCTGGTACTCGAGCCGCGTGCAGGTGTGCAGCATTGAGGACTGGCTCAAGAGCGCCTTCCAGAGGAGCATCTGCAGCCGCCACGAGAGCCTGGTCAATGATTTCCTCTTCCAGGTGTGCGACAGGTAGGCCACCTCCTGAGCCGCGCTGGCTTTGCAGGGTCTGGCTCCTACAGCTCTAGGAAACTTGGGGCGGGGGGTGCGGGAGAAAGCAAATTACAAGACCAAGATCCCTCCATACTGGGGAGCCTCAAACTAGGCTCAAGGCAGACCGTCCCAGCCTGTCCCCCGCACAGTCCCGGGAGAAGGCATACAGTCACGGGCGGGGAGTTGTTCTCCTCTTAGCCTCCCAGGTCCTGGAGCTGCTTCTGCTGCCAACAGAAGACCTGGGCTTCAGCTGTCGCTGTCCTTCGGGCAGCTGTCCTCCCTAGCAGCCATTAAGAGCTCAGAGGGTCCAGCTGAGCATAGATTTTCAAGGTCAGGCCCTGGGAAAGGTTCCTAGATTCAGCAATCAGCTTACCCCTTCTCTCTTCCCCTAGCAAACAAACTCCAGGACTTGTGGAACGCAGCTAAGGAAGGACAACTAGGGTGCGCTGGGTTAGCTGCACCAAGCCAGACTCCAGGAGGAGCGGTGGTGATATTTAAGAATGGTTTCGTCATTAGAATATTACTAATCCCAACATACCCATAAGGGAGGTTGTTTTAGCCTAATTTTTTCAAATGAGCAAATCAAAGTTTTGAGAGGTCATGTGATTTACCCAGTCTAGGACTGCCAGATTTTAGAAAATAGAAACTCAAGACATCCAGTTAAATTTGAATTTTGAACAGACAATTTTTTGGCCTAAGTGTGTCCCAAATACATCCTGTGTTTGATCGGTCAGCTCTACCACAGGTAGCAAGGCTGAGCCACAGGGACCCCCATGGTCCCGGCCTCCCGCCTAGGACAGCCCATGCAGGCAGACTTCTGCTGCCAGCCTCGCTCAGAGCTTCAACTGACCACTCCTGTCCTGCCTTTGAAGAAAAGCACCTCTTGATTACTAACAAACCAGGCCCAGCCAGCTTGCTGCCACCTTGGTTTAATAGCTGTTTGCTGGCAGCGAGACAGGCATGGAAGGAAACAGAGTGGTGGCCCCGACTTGCCCTTTTTTTTTTTTTTTTTTTTTAAAGGCAGTCAGAAGAAAACAAGATGGACTTGGTTGGGCCCTGCCTGGATGAGGCCATTCTGATGGGTTTAACAAGGCCCCTGAATCAGACTGGAGTGATCTAGGTGGGAGGGGCAGGCCTGCTCTGAAGCTGTTCTATTCTTGCTGCAAGAGAATTTAATTTCCCATATCAGCAGGTGTGGAGTGGTCCTCTCATGTCACCATGTGGGTGCAGCAAGGGCCCGAGTGTCACAAAAAGAAAGCGCTTGGTGGTAAGGGTTCTGTGCCGAGTCTCCCAGTTCTACTACTGTCCAACCATGGGACCCAGACCAAATATTTAAATCCGACCTAATTTCTTCATCTGTAAAATAGGATGAATCACCTATCTCAAAGACTAAGAGGATTAAATGACACAGTAGCACTGGCCCACAGTAGGTACTGATAACATCCATGAAATCTGGTTCTTTTAGCCATCAGCTCTTGACAGCGAGATAGGAGAAGCAAAGGATGGCAGGGAAGGAGTCGGCTCTTTCTCTGGCTTGTTCTACATCAGGGATTATTCTAAAGGTTCTTAGAACAAAAAGGGACCACTCAACATTAAAGGCCTAATCGTCATAACCACCCCAGAGCTAATAATTTCTCCCACTTGACAAATGAGGACTAGCACAGTTCAGACATTTGTCCTGGGTCAGAGAGCAAATAAGTCACAGGCCAGTCACCTGAGCCCTCTGAGCCAGTTTCTTCATTCATAAAACAAAGTGCAAGGGGTTTGATTTGAAGACTGAAGAAGCCATATGAACTTAAGAACTGGGAAGATGGGATGGGCTGTGTGAAAGGTGCCCCTTCCCTAGGCACGAGAGAGCTGGGCTAGCCCAGGCAGGTGCAGTCAAGGGGTTAAGGAGGAAGCTGATGGGGAAAAGCTGATGGCTCCCTCTATAGAGAGCCAAGGCCCCTGCACACAAGACAGGCCCCTCTTGACCGCAAGCAATCTGATCCGGTGTGCTTCTAGCAAAAGGGAGTTACAGTTGACTACAGAAGGTCCTGTCCAGGCTCTTTACACCCCAAATTTTGACCTTCACTATTTTTATTATTCCCTCCCTGCTGTGCACTCACACACACAGAGGGAAACTAAAGCTCAGGGAGTGACTTAGCCGAGGTCACACCAAAATAAGCCAAATCCAACTTTGCTCAAGATCTTTTTACAAGTGGCCTGACTGTACCCATATCAGACCCGGTTCTAGCCACTGCCTACTTGACCTCTTCTAGGCTGGCATCCCAGACGGCATGCAAGAACTGTCCCAGTTAACTGAGCAGAGAAACCAGAGCTCTAGAACCCAGAACCAGGCATACTCAGAGCTGTGCCCTGACCCCAGCCTCGAGGGTTCAACTGTGACTGTCCCTAAGCCACCCCATAAGAAACCCTTGCTCCCATCTGACTGACCATCCTGCCAGGAGCATCTGGGCCTCAGCTTGAAGCCAGCCTGGAGTGGTCACCACGCATCTTTTCCCGCACCCCCACCCCCCAAAGCAACAGGCCCGGAGAGAACTAAGAACACCTAGAGTTGTCCTCCTGGACCCTGCACCCCATCTGCCCACAGCAGGACCAGTGGCGGCTCAGGAAGCTAAAAGCCCACGCAGACTGAGGTCTGGTGGAGAGGCAGAAAGAGTAGGGGAAAGGGGACAGAAACCCCGGTTCTGATCCAGGCCGCGTCATCGCTGGCAAGTTTCTTCAGCAGGCTAAGTCCGTTTCACTTCCTTGCCCACTATATACGGAGTCGTGCCACGAGTCCCAGGGCAGTTAGGGAGCTCCCGGATCCCGGAGCTCCAGGGCGGGGCGGATGCCAACCGTACCCGCCATCGGCCCCCACCCTGGGCCACCGCGATCTCTCCGCAGGTGCCCCAACCTGGCGTCCGTCACGCTTTCAGGCTGCGGCCACGTCACCGACGACTGCCTGGCGTACCTCCTGCGCTGCTGCCCGCGGCTGCGCGCGCTGCGTCTGGAGAACTGCGCGCGCGTCACCAACCTAACGCTGGCCGCCGTGGCGGCGCACGGGCGCGCGCTGCAGACGCTGCACGTGGACTTCTGCCGCAACGTGAGCGCGGCCGGCCTGCGCCGCTTGCGCGCCGCGTGCCCGCGCCTGGCGCTGCGTGCCGAGCACAGCGCAGCCATGATCCCCGACCAGCTTCCCAGCGCGTCGTGCACGGCTCTTCGCAAGCTGCTGCCGCGCTAGGCTGACCATGTCGGGGCAGGACACCCAGGCAAGGGCCCCGAGCAGAAAGAGCGACCTGGTTTCCAACCCCAGCCCCAACACTTCCCAGACTGTCGCCACATCTCTGAGCCTCAGTTTCCCTCTCTGCAGAATGGGGACGTTAATGCCTACCTCACATTACGGTTTTACGCACAGGAGTGCGAGATTAACCGGATGCTGGGAAAACACTCGGATAGCCCTCACTAAACACCAGCATCTGTCCCGACGCCCTTCCGCCCCGGGCCTCTCGCCACTCGAAGTCCACAGCAGGCGAGGGGCTCACACCATCCCCCGCGAATGACCGCTGTCTGTGGCCGAAATAACCGCCATGTGTAGGCGTGGCCACCCGGTAGGGCGCGGGCGCAGGCGCCGTGGGGACAGGAGGGGGGCGGGGGAGGCGACTCCGGCTGCCGGCCGCGCGCCGCACGCTCAGCCCGCGGCCGCCGGTGTTCCCCACGCTGTACCAGTGGGCGGGAGGAGGGGGAAAGCCGGGGTTCACCGCCGGAGACAGCCGCCGAGCCCGCCACCGCAGCCTTGCCATCCGCGCCTTGGCTTGGCGCCCGAGCCAGCCCGTACACATGATTCTAGACAATTCGCTGTTGGATGTGATTCTTAACATAAACCACATAGTTCTAATTTTCTACCGTTCTCGTATCACAAAGACAGAAGAAATCAATTGAAAAAACCCGAAGTAAAGATTAGAAAACAAAAGCAGCAGCCTGGTTAAGTCCTTTGATAATGAAACCGCGAGAAGCGCACACAAAGATTTTTACCTGCTGGATTTGCTCAACGTGGGCACACTCCAGGACTTCAATTTCGGAGCTTTAGTCACTGATGTCCCACCGATAGTCACCAAAGTATAGGCTCCCGGCCACCCAGAAGAACTTCCGGCCCCAGGTACACGGTGAAAACTTGAGTGAGAAGGGAAAGCAGGGAGCACAGCGGGATGGTGGGCCGTGGGCCATGCTCCAGTTCCAGCCCCAGCTCCGCCCATCGCCAGCTGGGACCCTTAAGTCACCTGAGACAGGTGTTTCTTGTCTGGGAAAGGGGATCTGGATCCCTACTCACGGGTTGCCCAATACTGGGAAGCCAGCAAGGAAAAAAAATTCCAATTTCGTGGTAGGAGAAGAGACAGTAAATTATTGGTATATGGGGGTGGCGGGGTGGGGGGTGGGGGTGTTGGTGCGGGGAGCACCAGGTAAGGGGCTAACTGGCAATTGCCGGTGAAGCTTTGGGGAGGGGAAAGGAACCTAAAAGGGGTTGATCAACGTGCCTCACCACATGCAGTGAGGGAGGGAGCTGAGCGGTATCTGGCAGGGAAACAGTCCAGGTGCAGGGAATAATAGCTCATGCAAAGGCTCCAAGCAGGAGCATGGCGAGTGAGTTAGGGGAGGCCAGGAGATCAGTATGGCTGGAGCAGGGTTAGTGAGGAGGAAAGGGGAGCAGGAAATATCAGAGAACTAGGCATGTGGGTGGCTGTAGAAGCCTCACAGGTTACTCTGAGCATGAAATGAGAGCAGGAGAGCACCCACCCCAACCTACCCCCCAGCAGAGAGGATTGTCAGGGGAAGGCCAGAGGAGCTGAAATTTCTCCAGGCAGAATCTGTGGGGTGGGGGGCAAGCAGCAGCCCACCCTACCCCAACCCCTCCAGGCCTGTTGGAGGCCTCACTTATGGCCCTAGACCCCTTTGTTGGGCCAGTGCTAGGCCCAGAAGCAGGTGGGTGTTGGCACTGAGGCCTGGCCTGGCATAATCCCTTCTCACCCCTGTGTGGGGAGAGCCAGCCCCCTCAGGCCGTCAGCTGCAGTGGAATGGGAGGACCCCCACTTTCTCTGGGTGATTTTCCAGTTTACCCACCATAGTTCCGGACTCAGGAAAGAGGCCTTGCAGGAATTTTATTTTGCCCCTACTAGTACTGCAAACAATGTTGAAAGAAAGCTTAGGCTTCCAGGGGGATAAATGTTTATTTAAAACAGCACCACTTAAACCCCAGGGCTTTGCTTTCATTATTTCTGATAAGTCTGTATTCCCAGCAGGTCCTGTTTGCCCTGAGTTGATGGTATAGTCTGGGGGACAACAGAACCCTAGTTTCTGACTCTCCTCTGACTGAGAGTCGGTCAGTCCTCTCCAAACCTCAGCTTTTAAATCCGTGTATTGGGATTGCTGGAGAATCTTGCTTACAGGGTCCTTTTAAGGATTAACAATGTCGTGTTTGTAAAGCCTTAGTCATTGCAAGTTCAGGTCAAATAGGTTAACCTGAGACCCCTTTCCCTTTCCCCATGGAAGCTCTTTTATAAATGAGGGCTAACTTCCCTGGTGAAGCCTCTGGCTCCCAATAAACCCCCACATACGGAGGCTCTAGCGATCACAGACCTAAAGCGGTGCTGATAGGCCATCCAGCACTGTTTCTAGAGCTTGAATCCAGCCCCGCCCCCTCCGGGGCGCTTTGGGTCCCTGAGCCAAGGGCCATCCAAGGTACACCCAGAAGGCAGGCCCTGATGAGACCCAGCGCTCTCCACTCTGCCTTCTGACAGGTGCTGTTCACATCACTCGGCACCGAGCAGAGCCCTGGACAGAACACAGAGCCCGGCTTCATCAGAGACCGTGCTCAAAGTCTTCTCTCGGATCCGAGGAGATCAAGGGGTGTCCCGTGCTTCATGAATCCACTGACTCATTCAACTGGGGTTGAAGGGAGTGTTGAGTGCTCTGCAGCTCTACCATCCATCACTTCTGACGGGTTATGACCTCTCAGATCCTTAGTTTATCACTAAAACAGGACCAGTACCCTCTCTGTAACACTCTGGTGAGATGATGTATAAATGTGCAGTGACTGGAAGGCTGGGGTAAGGAAAAGGGGTCCGCACATCCATGGGGGCCTAGAAAAGCCAAGTGCCTGGCAGAACCCACAAGGCCTAAGTACTGGGAAGAAGCAGGCTGGGTCCGTATGGGGGTGATCCAGGAACACTCAATGGAGGGCTGACCCCAGCTCCCACAGGGTCTAACTGTGGGTGGGGTGTTCCTTCCCGCAGGCACAGTGCAGCAAAGGCAGAGTCAGAAAGCCTGAGGCCTGGGGAAGCCAGGGCAGATGGGAGCCCGTGCTCCAAAGCCACTGGCGAATGGCTTGGACGTTACTGTGTCCTCGCAGCCTCTATTCAGTCTATAAACTTTCCCAGCTCCTGAATGCTCCTTTCATTCTGTGTCTGGCCAAGGCAGCCAGTGGCCACAGAGAGGAAGAGCTGGGAGCGGGTGCGGAACCTCAGCGCCAGGGCGGGACGGTGCTCCTGGGTGGAAGGCGGACAGCAGTCACCACACCACGCTGGGGAGCCTGCGCAGGAAGCTCAGTACCACATGCTCCTGGGTCAGGGGCTCTGAGTCACTCCTTGGGAGGCGGAGCCTGCTGGAGGGACACGGTGCCATGAGGCTTGTCTTACAGGGACACACTGGCCCGTTTCTGCTCAGGCTGATATTTGTGGAGGGGCACTAAGCTCCCTTGGGACTACTGTCGTTGGCAGGCGTGCGGACAGGAAGCCAGGGCTCCTAGCTCTAGCCTGTACATGCCCGTGATCCAGCACTTGCCCTCTCCTGACCTCAGATTCATGGTCTGAAAGAGGAGAGGTCACCTGACACCTTGGCTCTAGGGTTCCTCTAGCTCTAGGATTCCATGCCCAACACTTGCTTTTTGCTAAAACTAAATGCACCAGATGTGGGTTTCATCTGATGGCAGTGTTGGGCAAAGGCCACAAAACAGGAAGGCCCAGAACAAAGCTGTCCTTTTTTTTTTTTTTAAGGTGGGGGGTCCAAGTTTTCTGGGAGTTCTTTAAGGGTCATAAACATTGCAAGTATTTAACTGAATGATCCAGCAAACAAAAAAACTGCCCAAGCCTCCACAGAGGGGCTGAAAATGAACTAGGGAAAATAAATACCTGTGCCAGGCCCGTCGTTTGAGCGGGCTGCCAGGCTGACCCCGGCCCTGAAGCACACGGCAAGCAGCAGCCTGTGGTGGGAACTGGCTGTAGACCAAGACGCATGGCTCAGATGCCTTGCCCTCTTCCTGTTCCCACTCCCAGCAGCCAGCACCTTCACAGCTGCTTTCATGATGGTCCTTTATTCCAGAACCACACACTCACTCTGACACATCTGACAGGCACACTGGCCAGGGCCCTCAAGGGCTGGGTTCAAGCACCAAGAGTGTGACCCCTCCCCCAGCCCCCCGAACAACTCTGCACCATCCACCATTCAAGGCTACGAAAGCCACGCACTGGTTCTCATATTAATTCGCACATTCACTCGCTTGTTCTCGTGGTCGCCCATTCGTTCATGCTGAATGCCTACCTGCAACGGTGGTCCCTGCTGCACCCCTCGCCCTCCTGCAGAGACACGCTGTCAACTACCCTCTTCCTGAAGCCCACCACTGGCTCGTCACACGCAGCGCTGGAATCCCACTCCTCTGGTTAGCCTCCTCTTGGCCCAGTGGGGCTGCACCCCATACTAGGTATCCTGGGGCCACTCAGGACAGGCTCTCACTATCCGGTTACAGTCCAAACCCAGCTGCAGAGGAGGAGGAAGGGGTTGCTGAGGGGAGGGGGCACAGGGCTGATGCAAGGGCCCTGGGGTGAGGGAATGAAGTAGGACACCCAGGATGACAGAATAAACGAAAGGAGGGGCCTCCAGCTCCCAGCTCCCACTCGAGCTGCTCTGTCATCTCGAGACAAGCACAGCTCACTCTCAGTGTGAAGGAGTGCTTCTGATGGGCCAAACGCCGTCAGTGAGACTAGCTCGAAAGCTCATTCCTTCTCAGTCAGAAGCTCCACTGGAGTTAAGAAAAGCAGCCCACGCTCTGGTTCCTGAATTGGCTTTATTTCTCTGCATAAGGAACCCTGCACAGGCAATTCAAATTAAAACAAAATAAATATATGAATATTCATGTAAAACTGTCCTTTCTAATGAACAATTATACACAATGTACAATTTCATGTTCACTGGGTGGGTTTACAAAATGTACCATTCCCAACTAAAAATGCACCAAAATGGTTCCATGCAAACTTATCAAAAGTGACCAAAAATGTGGAGGGAAAAACCTGACTGAGAGCACTTTGTCTTTTTTTTTTGTACAATCACAGAAAAATAAAAACATCTAATTTCTTTGTTACATTTAGAGTAACTAAATGTGGCCACTGTTTATAATGTCGGTTTATGTTCCTAAACATCTATGTAGTTACCATAAAAGTGTGTCCACATGAAACTGGAAGTGAGCATTGCTGAGCAGTGGGGGGCGGCGGCCCCCGCGGTCAGTAGTCGGTGTCCGAGCCCTCGGCATTGTCCACGTTCCGCGAAAGCATGTAGTTGTCCATGTCGATGGAGCGGCAGTTGTTGATGGCGTAGCGCAGGCGCTCAGCCATGACCAGCTGGCTCGAGTAGGGGGGCAGCCGCAGCTGGAAGAAGCAGGTCTGTGAGGTAGGCAGACTGTCGTAAGGCTGTGGAGAGAGAGCCAGAGCTGTGACAGCAGCATCGGGGGTCCCAGGGTTGGGACCCGTAAGTTACCACTGTCCCCAAATCAGGAGCAGCACTTCTCCCAGCCTTCCAGATGGGCTCCACGGACTCGAGTGCAGGGCCGACTTGAGGGGAAGGAGACACTGGTGGAAGGAACGTGGGCTCTGGTGTCCCCAGCCGTGGAGGCTTCTGGTGACCATGCTTCCTTCTCTCCTCACCGCCCCCATAGCCCCATCTGCAAAGTGTGAGCAAGCTCTGGTGGGAGAACAGGCTTTGCACAGGGCCTGCCAGGGGACCACCAACGGAGCTCGCTCCCTTTCACCAGGAGGGTGCAGACCCGGAGCTGCTGCATGGAGCCCCCAACTGCCAATGAAATGGAAACAACACCTGGAAGGGCACCCCCGCATGCCTCCACCCTTCCCCTGTCCCTCCTAGCAGGCCTTCTGCATCCTCTGCCTACCCTGGCTGCCACACACAGCTCACACAAGGAAGGAGCAGTGAATTCAATCCTAGTCTGTCCATTAAATGCACAGTCATGCAGTCATTTAAAATGATAATCATGATGACTCGCAGCAGAACAGAAAAGTGCAGGTGCCTGGGTGGCTCAGGGCATTAAGCCTCTGCCTTCGGCTCAGGTCATGATCTCAGGGTCCTGGGATTGAGCCCCGCATCAGGCTCTCTGCTCAGCAGGAAGCCTGCTTCCCTGCCTACTTGTGACCTCTGTCTGTCAAATAAATAAATTAAATCTTAAAAAAAAAAAAAAAAAAAAAAAGGAACAGAAAAGTGCTCAGGACAGACTGAGCTAAATACAGCACACAAACTCAGGCATGCCACAGAGGTGGAAGGTGGAAGGGCAGCTACCGCAGCGGAGGGCATATGCTCTCTGGTCTTCCCCGAAAACTCCACAATCTCCCCCACTCTCCATACGACAGAAATGATAGTACATTTTTATATTTGAAGATAGGTTTTAAAAAGGTACTTGCCCTTTTTTTTCTTGCTCAACTCCTTGAAACCAGCCCTCCCCTTCTTCCTTGGAGCCCTATACCTGGTGAGCGCATTCCAAAGAGGTGGGAGATGGAGGGCCTGGAGGGCCTGGAAGGCCTAGAAGCCTTTCTGGGCTGGAGCCAGTGAGGACACAGAAAGCTCAAATGTAGGAAAACCACAACCAGCAAAGACACTGAAGGGCAATGTGAACAGGTGCCTCTGATTTGGAAGGTGGAGCAACGGGTCTAAAAGTCACAAAGGAGGGACCCACTGTGGTCAGTTTTCTGCAGGCTGAAAAACCTCAGGCAGGGGATTAGTGGTGGATTAACTCCTGGGATGGCAGGGGTAGCCTGGGACAGACAGAAGGCAAGGATTTTTTCCAGAGTTGAATAGAAGCAAACCATTGCCTCCACCCACCTCTCTCTGAAGCAACAAAACAGATTTACAACTGATAGTTTCTGGCAAGTCATGGAGAAAATTTATGGAAAGGCTCTTTTCATAGCCCTTCCTGTGCATGGCCTCTCCGGCAAGTCTAGCCCAGGAGTGGAGCCCAGGCGGGCAGCTTCAGGAGGCAGCAGGGGAGGGACAGCTCTGGCTGCGGCAACCTCCAGGAATAGCTACTGGAAAAACACCAGAAAGGCAGACACTGAAACTGGCAGGAAGGGTCCTTGTGCGAAGAGGCCCTACTTTCCTTACTGTTTCCAGAATAAACACCACGGGCCCTGCTCAGAGGACTGTCCAGCTCTTGGGCGGTTGGGGGAAGGAAAGAGAGAGAACACAAACACTTCTAACTTAATGCTGAGTTCAAGGGATGTACCAAGTGTCCTGGAGGTGGACGGAAGATCTAAGTCTGCCCTCAGAAATGGTCAGGGACAGCAGGAAAGCATCCATGAGGGCTTCCTGGAGGAGATGACATTGGTGTTGGGCCTAAAGGATGAGTATGCACTTGCCACACACAGATGGGAAGGAGTGTGAAGGAGAACTCACTAAAGCAGAGGGAATGGCCTACACGAAGGCACAGAATTTTAGAAACAGCGTGGTGTGTTGGGGAAAAAAGGTAAGCAGTCTGTTCTGGCCAGAACACGGTACGTGTTAAGAGGTGCTGTAGGAAAGCTGCGGCAGAGGCCAGACTGTGGAGATATTTAAGGCCACTGAAGCAGTTGGCATTTATTCTGGAATCAATGCCGGGAGCCCCTCCTGGTCTGAAAGGACAGTGACATGGTCAGATGCGTGCACAAGAAAGAGGACTCTGGCAGCAGCGTGCGTTTCAGGTTCTAAGCTCTTTTATCCCTCAGCCATCTGTCAGAATGGCAGCTGGGCTGCAGCTCTGCAGCTGGGGCTTTTCATCAGGCCACAAGGAAGCCGCCCCGCCTGCACAAGCAGCCACGGGGCACACGCACCACGTTCACGGTTAGGGTCTCCGTGGAAGCACACCAGACCACATCTGAGTGCACAAGTCACACGAAAAGGCACAGGAAGTAAGAGGCAGAGGCAGCAGGACAAGCCCTCTGGTAAGCTGAGCGCTCACGCAGGAAGCTGCTGGAGGATTTCTCAAAGGTTGCTGGTGGTAGGGCTTTTTTTCACTCAAGTTATATTATGTTTCTGAACAAGTTTTTCTGCTTGATTTTCTTTCAATCAGGAAACCTCAAACACTAAGCCTGAACTGGCAGGCCTACCCGAGGGTCACTGTGCGGCTTTCCCAGCTGGCGAAGCGGCGCGGAAGCAGCAGGAGACAGGATGGGGACAGCAGCGAAGCTTACTTACCCGATCGACCTTCATGATCTGAAACCTCTGAGAGATGTCCGCAGTGTTGGCCGGGAGGCGAGACCTTCCGGACACGAATCTCATGAAGAGCACGCGCTCCTCATTGGAGAAGTCCTCCAGTGTGCGCCAGAACCACTGCACCAGCTGGTGCTGCTCGTCTACCTCCCGGTAGCGCACCACCTTCTTCAGGACCTCCACGGAGATCTCGGGCATCCCACACACCATCTGCTCCAGCTGCTTGGCCGTGAGGAGCGACAGCAGTGGCACCGGAACGATCCAGGACATCCCTTCTCGGACGGCAGCCACCTGCTCCCAGGAGAGCTGTGCATCAGACACGCGTCTGCAGATGGGGCACCTCCCACCTGCTCCTCCGCCCCCCAAACCCTCGACCTGTCCCCCGGAACCCAAGGCGCACCTGGCCCACTTCCCTGGCCGCCAACTCTCTGTCCGAGCTCCTCCCTGCCTGTGGGACTTCTATGCTCCTTCCAGTCCCAGGTCAAGTCAATTGAGGAGCTTGCTTTCTGCTCCCACAAAACTCAGCCCGCCGCCCTAAGCCCCCACCCTTGGGGGTGCCAACCGCACTCACTCCTACCCCCCAGCACGCATGGCTGTGCAGTTACACTGGGCCCTGGGGGCTACTCTGTCTCCTCCTTAGGGTAAGATGCTCCTAGAGGATGTGTCTACCTTCTACTGTTTCTTGCACTCATATTTTTCTTTTGAAGAGTTATATCCTTCTGGTAAAACTTATTTGTGCTCATTGTAAAAAAAAAAAAAAAAGAAGTTAGAAAAGTACAAAGAAGAAAGTAAAACTAGCAAGTTTTTGGAGGAAGGCAGTAGGAAGGACAGAGCATTTCATCAGGAGACTTGGGGGTCTGAATCCCAGCTCCGTCTCTTCTTTTAATTTTCTCATCTGAGAAATGAGGCAAATGACTGCTGCTCACATGACTATGATGAGAATTTTCGATGCATGTCTGTGTGCCTTGCTGCTTCTGTTCTCTCCCAGCACAGTGCGGAGAGCATGTCAGCTGCGGAGTGCTGAGGGGGGCTGGAGGAAGAGCTCCCCACACAGTCTGTTTCAAAAACACCCCAAGGTCGCACAGCAACGTACATCCTACCACAGACTCATTCACTGCTGTCAAGATTTGTTCATAAATACTTCCTCACTCTTGGCCAACTCAGAACCACCAGTGATAATTAGCAAAAGGAAAAAACCAGAGGATCCAAGCAGGAGCCACACCTTGGGGAAGGCTCTGGGGCTGTGACTGGTACAAAGAAGTCCCACCCGGGGCTAGGGAACAGGACTGGCAATGAGGACCGTCTGGATGGGTATTAAAAGGAAGACCCCAGCCAAAGTTTGCCCAAACACAAGCTGCCGTGCCTGGTAGAATACAAACCAAAAGCTGTCTGGAAAAAAATGAGGCTGAGGTATGGGGCTGGCTGCTTGGCGGAGAACAAATGGGGACAGCTATGGGAAGAACACTGGGCTCTAAGAGAAGAGGAAGACGTGAAAGAGGAAAAAGGACTCCTTGCTGAGAAAGGAACAAAGCTACGGCCGAGCAGAGCATGACTGGCAGAGAGTGGAGGGGCAATCTGACCCTCAGAAGAGCCTAGACCCCACAGTTAAACCTGGTTTGGGACCCTGGCTTCGCCTTGGGCACATCACTTCACTTCTCTGCCTCAGTGCTTTCATCTGTGAAATGTGACAGTAATCCTTCTCTCACAGAGTAACTACAGGAAACACTGCACACGAGGCAGCCTGGCCCCACACCTGGCATGCAGAAGGTATTCAATGTATTTTTAGCCAGTTACTCACTGGGGATTAAAATTCTGAACAACTGGAGGCAAACCCTAAGGCCCGGCTGTGTGAACAGCACTGCCCACAAGACCTGCCCTCACTAAGGGATAACAGTTTTCTGACTGGACTTGGTCCAAAGCCAGAGTCAAAGGAACCAGAAAGGAAAGGCACAGAACATACACACTTCAAATGACTACACAGCCTTCGAGCCTCAGTCTAGCTCCCAAGAAGACCCTAGCACATTCTGCAAATAAAGTACTACTAAAGTGGCTTTTAAGGACTGTATAACCAAAAACCCATTTTTGGACAAAATGTTCATTTCTTTGGTCACTCATCACATTCTCATCATTTATTATTAAATGCTTACTACAACGTCAGCATAGAACAAGGATATTTAGGAGATACACACACACACACACAAAATATTTATGTAATATATGTAGCACACATGTATGTAATATACATAATAGAATGCATTCTTCACTCAGAGTCTTACAAGCTAATTGAAGAAACAAGATCTGAACTCTGTGGTCTAGTTCTTAGACCACAACATAGAAGTATTATGGTATCTTGAAAAATTTCTAAGTAACAAAAAAGATTTCTACCGGCTATGGACCTGGAGGAAAGCTGGTCTGCGGAGGAGAGGCATTTGCAGCTGGGGCCTGAAGGGACTGCAGCAGGAGTGGGGAAAGAGGCACTCACATGGGATCGCAAGACCAGTGTGAGGGGTTTATTCACATGGGCCCTGACTGACCCAACTGGAGTGGGGGACCCTGGGCTGGGGACAATAAGAGATGAAGACAAACAAAATGAAGGATGAGTGAGAAGGCAGGTGTAAAGGCCTGGGTGAGAGCTTGGCCTCAATCCAACCAGTGACCAATTTAGAGCTGTCCTAAGGCTTTGAGTAAGGAGACAGGAAACCCAGAGGTAAGGCCTGAAAAGTCTCTGAACAGGGGCTAAAAGGCAGATACAAATTAACTGACATGGTAGTTCATATACCCAAACTCAGCAGTAACCAGTAAGCTCTTGTTTGAAGACAACTGTAAACATTCATATGCATGTCCCAACGTTTCAGCTCACCTGTCGGTCCATCTCATGAAGTCGATATTCAATGGCCCTCTCCACATACTCCTTCCTGTTGGAAAATGTCAGTGGGATACTATTTCCACCAGGAATTATGGGAACCATCTTGCCATCAGCGCTCTGGCCAACAAAAGAATCAAGAGGAATCATCTAAGAAGAGGAAAAAAAATATTTTTACTAAAAAAATACCATACATTACACACAAATATAGCAAAACAGTAACAACATTAAGACTTCTAGGGATAGGGTGGAGCAGCCGGTTAAGCATCTGACTCTTGGTTTTAGCTCTGGTCTTGATCTCAGGGCCACAGGATCAAGCCCAGCCTCAGGCTCCACCCTCAGTGCCAAGTCTGCATGGGATTCTCTCTCTCCCTCTCCTAGCCCTGCCGCTGGTGTTTGCTCTCCATCTCCCCCTCCATCTCTCATATAAATAAATAAATCTTAAAAAAAAAAAAAGAATTTTAAGGATTAAAAATGAGGAATCGAGGTAGCTGATCATGCCACTTGGTCAGAAGGGAACGTGCTGACCCATCTGGCTATAGTTAACCATTTCTTTGTCCTCAAACCAGGTTCGATGAATTCTGGTCCCCCCCATGCCTCCCTCTCCAACTGGGTTCCCTTGCTTGTCCATTCATTCTAGCAGGCAGAGAGTAGACCAAAGAGGAAGGAGAGGAAGCTGGGTGCTGGTGCCAAATCTACCCATGAGCGGCTTTTGAACCTCTGCGGGTGAGCTGCTAGGGCAGCAATGGGACATGCTGTCAGTCAAACAGCAAGGGGAAGACCAGATCTGAATTTCCCACAGAAAAATTCTGGTCAATACCAGCAGAACACGGACTGGCCAAGATTTACCTCATGGAAACTGTCCTCGGTAATCCCACTGTCTTCAATGTGAAGAATGCTGTTGAGGGTCTGCACGTAGAGCAGATCCACCTCCTCCAGGTCTTCCAGGGTGAGTGGGACACAGCACAGCTGCTTCCACACCAGAGGGGCCAAGTGGAGGTCCAGAGGCTTCTTTGTGCGAATGGCAACCCCCATTAAAATGCCCAAGAACTTAAACTGCATTAAATGTTCATCAAGGCAGGCGGAGGGGTTAAAAAGAAACCTGCAAAATTAAAGGAAATTCTTCAAATAAAACTGACCTCATTTCTATTGGAAATAAGTTATCAGACAGCTACAGCATTAATCCAGATCTGGGCTGTTCAATGCGGTAGTCATTTGCCATATGTGGCTACTCAAATTAATTAAATAAAATTTAATGGAGTTCTTCAGCAACTCTAACCACATTCTGAGTGCCCAAGAGCCACATGTACCCAGTAGCTACTCTTTTGGACAGCACAGGAACCATATTTTGAGTTATTTTCAGAAGAGCCGTGAAAGAGGAACTGAATGGTCCATCTGTCCCTGAGTTAGCTGCTCCAGGACGCCCTATCTCCTAAAATCATTTCACTTTATCATTTACAAGTCCATGAAGCAGGATCAAAAATTTAAGGTTTGGGAAATTTAGGCATAACACAGAACTGCTAATACGAAGTGCTGTGACTTGACAGCATATCAAATCTTCCTGATGAGTTCTGATGTAGAAAATTCTTTGTGGGGAGGCCACGAGGGCCTTCAGAAACAGAAAATAAGTCAGGTTTCATTATCAAGTCTGGATTTCCCCTACCCCTCAATATTATCATTGAGTTGGTTCCATAATAGAGTCATGATAGAAGTGCTTCAGTTTCCTTATCTGTGAAAAGGGAGTAATAATAGTTCCCACTCCTTTGGGTTCTAATGAGGATTCGATGGGATAATATGTAAAAGCACTTCGAGCAGGGCCTGGCCCCCAGTAAGCACTCAATAAGTGAGCTATCATTATTATTGTAGATAGTCAAAAAGCACTTGATGACTGCCTCACCTATCCCGATTGTAGCCCACTTCTGCAGTGGCATTGGGAGAGGGTATAAGAAGGTCAACAATACCAGTTTCAAGTTCCTATAAAAGAAAGAACAGTTTTTTGAGAAATGACAATCAAATGCTATCTTTATAATTTTTGTGGTTTTAACTTAAAATGAAATTACAAACATTCCCCCCATGTAGAAAATATCCTGTAGTCTGCAGAACTGAGATAAGGAAGTCAATCCAGGGCAGGAGCTGGGGTATCTCTGAGCAGGGTACAGTGATATTCAATATCAAATAGACCCAGTGAATATTAGCTAAAAGTTGTTTTAGTCACAGAATTTATCAGAAAAATTCTGCTACTAGGCAAAGAGGGAAGGGTCAGAGCTGACCCGGAAGCAAACTTGCCACTTTAGATATCAAAATAAGAGCTGGTCCAAACTCTTAGTATTTGTTTTTCTAATTCCACTAGAGCCTGACAGTTCTACTTCATTCTAAAAGCACCAAAATTAATCAGAGCACATGGGTGGTCCTGGATTTGTCCATTACATAAATGTAAATATGTGTCATTACTGTTTCTTCTGCCTGTATTAGAGCAGGACAGTGAGTCACTGGTAGAGTCAGGCACTGACATTTATTTACTCAGTAAGGTATCTTCACACAGATGTCACAAACCCTTGCTATAATTCACTTATACATCGTTAACAGCATGATTTTTACGTAAGGCTCACAAATGCATCCTTGAGACATTCCTAAGAACGCGTCAGACAGTAGGCACTGGAAATGGTAGGACAGCCACCATCTGAACAAATGACTCAGCAAGGGGATACCGCATGAATATACCTGGCACATCTCTGTGATCGTGTCATCAAATACTCCCCCAGCGTCATCAGCCCCTTCTCCAACCAGCTTCACCTTCCACGCTCGTGAGGGCAGACGGAGGTCTGATGCATTCAGTTTAACTACTTGTCTTGCTATTTGGACAAAGATGGGCTTACACTTCCGCCCTCTTCAAAAAGAAAGGGAAAACAGAATGAAACACAACTCTAACTTCCCATCAGGGGGTGAATACGCTAGTTTAATAATAGCTGAGCAGTGGGCTAAGCCCACTGTGACCGCATTGGGAACTAGGCAGGCACCGTTACTCTCTTAGCTTACAACCCAGGAAGCGGGAGCTCACAGATTAGTCAGGAATCACATTCATCTAAACAAGCGCTGGCTAGCTAGTGAAACATGCACACACATGCTAACCTGGTTGATATCCTCTTTACAGTAATTTGAGGTCCATAGTTTTTGCCTTGAACCATGGTTTTTCCTATGGAGCGCACCATCGGGAGGGTGTAGACTCTTGGGGCTAACAGAGGCCGAAGCTGTCCCTGTACGATGCCCCACGTGCCAGCATTATAATGAGATGTACTGCTCTGTAACAGAGAGAGAGCTTATCACAGATGGCACAATTCAAGGCTTCCCAGAAAGAACACTTTTCACTTTCAGAACATAATTTTTTGGTTTAAAAGCATAAACCTGGATAGCAGTAACTATTGATAACTTTTAAAAAATATGTTTTTCTGATAAAATATACGACGATTATTTTCTAAAACTTGGAAAATGCAGAAAAGGACACACACACGTGTACACACTGAATCCCCGCAAGCTCCACGGTCACTCTCCCCGGTCTCCCTCCAGCTCTCTTCCACGTGTGCAGAGGGGCATTCCTCACATTATTGACAACACACTGTTTATGTGATGTTCTGCTGCTTTTCTCACTTAACTCTTTATCATCAACATTTCTCCTGCTAATTTACAAACAGTTTTTTTAACCTTCTGTTCAGTGCTGCACAGTATTCTGCTGCCTGGCTGATTATCTGTTTCTAACAATGATCTGTCAAATCTCTCACATGCCCCATGATGGGTTACCCAAGGATTTCTAACAGTTTTACAACTGAAACACATTTTGGCAGGCATGCCTACACATTATACAAGCAAACACAGCCAGCTTGCTTTCTTCCTAAATTACTAGACTGTTCTATAAAGACAATCAAATCAGCCACATTTACTTTCTCCCCCCATGGGACCCAGAAAGCTCATCTGTGAGACGATCAGGAAGTCTCTGCAATGTGTCAGACTCATTTACAGAGTCCTTGTCACAGTGGGGTGACACACCTGTGTGTGCCTAGATTTAGAAATCACATATTGGACTTTACAGAAAATACATGCTTTGCCATTCGTATTTCCTTGAGCTCCAGACAGACCAATACATAGAAGGGAGACTCCTCTGTGTCCAGCAGCATGATTACCAGTATCTGGCCTATCCCTAAACCAGCAGTAAAATGGAAATGGAACTGGTGCCTTTTCCACCTCTCTTGGGAGCTGAGAGCAAAAAGCATTAGCCATGGGCGAATACTGCAGGGGACCTGGTAAGCACGGGTAGTGCTCCAAACCCAACATGTTACCTGGTTGTTAGGGCTGAGGTTCAGGAGCCTCCAGGAAGAGTACATGAGGTCAGAGAAGTGGTAGAGCAGCCGGAGCCGGGCCCTCGCGGTGTGGATGCTCACCTCCCGGAGCGCCCCGTACTGGGGGGGCACTGCGTCAGGCAGGCCCAGCTGCAGAGGTACAGACACACCTACCCAAAGAGCAAGCAGATGCTTATAAAGGAGAATGTACTGCTTTCATTTTCAGTATTTTGAAAATTTTCAAACAGAGAGGTTGAGATAAGTATACAATGAACATTCATTCCACCACCTAAATTCTAGAATATTTGCCTATATTTGTTTCATCACGTGTTTATCAATTCCTCTCTCCATCAATTCATCTTTATGCTTTAATGCACATGTGTTATTTTTTAAGATATCTTGTTTTATTTATCATTATGGGAACTTTTTTTCTCCTTTAGTTTCCCATTTAACTATGGCACTTAAACAGTTCCTTCACAAAAGAACCAAAACAGGGGCACCTCGGTGGCTGAACCCATTAAGCGTCTGCCTTCAGTTCAAGTCATGATCCTAGGGTTCTGAGATCAACCCCCATAATCGGATCCCTGCTCAGCGGGAAGCCTGTTTCTCCCTCTGTCCCTCCGCCCCCCGCTCATGTTGTCTCTTTCATGCTCTCTTTTTCGAATGAATAAATAAAATCTTAAAAAAAACAAAAACAAAAAACCCAAATTCTTCCTTTTGTATTTGATAGCTGCCATCTTCATAAAATGTAGGATGTGAGCCAGGACCAGGTAGGCAATTCTGGAAAATGGGAATGGGCAACTCAGCAGTCACCTCCCACACTTCCTAGGGATCTGACAGAAAGTGACCGTGATGGAATGAAAGCTATGGGTGCATGATTCATGAAAGCTTTGTACTGCGAGAATAAGAGCTCTGTAGAAGCAAAGACTGTATTCATGGTTCCCCTCTTATTAAAAACATATAGAGTAAACCAACACTTGCCTTATTTGAGTTTCATGTAAATAAAGATTTGCACAGCTCAATTCCATTTATTTTACTCCCAATTGATTTCATTAATACTGTCAACAAAAGCTAACATTGATTAAGTATTTCTATGTGCTAAGCACTATTTTAAGCACATCACACAAATTCTTCATTTAATCCTATAGCTCTTTACAACAGGGGCTATTATCATCCCATTTTACAGATAAGGAAATGGAGTCTTAAGATCACACAGCTTGTAAGCGAAGCAGCGAGGATTCGACCTAGGCAACATGGCTCCGGAGTCTGGACCTTTAACCACCACACTGCAGAGCCTCTCTCCTGAAGTGGGAGTGAGATCTCTGTGAGATGAAGAGGACTCTGAGTATCAAAACGGACCATGGGTGAGCAGCACTGCTCATTCTGGACTCTACTAATCAGAAAACATCTCTTGCTTGTTTGGAATCTACTTGGTAGTCCTCATTTGCTCCCTAAGGGTATTTAAAAGAAAAAAAAATCTCTACAGTGAGTCTTCTCCAAGGACTTAAAAGCAGAAGTCAGCAAAAAGGGAAGAGAATGCTGAATTCCTAGGCACAAGGTTACTTCAAGGAAACTCTAGTTCCTGATACACCAGAGAATCGTATAAAGAAAGGGCTTAAGGGCCTGGCAGAGAAACAGCCCAAATGTAAAGAGATGGATAAGGAATGATAAATGCCCCACATCTGTGGGGATCCAATCTGGAGAGTACTCAGCAGAATGTGAAACACATAAATACACATTTTACTTTCTTTATATCCTTTTTTTTTTTTTTTTTTTAGAGATTTTATTTTAGTGAGAGAGAGAGCACAAGAGAAGGGGAGAGGCAGAGGGAGAAGCAGACCCCCTGCTGAACAGGGAGCCAGATGTGGGGCTCAATTCAGGAACCCTGGGATCACTATCTGACCCAAAGGCAGGCACTTTGACTGACTGAGCCACCCAGGCACCCCTTTATATCTTTCTGTAGTTCTGGGACTGCGTAATAAACACAAAGGTAGAAACTGCTTATCAGTCCTACTACATGCTGGAGTAAAATGGCAACATTTTCTTCTTTTTTTTTTTTTTTTTGCTGTGCCAACGCACAGACAACATCATGTTTCAAATGGTTAATTGCAGTGAAGAATCTGACAATTGGTCTCAGACCTTTGAATCTTTATTCCTAATACCAGGCCTTAGAAAACTATGATTCACCACTTCTTCTGTACATGAAAAAATACTTAGTTGCTGCTCTAAAATTATACATTTTTGCTTGCCTAAGTGATATGTTTTCTTCTTTTGGGGGTGCAGAGAGGAAGTGCTTTGTGATGAAGTCTGCAGGAGAATCACCTGCTATGAAAGGATTTACAGTGCTCGGAGCACCAAGAAGGCTTGGTTGTTGGGGGGCCTGGTGGTCTCAGCATGCCTGGATGCAGTGGGAAAGCAGCAAGCAGACAGCGTGGCTGGGGACCACAGAAAAAGAAGCTCTGAAAGAGAAGCTGCAGGAGCATGGATATCGCATCTCTCACCTGGTGCTCTTGGAGGGACAGGCGGCGCTGTCCAGGCAGCACTGTGGCAGCGGCCAGCTGAGATCTGCCGAACGTTTTTCCCTTGCAAAACTGTTACCAGGGTTGGTTCTCGAACGTGGTTGGTGTGGCCTAAGCCAAGCTTGTAATACATTACAAAAACAAAGAGTCAATTAAAAAGAGGAAGCAAGGAAGTCAAGATGATGCAATCTGCCTTACGTGGTAGGCAGATATAAATAAATATCTATACCAAGCAACAGCATCAAAATGAAATTAATTCTGATTTTCTCAATCAGAATAGTCCTCATAGCTCAGACTATCTCCTAAAAACTTGGCTGCAACAAGGCCATTCCAAAGCTAGAGTTAAGTCTTAATGATGGAACACATCCTTGGATTCCAATTCTAAAGAGGAAATAATTCTTAGAAAGTTAAAAAAGTAACAGAATCATCTATAGAACTTTTATTTTAAAACACAGATTTCCTTCTAACATGGTCGGCCAGGGTAACAATAAACAATTATAAAAGCGTACAGAGAAGGAGATTTTCATCTCCAGATCTCTGTTCTTAGGGTACGAGTGGAATACCCAGTGTTTGAGTGGCTAAGCACCTCAGTGTCATTAGGGAGGATCATGTCAAGTCCCTTCCAATGACCTCCCTAAGGTGTCTTCAGCAGCTACTCTCTTCTCATTAAGACCATGTGCAACTGCAAGGATGAGCAGCTTTCCCATCTGTTAACACAATGATGAGGTGACCACAGAGTCAAACTGAGGCTACCAGGAGTAACAATGGAGACCTTGAACTTGAGGGTCCCTGGCTCAGGGGGCAGACAGACCCAGAGAGGATTTATGGAGGAAGGGGATGTGGCTCTGCATCTGGAGGGCTGAAACCCACTGTAGCAACAGGCATCCCAGACATCTCCCACCCAAATTCCTCCCTACTTCAGATATAGGGTAGGCTGAACACATCAAATTCTTAAATCTTCTCTCAACCTCTCAGAGGCTCAGTTTATTCTTCTGTAGAATGGGGATGACAAGATTTCCTGCACAAACACAAATATCCTATCTACAACATACTGTGTACGGTACTATGTTCTATTATTAAATATAAAAGTATCGTTGTTTCATTCTTTCCATGTTGCAGATCAACTGATGCTCCCAGGGCCTAATCTCACAGACTACAGTTAATTAATCTCACAGATTACAGTAAAAACGATGATGATAGTAGCAAATACCTGTAAAGCGCTGCTTACTATGTGCTGGCCCTTAATGAGTGTAGACTTACATATACTCAGTTAATTCCCTTAATCACTTTGCTATACCATCAGATTTTTTTTTAAAACCATGGTATAATCCTTACTTGGCCACAATCGAGAGAGACATGAAAAACTGCGCTCACAAATCAATCTGTCCCATAGCAAAGTGATGTGTGTGAGGCATTGTGGTAAATCCTAGGAGTTTCCTAGCTTATCCCTTTCACAAATGAGGGACGCTGTCAGAATTCTAGAATATGAGAGGACAAGCAAGATAAATATTTACCTGCCCTTCTGAATTGCTCCCCCAGGCATATACATCTCCAGTTGATGCCAAAGCAAGTGTGTGCTCAGCTCCAACTGCCACATCTTCGATAATCACTCCAGACAGGACAGGGATCTGCTGTGGTCGATTGTGATTGCGAGCACGCCCCTCTGGCAAGCCTATCAAGCGATCTGAGAAAACAGTAAGAAGAAACTTATGGATGGGACACAACAGTCCTTTTGTTTTCTAATGAGTCATTTAACTCTTCTAGTGGAATGGCAATGACACATCTAATTCATTATGGTAAAAGCTGCCATTCTGGTAAGGTGTACTAGATCCTGAGTGAATGAAATCTGAAACAGCACCTTTGCAAAGTGTCACGGACTCCTATTCATAAAATAAATAAATCTAAAATTAGCAGCTTATTTCAAACCAAGAGACACTTCAGTATCCTCCTATTTGAGAGGATGGCACATAGTTAAGAAAGACTCTATGGTTCTTACATTCTAAGAAAAGACATCACTCAACTTCTCTTGTCCTAAAACTTCTAGCCAACTTCTCCCTTTATCTTTGTTGCTAAACTTCTAGAAATTACAGGCCAGCCCCACAGGGGCTCTTGCCCCATGGCCTCTAGAACTGTTTGGCATGGCCACCTTCTGCAGTCTACCTTCCACTCTCACTACTGCACTGAGGCTATAATCTCAAAAGCCATGAGTAGCCCCTAACTGCCTATGGCAGGAGCCTCTTCTAAGGCTCTGACCCCAAGAACCCCACATAACCTTTTACTGACCTGGCCTCAGTGCCTCCTATCCTGCAGAGACTCTGTACTACCCTGGTTCACTGGCAACCTCTTTCACCACTCCTTTCAAAGCCAATTCCCCTGAGTCCTCTTTCTGTGCTTACTGGCCTTCTACTCATACCCCCAGAGTTCTATGCACTTTTTTTTTTTTTAATAAACATATATTTTTTTCCCCAGGGGTACAGGTCTGTGAATCGCCAGGTTTACACACTTCACAGCACTCACCATAGCACATATCCTCCCCAATGTCCATAACCCCACCCCCCCACCCCCCTCCCCCCCTGCAACCCTCAGTTTGTTTTGTGAGATTAAGAGTCACTTATGGTTTATCTCCCTCCCAATCCCATCTTGCTTCATTTACTCTTCTCCTACCCCCTTAACCCCCCATGTTGCATCTCCTCTCCCTCATATCAGGGAGATCATAGGATAGTTGTCTTTCTCCGATTGACTTATTTCACTAAGCATGATACCCTCCAGTTCCATCCACGTCGTCGCAAATGGCAAGATTTCATTTCTTTTGATGGCTGCATAGTATTCCATTGTGTATATATACCACATCTTCTTTATCCATTCGTCTGTTGATGGACATCTAGGTTCTTTCCATAGTTTGGCTACTGTAGACATTGCTGCTATAAACATTCGGGTGCACGTGCCCCTTCGGATCACTACGTTTGTATCTTTAGGGTAAATACCCAGCAGTGCAATTGCTGGGTCACAGGGTAGCTCTATTTTCAACATTTTGAGGAACCTCCATGCTGTTTTCCAGAGTGGTTGCACCAGCTTGCATTCCCACCAACAGTGTAGGAGGGTTCCCCTTTCTCCGCATCCTCGCCAGCATCTGTCATTTCCTGACTTGTTAATTTTAGCCATTCTGACTGGTGTGAGGTGGTATCTCATTGTGGTTTTGATTTGTATTTCCCTGATGCTGAGTGATATGGAGCACTTTTTCATGTGTCTGTTGGCCATCTGGATGTCTTCTTTGCAGAAATGTCTGTTCATGTCTTCTGCCCATTTCTTGATTGGATTATTTGTTCTTTGGGTTTTGAGTTTGCTAATTTCTTTATAGATTCTGGACACTAGCCCTTTATCTGATATGTCGTTTGCAAATATCTTCTCCCATTCTGTCAGTTGTCTTTTGGTTTTGTTAACTGTTTCCTTTGCTGTGCAAAAGCTTTTGATCTTGATAAAATCCCAATAGTTCATTTTTGCCCTTGCTTCCCTTGCCTTTGGCGATGTTCCTAGGAAGATGTTGCTGTGGCTGAGGTCGAAGAGGTTGCTGCCTGTGTTCTCCTCAAGGATTTGGATGGATTCCTTTCTCACATTGAGGTCCTTCATCCATTTTGAGTCTATTTTCGTGTGTGGTGTAAGGAAATGATCCAATTTCATTTTTCTGCATGTGACTGTCCTATTTTCCCAACACCATTTATTGAAGAGGCTGTCTTTTTTCCATTGGACATTCTTTCCTGCTTTGTCGAAGATTAGTTGACCATAGAGTTGAGGGTCTATTTCTGGGCTCTCTATTCTGTTCCATTGATCTATGTGTCTGTTTTTGTGCCAGTACCATGCTGTCTTGATGATGACAGCTTTGTAATAAGAGCTTGAAGTCCAGAATTGTGATGCCACCAACTTTGGCTTTCTTTTTCAATATTCCTTTGGCTATTCGTGGTCTTTTCTGGTTCCATATAAATTTTAGGATTATTTGTTCCATTTCTTTGAAAAAAAATGGATGGTACTTTGATAGGAATTGCATTAAATGTGTAGACTGCTTTAGGTAGCATAGACATTTTCACAATATTTATTCTTCCAATCCAGGAGCATGGAACATTTTTCCATTTCTTTGTGTCTTCCTCAATTGCTTTCATGAGTACTTTATAGTTTTCTGTGTATAGATTCTTAGCCTCTTTGGTTAGGTTTATTCCTAGGTATCTTACAGTTTTGGGTGCAATTGTAAATGGGATGGACTCCTTAATTTCTCTTTCTTCTGTCTTGTTGTTCGTGTAGAGAAATGCGACTGATTTCTGTGCATTGATTTTATATCCTGACACTTTACTGAATTCCTGTACAAGTTCTAGCAGTTCTGGAGTAGAATCTTTTGGGTTTTCCACATATAGTATCATATCATCTGCGAAGAATGATAGTTTGACTTCTTCTTTGCCGATTTGGATGCCTTTAATTTCTTTTTGTTGTCTGATTGCTGAGGCTAGGACTTCTAGTACTATGTTGAATAGCAGTGGTGATAACGGACATCCCTGCCATGTTCCTGACCTTATAGGAAAAGCTTTCAGTTTTTGTCCATTGAGAATGATATTTGCGGTGGGTTTTTCATAGATGGCTTTGATAATATTGAGGTATGTGCCCTCTATCCCTACACTTTGAAGAGTTTTGATCAGGAAGGGATGCTGTACTTTGTCAAATGCTTTTTCAGCATCTATGGAGAGTATCATATGGTTCCTGTTTTTTCTTTTATTAATGTGTTGTATCACATTGATTGATTTGCGGATGTTGAACCAACCTTGCAGCCCTGGAATAAATCCCACTTGGTCGTGGTGAATAATCCTTTAATGGACTGTTGAATCCTATTGGCTAGTATTTTGGTGAGAATTTTTGCATCTGTGTTCATCAAGGATATTGGTCTGTAGTTCTCTTTTTTGATGGGATCCTTGTCTGGTTTTGGGATCAAGGTGATGCTGGCCTCATAAAATGAGTTTGGAAGTTTTCCTTCCATTTCTATTTTTTGGAACAGTTTCAGGAGAATAGGAATTAGTTCTTCTTTAAATGTTTGGTAGAATTCCCCCGGGAAGCCCTCTGGTCCTGGGCTTTTGTTTGTTTGGAGATTTTTGATGACTGTTTCGATCTCCTTACTGGTTATGGGTCTGTTCAGGCTTTCTATTTCTTCCTGGTTCAGTTGTGGTAGTTTATATGTCTCTAGGAATGCATCCATTTCTTCCAGATTGTCAAATCTGTTGGCATAGAGTTGCTCATAATATGTTCTTATAATTGTCTCTATTTCTTTGGTGTTAGTTGTGATCTCTCCTCTTTCATTCATGATTTTATTTATTTGGGTCCTTTCTCTTTTCTTTTTGATGAGTCTGGCCAGGGGTTTATCAATCTTATTAATTCTTTCAAAGAACCAGCTCCTAGTTTCGTTGATTTGTTCTATTGTTTTTTTGGTTTCTATTTCATTGATTTCTGCTCTGATCTTTATGATTTCTCTTCTCCTGCTGGGTTTAGGGTTTCTTTCTTGTTCTTTCTCCAGCTCCTTTAGGTGTAGGGTTAGGTTGTGTACCTGAGACCTTTCTTGTTTCTTGAGAAAGGCTTGTACCGCTATATATTTTCCTCTCAGGACTGCCTTTGTTGTGTCCCACAGATTTTGAACCATTGTATTTTCATTATCATTTGTTTCCATGACTTTTTTCAATTCTTCTTTAATTTCTTCGTTGACCCATTCATTCTTTAGAAGGATGCTGTTTAGTCTCCATGTATTTGGGTTCTTTCCAAATTTCCTCTTGTGATTGAGTTCTAGCTTCAGAGCATTGTGGTCTGAAAATATGCAGGGAATGATCCCAATCTTTTGATACCGGTTGAGAGCTGATTTAGGACCGAGAATGTGATCTATTCTGGAGAATGTTCCATGTGCACTAGAGAAGAATGTGTATTCTGTTGCTTTGGGATGAAATGTTCTGAATATATCTGTGATATCCATCTGGTCCAGTGTGTCATTTAAGGCCTTTATTTCCTTGTTGATCTTTTGCTTGGATGATCTGTCCATTTTAGTGAGGGGAGTGTTAAAGTCCCCTACTATTATTGTATTATTGTTGATGTATTTCTTTGATTTTGTTATTAATTGGTTTATATAGTTGGCTGCTCCCACGTTAGGGGCATAGATATTTACAATTGTTAGATCTTCTTGTTGGACAGATCCTTTGAGTATGATATAGTGTCCTTCCTCATCTCTTATTATAGTCTTTGGCTTAAAATCTAATTGATCTGATATAAGGATTATGCACTTCTTTTTTATTCTACACTCTCTCCCTGAGTTTCTTAGGGCCTATTAACATGGTTTTAAATACTAACATTATGCAAATCTAAATCTCTATAACCAATCTCTTTGGAATTCCAGATCCAAATCCCCAATAACTTGCTAGACATCTCCATACATACATCTAGGGTATATGGCCCCAATTCAATAGGACCAAAACTAAGTTCCTTACCTAGTTCCCCCAAACCAGCTCCCTGTTCTCAGTTAGTGACATCATTATTCTTCCAAGACTAGAAACTTTACTCATGACTTATTTCTTTCCCTTCCTCATACCTGCTTTACAGACTTCTCAGTCACTACAACTTGCCACGAAGTTCTACTTAAGAAGGTGAGTATATTACCAGGGAATCACACTGTGGATGCTTGGGTTAGGAATGCACTCAAGATCTGAACCTGAATGCCTATGACTTCCCAAGATCCAAACCTCCATTCCCTAGAAGGGCTGGGGAATTAGATAGAGTCCAGAGGAGCCCCGGTCATCAAGAAGTTCTTATGTCAGCACAGTTGTAGGCAGCAGAAAGGAGGATGGAAAGGGCTTTGGCAGGGACTCTTCTAGCACGAGCAAGGGCTTGGGCAAGAAAGGCCATCAGTGGGGAAGAGAGTTTGTCCTTATGACAAAGTTTATGAAAAAGGAGAACAGTAGCTAGTGAATGAAGGTCATAGTGGCCATTCATCACCCAGAACAACAACAACAAAAAAACTATTTACAGCACTTTCTCTAAAACTGGAAGGCAAATGTTTATACAAAATAAACATTGTAATGCCTAGAAAATGCCTTACCTTGACCAAAGGTATACACATGACCATCTTTGGTCAATGCAACAGAAAACTGAGTTCCACAAGCGACCTTTTTTATTCCAATTCCACAAAGGACATCAACTTTCTGCAAAATAAAAGTGTAAGGCACATACTTTAAAAAGGAAAATAAAAGCACTTTTGAAGTTGCCCACTGGCATGTATAAACTCAAGGACTAACTTCTAATACAAATAATACTTGTCACCTAAGTGTTTCCACCCAAATCCACACTCCTAAATGTTAATTTTCTCACATTGCTCTATGAATTACCTGAATTTGTGGTGGGGGGGGTGTTGGGGAGGGGCATTTGACTAAAACCCCCAGGACCTCATGTGAGTGGAATCATTGCTCTGTGCAACAGAGACCAAAGAGAATCCTGGAGCCTTTTAAACAATACTATGAGACCATGTAAAGCCATGGGCTGCTCCCAGTTAGACTTTTTTACTTTCAGAGGTGATAATAACGGCCTTGTATGTGCCCCAGAGATGGTTTCCTGGCTTTCCACGTCCCTAGCTAAATATTCACCAGTCTAGTTATCAAAATAGTACAGATTATTTATGATAGGGTATCTGGAGTTGAATATACATTAAATATTTGTAAATCAAACTGCTTGTTAAGTGTGTTAGGAAAATCCACGGAAAGAACTGCAAAGACAGTCTTCTGCAGAGCCAAGAAACCTTCTGTAATGTGAATATTAGTTTCTAACTTATTATTTCCTATATTTCCTTTTTATTATTTTTTAAACAGAGGAACATATCTGTACAAATTAGGCGTAATAATCAGCTAAAATGGCAGATGCAAGCAGAAGGATATAAAAGATTGTTTGAGGTTCCCTCCCTCAGGCACCCTGGAGACATGTCTGTAACTATTTCTTCTCTACATGGGAGATAGTCCTACACTGTTCAGTCTGTTTTTGGGGACAAAGGCTTATTATCCTTACACAGTTTTTACATCCAGTTTAGCAATTAATGGCTTATTTAAAATCAAGATCTAGAATGCTGGACATTTAAAAGTAAGCAACAGAAGCTTCTGAACTTCATTATCAATTACTAAAATGTTAAAGATAAATTATTTCCAACTAAAAAGAGGCACTGACATAGATGAATACCACACTGTCTGAAACCCTAGAATAAAGACGATACTGACCTGAGGGGAAGATTTTGCAGTGGAATTTCCTAAGCCGAGTTTTCCATAGTCCCCATCTCCAAAAGCCCACACCATGGAGCCATCCGCTGATACTGCCAAAGTGTGATTTAAGCCACATGCTACCTAAAGAAAGAATAGGGTATTCAGTCAGGCAAAATGAGAGCACCTAAACCATATACCTGTTTCTGGGATTCTTTTTTCCCATTTCAGTGAAAAACTTGGCTACATATATTTTCATTTTAATTTCAAGGGCCTTCTGCATATGTTAAAAAAATGTGCCAATAAGAAAAAATTGCTAATGTCCACAAACGAGAAAATAACTTTTTTCTCTGATGTGAAATCCTTCAACTATCTGTGGCTAACTTAGAATCAGAGGGCATAAAACAGGAAGGTATGCAATGAGTCAAAAAATACATCAGAGACAGCCTAAGGAATGATATAGAAAATGATAAAAACATCTCCTTGTTAAGAGGTGATCTCAATGTATACAAGATAAGTACTACTTCAGAGCAGCAGTACCAATGATGCCGCAATTCAGACATCTACTTCCAGACTACCAGACAGCAGTCACAAAAATCTGTATGGTTCAAAGATTTTATATCAAGTTGTATTATGGAAGGGGTTGTAAAATATTTGCATCCTGAATTAATGCTTTCATTTGTCAAATATAACTTGAAATATGAATTTTCATATTGGAAAAAAAAAATCACAAAAAATGATCAAGTAGGCCAAACAAAATGTACATGAGCTTAAGCACAACTGGTGATTCTAGTCTTATTTAAAGGACAGTGTCTCAGTGTAATAGAGGAAAAAGAAACTACGAGCAGATGGAACATATTATTTATTTCATGCCTGTCCAATCTGATATCCCTCCAGTGCAGTCACTCTCTCTGGAAGTTTTTTGTTAGAGGTGTTTCCAAGACCCAAACGACCGTAGTCACCATTGCCAAAAGTGAACAGTTTGCCGTCTGAAGTTACCACTGCTGAGTGCTTGAAGCCACAAGACATCTACAGACAGAACCAAGGAGAAGAAAAAAATTTAAGAAGAGGGCACACCAAGAAAGAACAAAATCAGTCATTTTTGGTCATTAATATGGTAATAAACTTCACTGACAACTCAGCACCTTCAAGACCAGTATGTCCTACCTGCCCAAGTGGCCCTCCTGCTTCCCCAAGCCTGACGTCCTCATCATCCTCAGGAAGACCAAGCTAACCAGCCTACCTTAGACGAACTGCTGCTATGCTTTAGCTGTGTACAGATGACCTAAACCACATGCGAGAGTAAATGGGGAAATCCTCTGTGATCTCTCCGGTGCTATGCAATTTTATAATTATCATCCAAGATCACTAGTCAATTTTCCAGAATATGGACATGAACTCAACACTTGTAACAATAATGATAAATGTTAAGCTCTGCATTCAACCTATCACTGTATCAAGGACTACACAGCAGGAGCTAAAGCCTATTGTGTTTCTTCCAAGTACCTGAAGTATGCTTGGGCCCAGCTTGGGCCAACCAGCTAGCTCAGGAAAAGGGAGTCTGTCTTATTACCAAAGTCCATTCAAACTTCTAATAAATTCAAGGATGAACAGCCAAAAACAGTGGATCTCTTGTAATAACTCAAAATACATTTTTACTATTATTTCCCGTTACCTAAATTTGAGAACGCTATTCAACAACTAGTATGTTTATCTTCAAAGGCAAACTGATCCACATCCTGTCTGACCTGCACCACTTCTTCTCCTTGTAAGGCCTCGATCTGCCTGGGGCGCCGCTGTCTGTCGCTATTCCCGTGGCCGAGTTTGCCATAATCACCATCTCCCCAGCTAAAGACCTCTCCACTTTCAGTCAGGGCCATTGAGTGCCCATCAGAACCACAAGAAGTCACCAGCTGGGTCACCACAAATCCTGGAACAGAGCAGAAAACCAACAAGCGTCACTGGATGTAAAACTCTTCACTTGCAGCTGCTACAGAATACTCTTACCATGGAAAAAACTCTTTACTACATAAAGAAAAATAGTGTCTTTAATTTTAAAGCAAATTTGAAGCCATAACCTAGTAAACTGGGAGCAGTCACATAAAATGATAACGAGGAAGAAAAGGAGGGTTGACGGGAACAGTTTTAGTCACCAAGGCCTATGTTCTAGCCACTCCTAGAAATGCTTTACCTGGAATGTCTCCTTTTTTACTTTCACATAGAACATATGAGGCAGATATTATCATCACCAATTTACAAACGGGTTAACTGAGTCACAAAGAAGTCTAGTCTAGCTTGTGCAAGGTCCTAGAGGCTGGATGCAGTAGTTCTAGATAGGAACCCTGAAATCCCATCCCCAATGCTGTGCTCTGGGAGGAAGAGATCTCAAGAGAACTCAGACCTATTTCAGAATTGGTTCTAAACACATCATTACTTGTATGCTTTTACTTAAAAAAAAAAACCCTCTTTGCTCTCTTTGAGGGCTTTGGAGTAGTCACTAAAGTTGACGTAAGAAACAAGCCGGGAGCTCCTGCAGTGGATTCTCCAGATGTAGTCTTTTTCCCAGTCAGAGAACGCTGTAAAGTTTTTGGTACATTTGCAGATTTCCATATAAATTGGTTTTTACTTTTTAGGAAATACATGCATGATTATTACTGCTATTAGTGGTTGCCTAATTTACAGTTCTACAATTTTAAAGAATTTGTTTAAAATTTTCAGTAGGTCTAAAAATAGTTATTTATAACACTGAATTCTAGCACTGCCATGATAAATAGCTTGCAAAATAACATAGCTTAAAATAGGGAAATCTATAAGAATCTAAAGAAGTGAAAACCCTCTATGACTTTACCTAGCAAAGGTTTGAGATGAGTTGCAACATAAGTTAACATTCCTATAGTTAGGCCATAGTTTCTGATCAGCTTTTAACGGAGGATAATTTTACCTTGTAGGGCTGAAATAACTGTCAGCACATGAAGGTCATCTGAATTTCCTTGTCCCAATCTGCCATAACTTCCTTCCCCACAAGCCAACACTGTGCCATTGGCCTGGATGACAAAGGTACAATTCTGACCACATATCACCTGGTATAAAAACACACAAACAAATTATCTTTTATCATATAGCTTTACCACTTAAAATGATTCTATGTATACCTAAGATACCTTTAATTCTTCTATCCTGTCACTAAAGAGGATGGGTTGATATTAAGTATGGGGTTCCTACAAACTCTTGATTATTATAAAACTGCTTAACAAAGATGTATGAGGTGCACTGAACTATTTAAAATCATTTAGAACTATCTTATCTTCAGGGATTTCAGCCTATTGTGCAGTTTATCTATTTATTTTGAAGATGTTCAGAGAGAGAGAAGGAGAGAATATGGAGCAAACTCTTCACTGAGTGTGGAGTCCAACATAGGGCTCAATGTCACAACCCTGAGACCATGACCAGAGCTGAAATCAAGAGTTGGACACTTAAGTGCCCCACCCAGGTGCCACAATTGTGCAGAGTTTATTTACTTATTTATTTTTTAAAGATTATTTGTCAGAGAGAGAGAGAGAACAGGGAGAGTGGCAGACAGAAGAAGAAGCAAGGAGCCCAATGCAGAACTCAAACCCAGGACCCTGTGATCATGGCCTGAGCCAAAGGCAGACGCTTAACTGACTGAACTACCCAGGCATCCCACAGAGTTTAAATAATAACATTAACAACAAAACAAAAAAAAAAAAAGAGGAAAGGGTGAGGAGAAACATTGAAGACTGGCTAGAAATCCATCAAGAAGCAGAAAGCTGAGGGGATATACACAAGAAAGAGTAGTGCACCCTGGAACTTACTAAGGCAGAGAAGAATGGAAGAGAAAGCAGTGGCCTGAGAAAGGGTTTGGGAATATGCTACCACGATTATTAGAAGAGGAGAGGGGAGTCAATGAAATCTAGCTAAAGATTCCTGTAAGTTAATAACCACAAAACAGAATCAATAATTAGGAGTGTGTTAACTTCTATAAATATGTACTAGGCAGAGGCCTAATCATGATGTTAATTCATTACACTTGAAAGCAAGAAAAAATTAAAAAAACTTATTAACAAAATTTAAGGCTGATAAAAACCCTAGAAGCTTTTATTTAGAAGGTATACATCATGACTTTGTTTAGTTATTCCCCACAACAGATTACACAATGGATACACATAACCTGACAACAAGGAAATCAGAACTGTTAGAGTTCTCAAGTTTCTTCCTCACTTCTTTACCCTGTTAGTTACCTGTTGGGCCTGTGAGAATGAGGGAGCTGCTGCAGGGACCATTACATTTCTTCCCGCTTCTGCCAACTGTCCATGCCTGCCAGCACCCCACAGGTAGACATCACATTTACCTCCCAGATGCCAGTCCTAGAAAACCATAATCATCTCAAAATTAGATTCAACCATTCATTCAAACAAACATGAGCTAGCCTCTAAGAGACACCAGGTTACAAACAAATAAGCATTTAGTATCAGAAGATTTAATGGAGAACCACCATATAGATAGTTATCTTCACTGACCTCAGGTCTGGAAGTTGCCCAAGACATAATTTGTTCATCCATGCCATTAATCCATTTACTGTTATCCTGCAAGACACAACAAACATCAGGATGAATCTTGGTTATCAAGATTTATCTTTTTTTTTATTTTTAAAGATTTTATTTATTTATTTGACAGAGAGAGAACTCACAAGGAGGCAAAGAGGCAGGCAGAGAGAGAGGGGGAAGCAGGCTCCCTGCCAAGCAGAGAGCCCAATGCGGGGGTCGATCCCAGGACCCTGAGATCATGACCTGAGCCAAAGGCAGAGGCTTAACCCACTGAGCCACCCAGGTGCCCCAAGATTTACCTGTTTTTTTAGGGAAAAAAAAAAAAAAATAGCCCCTCCAACATGGGGCCTGAACTCAAGACCCTGAGATTAAGACCTGAGCTGAGATCAAAAGCTGGATATTTAATGGACCAAGTTACCCAAGTGCCCCAAGATTTATGTTATTAATTAACAACTAAGTCTTCTTTACATAAAAGAACCTAGTAAATCCTATAAGAAAATTTTATAATACTATAAAAAATTAAGAGTTTTATAATCATGCCAAATGACTATGCATTATTAATATTTCCCTTTATCATAAACACTTTATGATCAACTATCACCATCACATTGGTGATTCAAAATTAACCATTTAGGTTTTCTGAGCACCAACAGGTACAAGGTCATGTGCAGGAGGCACCATCCCCGTGAACTCACTATATAGCAACAGGCAGGTCAATTCATCTTTCTAGGCTTCAATTTCCTCATCTAGAAAATGACAGATTTGGAGCAAATAGGCTCAGAAGGACACAGCTATTTATTTTTTAAGATTTTATTTATTTATTTAAGAGAGAGAGTACATGAGAGAGTGCAAGTGGTGGGGGTGGGCAGAGGGAGAGAGAGAAGCAGACTCCTCATTGAGCAGGGAGCCCGATGCGGGGCTCGATTCCAGGACCCCGAGACCATGACCCGGAGTCAAACATAGACGCTTAACTGACTAAGCCATCCAGGTGCCCCAGAAGGACACTTCTTAATTAAAATCGTATTCTGCCGGGGTTGGGCTCCCTGCTCAGCAAAAAGGCTGCTTCTCCCTCTCTTCCCTGCTCGTGCTCCCTTTACCTCTGTTTCTCTCTCTCTCAGATAAATAAAACCTTCAAAAAATAAATAAAACCTAAAAAAAATTTTTAAATAAAACTATATTTTATAACTAATTTCCCTCCATTCATATTTGTTTTGTATCTGTATCTTTGTATTCAAATGTTTGTATATGTAAATCTTAACTAAATAGGTTGTTAGATCAAGCACTGGCCTGCTCTGTCCACACAGGCATCTCATCTACATCACACTTTCTACATCTGGACATTCCCAAATACAATCAAAGAAATGACAACTGGAATGCTCTTCTGTATTCTAATTTTGTGGTGATTAAAACATGATCAAAGTGTCAAAAATAATTTAGAATCTATATGGGAAATAAACCCCCCAGATGACCCAGGAAAAGATGTCAAAATATGGATAAGTCAGGTACCAAACAAGGAACTTATGGACAAAAGGGAAGAAAATACAGGACTATGTCATGGAAAGCCAACAAGTTTACAGGAGCTCCACAGTTCTCGTATAAACAATCTTTGTCACCATAGGGGGCTGCCATAAGACTGAAAGTGGCTGACTACCTGAAAGTGAAATACATTAAGTTTATCTAAGGGCAGGCTTCTAGCTATCCAAGCTTCGAAATACTCACTGGAGGTCTGCTACTTGCTAAACACCCAAGATACAATCTCAGCTGCAGACAGCAGCAGCTCCTATCATGGCTTACCATTAGGAATAGAAGTTCATCCTCCGGAACAGGCTCTAGATCAGGAACAGTAAAAGATTCTGGAAACTGTGCTCCATTGGTCAGGGCTTCAGCAGTCTTTATGGTGGTTGAGAAACATTCTAACCAGGCCCACTCGTTTGGATTCCAGGATGCTGGGTCGGGGAGGCAGCTCTGGTGGTGTGGTGGCACTGGAGGGTTACATAACAGCTGATCCAGATGCAGTCCCACAGCGAGGGAAGCCAGACATTGCATGTAGGGGCTATGAACAAGCTGATCACCACAAACCACATGAGGCTAAGAGGAAATACAAGAAGGTCAAATTGAAGAGCCTGTACCAAATATTATAAATTAACCTACTGTATTCTGAAAACCTGTAACTGTATTTTTTAAGTTTACTCTTTTTTTACACCTGAAACTATTATTCTTTATGGTCACTAAATGGAATTTAAAAAAACAAAAAAAATTATTTTTTTAAATGACTTTTACTTTGAAATAATTTTAGATATACAGAGAGTTACAGAGATAGTACAGAGAATTCTTGTAAATCCTTCATAACATCTTATATAACCAAGAAATTAATACTGGCTACCACACCAACTAAACCGCAGAACTTTATTTGGTTTTCCCACTAATGCCCCTTTTCTGCTCCAGGATCTAATCCAGGACATCACATGCATTTAGCTGCATATTTTCACTATAGTTTTTCATGCATAATAATAATAATAAGAAGAAAAGGCAGCAGCAGCAGCAGAAAGTAACTAAACCAAAATGACCTGCTCCCTTCTCACATTTCCTCCTTTACAAGAGAATCTCTCCCTAACTGTGGCAGAGCAACTCCATGCGACGCTAAGTGATTCAGAAAAAAAAAAAAAAAAAAAACAACTGGGCAAATGCATCAGTAAAGTTAACCAGATGGAGTAACAGCTAATTGTATTAATGTACCTTGGCCAAAAATGAAGAAAAAAAACCCAAAAGCTCTGCCTAGGTGCAGCACTAGTGAGTGCTAGAAGACTGACTACACAGTATCACAGCCTGGGGTACAGGTCCAAATTCCCTTTTTCCTCATTCTAGTACGGAAGGACCCTACTCAGTTCAGCCTTAGCTCTCCCACTAGACTTTCCACACGGATTCAGCTGATAAACAGAGAATGTTCACTCTGACACCCACATCCACCCCTGCACCTCCTAACTTCAGGATGGCAAAATCACACAAAAATAGATTCATGGGTCAGAAAAGGGAAGATGATACTCCACAGCACATGTACTGTAAGAAGTTCAGGAGTGAATAAGTAATCTGAGAAAAAAATTATGCAAACACTATACAAATTTGAGAATCATTTTAAAATTTTACTCCTACTAAAATAAAGTAAAAGCTGAGGATTACCGAACAACCATTTATTTATTTATTTATTTATTTATTTAAAAAAGATTTTATTTATTTATTTGTCAGAGAGAGAGAAAGAAAGATAGCACAAGCAGGGAGAGTGGCAGGCAGAGGCAAAGAGAGAAGCAGGCTCCCCGCTGAGCAGGGAACCCAATGTGGGGCTCGATCCCTAGAACTCTGGGATCATGACCTGAGCCAAAGGCAGCGGTTTAACCAACTGAGCTGCCCAGGCACCCTCTGAACAACCATTTTAGACATGATTTAACTTTATTTGATTCTGCCAAATAGCACCACTCATTTTTCTCAGACTTTATGCTCTTGAGGAATAAATTCAAAGCTGCAATTCAAATTCCGGAGCAGCAGTCCTCTATAGCTCTGCGGCAGTGAATGTCCTCAGTTACCTTTTCATAGGCATACTGCTCCTGAAGCATCACAGGTAGCCGCTCCAGAAACGCTCTCATGCAGGGAGCCATGTTTAATCCCAGAACACCTTGCTGTTTCAGTGCTGTCCTACAGGTTGCTAAAACGTGATTGGCAGCAGCCCACTCTGATGTACAATTCACGACCAAAACATCCTAATGGAAAATGAATCATGCCACATGATACATTTGTTTAAGTAAAAGATAACACAGAGAGAATTCTATTACCATTCATTTCTGAAATTCCTTCTGGTTATTGCACTGAACACTTTTGTTTTTTGGACATTTGATGCTGTACTTTTAATACCTATTACCTTCAAAACAGCCTAAATTTTGTCTATGCAAAAACAAGTGAGTAAGAAGTAACCGTAAAATTTGTGAGCTACCTTGCATTTTGCTGACTCTCCTTAAAGAAACATGTGAATTCATTACTATTTCACAGGACTTGGAGGACAAGGTATCTAGGATATTTCAAAAGCCTGACAAGACACAGGGCAGCAGAGGAAGGAATGCTCTGCCTGCCGAGGGACACTGCAAGAGAAGCAGCACTGCTCTGACTGGCAGCCTACCACTGCCCTGGCTCTTATTCTATATTCTACTTCTAGGAGGACTGTTCATGCAGGTTTATTGCTCAATTTAAAGATCTTTTAACTAATAAAATGTAAATTAAAGTAGTACACTGGCTACTTCATTAAGGGTATGAAGAGCAAGACTGCAGGAGATAATGTCATGTCAGAATTAACTTCACAGTAGAGGCCACTACTGTTTTCTTTTTTGTTTTGTTTTGTTTTACTAGAATATTACATTTCAAAGCCAAGAAACATTTTGTATACTTGAGTTAAATGTCTTTGGTCCACCTTTTTAGAAAAAACTCTTTTGAGACAGTTTAGTGCTATCTCAAATCATGGCAGGAAGTAAAAATCCACTTTATAACATCCAGTGGAAAATAAGTTGTTCAATAATTAAACATTTTCACCAAAGTCTAGGGTATAGTAGGAAGAGTACTGGATTATAATCAGGAGGCCTGGGTTCTAGTTTTCCTTCTGTCACTAAATAGTTGTATTATCCTGGGCAGGTAATAATCTTTCTGGATATCGATTTTCTCCTTTTCTACATAAAGTAGGCTGCTTAGACTACAATTCCAGGGTACCTTATAGAGGTACCCTAGAATTTAGTGTAATTGTAAAATTACCTTTGATCTATTTGAGCAAGCAGCTACCCCGACATCTGGAATCCATACTGTGGTTTGAATAGCTCCAGAGCCTATCACAACAGTTTGTAAGACAGAGCCATCCTAAAATGAGATGTATTTATATCAGTACATATCACTTAAACTTAGTCTTTATTTAGTTATTTATTTTTTAAAGACTTATTTATTTTGAGAGCAAGAGAGCATGTGCACAAGAGCGAATTCGGCTGGTGGGTAGAGGCATGAGCATGTGGAGAAGGAAAGGGAAAGAATCCCAATCAGACTCCCCACTGAGCACAGAGCCCAGCTCAGGGCTCAATCTCACAACCCCAAGATCATGACCTGAGTCAAAAATTGGATGCTTAAACCACTGAGCCACCCAGGTGCCCCAGTCCTTATTTACATTTTAAATTTATACTTCACATTCACAAAAACATATTCTAAAATCTACACTGGCTAAATTTAGCAATGTCCAATTACATAGTTACTATCCAATTTTCCCGGGTCTTTTCTAGATGACTTTGAAGCTCTATCAGTAAGAAAAATTAAGGGATGGAGAATTTTGAAAACAGTTTCTTCAGTATTGAAGATATTAGTACACAAAATATTCCTAAGATTAGTTGAGTTAAATTTTATCAAATATAAGTTAATGTATAAACCTTTCTTAAGAAAAAAATAACATCTATATTCTTACCCTTAAAGACCAAATATTCATGAGGCCACCTAGTCCACCAGACACGAGGGCCAAGCCATCGGAACTAAAGGCAACAGTCCGGACAGGGGTGATGTGTCCCCGCAGCTGATAAACGCACTTGGCTCCAGTTGATTTCCTATATCCATCCTGCAATTCATTTTTATTTTTAACACACATTGAAATTAAAACAAATTTAAAGATTCAAGATTTAGAATTCATTCTTAAAAATTTTGTATTTTTTAATTTAGCATAAAATTGGGGAGGAGGAAATGATAACTCTCTTCTAAGGTTTAGCTTAAGAAAATAAAATATCAACCTGGTTCACCTTTGTTCCTTTGAAGCTGCATTTTATCTTTTTTTGAACACTTTCAAGTGAATTTCCTATTCTTCAAACTGGCAAAAATTACATTTCTAGGTTTTAATTATTCCTCAGAGATAGAAAAATTCTAACTTCTGCTATTTTTTTTTTAAGATTTTATTTATTTATTTGACAGACAAGAGATCACAGGCAGGCAGAGAGGCAGGCAGAGAGAGAGAGAGAGAGAGAGAGAGAGGGAGAAGCAGGCTTCCCGCCTATCAGAGAGCCCAATGTGGGGCTCGATCCCAGGACGCCGAGATCATGACCTGAGCTGAAGGCAGAGGCTTTAACCCACTGAGCCACCCAGGTGCCCCTAACTTCTGCTTTTTAATGAATGTTTTAATTTTTAATTTTAGCTTTATGTAATTTTCATTTTTAGCTCATAAAATTCATGAACTGCACATGTTGGTTCTCTATTAACCAGGTACTTCTTTTTGTTGGCCTATGGCTATCTGCTACATGGTGTCTATTTTCATGTTTGCTGTGCAGGTTTTAGAAGTGAGATAGGTAAGGCCTGTGCAAAGGGCTACTCTCTAGCACAAACAGCAAATCAGATTTATCTCTAGTGCTTCTACCTCCACTTACGTGATATTTTCCTTCCATTAGTGAGCTACTTACTTCTCCCTCTTAACCCCTCTCTCCCTCACTTAAGCTCCATTTTCCTTCTAGTTATGATGCAGTTTAATACCAGATGTACTTATTTACCCAAAGATGACATAAGGCATATTTCTTCCAGGGGTATTTGCATCATAGGCAAACGACAAAATAACAGAGGGTGCAAACTGTTAGCTCAGGGAGGCCATTTGACTTGTGTTTTAAAGAATTTTAAATCAGGTGCCAAGGTTTAATATTGAGAGATTTTACTTAAATCACTGGATTTTTTTACTTCTATCACCAAAAAAAAAAAAAAAAATAGGACAGTCTGGTAACAATAGCCTCATTTCTGGAGGATGACAATCAAGTCTGTGGCAGCTGTGTCCTTTATAGGAAACATGCATGCTTCTAGGTTTTCTGTTTGTTTTAAGCCTCTCCATACCTCCAACTCCCAGCTTCTAGATGGCTCTGTAAAGCATCTATCTGAAGGTGTAATCTCTGTTTAAGGTAAAGGAATTATTCTTCATAGGTGGAATTCTAGTATCAGCACGAGGTACTCTGGTTGGATAGGGGTGCTCCTGCAGTGCTATTTAACTGTACTGAAGACTAAACATGGGACTTCTCTATCTCTAGTGTCCAGTATATCCAGTACAAGTGATCGCCACTCAATATTTCTAGAATATCTCACTTTAACAAGCAAACATACTGTACTGACTTCAAAAATTAAAACTAATTCAGAAAACACACAAAGTATGACAAATATTCATGTTTCCCTAATGGATCTTGCCCTTTTGGATACTAAATATTGAGTATGTCAGTAATCAACGGAGGATTACTTTGATAACATATAGCATCTATGCTTTCAAATGAGGGTTTCAAATGCACCAAAACATTTACCTGGCAACTGGATTCCTGGTCCCACCATCCTTCTGAACTAGTCACACTTGTCTGTGTGATATCTTGTGGAATACGCCAAACACATACTAAGCCACTCTGACAGCCACTTAAAAAAAAAAAAAAAATCACAAAAATAAAAAATTAAAAAAATTTAAAAATCACAAAAAACCATGTCAATATGCAGAAGGAAACACATTTTCAAATAGCAATTAATTAAGACCTGAAAAAACTACTACAATATTATTTTTTAAATTATTTATAATATGTATGCTCTAATCCTTTTACAAGAAATACAAACAGAATCGATATTCTAGCAACATCACACCCAGTTAAGGAGAGAGCATAGCAAGGTCCACACTGGAAAACTATTCTTCATTTGTCCAAGATGATCTTACAGTATTACATATTAGAAGAGTAGTAACAGGCAATAAGCCATTTAAGACTACCAAGAAGCCATATTTAATGCAAGGAACAGTCTATACTAATATAAAAATTAAGATACACACACACACACAAATTACAACATACGTAGCCATCAGTAAATGCAATTTGGATCCTTTCCCTGGAAGGCTGCACCAAGCAATGCCATTTACAATAGATGGATGGCAGAGTGAATGTAGACAACGCCAGCATCCTGAAATAGGCCCCCAGAGTTTCACATTTTCTTCTTTGGCACATGTCATAAGAATATGACCTGTTGGGTCCCACTTCATACTAACAAGAATATCCTTAAAATGGTAAGAAGAGAAAAAAATTCATGGTAATGCTTCCTTCACAAATACTTTTAAATTCAGTAATTTATGACCCATAGCTCCATTACTCAATTATTTTGAAATCAACATTTTATGCAAATAAGATACTGTCGTGTCATTCCCAATCACTAGACTAACTCACCCTGCAGTATAGTCTGCATTATATATATTTGCTAGAGCCAAAGTTCAGTAAATGTTAGCTGAATAAATGAATTATGAAATTCTGATTCAGAAGGAATATTCATCTTTCATTAACATTTTAACAGGTACTTTTATTGACTTATAATCATTAAAATATGAAAAGAAACTTAAAAAAGAGGCACCCTTCATACCAAAATAGTGAATATTATAAGAATCTAAGACATATTGTGTGTTTATATGGTTGTCATCATTGTGTTCTTCTGACACTTTTTTATTTTTACCCCCTTCATATCTTCCAACTCGTGGCTTCATCCACAATGCTACTTGCCTAGATAGCCCTGAAGCATTAGAATCAGCAGCCTCTTTTTAAGGTAAAGGAATCGTTCTTCATAGATGGAATTTCTAGCATTTGAGGGGGAGTTTCTATTTCACTGTTTTGGTTTTACTTCTTTCTTGGCTTGATGGCTTTCTTACACAGACTCTTCCATGCATATACATGGTCAAAAAATTTGTTAACAATAGAGTATCAAATAATGTAAACGATTTTTAAAAACTAGTATCAAGCAATACTATATAACAAAAAACAAGAAAAAATAACCATCTGGTAAAGATGCTTTACCTTATGTGCATCAATTAGAACAATGCCTCCTTTCTCAAGTGGTTCCTTTGTTCCCAGTAACAACTTTCCATCAAAATATCCCACTGCAAATGGTCTATCTTCACTGAACCAAGCAATGCAAGTTACAGACACTAACATGATAAAAACAAAAATTTAAAAAAGAAAATATAAGTGACTTCTTTGTCATTGTCTAACTTAAGACAGATTTTGCAACAAATATATGCTACCACAATCACCGCAAGTAAGTTTCCAAATCTTTAATGTATTAGACATTATTATTAGGCTAAGAGCAGGAATTCTGTGTAACCTATTTTAAAAGTCTTATTTATTTATTTATTTAAAAAGATTTTATTTATTTATTGACAGAGAGCACAAGCACATGCACAATCAGGGGGAGCAGCAGGCAGAGGGTGAGGGAGAAGCAGACTCCCCGCTGGGCAGGAAGCCGAATGTGGGGCCCAATCCCCGGACCCTGGAGATCATGACCTGAGCCAAAGGCAGACACTTAAACAACTGAGCCACCAAGGTGCCCCAAAAGTGTTATTTGTAAGTGATAAGGACTACCCTCATTTTTTTTTTTTTTAAAAGATTTTATTTATTTGACACAGAGAGAGAGATCACAAGTAGGGAGAGCAGCAGGCAGAGAGATAGAGGGGGAAGCAGGCTCCCTACTGAGCAGAGAGCCTGATGCGGGGCTCGATCCCAGGACCCTGAGACCGTGACCTGAGCCAAAGGCAGAGGCTTAACCCACTGAGCCACCCAGGCACCCCGACTACCCTCATTTTTAATCTTTCTTTTTTTTTCCAGGTGATTATTGAAAAATTAAATTTCCTTGCTGATTCCAAGTTAATGTACTGGCTTCTTTCCTTTTGGACCAGAATTTACCGTGAAACTGAGAAATGAAATAACCCAAGTCATAGAAAGAAAATTACCTGTCCCTTCTTTTGGTTAATATTCCCTACTCAGTGTTTCCATATTCTACCATAGATGTCCCATTTCTAACAATCTATATTCATATTTACTTCTTTAAGTACATATAACCCTGGAAGGCTATAAGACAGGTTAAAAAAACAAACAAACCAAAAAACAATGTTTCTCTGTGGGAACACGGGAACTGAGTAGACAGGAAAAAGACTTTCCACTGTTTATCTTTTTAAACTTCAAAATATTTCAACCCCATGAAAGCATTATCAATTTAAAAAAACTAAATTAAAACAAAACAAAACAAAACAAAACAAAAAAGACCTTGTTATATTCTGCTAATAGAATACCATGTAACCTGGGACTGTTATCTGTGAAATGCTCCACCCCCCCCAAAACAACTATGTATTAAGATAGGCCTATGCATCCAAAGGGAACTGGGAGAAAATAAATTAAAGTAGACTTCCTACTATCTCTTGTCACACCAGAACTTCTCTCTTCCTCCTCCCACTTCCTCAATTTCACATCTACCAATGATTATAATTTTTTGTCTTGGACATTATTAACTTTGAAGGGAGACTTGGAGCCCTACTCTAAGGGTTCAGAGACTTACACAAAGGATGAGTGATAAATGTAATACTATTTGATCTCACTTTGGCAGAGATATATTACAGGTGTTTGAAGAGAAAGAAATCTCTTTCAACTTGGTAACTAATTAAAAGGAAATACCAACCAGACAATTTAGAGAAATAGCCAAAAGTAATATTCACTCAGCATTTTTAAGAGCAAGCGCCAAAAAAATTAAGTTTTCTTGATTGGAGGAATACATTCTCAGTGAGACAAAAGTCCAGTCATTACCATCCTTTCGATAGCAATGCTCCAATTCTCGACGGTGCATGGTGGATACATCAACAACTTCAATCAGTCCTAGAGATCCATCCATCCGTCCCACCAACAACAATTCTGGAGACTCTCCTGACCAGGCTGTAGCCGGACCCTCCTCTGGCCAAGCCAGGGCAGATACCCAATGAGGCTGAATATCAACCAATCCTTTTCCTCCTAAATAGGGAGAGAATGTTAATAGTTGTTACTTATTTCTCAAAAACAATAATACAAAAATAACTATTACTTAATTCTAATAGCACACTCAAGGCAGTCCCCAATTTCCTAACAGCCTAAGAATGAATACAACTACAAGGCAGGATCCTTCATTTATACACTGCACATGATTATCAAATTCATAGGCTTTTCTGTAACCACTAATGGGACAAAATGACAGTTTTATTAAAGAGGGAGTAAAGGAAAATATTCAGTATAGAAATGTCAAAAGCTTAAGTTCTTTCCTGTAATTACTGAAAATCAAACATAAGAAATTTCCCTACAGTTAAGGCTAGCTGTTCCTTCAAATATGTGAAACAGAATAGCCATTCTTTATATGCAAAAATAAACAAAAATATGGATAAGCCCAAGATTACAAGAATGATTTTTACTTTTCAGAGACATGGTATAAGACATTGACAAGAGTCCGTACTTGTGAAATGGACAATTTAAAAATAAATATTTCAAGTGATTCAAAAGAATGTATCACTAAAAATTCACAGCTCAAATCCTATTCTGAACACTTGCAGTAGTACATGAAAAGAATTTTTAGTTTATAGCTACCAGATTAGTTGAAACTCTCAGAAAGAGTCAGGAAATGAGCATATCCTCTTTAAAAGGTTTAAAAAGACTTTATTTATTTGAGAGAGAGCATGATTTCAGGGGAGACGGAGGGAGAAGTAGAAGCAGATGCCCCGCTGGGCAGTAAACTCTCAGTGAGGCTCCACCCAGGACCCTGGAATCATGACATGAGCCAAAGGCAGATGCTTAACTGAGCCATCCAGGGGCCCCCATCATCCTCTTTAATTTAAACCATAATATGCATAGATCTACACAGCTGATGAATAGACTGTGAATTTCAAGGTGAAAGGAAGCCACTGTTCGGACTCAGAAAGCTTTAAAAAAAAAGGCTTAAAAAGTCTCTTCGGTATTTTGCTAGTATTGGCGTGACTCTTACCATTAACTTGCCAAATATTCACCATCTTTTCCAAGGCTCCAGCTAGGTATTTGCCACTGATACTCCAGGAAACAGGAGAGAAACTTGGATCACTGGGTGACCCCAGGCTTTCCTCAGCATCTCCTTCTCTAGAATATAAGAGACATGTATGGAATTCTAATCTTCATCATCCAAAAATATGCTAAACCCCAAATCTTAAAAAAAAAGACATCATATGGACTAGAAGATTCTTAATTTCAAAAGCCTGGCTAGCAGCATTTGACAATCACATATTCACTATTGTTTATCACGATGTGAATAAAGTAGACTTATAAAAGAGTGATGCTTAGTCTACTCATTTAATGTAGTGCCTACTTTGTCAACAAAGACATTCTGATTCTACATGGGTTGTATACCTGATTATTAATTCAGAGCACATTGTCTCATTTGCCTAATCTCTAGGGATGTTCCTAGAAAAGAAATACCTATAGCTAGCTATAAAACTATAAAAGCTGTACATTCTGCTACAGAAAAAATATCATTACTTTAATTCCTAAATAATCCTTGAAGAATGATAGAAAATTAGGCCACCGTTTTATAGAATTTAGCATTTATGCTAGCACAGGAGACCTCGATTTAAATTCTGAGGAAATCCAGATATTGATAGTTAAAATTTTTATTTTCTTAATTACTGTCCTGGAAATTTAAAAATGCTGCAGATGTAATAAGATCATTATATAAGAAAAATTGTAAAAAAGTTTAGTGGCAATTTGATTATGTTAACATAATGAAGCATGTCAGGATTCTCTTATTTTAAATGTTACACATGAGAGCTGAAGTTGGCACTCACAATCTGTTGAACACGCAGGTTTGTTGCAGTGAATATTGCTTCTTGGTAACATTCCACACCCGGATGGTACCATCATTGCCACTTGTAGCTAAGAGTCCTTTTTTATTACACCAAACACAAGTCATTACCTAGAAAAGTTGAAAAAGTCCAACAGTTTTTTATTTTTTAATTTTAATTCCAGTATAGTTAACATAAAGTGTTACATTAGTTTTCAATGTACAATGGAGCAATTCAACAATTCTGTAATTACTCAGTGCTCAGCATGGTAAGTGTACTCTTAATTAATCCCCATCGCCTATTTCACTCATACCCTATCCACCTCCCTTGTAGAACCCTCTGTTCTCTGTAGTTAAGAGTCTGTTTTTTGGCCTCTTTTTTATTCCTTTATTCATTTGTTTTGTTTCTTAAATTCCACATAGGAGAGAAATCAAGGTATTTGTCTTTCTCTATTTTGCTTAGCCTTATACTCTCTAGCTCCATCCATATGGTTGTAAATGGCAAGATTTCATTCAGAAAAAGTCCTACAATTCTAAGAAAGTTTTGATTCAAATGATTAGCAAATTAAAAAAAAAATCTACAGGGAAACTGTAAAAGAAAAACATTCATGTTCTAATATAATATACATGGTCTCACTCTATTCTAACTGGCTTGTAAACATAATCTATTTTTATGGTTTTAAAGTACTTTGCCCAAACTCATTTGAGTTATTGGAGATAGTACTAGAATCTTTACTAAAAATGTTTATTTAATTTAATAAAGTATAAATATTTCAACATATTTATATGTTCTACAAAATAAACAGTTCAGACTAAGAAGTGATTTTTAAACTGGCAAATCATGGAGATCAGTCTTCATTTCCTAAACCACCCTTGTCAATCTTCTGGAGTCCAGTGTGTTAGATTACAATAATGAGGACAACTTCTCTTCCTTTTGCAGGGACAAGCCCTCATCTTTTGTGAGGCAATTCCCTTGGTTTTCTTCTCATCCCCCAACTGATTCTTCTTTTTGTATACTATTATGTCAACCCAACATACAGAGACAGGAGAGCTTGTAACTCCTAGACAAGTAATTTTGTGTGTGAGAGAGAAAGAAAGAAAGAAAGAGAGAGAGAGGCTAAGATCTGAACTTTGAGCTCTTTGAGAAGGAAAGAAACTTTTATCTTACATAGGTGATTAACACACATAAGGCTCAAAATACATACTCTGTTCTGATGAGCCTCCAACTTGATAAAGGAGCATTTTCTGAGATCTCCTCCCATATCGGCGAGTGTTTGGGGAGTAGTTTGGTTGTCGCGGTCATGCGCAGCAAGAGTGCGCACAAGCTGCTGAGCAGCCCATTGCCTATGCTGTGAGGACAGCCTGGAGGAGAGGCAGCAGGCTGCCAGGGCATTAGCCAGCTCCAGAGGGCCTACAGCAGAAGGATCATAGGAAGGATGGGCATACAATTGGGCAGTTAAACCTGCTTAAACAAAACAATGAAATGATGCCCAGGTAAGAGCTGGTGGTGGTGAACAAAAAAAATGGGTTAACCCATATCTTTAAAGAATTAGCACTTTTGCAAGCAATCATTTCACTAAGATATGCATACAAGGTATAAAGCATTTATCTCATACCACATTCTATAATAAATCTGATTCATTGCAAATATACATTTATATACATCTATCAACAGTCTTTGCTCTAAAGCCGCACTGACCGAGAATGCAGCAGAAATGATTTTAAGGCCAAGACAGAGGCAGCATGCCCTAAAAAGTTTGGTTTCTGCTGCTCAAAAGTGATCATAACAGCCAGTCAAGGGGCTGTGCTGCCAGATCCAAAAGCCTATTTATCTTGGCCAAATGGTCCTGATGAAGAGACCGACAGATAATAGTGATTAAAGAATTCTTTCAAACTGTTACCATCTTATGACAAAGATAAAAATAGCACTACCTTTATCTAGGTTTTATTAAGGAAACCTAATCAGAATTATTATCTATTGGTGACTCATACCATAATCTAATACAATAGTCTAATCAAACCAAGACAAATCTGGTGCATTTTTCTAATATTTGTTTCCATGTACAATGAAAAAAGGATCCATGCACTTCTTTCATGATCTGAACCTAAGAGTACACATGATGCTATGTAATTCATCACTTACAACAACTCTAAAACATGTTTTAAAAAGCATGAATCAAATTGGTTACAAGACTACATATTTAAATGGTAAATGGTATGAAACGTACCTTTTTTTTCAACTTCTGACTTATCATAGTTAGGTCTCAGTTTGGCCCCCTTGTCTGCTAGTAATGCCACAAGGGCCTGAGTTACAACAAAATTTGGGGAGGTAACAAGCTTGTTCTCTTCAGCAATTCCTCTGAGAAAGCTGGGTAGAAACTTTCGCTGAATTGGATCATCGACTGTGGTTAGATTTACACCTGTTGCAGCAGAAATCAAGTTCTGAAGAGGCAATTGGAACAAACAGATTTAATTTTTACATATAATTTTGGAACTAAAAGATTTTGCCTCAAAAGGCTCTTTAATAAGAATTGGTCAGAAGTAAGCATCGCAACAAGAAAAGCAGTGAAAACCAGCTCACCTGTGTACACAACTGCACCAGAAGTTTTGCAGCACTCGGAGTGTTTGATGCCAGACATCCCACCGCTGTGCTCAGGTAAGCCAGGCAAGAGATGGGCTTGCTGGCCTTGTTGTGCCCACCTCGTGGGCGTTCCGAGGGGCTGGCCATGGCAGAAGGGCTGGTGGAGAGGCCAGCTCTCCCTGCTGCAGCCAAGCACATTAATCGAACCAGGGTTCGGATATCTGTCAGCCCCAGAGATTCAAGACCGGCAGCCAGGCTACAACTGGAACCACTGGCAGGAAAGAAACACACTTCAGATGGATAAAGAAAACAGATTTCTGAAGGGACCATTTGGAGCCCCACATAACATACCAAAATACCAACAACCAAAATAAAAGGCAAGCTGCAATATCAATAATCATATATATCCTAAGAGAAGTCAAAAAATATTATCTAAGCTGAACCTGTTATAGAAACTTTAAACATCTTCATATTTTATGTTTTCTTTTGATTTTTTAAAAAGATTTTATTTATTTATTTGACAGACAGTCAGAGAGAGATCACAAGTAGGCAGACAGGCAGGCCGAGAGAGAGAGAGAGAGAGAGAGAGAAGCAGGCTCCCCGCCAAGCAGAAAGCCCGATGTGGGAGAGAGAGAGAGAGAGAGAGAGAGAGAGAAGCAGGCTCCCCGCCAAGCAGAAAGCCCGATGTGGGACTTCATCCCAGGACCCCTGGGATCATGACCTGAGCTGAAGGCAGCGGCTTAACCCACTGAGCCACCCAGGCATCCTTCTTTTGATTAATTTAATTTCATTTTTTCAGTGTTCCAAGATTTGTTGTTTATGCACCACACCCAGTACTCCATGTAATACGTGCCTTCCTTAAATACCCACCACCAGGCTCACCTAACCTCCCACTCCCGTCCTCTCCAAAACCCTCAGTTTGTTTCTCAGAGTCCACAGTCTCAATTGAATATACTTGAAGCATAACTGAATTACCAAAGGATAATATACAGGAAAGTTCACAAATTATGAATTTTCACAAATTGGACAATCCCATGTAATGATTTCCCAGATCAAGAAACAGAACATTACCAGTACCTCAGAAGCCTGCTTAGGCCTATCTCAGTCACTAGGCTCTCAAAAGTAAACAATATCATGGACTTTCAAAGTCATAAATCAGTTTGGCCTGTTTTGAACTTAATATAAATAAGAGAAAAAAGCCTGTATTCTTTTGTGTCTGGCTTCTTTGTTCAACATCATGCTTGTAAGACTCATCCTCGTTGTTGCTTTATAGCAGCAAATACCCATCTTCACCGCCATATTAATAAAATCTACCACAATTCGTTTATCCACACTGATGACAATTAGGTGGTTTCCAGCACAGGGCTATTACGAACAGCACTGCCACGAATGTTCCTGCTTATATCTTTGGGTGCACACATATAAGCATTTCTGTTGAATACATACCCAGAAGTAGTTTTCTAGGTCATAGAGTATGTTAATACACACCTTTGTTTGGTACTATTGAAGAGTTTTTCAAAGTAGCTGTACCAATTTACTTTCCCACTGGCAGTGAGAAACTGCTCACATTTCCCTCCCAGTCTTTTAAATTTTAGCCATTCTGGTGGGTGTGTATTAGTATCTCATTGGGCTTTCATTTTCATTTCTGGAAAGACCACTGAGGTTGAACACCTCATTTTCCATGTTCACTGGCCATTTGGCGATCCTCTCACATTATTTTGCATTTTCCCCATTCTTCTTTTGGGTTGTCTATTTTTCTTATGGATTTATAGGAGTTCTTTACATATTCTATTTGTTATATACAATGATAATTCTTCTCCCATTCCGTGGCTTTTTTTTTTTTTTTACTTTCTTTTTACTTCCTTAATGACTTTTGCTAAACAGAAATTCTTTTTTAATGTAGTCCAATTTCTTAGTCTTTTTCTTTATGATGAATGCTTTTTGTGACTCAATCAATTCTTCCGGGGCACCCGAATGGCTCAGTTATTAGGCGTCTGCCTTCGGCTCAGGTCATGATCCCAGGGTCCTGGGATGGAGCCCCACATCGGGATCCCTGCTGAGTGGGAAGCCTGCTTTTCCCTCTCCCACTCCCCTTCCTTGTATTCCTCTCTCGCTGTCAAATAAATAAAATCTTAAAAAAAAAAAAAAAGAATCAATTCTTCCTACCTTATAGAAACATTATTGGTTTATCTTTCACATTTAGGTCTAAGGGCCACTTGGAAATATTTGTTTTATTTAGTGTGAGGCTGGAGCCAAGACTCACTTTTTCCTATGTGAATAAACCATCTGACCTAGCCCAAGTTATTGAAAAGACATCAATTCCTCATTGTTCTGCAGTATAAACACAGTCATAAACTAAACCCTAAATCAGGTGTTTATCTACATATCTGGGTCAGTTTCAGAGTCCAGAGTGCTCACCATTACACCATGGAACAACCTGTGGGTCAGTTTCTAAACTCTGCTCCTCTACTCTCCAAACTACCTATTCTTGAACCAATACCAGAGTCTCCTCTAAATTTTACTTTGAGTTTTTATTTCAGGTCCTTCTGTCTTCACTGATTTATAGTCATATACCTTTGCTTAACTGTTTCTTAAATGGATGTCTTTTAGGTATTCTTGGCTCGTTTCCTTTTCTAATATAACATTCCACAATATGAGCATGGCAGGAATCTCTATAAAGGAATCTACAGGTTGAAGTAGCTACACAGCTGGTCAATTTTCATTCATTCAAACCTTTTGTTTTTGTCTTGCACCAAATGGACTGATACAGCCATAGTTTCATTCAACCTTTTATTTTTATTCATTCAACCTTTTATTTTTGTCTTGTGCCAAATGGACTGATAGCCTTAGTTTCCCATTTCAGATAAGAGCTATGTATTTACTGACTGAATAAAAATGATAACTATGTCTAACTTCTTTCATTCAATGGTAGATATCTGAGGTTCTAAAAATTCTATCTCATCCTCCCAAACAGTATCAGACTCCTGTCAATTATATACTAGAAACTAACAGCATCATTTGACACAAGTACTCACCTTACTGAGAGAAGAGACAGAGCTCTCATTACCATGGTTCTTGCCAGAAGAACCTGGGCAGCAGCAGTCACTCTCCTTAAAGCCACCACCCGGTCATGAGGGTTTGCTAAAGCAGCTGCCTGCTCACCTAGTGTTATTCTTCCAGAGGAACTCTTCTCTACAGAGCCATGGCAACCTGAAAAACATATCCAGACTAGTGAAAAATTTTCTCATTCTACCTAGGTTCTGGGCTGCAAGGAAACACAGCAAACCAGTGTGTTTTGTTCATCTGGACTTAGTTACATAGAAAACTCCCTGGGAGAAATAAACATTTCTAAAGCAATAATCTATTATATATGTTTCTTAAAATGTTTTGGTTTCATTTATTTTGCTCATATATCATTTCTACTAATACTAACAAAGGAAAGATAATTTTAGAAATATGCTTTGAGTACAAGAGAAAGGATTGAGTCATCAACACTAATTCTTTATTTTGTATTCCTGATAAAAAAATCACCCATACCCTCTCACGCAAAAAAAAAAAAAAGACTGCCAAATTGTTTTTAGTCAGCTCCAGGATTCTCTTATTACAATTTAAAAAAAAAAAAATCGTACTCACATTTTATTAACTTTTTTTAAATCACTTTAATATTTCATAAAAACAAAAAATAAATAATACTACATGATACCTTCAAAATGTTAAAACAATTGACTAAAGACACTTCATGGGGTAGAACAATGCTGTGTTATTTACCACCTAACCTAAGAAACAAATTAATACAGACTCTATAAAATCCACGCCAATTAGCATTTCAGTTTACCTATTTGCATCAGAGTCTCTTCCATACTGTTGGTAGCGGTTACCATTGCTACCGATGCTCCCAAGGGATCACTGTCAGGGAACTGAACTGGTTCTGGTACAATGCGTCGGTCATTTAAACCAAGTGGTCCAGCAAGTAATTCAAATTCTTCTTCACCCGTTAGCTTTTCATCTTCATCAACATCCAACATGTCCCAGTCTTCTGGAATTTAAATAAATAAAGGTATGGTATGTGAATATAAACATGACATAACTCTACTGGCAAGAATTACTGTCAGATATGTCTAAAATGCAGATGGACTGAGAGCCCAGGACCCACAAAATGAACTATGGTGCAGTCTCCTGATGACCCAACCAAACTGCACTCCTGAGGCATAGTGAGAGTCTAAGGAAAAGGAATCAGAGCAGTCAAACTCACTTAAAGCAAAAGCAAATGTTACAGCTGGTAATGGAGATTTCAACTAATAAAAACTATTGGGGTCAACAGGGAGTTCTTAACCCTATCCATAATCATTACAGAATCAGTTATTTTAAGGAAATCAGTGCCCCAGACAAATTCATGCTGTCTTCAACTTTTTATTTTTTACTCTTCTCAGAGAAAAAATCTGAAAAAAACATGTCCTGCAAAGACTAACATTCTGTAGTCAAGCTAGTATTTGAATCCAGGTCCTTTTCCTCTGGTTTTAAGAACTAGGGCTGTTGCTTTGAAACTACCTTGAGCTTTCTAGAGAATGTTTTGCGTTAACATGTACCTAAATACAAACACATACACAAAAAGGTAAATTTTAGTAACAGATGTTAAGCAGAAGGTATAGATAAAAATACATGAACATGTAAAATAAAGAAGCTCTCAAAATAACTACCTTCATACACACTGTCCTGCTTGCCAATTAGATCTGGAGCTTGTCCCTTGTACCTGCACCAAACACGAAGAACATTGTATTTTTATACAAAACAATTAGTACCCAAAAATGCAAATTAAGGCATTAGAACGTTTTAAAAGGTCATTAATAAAGCAACACAAAATAAAAGTGTTTCATGTTATATGCTAATAAAAACTACGATATGTAGGTACACACAGGCTTACAAAAATCGATGACTATTTTACCAAATTACTGGGGAGGTTTCTGGGTCACCTACAAAAACTCTTAGTCAAAATTATTCCAGAATGCTGTAAAGATTTTAATCATTGACAATAAGGACAAAAGCCCTACTCACTACAGATGAATTGCTATTCAAGGATAAAAAGAAGTAATGTTTTCATGGAAGCTCATTTAATCTAAACTCTATTTTTTTTATCAATAAAAAGATCTTAATTAAGAGGTCAAAAACAGGTTAAAAAAACGCCAATGAGAAAAACTGATCATAAGGTCCTAAAGGTTAAGGCAAGGGCCCTGCCCGGAACTTGCCAGTAAGTCCAAGGTTAATGGACTCCGAATCCAGCGAAGAAGCTGCTGCCATGCCATTGTTACCTGTTACCAGGCTACAGGCTCCCAGCTCTGGCAAAACATGAATTCCTCAACCTCCTCCACCCTTCCTGCCCCCAATTCAGCAATCATGGGACTTAGGGGAAGGTTAAGTGTAACTCCTCACATTAAAAAAGCTGTAATTCCCATGTCTTGATGAGAGACTTTATACTCTTTATTCAGAGGGTTTGGATATCTATACATTTTCAAGGTACCTTTCAGAACTTGTTGCCTTGGATTTGGTCTTCAGGGCTAAGTACTTTTCCCTGCAGCTGCCGCAGAGCAGGTAGTATGGATTCCCACTCCCACATTCGCCACCAAACCAGCCATCCACATAGGAGCCATTGCTGCGGTAGCCCTGGCGGTTTGCACTGCGCCCACAGCCAGGGTGATTTCTCTTCATGTGCTGGTTGAAACTGACGACACTGCATTCACACAGTTCACACACCACCACTTCTTCCCTGTCTTCAGACTCACAAACATGCTGCACAAAATTTCATATCAAATTATTAGTCAATTTAACATAAAGTTAAGAAGAGAAAAATAGATATTTATATATTAATGACTTTGTTTACATATGCTAGAGTATTTGCAGGGTGTTCATTAATGTGACATAACAAATTTCTTTCAAATCAGAATTTAGAGCTCACGAACAATCTGAAGCTGTGCTTTGCCCTTTCTCAATCGAGTAAGTTATAACTAAGGTAACCCACTATCCTATTGATAGGAGTTAATAAAAATAATTAGCCCTATCTCAAGTGATTTTTTAAAAAATCCTAATAAAGCGACTTTTCATCTGGCCATAACACGTACATCTCTTATCTGAATTTCTAAGAAGTCATTTGGATTCATTTATCTTATTAATATAGTAGATGCTCTTTTCTGTAGGACTTAGACCTGCAAAGTTTTCAGTCTCCCTGCTACAATGAAAGCATACAAACCCACCATGTACCCTGGCCCTGGATGAAGGTAGTTACAAGACCTAGGTGGCACTGGTTGTTAGTATGAGGCATTACAGTGATTAAATGGAATCTATGAAGGAGAAGAGCATGCATTCAGATAGCAAGATGAGCACAGCAGCCATGTTCTATACCCAGCAGAGCTGACTAGGACCTGATGCCTATTTTGTAATCTATCTTTGATATTATAAATCAAATATTACCATTATATGGCTCTATTCATCTAGTCTGGGGAGAGAAGCAATAAAATCGCACAGAGAAAGCAAGAGAGAATTTTTATTAGTTTGTAGGTATCAAAGTAACATTAAGCATTAGAGCCCCAAACTTTACGATGAGATGAAAGACTGAAATTTTCAGAGTGTAACAACTTTAGGCAAGGCTATTGTTAGTAAGCTACACGAACAGGAGGGCAGGAAAATAAGTCAGAGCAGCCCCCGCTGCAATCACACACACCCAGGTAGGCCAATCCAGTACCTCTGGGATCCACATTCCCAGAATATCATTGTCACTGGTCAGGTCTTGTCCAAACATAGCTTCCATCGCTTCATCATCAAGATCAATTTCCAATTCCTCATCTAAATTAAAGTCATACAGCGCCCCTGGGTCTTGCTGCAAAGATATTCCTTCTCTCCGACTTTGATTCCTGTGGGCCTGCACAGAGCGGTATAACCCCGCTCAGAACAAAACAAAAAAGGCATTTTATTTGCATGTATAAAGTAATTCTGAATACTTTGCCAGTTCTTAACTGCCATAATACAGGTAAGAACCTAGCTCAGCTAATTTACTGGATTCCAGACCATAAACATAAAATTTCACCTATCATATGTGTTTCCTAGGACTCTGTAAAATGGGGTAACAATACTCCTAACTCATAGGGCTGTTAATAGGTTTAAACAAAATAATCCATGTAAAATATTTCATATAATGTAATCAAGAAAAACAATAAATATGGGCTGTTGTTATTCTTTTAGGGTTATTTTTTAAAAAATCAGTCCCTTTCCTATATATTAACTAAACATCCCGTATTTTCTAGCTCAGCCTCAACTTCTCTGATACCATAGATTATTGAAAAATTATTTATGTTTTAATAGCTCAAAGATCAAGTGCTATTTTAAAAAATCACATATCCTAGCTTTTAGTTGGAAAAATATGTTCCCTTATAAATTATACTTCACATGTCTAGAGTGTCTAGAGCATAATCCTGGAAGTATTTTACTAAAGTAACAGTGGAATTTATTTTTGCTTATCTAGGGCCTTACCTAGTAGTTTAGCCCTAAGGCCCAGAGCACATAAGAAAACCCAGTACCTACTCTGGCACAGTGCTCTTCTCAGCTCCTTCTCACTTTATTTAATGTTAAATTTTAAACATGCATCTTTACTTCTTAAAGTATAAACAGCTTGATGGAAGAGAGCACATTTATTAAAAAAATCTCAGGATCTGCAAGTAACCAGTATAGACTTCTGTACCCAGAGGAAGCTTAAAAATAAATCTATGAATGTATGCTGTGATTTCAATGCAAAATTATGTAAATAAAGGACAGTAAAATGCAAATAGCTACTCTCTTAATGTGGAGAAACTGAGTACGTAGTACCATTAGTTTACATCTTCTTTAATGTTGCTTTCACGGGAACTTTAAAATATAAACTGTATGACTTTTACTAACAGAAGGAGGTGAAACATATTAATTACCTGCTCTTGCCAGCAATGTGCGAGCTGCTAAATCAAACTTGTGCCTTCTTGTTACTGCTGAGCGACCTCTAGCTGGTGGTCCACTTCCAGAAGCTGCATTCTCTGTATGGTCCAGATTATCAGGGCTACAAGTGCAAATTAGAAAGCAACATAAATTTTTCAGAACCACCATAAATGGAAGGCATAGGCACAGGCTCTCTTGTGGTATTGCGTTTCCTTCCAAACAGTACCAAGAATAAAATTTATTTACAATTAAACTGAAATATATCTTGTCCTTGGTAAAGCTCCTAAATTACAAATATGTCATATTGCTCTAAGCAGTAATTTTATCTTTTTTTTTACTTTTATTTATTTATTTTTTAAGTAGGCTTTATACCCAACATGAAACTTGAACCCATGACCCCAACATCAAGTGGTGCATGCTCCACTGATTGAGCCAGCCAAGTACCCCTATCTAATTTTGAATTATGCCAACAAGGAAATGATGCTTAATGCATGCTCAAATCCAAATGAGATCAATGGTCTTAACTAAATTCTAAATGGTTAAATAGTTAAAATTTGAAATGATTGAGAATCCTTGCCTATGAGAAACATATCTCAAAATAAGTTATGAAAATATCCACTGAGCTTGTAAGAAAAAATCTGCTTATTAAAAAAGATAGAAGCCTTATTAACCAAATGATTTCATGAGCTACAAAGAAAAATGAAGACAAAGTCGTAAGAAGAACTAAAGTGGGAGGATTTTAGGAAAAACTACAGAGTATTTTATTACATCTCATCTCAGGCTATGCATTATCACAGAATTCTTTTTATAATTAAAAAAATGGTGTATTGTACTAGATATTAAAAACTAAAGAAGAGATGAAGATAAAATCTATATTAAGAAAAAATTTAAAAGTCCACTTATATATGCATTAAGTTCAAATATGAATATTCTATATCACTTATAGGAGATAAAATTATTTTATTAGAATGCTTATTTTGTTTCTGAAAAAAATTGTTTTAATTTTCAGTTTCCTCTTTTCAGCTTAATTTTATATAAAAATTATTTCCTCTTTTCCATGAAAACATCTGTTCAAGTCAAAACTTGTGATGTCATTTTTACCCTTCACAGAAACATAAACTTGTAACTGAAATGTCCACCTTATATCTCTAGTTAGCAACTTTACACACCATTAGAAGCACCTACAAGGAGCGCCTGGGTGGCTCAGTCGGTCAAGCCTCTGCCTTCAGCTCAGGTCATGATCTCAGGGTCCCAGGATTGAGCCTCATGTTGGGCTCTCCGCGCTGCAGGGAGCCTGCTTCCCCCCCTCTCTCTGCCTGCCTCTATGCCTACTTGTGGTCTCTCTCTGTCAAATAAATAAATAAAATCTTAAAAAAAAAAAAAAAACACCTATGAAGGGAAATATATGGAGCACTTGGAAGTATCACTTAAACCACATAAAACAGAAATACAGAAATTGGAATCTCACCTTTCACTAAAGCCTTCTTCCATTTCAGCAGCATCAGCTGATGGGATGTCTCCTGGTGACTGCAAATAACAGGGGTCATTTGACTTCCCACCACTGCCTAGGACTGCTGCTCCGTGCCTTGAGTCTGCTGTGCATCCTGACTGGGGTTCCTCCTCATCTTCATGCCCAGGGTGCTCTATCATCCACATGGCAAGGACAGTAATGTTTTGGGCATCAGCCTCTCCTCGAGCACCTGAAAAGGTTAAAAAGAAAAGTATCATACTGGGGCACCTGGGTGGCTCAGTCATTAAGCGTCTGCCTTCAGCCCTGATCCCAGGGTCCTAGGATCAAGCCACATCGGGCTCCCTGCTCAGTGGGAAGCCTGCTTCTCCCTCTCCCTCTCCCCTGGCATGGGTTTCCTCTCTTGCTGTCTCTCTCTCCGTCAAATACATAAATAAAATCCTTAAAAGAAAAAAAAAAAAAAAAAGAAAAGTATAATACTGATTTGGGGCAACATAATTAGTTATTCATGGTATCAGTTCAACAGTGTCTTCTATGATGCCACTGTAACTAAATCAGCTGCTAAAAAGCTTTATGTCTCTTAAAAAATATATCACCCTCAATAAGACCAGGTTTCTCATACCTACATATATGGCTATGTAAACATAACATATCCTACCTGTGGCTTCCATGGCTTTGGCAATCTGCCGGAGAGAGAACCCCATTTCCAGCAAGGGTACTGCAATTGCTGGAGGAGGAGGAGAAGTTGAAAGTCTACTGCTGGGGTCTGACAAGGCTAAGACAAAAGAAAGAGAAATAAAAGCCTGTATCACCACACACCATGAGTAAAAAGTGACCTTATACTGTAAGTCCCCAATTTCTTAATACTGTACAAATTTAATGAATTTTTTTTCTATTAAGAATTCATGGGGCACCTGGGTGGCTCAGCCCATTAAGCGTTCAATTCTCGATTTCTGTTCAGGTCATGATTAACCTGTGATTAAGTTATAGTTAAGTTTAAGTATAGTTAAGTTTAAGTTAAGTATAGTTAAGATTAAGTTATAACTAAGTTATAGCTCCTTAAGGCTTTTCATAAAGCTAGCACAAAATAAAGCTGCTAAAAAATTTAAAACGTTTTCTTATTTTGAAATAGTTTCTTACTTACAAAAATTTTAAACTTAACAGAAATTGCAAGCATAGTACAAAAGAATTCTCTTATCCCTGACCCACTGGAGAGTAAGTAAGTAGCAGACATGATGCTCCAACTCCCCTGAATACTCTAACATATCAACTCCTACAAAAAAGGCCACTGTTCTGCATAACATGCCATCAGAGTAAGGAAATTAACAATGTCAACATCTAATCCAGACCCCATTCTAGTTTCTCCAGAAGTCCTGATAATGTTCTCTACAGCAAAGGAGCCAATCCAGGATAATCCTTGCATTTAGTTTTCATATCTCTTCCATCTCCTTCAATTAGTTTGATACTTTGAAGATTACAGAAAGTCCCTCAATTTGGGTTTGCTGATGTCTCATGATTAGATTCAGGTTGTGCTTTTTGGCAGAAGTACCAAAAAGCTGATGTCGCCTTCTACGCATTGCATTCTATCAAATAGTACATGATTTCCATTTGTTCCATTACTGGTGATACTAATTTTGATCGCTTGAGTTAAGCTGGTATCTGCCAGGCTTCTCCACCATAAAAGTACTCCTATTTTTTCCCCCTTTGTAATAAATATTTGTTAGGAAGAACTATGAGAATATGTAAAGATCCCATTCCTTATCAAAGTTAGATTCACTAGCACCCATTATTGTTTATTGGCTGAATTATTTATTATTATTATGATGGTTGACAAATGAGGATTTCCTAATTTTATCACTGCTTTCAGATTTATCAGTTTCCTTTCTCCATCACTATAGGGTTACAGATTCTCACTGTATTCATGGGTTATTATATGATACTATAATTATGATTTTTATTTTGATGCCCCAAATGTCCCAGATTTGGCTAGTGAAAGCCCCTTCAATCTGGTTTCTACATCCTTGAGGCATACGCCCATCAATCTTTGAGCACTTTATCACTTTCTGGCACAAGTTACTCCAGGCTCATCTCATACTTAACCCTGAAATCAGTCATTTCTGCAAGAAGATCAGAATTCCCTTTTAGTAAAGAATGGTATTTAGAATGTGTTTATTGCTACTAAAGCATCACTGCTCCTAGGCCCTCTCAGTGAACAGTGCTGATAGAAGCCCTCTGCACCCTGCATGGCCCTGATCCCTAGTGCTCAGCTATGTGGACATTTCCTCTATGAGTCGGACTCCAATACCCCATACCAGGCCACTCCCACAGACAAGAAGTTTCCCTCACTCCAGTCTGGCTGATACTCCCAATCTGGACCATGCCACCCACCTCCCAAATCCTGCTGGCATGAAAGCCTACCTAGCTTGGCCCCACTTAATGTTTTTGAATTAAATTAGGAAGGAAAGAAGGAGGAAGGAGGGAGAATGACAACTTTCATTTTTGCTTAAAAAATGTCACTACTGCTAAGTGGTAACAGGCCTGATGGATCTGACAGACTTCTACTTCTAGCCATCATGGAGTAAGAGAGACTGGATTTACCTATGACAACTAAAAGAAGAAACGGAAGTGTATCAAATGATGGACAAACAGGCTGTGTAGGACAGTGATCCCCGAGAGAAGGAAATCAAATTAGGCAAGGAGTACAACTGCCTTAGCCTATTTCCTGGAAAGAATTTCCAAGCTGCAGTTCAGGGAGGGCAAATTCAACTTAAAGTCAGTGGTCTCTCTGAATTGAGGAGATGAGAGTAAAGGATTCAGGTTGCTAGTGTTCACAGGGTAGAATACCAGAATAGAGAGAGCTGTATGGAAAGAAGAGAGCTGCACTGAAAGTGAACTCCAAAAATGTGCAAAGGGTCTTTCTTTCCCTCAAGTCTTCAGCTGATGCTAGTGCAGCAGCTATCCAGAGCTGAGGGAAGAATCTCCAAGAAATAGTAGGCAGTAGGGTTGGAAAGAATCTGTGTTACAATAAGCCAGAGAGAAAAACCCTCTGTGATACATGAGGCATTGGAAAGAACACGAAGAAAGGCAATGGTTCAGTGATGGGGAAAAATTCAGCCAAGCTAACTCCTAACAAAGATTAAAAGAAAGCCTTGAGAGAATCAAATTATTTCTAAGTAATTTAACCGTATCTTATAACAAAGCTAAAGTATCTTTAAATAAATACAAACTATCCAGCACCCAATAAGGTAAAAGTCACAATGTCTAATAATCAATAAAAAAAAATCACCAAACATGAAAAAAAAACAAGAAAATACAATTCAAAATAAGTTAAAAAATTAGTAAATAGAAACAGACCTAGAAATTAGATAAATGATAAGTAGACAAGGATATTAAAACAGGTATAAAATTGATGCTCATTATTTGTGGACTCCATATTTGAAAATTCATCTACTCATTAAAGTTAATTTGTAACTCCAAAATCAATACTCATGGTGCTTTTTACAGTCATTTATATGCACTCAGCGACAAAAAACCTTTCAGGCTCCTGACACATTTGTTCCCAGCTGAGACAGAACAGGTGATGCTCTATATTCTTGTTTTAGTTCTGAGACTATAAACAAGTCTAATCTTCACAGTCTATTTAGTGTCACATGTTCTGCATTTTTGTGCCTTTTCTTGGTGATTTTACTGTTTAAAATGGCCCCCAAGCATAGTGGTGAAATGCTGTCTAATGTTTTTAAGCACAAGAAGGCTGTAATATGCCTTATGGAGAAAATGTAAGTGTCAGATAAATTTCATTCAGGCACGAGTTATGGTGTTCTTGGGTCATGAGTTCAATGCTAATGAATCAACAATATACATTAAATAGAATGTCTTTAAATATAAACACACATAAAACAAAGTTATAATTGATCAGCTGACAAAACGTGACCAGAAGTTCACAGAAACCTAGCCCAGTATTTCCCTTAGGAGCAATAATAGTTCAGTGTTCACAAACTTTTTAAACATAACTATTCTAACAATGAAAACTATTATTCCATGTACTTGATAAGGCAGAGAAAAGATTAAGCAACTTCTAGTTATGAAAATCACAATGTCTGAAAGGAAAAATACGCTGGATGGGATTATGAGTAAACTAAACACTACAAAAGAAAAGATTAATGACCAGAAGACACAACAACAAAAACCTTCAAAAATGGAAACATATAGAAAAAAGACACTAAAAAAACCCCAAAGCATTAGTGATCTGTGGGACAACTTCAAATGGTGTTGTATACACATAACCATAGATACTGAAATGGAGGAATGCAATGGAAAAAAATAAAATAAAATAAAATAAAATAAATAAAATGTACCATTGTTACATTTTTTAATATACATGAAGTGGTATAACATTGCTTAAAGATAGCCTATGATAATTAAAGATATATAATGTATACATGAAGGTAATCTCTAAAAATACAAAGTATAGCTAATAAGCCAACAAAGGAGATGAAATAATAAAAAATATTGGTTTAATCCAAAGAAGGTAGAAACAGAGGAAAAAAAAAACAAAGAAAAGATGACATGAACAGAAAGATGATAAATTTAAACACAACCATACAATTAACACATTCAATGTAAATGGTCTAAACACATCAATTAAAAGGCAGAGAATATCAGGTTGGATTAAAAAAGCAAGAACCCCTCCACCCCAAAAAAGCAAGGCCCAACAACAAGCTGCATTTAAGAAACCATTTTAAAAATAAAGACACAAAAAAGTTAAAGGTAAGATATAGAAGAGAGACGATCCTAATTTTAAAAAAGAAGAAGAAGGAGGAGGAGGAGGCTATATTTACACTAGAAAAAATAGATTTAAGGGCAAAGGATATTACCAGGGTAAAGACTATAATTTCATAATGATAAAGAGGTCAATCCAATAAGAAGACTTAAGAATCCTAGATATTTATGGACCTAAAGAGAATTTTAAAATACATGAAACAAAAAATAATAAATGAAAGAGGAAATAAACAAATCCACAATTACAGTCAGAGATTTCAACTCTACTCTATCAATAACTGATAGAATAAGTAGACTTGAACATAACAATCAACCACCTTGACCTAACCAACAATTTACAGAACACTCCATTCAACAATAGCATAATACACATTTTTTCCAAGTGCACACTGAATATTTATCAAAACAGACCATATTCCGGGCCATAAAGTAAGTCTCAACAAATTTAACAGAATTCACATTATACAAGACATGTTCTCTGATTACAATGACATTAAATTAGAAATCAGTAAGAGAGAGACATTTGGAAAATTCCTAAATATTTGCAAACAAAATAACATACTTCCAAATGACCCAATTTCTCAAAGAAGATATCCATTGTAAATACATAGTACTTTAACTGAATGAAAATGAAAACACAGCATCTCAATGCTGTGGGTTGAAGCAAAAGCAATGCTCAAGGGAAATTCACAGCACTAAAAATGCCTATGTTAGGAAATAAGAAGGGTCTGATATGACTTATGTAGAGTACACCATTTCTCTCCCAAGTAGCCATAATTCAATCTACAGCTTCAAAATAAAAAAGACAGTTCAGCTTGATAGGACAGATTGCCCCCTTAATTAAAATCACTGTTCTACCTTCAATGAGAAAAAAACACAATGCCCAAGTTTTTAAGTCCCAATATCAGGAATGCCAAGAGGTTTGGGTATCATAGTGCATGACAGCACACACACCTGTGCGGTTAGCTGGCCTTGCTGACTGGGAATCAGGAGAAGTTAAGCTTTGCCTCCTTCCTACTTCATCAGAAGGAGAAGTTGGTAACGATGATATTGGAGGAGTCTGTGCACGACGTGTGGGAAGTACAGTGGTAGTTGGGTAACTAGAGAACATTTGCCTTTAAGAAAACAACAATGGTTAGCATAAAAATCCAATTAGAAAATAATATAATATATCACAGTCCTCTTATAGAAGAATATTCAACCTGGAAAACTATATAAGTTAGCTATAGTTTAATGGAGAGGGAAGAAAGACTCCCAACAATTTTAATAATCATTATCTAATAGCACACCTCTTACTATAAAAGTAATAATACTGTATTATTTGTTCAGCAAAATGCCAGCAACATAGCAGGTGGGGGAAATTGAGCAATTAACAAAATAGATTTTAAAAAATCCCTGCCTTCATACTTTCCTTCCACTATAATACCAAGATGACAATGGTATTTTGGTAGACATACAGTAGTTAGAGAGTAAAGACTTTTAAAGATAGCTAACTTACAGTTACTTCAAATATAAATTTACTAGTTAGCCATGAAATCATTCACATGAATAAAGTTAATAGTCAATAGGTTAAGTTATGGAAAGAAAAGGTAACTCTCCAGGCCCCCCTGAACAACTGAAAAATAGCGTATGAACGGTATGCCAGCTGTTTAGAGGGGAAAGGCAGAAGAGGGGCAGTCCCTGTCGGCCTGAGAAGGCAGACACTGGCTAAAGAATAAGGTTCAGCAAGATCCTCACCAACTGTCTACTCTTAAGATTTGTCCAACAAAACTAATAACAACTTTTTAAGCATCAAAAAAGCATTGTCTAGTCAGTCAAATAACTGATACAATGATATTCATAGATGGGTCAGTTGTACCCGGATGGTTAGCCAGGCAAACACAACTGCAGCTCCAATGTTGTCCCAGCCAACAGCAGGCAAACAAAGACTGAGAACAAAGGAGGAGTCACAAGGTCTGTCAATGTCTGTGAGAGCCAGGGAATGTTATTTTACCAGTGAATCCCATGCCTGCACAGCACAGCTTGGAAGACAACAAGGATTAAAAACCATATTAGAATATCCTATTATTCCTCTCTTCCTTCTTTCTTGAACAGAAGTATCTCCTGGAACTGTTACTCTAGTGAAAGAGCTAAGATGTGAGAGGACTGGACAATGGTAACTGCCAGGATGAGTGTTCATGCCTAACAGCAGACCAGTAACTCTCAGTGTGGGAGCTGAAGACCACTGCATCAGAATCACTGGGGACCCTTAACCCAAATACAAATTGTGTACCCCACCAGACCTACCAAAAGAGACTACAGGGAGATACAGCCAGAGCTTTAAAAAGCTTCCCAGGTGGCTCTTACAAACACCAAAAATTAAGAAGCATTATGATTAACAGCCCCTCTCTCTTCTACTCTCTAAGATGTCAGTCTACACACTAGGAATAATGATAACCTGTCAATTAAGGGAAGGGGGAAAGAAAGAAGAGAAAGATAGACTAACCATTCTACTGCCCTTTATTTCACTTAAGACCTAGTTAAGGGAACTCACGGAATAGGCCTTTCCTAATGATTTTCTCTAAAAAATTTTCATTTCGTGTATATACCTGGCAAACTGAAGTAAACAGAAATTTAAACATTATTTGAAATTTACAAATCTACTAAAATAGGGTTGGCTAAAGTAGTATTCTAAGACATGCTCTTTCATTTGAGTAGATTTGTTTGATCTTATAATAAAAATAAAAGTATAATTAAGAAATAATTCTTAAAAGGGAAGTAACCTGAGAAAATTATTTCCACGAAAGTGAGCTCTATCTTGAGGCTCTAATATTCAATACAAGCATTTACTTTTAGAGGAAAAAAATATTCAAAAGCCTAGGTGAAAAAAAAAAAGATTATTATAAGGAGATAGACTGCTAGAGTATCTGATTATCAGCAGCACAAGTGATAGATCTGGGACCACCCCAAAACTGGCTGTGAGACTTTGGGCAAGTTATTAAACTTCTGAGGGACATTCCCAACGTCAGCAAAATGGGTTTGACTCTATGAACTCTTAGGTTCCTTCTAGCTCTAGAATGCTTTTAGTTAGGCATGTTCTTTATAAGAGAATGATTGTGTGATCAGAATCACAGGCATCAATGCGACAGATGTTAAAGTCAGCTTCCCTACCTGAGAAGACTAAGTGGCATCACTCCAGGGGATTCAGATGCAGGTACTGTCTCTGTGTCAGTGACTGGAGTGGTGGCAGTCGTGGTGTCCTCCAATGAGCTGCTCATAAAGGAAGTTGTGCTCGAGGCTGATGGGCTAGTGGTAACTGGGGTCTGTGCCTGCTGGGCTTGGTCACTTTCTTCAGCTTGTTGATCAATCTCTGTAAACCAACACAAATATTTAAAAAGTATTAAGGATTTGTTTCGTCACAAGTGACATGTGAATGGAAAACTTTAAGATTTAATTTGACAAGTTTCTAAATATATTTTGTAAGTACCATTTTCTATGAAAATTTTTTTAATATTCTTGCATATATACATCCTTGTATACACTACTGTACCCATCGTTATGAACTCTACAAATAATAAGGTAATAAGCAATTACTCATTTTTTAGAGAAGTTTTTCTTAAAAACAAAAAATAGTCTCACTTTTGCTATAAGATTTGACTAGAGCTTCTCTAATGATATCTAATCACTAAAACTGTGTTTCCTAAGCACTCTGATTTTGATGCCTATCTTTAGTCTTCAAACATGCAAAGATGAAGACATATAAATACATAGAATACATGTAAATATAATACAAATTTAGACAGAAACCTCATGCTCTAAACAGGAGTTTAAAAAAATTAATTAAAACATCTAAGAGATTACAAAGTATAAATTTTTTTCTTATCTGAAAGGGAGCTTACAAGTAAACCTAATATCAAGATAAGAGTGGGGCACCTGCATGATTCAGTCATTTAAGTGCCCAACTCTTGATTTAGGCTCAGGGTTATGATCTTGGGGTCATGAGATCAAGCCCTGCCACTCGCTCTGTGCTCAGCAGGGAGTCTGCTTCCCCTCTCCTTCTGCCTTCTGGCTCCCCCTCCACTTGTTCTTTCTCTCTCTAAAATAAGGTCTTAAAAAAAAAAAAAAAGAAAGAAAAGAAGATAGCAGTTGCCACAAAGATAACTAATTCTATTAGGGTTGCCAAATGGCCACATACCTTCATAATCATGATCTTAATATGCCTATTCATATACAACATGCACTTTTCTCTATTTACTGTCTAAGCTATGAAAGGAAGAAAGGGAGTAAGGGAAAGGGAAGGAGGGAGAAAGAGGAAGGGAAGAAAGAAAAAAAGAACTTAAGTTTCATGAAGGCAAGGGACTTTGTTTTGTTTGGTGCTGGCTCCCCAGAACCAAGATAAGTACCTGGCACATATAGACAGACACTCAATAAACATTTACTGACTATATCTAATTTTTATCTCAGAATTCATATTATCCCCAAAGGTGAAGGTAAAAGATAAAATAAGGGTTTTTTTCCTATAATACAGGATCTATAAAAGTAGTACCTCAAAATGTCTCTGGGAAAGTTATCAGAATAGTACATATTTTGAATCAGATCAATAAATATTTATGTACCTTTTGTGGCATAAGTTTTACAAAGTGTAATAATAACAATTAAATTCTGTGATTGTGTAGGTTTAAGACAGAAAATTACAAGTAGACAGATAATCATTAATATAAAAGATACAAAAAAGAACTGTTTACCTTGCAAAAGAAAAACAATGTGAAAACTGCTCTGGCCAAAAAGTTTTTTATAAATCACTGATGGAATATATCATATCTGACATTGTAAACAATTTCAACAACACAAAAGGAAAAAAAAAAAACCAGATAACATACCTTGTTTAATTTTGCCCCCAAACTGGTCTTCCAAGAGCCCATGGACCACTAATTTATAGATCATGGCTTGAGCTCGCTCCAGATCAGCTAATCCCAGTGCTCTCTTGATGGGCGACCGCATGACTGCTCGCTTCACCATGTGTCGCATCAAGAACTGCAAGGCTGCGCGCATCTCCACATCTTCATGAACAACTGGAGAGCTTGCACAGTCTGAGTTATGACCATTTTCAGCCAGAACTTTTGGTATCAGCAACAGCTCAGCATATTTACTACAGCCAAGAAGAGCACTAAGTGATTTCATAGCACCGAGGTAGAGATAGGACAGCTGGACTGCTCGGATTTCCGACTGGGCTATGTCATGGTTTTTGGATATGTGTTCGTGATTTTTCCTTTTTCCTTCTGTTATCTGTTGTTGGGGTTCCACATTTGGCAGTGTTGGATCTAAAGAAAATGAAGCTATTTCATTGTCTGATTTGGAGGCTGTGGTACCCTGACTTTTGACATCATCAGATGTTAAGCCGGCTCGCATATCTAAAGCAGATTCACTCTCGGTTTTCTGCTCAACATCCCCTTTCTCCTCAGACTCATGTCGGTGTTTCTTTTCATGTCGCTTGGTGCTCTGTTTGCCCGTGTCTTCGTGAATACCAGTCAGATACGTGAGGTCCAGCAACACAGAAGCCGTCAGGCCTCGGAATCGCGCCACATCAAAAGGCAGTGGTTCACAGGGTTCCAGATTATACAATGGAGTATCACTAGGCGACCAAAAAGTTGGGAAGCTTTAATAAAGATCAGAATGACACAGGAAGAAGCAAGTGAGGGATAGACAGGAGGAAGGTACAGAAAATAATGTAAACAAAATAAGATGCATCATGTACACAGTACAAAGAATAACTTACACAAACTAGAGAAATCATTACAGAGAAAAAAAATGAGTCTTTCATGAAAAAATAGGGAGATGTGATGATAAATGCAAAAGCAATGAGATGTGCATGTATTTTCAAATCAGAATATTCACTATACTACAATGTAGAAATTAGCAAAATTTCTAAAAAGAGTCAAACAGTAAATATTTTAGACCTTGCAGGCCACACAGTCTTCAAGGCAACTTTTCAACCCTGCCATCATAGTGTGAAAGCAGCCACTGAATACCTAAATGAATGGGTGTGGCTGTGTAACATTATTTACAAAAATAAGAGGTGGGCCAGATGTAGTTTGCCTATTCCTGATATAAGCTATTTGAAAAGTCTGTATAACAGATTTCGCTTATTATGTGCGTAATGCCTATAGTCTATTGAAGAGGTTCTAAGACTTTGTTTTCATTTTAAAAATTACCTTGTAGTCTTCAATTAATGCTTCCAATTTGTAGCTTAAGCAAAAATATGATCACATATTTCCTGATACTTGTCAAGAATTTACTGAAGTTTTAAAAAAATGTCACAAATACACAAAATGTAAGAGCTTGGGCAAATACCTAATGTCTGGTGGCATAAATTTGTCATATTAACCTAAATCTTGGTTCTAGCTTAACCATCTTAATCTTATTTTCCCTTTTCCTCATTTCCTTATTTATTTATTTATTTATTTATTTTGCTTTATTGTATTTGCACTTTCTTAAGACATAATAAATCCTTTCTGAAACAAGGCGAAGAATAAAAGAAAAGGTAGATACTCATGTAACATTGTAAAGTTTTCACTGGTTTCTTACCTTGGTAGAGTGGGTGAATGTAAGCATAGGGTGAAACTGTGTATAAACCTTATGTATGTGTTAGTTTTCAGCTGAGAGAACAGCTACTGTTAGATTCTAAAAAAGTACTGCCTGCAACTAATATTTGAGAACCACTGTTTTAGATATTGTCCCATATCATATTAAAACTATAGAACAATCACTTTAGGTAGTATAATGAATAGTTACATATTATTATTAATAAATCATTATTTTTAAATGCTGCAACTATGTAGAATTCATTAGATAAGTGAGTCCCCTTATTAATGAAGAAATTTGACACATTTCTTTTGAAACATAAAGTTTCTATTTCACACAAATCCTATGTGATTGCAAACACATCTAAATGCTTTTAAGTATACAGTGTGTCAAATAAATGTAATTTCCCTAACTACCCAAAATATTGTACCCTGAGGGGACAGGAATATGTGCTTAAAAAAAAAAAAAAAAAAAGCAAGAGTACTTAATATCACAGTTAATCCAAAACTTAATTTTAGTCATTCAAATGTTCCTGCCTACATTCAAAGCCCACCTACACAAAATATAATTGACATATCTGCTGGCTGGCTTTCTTCTATCCCAGTGTGTAATGGAAATGATCAAAAAGCAAGCAGCCAAATGAAAAATAGAAAGACAGATCCCAGTTAAACCTAAATTAATGAGCTTACCATTTCTTCACAAAACAAAACAAAACCCATATATCTTATAAACCACTAATATTCAAGGTAACATGGGTTTGAGATATATTCTTTTATGAAATCACAGTACTCATGCCCAGCTGTGTGAAAAAAAATATTTAAAAAATTGGCAGCTCACCTAAAATACATAGTTACTCACTGTCCATAGGCAATGGCCCATTTCACCATTAAATACTTGTTTGCTAAAAGTGTAACTCAACAGATCATACCTGATGGTAATTTCTGCTTCATCCCATTGGACCTTGGCAGACGTGCTGCCCTCTTTGACCACTCCCAGCAGCGTGGCATGGCGCCCAGTTTGCTTGTGAACACACCGACCTCCAACTCTAAGACCAGCATCAACTCCTCCTATCACTGCCAGCACAGGCCACACCTCTATGCAAAGGGTCCTCAGCTGCGGCTCTGAGAGGTCAGCAAGGCCATGTCTATTATGTTTACCTTTCTCTTCCTCTTTGCTCTCCTTCTCCTCTCTCATTTCATTTTCCTCTCGGCTTTGCACCGAGCGGCTTTTCTTTAGCTTCTGACCTGACTCTTTAATACATATCTTAATTTTATGCAGCCTTTCCATCATTTTTTTGTTAATGCAGTAAGTCCAACGGTCTGTTCGATGAAGGATACGGATAAGCTGAATAGTGGCCTCCGCCAGCACTGCTGCTACTGGACTACAAATAGGGTCTCCTGGAAGTAAGTCTCGTGGTGTGCCACGCATTTGCATATCACAAATTTTCACCTAGAAGGAAAAATACCAGCAAATGTTTGATATTAATAGTTCTCCTAAACTATAAGTCACTATAAATTCTAGCACATGTAATCCCATTTGAACTTGCGTTTGGTCTCCTAATACATGTATATTATACCACTGGCTGCTGATACGGAGTGAGCAAATATTAAAAATTTATTTAGTATGGTTCTCTGAAACAAGATGCTCTGTCATTTAAACTTCCTCCTACAGCCTGTATCAGAGCTATTGTGGCCACCCAGAAGATGGGTTTAGACCAAGCTCTATGAGACTGATTCCATTTACTCCAAAAAAAAAAAAGCCTACTCACTCTCATCCTTAAGGCAAGTCCTGAGCCCATCTTATACTGCTCAATGAGCATGAAGATAAAAGAATAAGTCTAGATAATTGGGATATTTCCAATCTACACATTTCAAATAAGACCGTGAGGTTGAAAAAAGAGCAAGACTTTGGTTCAAATCTTAACTCTGCATAATCTTGGGAAATTATTTAATCTCACTAAACCTCAGCTCTTTCATCTGAAAAAAAATCGCAATATCTGTCTTTTATGATTATTTTAAAGATTAAATGAGACTATGTACATAAAGTGCTTATTACTACAGTGCCAGGTACACAGTAAAATGTTCAAAAAGATGTTAATTACCATTAATATTGTTTTTACCAGAGACTGTGAAACTTATCAGAAAAGGCTTCTGATAAGAATAAATTGGGCAGAATAAATTGATATATAGTCCAAGGCTGAATTAACTCCTTTAAGGTTCAGAGATGTTGGGGAGCAACAGGCTATTACTTTGAGTAGAATATGGCAGAGCCTCGTTTGGGCTGCAAGATTGTCACTGGGGAAAGGGATGACTGCAGGTACTGGGTTGTCTATTCACTTCATCTCCAGTTTTGTTTATTACTTGCTCAAGAGGCAGTTTCCCTTTCTCATGGATGGCTAGCTTAAAATTATACCATCTTGGCAACTGTTTTTTTCTTGGCAATTTTTTTTAAAGATTTTATCTATTTATTGGACAGACAGAGATCACAAGTAGGCAGAGAGGCAGGCAGAGAGAGAGGGAGGGGGGAACAAGTTCCCTGCTGAGCAGAGAGCCCGATGGAGGGCTCAATCCCAGGACCCTGAGATCATAACCTGAGCAGAAGGCAGAGGCTTTAACCCACTGAGCCACCCAGATGCCCCTTTCTTGGCAATTGTTAAAACATATTAAAACCATACAATAAAAGGTGACTTTCATGGTTAGGACTGATCAAGTCCAGCACTTTCATTACAGAAATATGACAGTGTGAAAACTTTCTTAACAAAATAACTAGAAATTCTGGAGAAAAGAGCTAGGCTATACTACATCCTCAAATGAAAGGACGGTAGAAAACAAATCCACCCATCAGCACATTTCTCTGTGGGAGACCACAGAGAAATCACAGAGAAAGAACCCACAGAGAAAGCCTGGGTGTTAGAAAAGGAGAACAAAAAAGTTTTTAGTGAGAGGGTATCTCTTTAATACTGTCCTCCTGAAGGTTTAGGGTTCAAATTTACACCATCTATAAGGTATAAGGACCCCCTCAGCTGAATGAACCTCAGGTTCCCCATCACAACTAGAACTTCTATTATTCAGCTAATGGTATCTGATTACATTCAAGATGATTTCTAGATCTCCTATATGTACAACTGCCAGTGAACCATATTATGCCTAAACTGTTTCCTATAATTCCTATAACTGAAAGGAATTATTACATTCAAATTGCCAGATATCAAATAGTGCCTTAATGAAAAATAAAGGTACTTTCTAAAAGTAACCTATCTTTCCAGGAGAGCAAATTACCTGAGCAAGTAATTTGTAGAAATAGCAGGTAGTAGAAATAGCTTATTCTATTTATAAACTATCAGATCCTAACAAATACTAATAAAAAAAGACAAATACTCTTTACACTTAAGTACAAAGGTATGAGATTTCATTACCTTTTCCCCTGGGTTGCTACTATAGAACATTACACATGGGTACAACTCTGCTGCATCGACATCTTCAAAAGCTAATTTGGGTTCCTATAGAGTGGCAGAAATGATAAAAAGAAATAAGAATTTTTTTAATGTACAACAACCAATCACATTAAGATTCAAAGCTTTTATGAGACACAACACAATTTACAAGAACAAATCTCAAATAACACTGCTAACCAAGAAAATCCCACAAGTAACAAATGATCCTGATTTGTTCATCTGCTTCAAAAATCTTAACTGGGATTTTATCATCTTTCTGTTGTTTGGTGAAAGAAGAGAAGAGTGGGTAATTTATAACCTGGGTAACCAGCACTTAAATAATTGAGTTGAGTATAAATAAAAACAAGAAAACATATATAGCTTGTGAATGAGTTTCAGTACCTCTCCATTTTTCCCAAAGGAAATGGTCCTGGCTTCCATGTCCAGCACACAGGTAATGAAATCTCCTTGAGTAAAGCTGGATAATGTCAGAGTCTGTTCTCCATTGTGATAAAGGTTACCACTGTAGGCCCGGTAGAGCCACATATCCGAGGTAGTACGGTGATTAAAGTCATGTACTGGCCAGCGAGAAACGCCAACACATGTGCCTTCATTACCTCTGTTTTCCTTCACAATGTAAAACTACAATAAAATGAAAGTGGTAATGATCACTAATATCCAAAAAACTTGTTTATATACTATTAACTGCATAAACCAATACTAGGGAATATGCTCATAAACAACACTGATGCATTTATGGGAATATGCTAAATTTATTTCCAGCCTAAGTGAAAACATACAAATCAAAGCTTCATCATTTTATAACAATTTAGACAGAAATTAAATTTTTACCTGTAGAACATTTAGAGTAACCTTTGAGTACTTATTTAAATAATTTTAGCTTATATTTCAATTATGAAGCCAAAGAGGTATGTCCAGTCCAGAAAATCATTAATGGAAAGCTTCAGTTCTTTACATTCAAATTTTCTAACTACTCTTTTATGCATATTTCCGTGCAGAGAAGAGTTAATACAGCAGGCCTGAATGTGCCCCCTCCTTTTTTACTTTGGACAGGGAGAGTAGGGTGGGGAGGGGCAGAGGGAAAGGTAGAGAAAGTTAGAGAAAGAATCTTAAGCAGGCTCCACACCCAGTATGGAACCCAACATGGGGCTTGATCTCACAACCCTATGATCATGACCTGATCCAAAATCAAGAGTCAGATGCTTAACAAACTGAGCCACCCAGGTGCCCCGAGGCTCCTACCTTTAAAAAGCCCTGCTTGTAACACTGGCCCTTGGCTAGTTTCTGGGAATTCAACTGGTAAACAGTTTCCTACACTGATACAAAACTTTCCCTAAGTGATAAGGGTAGCTCACCAGGCATACAGTGTTTGAACAATGCAGTTTATGCTGAATCCTTGCTTTCCTCCTGGCAGTCTGGAATTTTGGTACATGCAAGGCAGAGCACACATTCATGATGAGCCCCCAGTAAAAATCTCGGCTGTGAAGTCTCTAATGGGCTTCCCTAACACACTTCACATATGCTGCTGTGCTTTGTTGCTGGGAAAGAGCATATTCCATGTGAGCCCTCACAGGAGGGAGAGAACATAAAAAGCATGCACATGGATTCCTCCAGATTCCACCTTTGTGTTTTTCTCTTTTATCCAGCTTTGAGCCCTTAGTGGATGGTTATAATAAATCTTAGTCATGGGGCGCCTGGGTGGCTCAGTGGGTTAAAGCCTCTGCCTTCGGCTCAGGTCATGATCCCAGGGTCCTGGGATCGAGCCCCATATCGGGTTCTCTGCTCAGCAGGGAGCCTGCTTCCCTTCCTCTCTCTCTCTCTCTCTCTCTCTGCCTGCCTCTCTGCCTATTTGTGATCTCTGTCAAATAAATAAAAATAAAATCTTTAAAAAAAAAATAAATCTTAGTTGTAAGTACAACTATATGCTGAGTCCTAAGAGTTCTTTTACCAAATCTTTGAATATAGGGGTGATTTTGGGGACTCTTGACACGGTGGTGGCAACAAGAAGAGTCATTAGAACTTACTCATTAAGATATAGTTACAGCATTATTTGGAGAAAAGAGAGAGAGAGGGAGAGAATTAGGAAAAAAACAAAACTCTGGGGTCTGATGGCTATGGAGTTACATGTGTTATGAAACAGCAGGTCAATTACTATCTGTTCGGAGAGATAAAATTACCTATGGAACTCAAAAATAAGAGATCCAACCATAAAAGAGTTAGCTCACTGGCTCCCATGACTGCTTTTGGCCTTGTTAAAGTGAGGGGGGAAAAAAAAGCAGTCAGGGTAAAATCTGTGATGTTCTCTCTTATGGGAGGGAAAATAATGGGCCCCTGTAAATGGGCTTTGGATAGGCCAAAGAATAAAAATTCACTTGTAATTGTTTCTCCTCTGAGTGGGAGGGCAAAGAGTTCAAATTTCCCTGAAGGTGAATTGAGGGTAGACCAAAAATATTAGAAGTGTGTGTTGGTCTTTCCTCCAAGTAAGAGGATAAAAGTTAATCAGTTCCCAGAGCTGGAACAAAGCTGAAGAGAAGAGAAGAGAAGAGAAGAGAAGAGAAGAGAAGAGAAGAGAAGAGAAGAGAAGAGAAGAGAAGAAGGAAAAGAAAAACAAAAAGAAAAACAAAGAAAAAGGGGAGGAGGAAGAAGAACGGGGAAGGAGAAGGGAGGGGAAGGAAGGGGAGAGGAAAAGAGGGGAGAGGAGAGGAGAAGGGGAAGGGAAAGGGAAGAGAAGGGAAAGCAAAAAAGTGGAAGGGAAGGGAAAGGAAAGGGGAAAGAGGTAAGAGGAAAAAGGAAAGGAAAGGAAACAAAGAAAGAAAACAAAAACACCTCTCCAGTTATTTTCTTTAGACCAGATACTTCCACTGCTGTAGCAGTGCCCTTGACCCATCCAATTACCCTAAACTTACTGCTAAGACTTTGAGAAAACTTGACATCTGATAGGGAAAAGTTTTACATTTAAAATTTTTAAATTAAGAATAAAACAACTTTATTTTGTGGTACTGCATCTAAATGTATGATAACATTTGATGTAAAATGTTATAGGCTTATAACTTCATAAATGCTAAGGGATCATCCTGATCAGTGAAAGCTAGAAAGGAAAAATTATTAGGGAGACACAACTTCCTTGTTTTTTTGCCACCAGTTGGTAAATTTAAACTCTTTTGAGTATCAGAAACAAAATAAGTTTCCATAACTGATGATTTTTTGATATGATTTTTGCTTAATGGAGCCTCTGGAAAAAGGGAGACAACATATGAAGAGTGATTAGATAATCTCCAAAGATTCACAGATATATTTTCAGAGTTTTAAAAAGTAGTTTTCACTTGCCATTGAGTTCATCAGTAAAATCTGATGTCTGACTCTCAGAGGCTAATGATTTTCTAACCTAAAGTGCATATTTCTGACTGGCTGAATTTGGACTTGAAGACTGACAAGGCCAAGAAGAGCCTTTTAGAAAAACCTTGTCACCTGGACTTGAAACACAGCAGTTTGGTCTGACCATTTTTAGGCTTCAATGCTGCCAAAAAAACTTGTTAGCTTTTTAGAATTCCGAATTTACAGATTCTAATTGCCCAGACCTGACTCTAAGCTGAAATGCAATACTGTCTGCCATGGGCGATTTCAAGCCAACATGAGCTGTGCTCAATTCAAAAGCAGGAACTGGCCCAAAGAACAAAACTCAAATTCTGGGATTGTCACAGATTTAGGACTCCTCTGTGGGGCCACAAACTCTGAAAACATCATAGATTCTGGCTGGACTGTCTGGGTCACTTGCAGATGCCTCTAGGAAACGGCTTGTTCTTTGATGGAACCATCAAAATTTGAGCTAACTAGCTCTGTATTTCTGACACAGAAACTGATTTCACTACTCTAACTTGTGATTCCTGCTGAAAGCTGTAGTTGGAGGAAGGCATACCACAGGGAGTACGACTTTGCCATCCACTCTTAATCGACTGGACCTTCGACCTCTCCTTGGGGATATCGCCCTGGTGTTGGCTTATGTTCATCTTTTTGAATTACTTGCAGCTTGCAGTAACAGACTGATAGTTTGACTCTACATGTCTCATCTTTTTTTTGATATACACATCTTAGTAAGGCCTTTTATTAAAAGAAGTTCTTCCAGAAAGAGATTGATCTTTTCTAGGCTCCTCACTAAATAAATGATTAAGATAGAATTGAGGTTTTTAAACCTTTAGAAAAATTTTAGATTCTCAAAGGGAAAGGTGGTGTTTATGCTAAATGATATTGTTGTATAAAACAGACTACGCACAATGAGCAACCCTTATCAGTTAGGGAAAGTTTCTATTGGTGAAGGAAACTGTTTACCAGTCTAGTTCCAAATTTTAGCCAGGGACCAACATTGCAAGCGGGCCTTTCTAAGGAACTGGCCCAAAGAACGAAACTCAAATTCTGGGACTGTCACAGATTTAGGACTCCTCTGTGGGACCACAAACTCTGAAAACATCATAGATTCTGGCTGGACTGTATGGGTCACTTGTGGATGCCCCTAGGAAAGGGCTTGTTCTTTGATGGAACCATCGAAATTGGAGCTAACTGGCTATAATTGCTATATTAATTCCTTTTTGGCACAGTCCATCCCCTTGGCTCTTGGCCATAATCTCTTTACAGTAAAATTGTACAACAATATCTTTTAGTATAAATGCCTCCTTTCCCTCTGGGAATCTAAAATTTTAGTGTGTATCAGGCAGAGGGTATGTGACCAGGACCCATATAAAAATCTTGGGCACTGAGTCTCTCATGAGCTTTCCTAAGCAGAAACATCACACAGATTACTGTATTTTCATGGCTGAGTATGATCTCTGTGACCCCCTCATAAAAGGGATTATCATAATTTCTTCTGTTCAGTTAGAAAATTTTTGAGATAACTTGAGAAGAATTTACAGGAGAGTTACAAAAATAATTGAGTTCTTGTATACATTCATTCAGTTCCATTTATGTTAACATCTTACATAATGATAAAACATTTACATACAGTGTATTTTTTTTTTAAGTAGGCTCCACGCCCAACAGGGGGCTTGAACTCATGACCCTGAGAGCAAGAGTCACATGCTCTACTGACTGAGACAACCAAGTGCCCTTACATATGATTTTTTAAAAAGTTTTTGATACATTATTTTACAAGAACCTGGGGAGAAAAGGACCAAAAGACAAAATGTTAAAAACTACTTAGAATTCTACATACCTTCCACTGATAGCATCCAGAAGTTACTCCAGTTGATGCCAATCCATACCCTTTACCTCCACTGCCATGAGTTAAAATCTGTCCATTCTCCACTAGGCAACACTGAGCTTTCTCTGGGTCAAATGATACTTCTTGTATAGGAAGATTCTCATCTTCTTCCTCCAACTCTCCCTGCTTCTACCAAAAAGGAACCTTGGTCAGTACTTTGGGATAATCCAGATCTCAGTTAATAGACATTCAAAGACTCCTTAGTTTGAGTCCACAAATATTTATTAATGTACCAGGTACTGTGCAGGCAATGGGAACATAATGATAAATATAGCATGGTTTCTGCATAAAGCTTACAGTCCAATTAGGGGCCAGAGAAATAAATAATACCACTTTTGTGAGAGAATAACAGAAGTTACATGACTAGTATAGCAGAAACATAAAGGGTGTAAGTGTCTAAACATGCACAGGAAGGATAAGGAAAGTATTCAAAAGAGGATGACTTCTGAGCTGAGTCGTAAATAATAAGAAGGCATTCAGCAACTGATCAAAGAAAAGAAAGGCATTTAGGGCAGTATGTAGAGCATTGTGCCAAGGCATGGGAGGTACAACAGAGTTCAGTGATTTATAGTAATTGCAAGCAGTGTGGAATGTATGGAGGATGAGACTGGCAAAAAAGGAGGATAGAAAGAGAAAAAGGAACAAAACCATGGAAGGCCCTGAATGCCATTTAAAGTTTGAACATTACAGACAATAGGGAATGCTTACACAAATTTATATAGAGGACCTCTAATCAGATCAGTGTTTTATAAACATTGTTTTACCAGGGGTATACAGGATGAAGGCTGAGAGATTGACTGGATGATTACTGCAAGAGTTCAGGTAAAAAACAGTGAGGACTTCAATTTATTATTCATTCATGAGTATTTATTAAGCATCTACTATGTACCAGACACTCTACCAGGTCCTAAATGTTCAGCAGTATATCAGATATATAACGTTTCTGCTCTCACAGAACTTTTTTTTTTTTTTAGAATTTTATTTATTTATTTGACAGACAGAGATCAGAAGTAGGCAGAGAGAGGGGGAAGCAGGCTCCCTGCTAAGCAGAGAGCCTGATGCGGGGATCAATCCCAGGACCCTGAGATCATGACCTGAGCCAAAGGCAGAGGCTTAACCCACTGAGCCACCCAGGTGCCCCCAGAACTTTTATATATGTATATATAAACATTTATATATAAATATATAAAGTGTATACATTATATATTTATAAAAATATATATAATAATAAAAACATATATTTGTAGATAGAACTATCCAGAAATTTTATTTTAGAAGGTAGAAACAGAAGATACATTAACAAAAAAAAAATCAGGTATGTGCTATGTCCAAATTAAAGCAAATGATGTAACAGAGTATGTGACAACTAACTCTAGATTGAGGATCAGGAAAGGGCACTCTGAAGAAGTGATTAAGTTAAAACCTGAATACTAAGAAGTTGATGTCTGAAAAACCTATCTGAAGGGAAGTCTTCTGGGTAGAAACTGGCATGAAAGAAGTAAGAAACTCAGTATGTTCAAGAAACAGGAAGAAGGCAAGTTGTTCTAAGCATAGTGAGCAAAGCGGAGACCCAAGTAGTTCTAGACTTTATCCCCAAAATGATGAGAAACCATTGGAGGGTTTTAAGCATGGGACCAACATGATATGATTTACAATTTAAAAGATCACTCTGAATCCCACTCAGAGAATGGACTACAGGGAATTAACACTGAAAAAAGAAAGACCATTTAGGAGACTCTTGCATAGTCCACACCAGAGGTGACAGTGGCTTGGAACAGGCTGATGGCAGAAGAACTGAGAAGGTGGGCAAATTCAAGTTCTATTTTACAGAAGAAACAACAGGACTTGGAGATTGTATGAATGTAGAAAATGGGGGATGGAGAGTGGTGATAGAGAAGAATCAATGATGACTCCTAGGCTTTTTAGTCAAGTCACTAACAAGGAAGAGAGTAAAGCTGGGGAAGAAACAGGATGTGATAACTAAAAATGCTATTAAATAGGAGATGCCTACTAGACATGTGGTAAGGCAAGTAGAAGGTGAGTATGTAAGTCTAGAATTCCAGGAAAATGTTAGAAATGGAATTAAAAATTTGGGAAGCAACAGTATATGGGTCTGGGTAAGGTTTTGTTGGGTAAAGGAAAGAGAACGGGGATGATGGTTGAAAAAAGAAGGGGTCTTGGAACCAAGCCTTGGGATATTCCAACACTTAAACAGAAGAGGAAGAACCAATAACAGAGAATGAGAAAAAATCATTATACTGAGATAGAAGAAAAACCACACAAAGTGTGGACTCATGAAAACCAAGAGAAAGATTAAAGGAGCTACATAAATGAATTTAAGAATGATTTAGGAAATAAGATCAGTGAGGCCTACTGACTACATAGATGGGGTGACATTAGGAGTGTCAGAATTCCCAAGAACACAGGTTTGGAATGCTATGTGAATGGTGGTGCCACCAATTAAAAAATGGGACAGGGAGAAAAGTAAAAAAGTTTGATGGGGAGACACCTGGACTGGCATTTAAGTTTAGAAGGCACTGCATATAGGTGAAAATGGTTCCAGGTATATTCCAAACTACTGGAAAATATAAGACTAGAACTCTTAAAAGCAACAGAGTTTGGGATGGAGGGAAGGAGAACGTGGCACCAAAGAAGAAATGCCACTAGAGAAAACCAAGGATTGGCAGAGGAATGGAGATGTAGGAGAAGCCAGTATTTTGAAAACAACAGAAGGCTAGTGTTTCCTGAGATCAAGTAAGATGTGGACAAAAAAATGCATCCTACATTTAGCAATTAGCACTTACTTTTGTCATTTAATTTCTGTGCTCTGATGGAAGATCAACAATCGAATTGAAGAAATAATGAGAACTAAGGAGTGGTTTATAAATATGTATATAATTACTCTTCTGAGAAGCTTAGCAATGAAGGACAAGTGAGAAAATGGGTAAAAAAAGGATTTAGGGGAGGGCAGGAAAGAGAAATGTTTATAAGTTGAGAAGAAGGAACCAGTGGAGAAGGAGACGGTGCAGAGAGAATATGGAATAACTGATAGAACGAAGTCCCTCAGAGCAGAAGGAGTCCAGAGACAGGAGACAGACAGTCACTTGTGCTGTCTAAAAATACCTTTTTGGAAGAATCACTTACCTGTGACTTTATTTCTTGTTCTTTTTCCTTTATCTGAATAGCATGTTTGGCCTGAGCAATGGGTGTCTCCCACATACAGTCTGAGAGAAGGGAAAAGAGGCGTTCAACAACCTATTTATTGAAGGAAAAAGAATGATATAATTTGTAAAAGGTAATTTTAAGTAATTTTAGAAAAAATAAGTCATGTAACTGTAATATTAAGTCAAATGTGAAATTTGATTATACTAATGTCCAAGCTACTCTGGGTGGTTGTAACTTAAATATCCTTTTTTAGGAAGACCATTAACCCACTTCTTAGTGGGTTCCATCGCCCTCATGTTTCCTCATTATATGGACCTCTGGTAAGGCCATCACAACCTCACACACTTCTCTCTCTCTAGAGCCCAAACCTACTAGGAAATTCCACAGATTTTCTTTTCCTTCTGACCTTCCAAATATTCACTATATCCCTGCTCCTCACACCCATAAGCTTAATTTCTTTCTCCTTGCTTGGAAACGAAATAATAAAGCAATCTCAGAAGCAGAAGTTTTGCTACTGAATAAATGACACATTTACCACTAGAGAGACTATAATTTAGATTTTGGGTGAATTATGTTACAGATGTGAAAATATCTTCTAATAGCTTTAAAGAATAGGAACCTGAGCCATTTGATCATCTTCTACACCAGATTCACAAGCTGGTAACACAGCCTCAAGGACGTGAAGTGCAAGGAGCCTCGTTCTTAGGTTACCAACTAGAGGAATACCTGGGAGGGGGTAAAAAACATATTCTTATTATCAGCGTGACTTACATTCAAAATGTAAATGAACCTCTTGAATAAAAATATCTGAAGCTCATAAGCATTTATGGTTGGAATGGACTACACTTCAACCTATTATCACAAGAATTCTGGACTCATTCCATTCCCAATGTACATGAATATTCATGTTTATATCTCAAGTTTTTATGCATATATAAGATTTATTTATTAGAGAGAGAGAGAGAGAGAGGTGGCGTGTGCATCAAGGGGCAAAGAGAGAAGGAAAGGAACAATCTTAAGCAGACTAAGTGTGGAGCCCAACGGGGGGGGCTCAACCTCACAACCCTGAGATCATGACCTAAGCCAAAACCAAGAATGGGACACTTAACCAACTGTGCCATCCAATCACCCCTTTATTTTAAGATTTATTTTTTTAGAGCAAGAGAGAAAGAGCACCCGTGGGTGGGGGTGGGGTGGTTATGTATATATAAAGGGAGTAGCACTGTAGTAACTACTGTGCCAGGTACTATGTTATGCATTTCATACACATTAACTCTGTTGATCTTCACAAACCCCCGTTTTACTGATGAGGTAACCAAGGCTGAGAGAAGTGAAATAAGGGGACCACAGCTCAGCAGAGGTAGAACTTAAAACAGGTCTGTTAATCTCCAAAGCTCAGGATTATCATACCCTTTCTTGGCTTCTTCTCCATCCATGCCCTGACTACCTCCCAGAAATTGTTAGGATTAATGGGAAGTAAGCGGTCTGTACTTTTCTAAAGTAAGTAAAGGTAGAGGCAGAATAATGACGGGTTTTTTTAATACCTTCTACCACAACAAAACCAGTTAAAAATAAATGAATATCTCCATTTTTTTCTTCATGCTCTAAGACGTTAATCAATAAAAGCCTCACCTTATTAAATGAGGGGGGGGAAAGTTGTTCTAAATTATACTAGTTAAGAAAAACTAGCAAAGTATATTGAGAATGCATACATATAAAATACCATGTACCATAGAAGATTAAATGATGTTTAAGCACATTTAAGAAAGACTGGGGTTTGATGAAAAAATTCTGGAAATGGAACATATGGTTGGTTGAATAACACTATGAATGTACTGAATATCATTTAACTATATGCTTAAATAGCTAAAACTGTAAATTTTTATATCTTATTTTATCACTGTAAATTATATGTGTATTTTACCACAATTAAAAAAAAGACTAGGAAAGGACCGACAATAATCTATGCAAGCAGACTAGATGTTTAGGCTAAGAACTGGGAAGTAAGCTTATTACACAGAACTTTCATAGACAGCACACAATCAGAAGTTATAATCAAGACAAGAGAAATCATATTGTGAGTGGACAAATGAGATCTGCATTTTGGTAATCAAGAAGTGATGTTAAAACCTGTGCCAAATTATCATTTTAAATAGGATATTCTCTGCTTATTTTTATTATGATAATCCAAGCAAAGAGCATCAAGTTCTTTAGGTTAAATCCATAATCTAGTCTGGTGCTACTTTCTATTAAAATGGATGAATGGATAAAGAAGATATAGTTCATATATACAATGGAGTATTATGCCTCCGTCAGAAAGGATGAATACCCAACTTTATCAACATGGATGGGACTGGAGGAGATTATGCTGAGTGAAGTAAGTGAAATAAATCAAGCAGAGAGAGTCAACTATCATATGGTTTCACTTACTTGTGGAGCATAAGGAATAACATGAAGGACATTGGGAGATGGAGAGAAGAGGTGAGTTGGGGGAAATTGGAGAGGGAGACAAACCATGAGAGACTGTGGACTCTGAGAAACAAAGTGAGGGTTTGGGGGCGAGGGTTTTGAGCCTCGTGGTGGGTATTAAGGAGGGCATGAACTGCATGGAGCACTGGTGTGGTACACAATGAATTTTGGAACACTGAAAAAAAATTAAATTAAATTAAATTTTTTAAAAATTCCTATCAATTTTTACTTCTGAAATTACATTTTTCTTTTGATCAAGTAAGTATTCAGAAAATAAAAGTTGTGAAATCAAGGTTAAATATCCAATGTTGTTCAAGTCCGGCACACTCTGAATAAAACACATGTGATGTATAAAAATACTCTAATACAAGGCAAAGGTCATATACCTGAAGAACACTTCTGAGATGCTATATTTAGAAGCACTTCTGTCCATTTTGGGGAAGCCATTTTTGATTGAATTGCTTTTGAAGATACAACTCTGCGAAGAAAAACTAAAAAATCCCCCAGGTGCAGTTCGGCTGCATGTTGTTTCCTAAGAGCAGCTAAAGAGGGAAGAGACAAGATTACACTACATTACAACCAAAAATCAGAAAAATGTCTTATATCAAGTAACTTACATTAAATGCAGGAAGCCCAAACTTAACTTAAAATTTAAGTTGTCAATTAGCTGCTGAATTTTTATTTATTTTATTTTTTAAAGATTTTATTTATCTATTTGACAGAGAGCAGGAGAGAGAGAGAGTGATAGAAAGCACAATCAGGGGGAGCAGCAGAGGGAGGGGGAGAACCAGGCTCCCCACTGAGCAGGGAGCCCTGACACGGGTCTTTATCCCAGGACACTGGGATGATGACCTCAGCTGAAGGCAGATGCTAAACCAACTGAGACACCCAGGCGCCCCGCTGTTGAATTTTTAAAACTTAAAGGACAGAATGAGGAAAGGTCAGAAAATAATGCCAAGATTAAAACATTTCTTACATTTGTGTATAATAGTGAGGTTGCTAGAACAAAGTATGTGTATTTGGTTTTGCACATTTTTTAAAACTGCTATTCTGAAAAACAACAGTTCTCTATGCAAGTCTAGAGTTTTACCAGCTAGAATCTGAAGGAACTTGTCTGTGAACCCCCTTAAAGTTGCATGAAAATTGTGTACCTTATTAGTAAAAGTTCACAACTTGGATCACATTTTCAAAAAGTCCATGATCTCTCCCAGCCCAATCAAATTAAGAATCACATCTCTAAAAAACACTTTGTGCTTTCAGATTCTACAAAGAAACAAATTTCTAGGCCTGAGTCTGATCTGACTGAGCACTAACTCCATGTATATAAACAGCTTTCGTACAAACGTGCCCTAACTAATCTTCCCAGTTTTTCCAGCAGCATTAGTACCAGATTCTCTCTCGTCCCCCCTCACAGTTTCCCTCCACCCTGTGCATTTTGAGGCCAGAGAACTATCTGCTCTTCCTGTAATGCACCATGTTCTATCATCATCCAGCACCTTTCAGACCCTCTCAGCCTGGCAAAGTCCCACTCAGCAGTCAAGGGGAAGAAGGATGCCAGCGAGGCAGTTGCCCAGAATGTCAATCTCTAAGGGGCACAAAAACATACAAAATCCTAACAATTTGAGGAAGGTATACACTCCTTTCAAGGAGATCCTGGCATGTCAAATTAAGAAATACACAAGACAAAGCACTTTAAAGGGAGACCCTCGCACCAAGAGCCACACTTGGATGACCAGAATATATCTTCACAGACATCTCGTCATTGCTGGAGGACTTCTGTTCTGCAAAGATGGGTATACATGTCTATGACAGAACTAGAATGCTGGCAACAACTGGAGACCATTGTACTCCTTTGCTACACTTTCTCTACCTTGTACTCTAACTCTTCTTTGCTTAAAAGCTAAGAAGCAAATATTTTTATATCAGTTTGAAGAATGTAAAATTATTAGCCTTCCCTAGATACCCACATATCACTCCAACCTGTTTGTATACATTCCTCCAAAATCCAGTTTAAAAAGCTACCTCTTCGATGTGAACTTCTCTCTGGGTAGAGATCCTTGGGAAAATCTCTTCAATGAGCCCTCCATTCTACACCCCAACCTCACTCCTAGCAAGTACCTCTGTAACAAGACACTAAATTAATTAAATTAACTGAAGTCTGGAGACCTTCAATTATATAATTATATATATTTATATTATATAAAATATATTATACTATATACAGTATATATATTAAATAAATATATATTAAATATATTTATATATAAATATAGATATTTATATATTATATAATTGTATATTAATTATAATAATTATATAATATAAAGCTGGGTGATATACCGTGGTGATTCAGTTTGTTTCAGTATCAATACTATGTTTGAAATGAAAGGTACACCTTATTTTTGGTAAAGTATTTTAGATGGTTTGTGGGGTTATTAAAAGGTAGCCACTATGTGTGACCAGAATCAGTCTCCCTCCCAGCCATCCCCACGAATAGAGAGAGGATAGCAGCATTCTCTCCAGGATGACCTGAGAGGAATGGGTGTGGATTCAGCCTGCTGTTACACCTGCCGAGATTCACTCACAGAAGAACTCTTTCTTTCTTTTTTTTTTTTAAAGATTTTATTTATTTATTTGACAGACAGAGATCACAAGTAGGCAGAGAAGCAGGCAGAGAGAGAGGAGGAAGCAGGCTCCCCGCTGAGCAGAGAGCCCGATGCGGGGCTCGATCCCAGGACCCTGGGATCACAACCCGAGCCAAAGGCAGAGGCCCCAAACCACTGAGCCACCCAGGAGCCCCGAACTCTTTCTTTACTGGATATGGAAGGGCCCAGTTTTCCTGGGGACCTGCAGGTTGAGAAGTAACACTATTATGTCCTCCTTGCTGTCCATATGTATGGTATTCAGCAGAGAATGGTGAGAAACTATTACGTTAACCACCTTGTATTCCTCACTGGATCTCAGGAAAACAGGAGGTGGCATTAAAAGCTTATGCTTATTTTACCCCTTGTGAGCCTCTCTCTGTGAAGAGGGAGAAGGAATCTGCCACAGGTGTAGCCTCTGAAACCAAAAACTGGTCCTTAATCAGACTCGGACATCCTCTTAGACTCTGACTTAAGAAATTTAGCTCTTTCTTCTGAGACTCTTATATTACTCTGTTACTATTTGTTGGCATATCTGCCTCTCTCGTTATCCTAGAAGATTCCCGAGAGCAGAGACAATGTTTTATCATTTTTGTATCCACAGGATATTTCCTCTATCCACTCATCTATCTATACAATATTATTTTAATATTAATTCATCTAATTTTATTATTATTAAAGGAGTTTAACAGAGAAGATTTTAAGGGCTCCCAGAGTTTATTTTGATAGTAAGACATGGTAGTTTTGTAAAAAGATTTAAAATAAATGACCAATTTTAAACTTTTATTCCTTAATTATGTAGCAGACAAAGGTAGCATTTCTGCCATTTTACAATGTTCACTATAGTTTTTTAAAGCTATGATCAGATGGTCTTATTATAGCAATGAAATATATAACATTTAAAAATAACAAGTGACCAGGAAATATAACTGCCTAGCAAGAAGTTCAGCTACTCTAATTCTAACCTACTTCCCAAATTTGAAAACCTTGGTCTTGGGGGAACACTTAAGCCAAGACTATGATTAAAGATGCACTATCAAGATCAAATGCTAAGAAAACATAACCTGGGAGAATCAGTCACCTGGAACCTCTACATTCCAGACCCAGGACAGCCAAGGAGAAGTTGAATCTAAAGAGGAAGCAGTATGGTCACTGCATCAAGGTTAACAGACTCTAAGGAGAGGAGGTTTGGTCAGAAGCTCATTTAAATCATACATATTTGGAGAGAAAAGGGGTTTATAAATGAATGAATAAAAATTCTTTCAAAGAAATTCCTTCACATCTCACAACAGAAAGAAGTCTAGATTCTAATGATATTTACACAAAAAGGACTCAATAAAATGCTTGTGAATGATGACACAGAAAAGAGTTTATGATACCTCTGAAGTCCTTCTTTTCAGTTTCTCCACTGGAGTCAACTTTTTTTCCTTCTTCTTCACACTCTTCTCCTTCCCCTTCTCCAAAAGAGGCCATAAGTAGTACACCAGCTTGGGATAACAAATTCTTCAACTGACTACAAAGTAGGTCCAACAAGGACTGAACTACTTTGGGGCTCAGTTTATCAGCATAAGTCCTACATGAAGTAACAGGAAAAGAACAGTGGTAGTAACACAGCTGGGCAATTGTTTGTGCACGAACAGATAAAGGAGATTGGGGGAAATGGAAATCACTAAAATGTGAAAAGACTAGGTCCTATATAGCTCCCACCAAGACATCTCATAGTGCTCACCCTGTAGTGATGGCCAGAATCTGGAGCAATCTTGTACTAGCCACTTTTAAAGCTGTGCTAAGCTGGGAAACACCCGTCTTTGGCAACAACTGCAGAGGCTGTCCTAGCATGGTGTCTGTGCCACATAACTGCGACAATACATTCAGCAGACCGGTGGAAATTGCCAAAGAAACATCCACTGGTTGATAATGAACACTCAGGGCAAAAACTGTAACCAATAGGAGACGTTGCTGGGCTTCTAGAAAAGATGGAAAGACAACAGAGAATTTCCTTTGAAGTAAGCAAAGCATTTACTAATATAATCATATTCCAAAATATAAATAGTAACGTGGAACACTATTACATTTTCAAATATTTATTCTCCACCTGTAAATTGACCTACTAATGTTAAAACAAGATACAGAATACCTAAAGTATCTAGCATCAAACATAACTTGCATCTTACATTTGCCGGACCAGTTACTCACCAATGTGATGCTTGTTTGCTTGCAGAGCTCTCTCTAGGGTAGCAGACAATTGTTGATAAATCTTATGCACGGCCACCTGGATTTCAATCTGAATATTTCTTTTAGCTGCTCTGATCCCATCCTGAATTATATATAAAAATTTACTTTTTCTATTAGTAACAATAACACCTATCCAAATAAAAGCAATAGCATTTTATCCCACTCTATAATAAAGCCCTACGGTGATTTTTAATTATTCCATATATTTCAGTATATAACTTTTATAATAAGCTTATATTTAAATGCTTGACAATTCTTGATTCTATATAATCTTTCTCCTTTCCCACAAAGCAATTTTCTTCTCAAATATGGAAGATATAGAGACAACACTTAAGAAAATTTTTTGAAGCCATCAGAGAAACTAGGTAAAGTGATCAAGTGTAAATGTAAATTCTTGAAATCCATCCTTGCAAACACTAATCCCTATCCCAAATTAGAGCTATCTCTACCCAATTTGACTAAGGGTTAAGAAAACTGAACCAGCAAAGAATCTAAAAGAACAATAGTAAAAATGGCCCACCTGATCCCAAATATACAACTATTACTACTCAGGAAACTAAAACAATGAGGTATCTTTAAGAATCATTTAAAAATCTTTATACTTTTAAACCTCAATCTTAAACACCAGAACATTTAGCATTATTAAACTGATTTTGTTAAAAATATATATATATAATCTGAATGTCTGCAAGATGTCATCCTCACACAACAGATCCATCACCCACCTGATAGTGATGCAATCGGCCACTCTCTCCTTTGACTCCTGCATGTCCCACAGTGCCTAAACCAAAACACCCTGCTAAAAACTGTAGCCTCACAGACGTGAGCAGTGTGGATGACTGGAAGCCTGAGCTTGACCTGCTTCCTGCCAGAGAGATGCTACCTTTTTCCTCCATCCCAGACAACAGAACGAGGATCTGGTGAAGTGCTTCTAAACGAAGCTTGAGAAAAGTAAAATAAATATATTTTAGAGTCCTTCACTGAACTGAAACATAAAGGAATTCCAACACAGATAATATATTACTTAGCACACAGAAAGCTCTGACAGTTCTTAGAAAGCCATTCTATTAAACATTTATTTTATTATTAAGACTTTTTAAAATCAAAGTATTTCTAAAAACTCTACTAAGCATTCTTCAGTATAAAAAAGAGGCTACACAGGACAATGGGGAAAATAAATTTGGGTATAAGAGGCCTAATTTCAAGGCCAGACTCTTTACTCTGTTGACCTTGGAAAAGTCATTTAACTTCCTGAATCTGTTTCTTCATGTGTCAAAAGAGGCTAACACTGCGGCAGCCAGGTGTCAGTAGTTAACCAACTGCCTTCGGCTCAGGTCATGATCCCAGGGTCCTGGAATTGAGTCCTGCTCAGTGGGGAGCCTACTTCTCCCTTTCCCAGTCCCCCAGCTTGTGTTCCCTCTCTCACTGTCTCTGTCAAATAAATAAAATCTTTATTAAAAAAAAAAAGAAGTTGGGGCGCCTGGGTGGCTCAGTGGGTTGAAGCCTCTGCCTTCGGCTCAGGTCATGGTCCCGGGGTCCTGGGATTGAGCCCCGCATCGGGATCTCTGCTCAGCGGGGAGCCTGCTTCCTCCCTTCTCTCTCTCTGCCTGCCTCTCTGCCTACTTGTGATCTATCCATCAAATAAATAAATAAAATCTTAAAAAAAAAAAAAGAAGTTAATACTATAGTACTTTAACCTACTCACATAGCTATTTTGATGCTCATGAGAATAAATATGTGAAAGTTTCAAAACCATAAGGTACTATGATTATTGCTTCTTTCACTTATAATAAAGTAGTATAGAATGAATACTGTTTAATTCGAGAATTAGAAAAAGTATTTCTGAAAGGTTTCTCTGTGATTCTCCTGAACATTGGGCTCTGTCTTCCCTAGGAAGACAATACCCACCACTTTGGCCAATCAGCCTACTCCTTTTTTGTAATAAAATTTTTATTTTAAAATAACTATACACCTAATAATGCACAGAAGAGTTGAAAGATGGTACATATGCATGCCTATATCCTGTATGCCATCCCCCTACCTTTTGCTAATGTTATCATCTTAGGTAACTATGGTACACTTATTAAAACTATGAAATGAACACTGGTACAACACTATAACTAAGCCATAAACTTTATTTGGATTTCACCAGTTTTCCCATAATGTCCCTCTTCTGTTCCAAGATCTAATGCCAGAAAGCTTGTTGCATTTAACTGTCATGTTTTTCCTTAGTCTCCTTTAGTCTGTGACAGTTTCCATCTTTCTTTTGGAGGAGTTGTTCATGTATTTTATAGAATGTCCCTCAGTTTGGGTTTGCCCAATGTTTTCTCATGACTGGACTGAGTTATGGATTTGGGGGAAAATACCCTAAGTCCTCCTCACACTATTTTCAGAGATGCATGGTAGCACCATAACTTATTACTGATGATGTTAATCTTGATCACTTGGCTGACATTATGTCTGCCAGGTTTCCACAATGTAAAATTAATTCAATTTTTCCCTTTTTATACTCTGTAAGCCGTGAGCTCCTAAGTCCAGCTTACCCAGAGAAAAAGGAGGAATTAAGCTTTACTTCCTAGAAGGAAGAGTATTAAAGAGTTTGTGTACCACGGTGTCTGGGTGGCTCAGGTCATGACCTCAGGGTCCTGGGATGGAACCCCACATCTGGCTCCCTGCTCAGCAGGAAGTCTACTTCTCCCTCTCCCTTTGCCCTTCCCCCATGCTCATGTCTGCCCGCTCTCTCTCAAATAAATAAAATCTAAAAAAAAAAAGGAATTTGTATATATGTTAAAACCAGAATAATTAATAAATATTTTGAGGGAGATACTTTGAGGCTATGAAGACATCTTATGTCTCCTTGAAGTTTTGCTCACTAATTTTAGCATTCATCATTATTACTCTAGGGTTCTAATCTAGCCCTTTTTACTTATTTATTTTTTTCAAAATAATTTAATAACAGATATGCCATTTATTTCTGTATAATAGTAAAAGAAAAGATGCTTAACTTTGTATTAATATACTGGAGATACTTTTTATTTCCTAGTACATGTTTAGATTATTTATCAAACATTGCTAAAATAGAGAAAAGCTCTTACAAACTACAAAAGTAACTTTGTGTCTCCCAAACATTAACATCAAGTAGAAAAGCAGCAAGCAATGATTAGCAACATTCATACACTATTTTAATAACCCAAGAGGTAATTCTGATTCAACTATTTGATCTTTTTTTCCACATAACTTTGTTAATGACATTATTTGAAATGTCGTTTTAAAGTATGGATTTTAGCATGTTTCTATGAAGTCTTCTGCAATATAGCCTTTTTTAAATGGAGACAAATGGGTCAAAACTGAGGCTCTAAGAACCATATCTATATGCTCACCAGCCAGTCTCACCCTGGTTTCTAGGAGACAAGGAAAGACTTATGATTAAAGTATCTTGTTCTAAGAGATGACAATTAAAAATGAACTTTGTCCACTTCAAACAAAACATTATGCTGTTTTACTCATGAGAGTGACATCAAAAAGTTCAGGTGGAGGAAAGGGAGAAGGAAGGAGTAGAAGAGAAGAAAAGATTTTCCTACTATTGTGCTTTCAGTGATTTAAGTTTCTCTAGTGCCTTATGAGGAATAAATTCAAAGACTTACTTCTGCCCTTAACTGCTGCTGTTCCATTGCAATGATGGAGGCTTGGGGACTTGTAGACATACTTTCCTCTGGTTCCTTAAAACCTGGGGCATTCCCCACATCTCCACTCACAAAGCTTACAACATTTTCAATCAAAGTGTGAACTCCCAGAGACTTGGTCAGATCAAAATCAGACTCAAAGGAGTAAGAGGAGTTGCATAACCAGTCTCTGCTATGTTTCAGGCGAGCCCAAGAGTCACTCAGGGTTTCCAACTGACTGTGCAAAGGACCTACATACAAACAGAACAAACATGTATCAATGACAACCAGGTAGAGCATAAATTCTGAAACTAGACGAGGGCTGAGTGCTGCTACCATACCAACTGGTGAGAAATGGACACTCATGTTTGAATACATGCATGCATTAAGTGAACTTGAGCAAAATGCTTTGGTAAAAAAACAAAAAACAAACAAAAAGTAGAGCAATGTAAGAAAATAAAGGGAAAGCCCTGTTTGATGTTTCAGTGTCTCTTTAAGCGCTTTAGCAACACGCTGCCACAAGAAAAAGAAAGGCAGAAGCTGCTCTCAAAATGCTTAGCTTAAAATGCTCTGCAGTATTAAACCAGACCACCATTTATGAACAAAAAAGAACTAGACACTTGGGACACTGCTGGTAAGACCTAACAGTAATACGACTTTATCTGATTTAACATTATTTTTGCAAAAAGTTAAGACTGAACAAAAAGTCTACATATCTAAAATGAAACATTACCAAAAATGAATATAGAAGGGCAAGTAAACTTACACAAAAAGGAGACACAAACATCACCCTTTGGGTGTCATTAATATAAGGAACACTTTCACTGTGTCATATGCATATTTATTGCAGGTTGTGAAACTCCTATATAGAGGAAGCAAAGTTTCACAGACAAGAATATATGAGATTCACTGTAAAATTGTATCTATTTAAAATTACCAAGTGATGTCACAATAGTTGCTAGATATAATACCATTAGTTTTGCCAGTGGGCATTTTCTAGACTTATAATAGGTGAAAACATTAGACAATAAATATGTTAATATGTTTTAGCTCAACAGCTGTCTAAGTCACATGACAATATTAACTTTAAATAAATATATAAATGTCCCATTCTTACAAGCCTTATCTTTTTTAATTTAATTGACCTCAGGTATATGAATTAGATAATCATAATCCTTGGCTCATGATATACTCTCATCATTGGTCCAAAATGGCCTGCTTCTGTATTTATTTATAATAAACATGAACAAAAGAACTAGAAAATTGACAAAAACTTCTAACTGCTCCTCCTCCAACCCATCTCTCCATATCTCCTCCTAGCTAAGGCTGTCATTATCCCTAAGCTGGGTCTATCATTCCTTTGCTTTTATTAATACTAAATATTGTTTTATCTTATATGTATTCATTCCCAAGACAAAGAATGTTCAGTTTTAGTGGGTTTTGATTTTACAAAAAATAGCATTTTATGTACTCTTTTTGGGCATAATACTCTCTTCCATCAATATAATACTGCCAATATTCATTCACATTAATGCATGTAGCCATAGTTCATTTGTCTGAGTGCTGTATAATGTCCTTCATGTGAATATACCAAATTTCTCTTCTAGGAATGCATCTTAAGTACCCAATAAAATATGCACTCCGAAAATTATATTTGTTGTGTAACAAGATGAAAAAGAATTGGGAAGAGAACTACTTAAATACTAATGCCCACAGAGAAACAAATTAATAAAATATTGACTGCCTAACTTATTTCTGAATTACTACACCGATGTCAGTAAAACCCCAGGACTTCAAAATAAGATGTAGAAATTCAGCTAATATTATAAAGTAACTGAAATAATTTATAAGCATTCTACTAGAATAATTTAAAATGACAACAAATATATGGTTTATCTGCCTCCCATGTTTCAGCAAGAATTCTTAAGATTAAAAAAAATGCTGAATTTTCAGTTTTACTGAGCATGAAAAACAATCAATCCGAAAAATTCCCCAAATTGTATAGCTGAGTATTTTTTCACATAAAATAGAAAAGAGTAAAAAAAATCCAAAGAATAATGTCCAGGATGGATAACATATTAAATTAAAAATGATATTTAAAGAATAAAGCAGAACCTAATAAAAAAGAAAGAAAGAATAATTTTCCATGTCCTTAAGCACCTCAAATTCAGAATCTGGATATAGCCTGAACTTACAAATGATAGTTTTTTGGCTCTCTGCATTGAACTTCTTTGTTCAATAATAAAATCTCAGAATAAAAAGTTGTTTTCCAATACTTACAAATTACTTTTCAAAATGAAAATAAAATATGCCATGAGCTAGTGTTAGAACCACAGAAGTAAAAGAGCCCTTGAAGATAATGTAGTCCTCAATTTCCAACTGAGGAAACAGAGACACAAAAAATTTATCTGTTAAATTAATAAAATGAATTTCTTAATTTTATGGGAAGGATGTGATCTTAGATATTCCTTTTATTAGTCAACATCTCGAGTCACTAGTCCATGGAAATGTCACCTGCCTGCCTACACAAATGTTCAACTATGAAGAATATATAAAGAGTGAATTTCTTTAATATACCTCAAAATGTTCTAGGAATGGGTGGGCAACCCATTCAAACCCTCTCTGCAAATTAAAGCAGGGGCTGAAGTTTTTGTACAAAGAGTCAAGACAGTAAATATTTTAGGTTTTTGTGGGTCATAAAGGTCTGTGCTACAATCACTCAACTTTGCTGCTGTCGTAAGAAACTGGCCATAGACAATATATAAACAAATGACTTGTGGCTGTGTTCCAACAAAACCTTATTCACAAAAAAAGGTAGCAGACCAAACTTGGCTTACTAGGCATAGTTTGCTGACACCAATGAAAAAGACACAACTTATTAGGTGTAAGACCCAAACAAAACATTGTATGACCAAAAGAAAGAACAAGAAAAATACGAATGAAAGCATTAGTATACATAAATAAAATAACTGTAACCCAAATACTTAGGGTGACATAAAAAATATTTTAAAACAAAACCTTACATTATGGAAATGAGATGACAGAACTCTTAAACTTTAAAAAATATTCTAATAACCTGATAACTTTGGTTTGTTCGATATTGTTTAATCTGAATACAGGAAATACTGTGTCTGAAAAGTACAACAAAAGCTTTCACAGAGTATGTGACTAAGTCCAGTTCCTACTTAGTATTAATTCAGAATCATCTACTAAAAAAGAAAATATAAAGTCTAAGAAAATTTTGAGACTGTTTACTTGTCCTTACAACTTTGGTTCTTAAATGGAATTTTCAAAATGAACATGGCAGAGCTGCAATACATACTTTATAAACCATAAAATATGTAGGCAAGCCAAAAGGGGAAAAAAATTAAACATGCCATCATGTACTTGCTTGAAGCTCTTCTTTTTTCTGGGGCTCAACTGGCCAAAAAGGAGTAAATACACTACCACACAAGAATCAGAAGACAAAAGGAGAAATTTGATACAGGAGACAACATTTACATTTGCTCTTCTTTATATAATCTAATTTGAAATGCATAGTTACAACAGCATTTCACCCATACATGTTATACCACAAAACACACATGCTGATAAATGTTTCCAGTATTATTATAGCTGTAAAACCCTAACACTTTATTTGAATACCTAGGGAATAAAAAAAATCCAACAATATGATATTTTAATTAAGAAGATCTCTGACGTTGCTTCTTAAATTGTTGCTTTGGTATTCCCACCATTTTTCAGTGCATCAGCTTCAGCTTAACTACAAAAACTAAAGTTAAGTATCTGCAGAAAAGTATCTTTCAGTGAAGGACGAGCTTAGTTCCACACAACTACCTCAAGTCTTTACGGTATTTATCAAAGTACCAAAATACCAACACATGTAACAGGCTTTGTCAAAAATTTTGACAAGCTGCTGTAAGAATTAAATGTGTTAATATGTTTTAAGTCATCAGAACAATGACTGGCATACATAAGCAGTTTACAGGTTTTAAAGAATGCAAATGTCATATTATCTCTGAGGTACTAAGCAGAAGTATGTTTCACTTACCTCTTTTTAAAGTATTTTGTAACTTTTTTTGGTTTTAGAATTTAACTTGCATGCCTCTAAAGAGCTGAGCAAGCTGAAGGAGCTAAATTTATTTGCTCACTTTGCTCTACTCCTTCCTATATGCACTTACTTGGACCAACTATGAAACACGCACTGGAGTGAAGGAAGAAGAAGCAATCATAGCTTAACAGCATGAATCCTAGTATCTCCAATGAAATACTGAAATTACAGGCACTAGGAACTCCCAAGGAGCAGTCTTTGGAAGCACCATAAGGGCAGGTGAAATGTGTATACAACCATTAACTGTTATTGATACATCCATTTAATTTCAGTAAATGGGACATAACTAGACACTTATCTCTAATTTTCATTAGATTTTTAATAACTCAGGACCACTGAGACTATTTATTACAAAAGCTATGTGAGGAAAAAGTTTATATTTCCTCTTCAAAATATTGGAAAGGGGTAAACAAGTGTGCAGAAGTCTCACTTAGCTGGACAGCTGTTTGTCCTTCATTACTCAAGTTAGAATCAGAACGCCAAAATGGCCCCAAACAGTTGTCAGACTTGGTAGGTTCACTTGCACAACTGAAGACAGGCATACTAAGGCTTATGGCATCTGGTCCATATTGTCAATAAACAAGGAAAAAATAGGGTAGCTTATTTTACCATTACTTAAGAGCAAAACAAAACAAAAAAACCACCATTGTCAGAATGTAGTTACTAAATATACATGATCTTTAAAAAATTCCTTTCAAAATATATTCTCCTAAACGTATTTTTAATGTTTGTTTCTTTTAAAGAAGGTAATCCATAATAAAACTATTAAGTGTACATTTTCATTGTTTAATCCACAAGCTCCAAGATTCATGAGATTGAAACCTACTTATTTTTGCTGCCCTTCCTAAAATAGTACTTCTACTTTCTAGTCACCTATACCTAGGAACAAAGTCATTAGCAGCAGACTTTTTCCTCTGAGAACATTAAAATGTAATGATTACTAAGATAAATTGGTACCATATTAAGTGATATCATGAAAACTTATATAACTAGTTTAACTCCCTATTATAATTTCCTAAGTGGATAATTAAAAATAAAAACTTTTCCCAAGAGGCCCTATATTTGCTTTTCTGTTTTCAACAAAATAAAGTTAAATTCCAACAGGTTAATAGATTTTGGTACTACCTTGAGCTTTTTGGAAAAGGTAGTTCAGCCACAAACAAAATTTGGATTAATGGCTTAGTTCATTTGTATCTATTTAGATCTAAAACTACAGAAACTCCAGACTGACTTACAGGATAATAGTTTTAAAACCTGAAAGGTAGCAACTCTAGGACAGTAATTCTGAAGTGTTACAGTAATTCCTCCTAAGTAATTTACACTTGAATTCTAGGGTATGCTTAATTCAAAGATAAAGATACCACTTTCTGTTTTATTCTAAACATTACTTTGCTGTCATGGATAATATAGACTAAATCTCACATTTGTATTTCCATAAAAATTTGTATTTCCGTAAACAAGATTTTGAGAGAAAAGAAAATTTTAGCTAATGGACTATCACATATAAATATAATTACTATAGTAGGAAGCTCTTAAACTGTAGACTAGATCCCTTATGCTACTTGGTTAAGTTTGGAAACATCTCTCTAGCACCAAATGATATGCATTCATTAACATTACAGAAATTTTAGCAACAGGGCTCACCTGAGCTAACCAAAAATTTAATTCCTAAGTCAAGTGGTTAAGGAAAAGAATTCTCTAACTATGGCAGATGAACAGCCAATTTTCAAAGAATTAGAAAATAATAAAGTACATGATGTACATTATATTAAACATTTTTTCATATATAAGCACCTTATAATTTTTTTTAGAAACCCAGCAGCTATGTTATAACCCAACAGATATGTTACAGTCTCCAAAGACTTTCCAATAAAGAAAGCACCAGTTCTAATCATTAGTCCTAATATTTCAGAAAAGTCATTCTCTGTATTCTAATTATAGGACAAAATATTGTCATATTTTATCCTATAGAAGTACCAACATTCTTTCTTCTAAGTTATAAGCACAAAAATGAAAAAACTGTGTGTTTCTCCTCATTCCTCAGTTTTCCCTTCATTTCTCAGATGTTTTCCTGTGGAGGGGAAACCTAACATCCTGCCAAGGAAGCTATGAAGAAAGTTTCCTTTTGAAGTACAGAAGACTTAATATCATAAGAAAAAATTTTTCCCACAGGCTTTTAAAAAAATTGCCACTAGTGCCAACTCTGAACATCTCCTATTTTCACAACCACAGTATAAATGGGTTTAATAAGAGGGCCAAGTAATAGAGAACAGTACTTGGAGAGTTTTTAGTTATCCCTGAATTTAGATTCTCTGAAACTGCTGTCCTTTCCATACATCTGTATATATAACCAAGAGTAAACTACATTATTCACTAGGGTAGAGCTTCTAACAAACAAGCTTAACTCTTGATGACATTCTAAAACTGTTCCTCATGGAAAAATTTCTGCCTAGAAATCCTAAGTTCCTGCCTTACATGCTTCATCTTAAGAGGCAAAGAGAAGAGGAAAAAAAAGTGGAAACTTTCTGAAAGTGTGCATGGGTATGTGGGAGGGTTAATGGAGAAGAGCTCTCCCTGAAACACCTTTTAAACTATGGCAACTATACCAGTGAACTAAAACATGGCAAATCATGTCCATAACCCCCCAAAATGTAAAGCATTGCTTCTGGAGTTCCATGGTACTTTTTACAAAGTCAAAACACATGACAAATGAGAAACAGAACAGATTATTAACTCCTAGACATTCCTAGATTTTAAAGAAAATGATCTTCCTTTTAAGTCTTCCAATAAGATGTTTGTATATTTGTTTCTGCAATAATGCTTCAAGGACAATCATATCTAAATACATCAGATATAATAACAGCTACTTCATTTAACCAGATTTTTAATATCTTAATAGTTACCTCTCTTTCTATGAGATGATGCCAAATCCAAATCAACATTTCGTCTTCCACTCTATTAAGTTAAAAATAAATGATAAAATTTAGTTGTGAAAGTGTTTTAAAATTAAGATTTAATACAATATTAGAGCAAAAAAATATATATAATTATAGCAACGTGCTATTTATTCACAAGTCAAGTAAGACTAACAATATAAAGTCTCTAAAATCCCACAGAAAACAGCTCTAAGAAAGCCCAGGTACAATTCTGAGATACTAAAACACAAAGTCAAGGTATACACTAACAAACACTGCAAAGTAGCACAAGTTTTTCCTTGTTGTCACCTTTTCTTCTTTGGAATCCTTGTCTTTTATTTTCTGAACACACTATGACCTTATTAATACCTCCTAGATGTCTAAAGCCCCCTGTAGTAAAGTTCTGTTTTCAAAAATTATTACTTGTTCCATTCCTACTTTACATTCTTTCAAGAGCCCCACTAGTGTTGGCTAGGCGTTTAGAGAAAGAGGATCTGATGAATCTACACTAACAGAAGAATAACACAGTCTTAAATCTTAATCTTAAATCTCCTAGAAGTATTTTGAAAGATTTTAAAATGTTTTAAAAAGCCTGTTAAATATAAACATCTCAAATTGGTCAAACTGCAGACTGCTCAATAAAAACAGTGAAGGCTTTCAGGAAGAACACAAGTATATTTCTGTTGGGGAGCGTGTGTAGACAACTATCTGCTTTGCTCATATGCCCAACCAAAAACCATAGGTGGCTTATTTACACACAGACTTGACATAATAGTCTTAGGAAGTCCATTCATACTCTATCATACAATTAAAAAAAAACTGGTGACAAAGAAGAAAGGTTGCAGAAATGACAAAATAGACTCATTTAGGAAATGTCACTGTAGAAAATTGTTACCTGGTTACAAACAGACACATGTACCTACATTGTGGATAAACACATACTGTCTTACACATACACACACACACCCCCCGCCCAAAAATAAGGATAGTGTCAGGCCATCTAGTGCTGGACAAAACACCAAATGTCACAATAACTCCTGTGTCATTCAATAAAACATTTTTATCACATAGTACCTCTGTCATGAGGGCTCATGGAAGAATTTTATCTCAGGCCTCAGAACCAGGATTATCTGTGTTTCTTTTGAACAACTAGTTTGTCTGTATCTTTTAGACATTGAATCATGTGAGTCATGCTTTTCCTGTTTGGTGGCTCACCTTCAGCAGGACACCACAGGAGTGCTGAGGTATACAAATCTTATACAGGGATTTACTTCTCAGCTTCTTTCAGCTCTAATTCATTAATTTATACCTTGATAAATTATTTCTTTTTATACACTAAATCAAATCCTTTGTGAAATAAGGGGGAGAAGGGGTAGATTAAGAGACTGTAGTACAAAATGTTGGTATGACAACTGTCAATCAAATAGTTAAACTTAGGTTAAATTAACTGTTTGCTGAGGTTTTTCTGTTTACTAAGACAGAGAAGAAGATATGTATCATGTAATACTCTTTATAAAAGAAGGATAAAAACGAGGCACCTGGGTGGCCAGGTCGGCTAAGCATGTGACTCTTGGTTTCAGGTCAGGTCATGATCTCACATCATGAGACTGAGCCCTGCACTGGCCTCCACAGTGAGTGCTAAGTCTGCTTGAGATTCTTTCTCCCTCTCCTTCAGACCCACCTGTTCATGCTTGCTCACTTTCTAAAATAAATAAATCTTAAAAAAATAAATAAAAGAAGGATACTTAGCATTAAGCTAACTTCAATTATTTTAAGAAAGCATTTCATTCATTTGTAATTCAGAATAAATGAAATACTCCTAGATATCAAGGATATGAATGGTAATCCTAAAGAACCTCAGACAGAAGGATAATATATTCTAGCTGGAAAAACCCAAAACTGCCCCCACTGCTTGCTCTTCTTCATCTATACCAAGCTCTCTAAAACTGAAGGCTTAGCCCAGGTTTCCTTTCAGCAGCAAAAGAATTTGCTCTGGTTCTCTACTCTCCCACCTCTTATAACACTATCTTTCAAACATCCCATAAGTAAAGATGATCATGAATAAACCTTTTCAAAAATGTGCTTATTAATCTTTTAAAAACTGTATGCAAACTAAAGGAACAATCCTAGCAATTAAATCTGAGGCTTAGTCCACCTCTACTGATCTGTCTTTCCATTGTTTTGAAAACATAATTTTCAAAATGTTTTAAATTATATTACCAAATTTGTTCTTCACAACAACCCAGTTGAGGTCAGCATAACAGGTAGTTTTATAGTTTTATTCTCTATTTCAAAGATAAAGAAGTAAGGGCTCAGAAAAGTTAACTGTCTTGCCCCAGGTGAAAATCAATAGTAAATCATAAGCCTATTGGGACTATGTCAAATTTCATTGTTTTCTAAAAGTATGTTGCTTTAACTACATCTATCCTCATCTTTCATCTTTTCATTTCAATGGGAATAAATTATCAATATTTTACTATGCTTTGCATATTATAAAAGATATCGGGGCAATACAACAAACCAAGACCTTCTAAGAGGTTTACTGGAAAGAAATATTAATAATACAGAAATAAGTCCAAAATGAGACAACCCATTAGTGGTTCATTAGAGGTACTAACAAACTGCCATGGAAATAACATGGAGACTCACTGTGAACAACATAATTTTGGAAAAGCTTTCTGGAAGAGCTGACATTTTGGCCAGTTCTAAAGAGAGAGCTAGGATCCCCCACCAATAAAATCCAGGATAAGAACACTTAAGATAAACAGTGCTTGAGCAGAAGCTCAAGAGGTATGTTTGGGGTCTGGCAGGTGGACTACCACACCCAAAATGCAGATTACCACAGAGGTAACTAGCCAAAGGCAGGAAGGAAATATCTTCCAGAATCTCTGATTTCTGGGTAGGCAGTAGAAAGACACTGAGTTTTTTGAGTACGAAGGCAGCATGAGAGCAGGTGATGCTGTGTGCATTTTCAAGAGCTCTAACTCTGGAAACTCTGTCTAAGGAGAGGAACTGAAAAAAAGTAGAGAGATAAGTTTGAAAACTACCAGTCCAGGCAAAGGTAACAAAGACCTGAATGAAAGAGCAGAAAAGACAGAACGGGTGCCGAAATTTTACCAAAATAGGTTAGATGGCAATTCAGTCATTAAAAAAAAAAGCAGGGACCCCTGGGTGGCTCAGTTCGTTAAGCCGCTGCCTTCAGCTCAGGTCATGATCCCAGCATCCTGGGATCGAGTCCTGCAACAGGCTCCTTGCTCAACAGGGAGCCTGCTTCTCTCTCTGCCTCTACCTGCTTGTGAATACCCTCTCTCTCTGATAAATAAATAAATAAATAAAATCTTTAACCAAAAAAAAAAAAAAGCAAATCAAGACAATCTAGTGATTGCCTACTATGTACCAGGTACTAAAGGTGTTTCAGCAAATAAAAGGGCAAAACTCCTCTCCTCAAGGAGCTTATATTCTTATGTAGGATAACAAAAACTGATGAGTACATATAATAAATAAGTAAATTATGTTAGGTACTTGGGGGGAGGGGGACACAAAACAACAAAAAAAAACCAGGAAGGTCAGGTGGACAGGGAATGAATATGTGGAAAGGAGGGCAAAGAGCAATTATAGAGGTATGTGTCACTGAAAAAGTAACATCAAAATGAAAAGCTGAAGTGAGGGAATTAGCCAGGCAGACGAAAGTATTCTAGTGGGAAGAAAGAGCTGGGTAAAGGCCCTAAGGAGAAGTTGTGTGGTATGTTCACAAAAAGGTCAAGAGGCCACTGTGGCAGAGGGAGAGTCCTCACCTGAGAAGGACAGTAGTAGAAGAGATCAAAGTGACAGTGGGGCCAGCAAATGCAGTCTTATAGGCCCTTGTAAGGCTTCTGAGCTAAGAAAAAGTGAAGTCATTGGAGGTTTGAGAAGAGAAGTGACATGATCTGTGTTATAAAATTATGATGGCGGGGGAGACTACATAATGAGACTGATCAGACTGGAAAAAAAAAAAACAACAGAAATTTCAGAGGTTATAAGACTGGGAACATGAACTGGGAGCACAGAGATACAAATGGTAATAAAGAATAAAAGGAAGAAAACAAACAAAACATCATGATACAAAGAAACCTGCTTAAAGACACTGTTGGGCTTTCCTTAGAGGATGAATCTTTTATGCTTAGAAGTTTCTTTTAAACAACAGCTCTCTGTTCATGTAGCCCTTTATACCTTTCAAAAATATTTTCATGGGCGCCTGAGTGGCTCAGTGGGGTAAGCTGCTGCCTTCGGCTCAGGTCATGATCTCAGGGTCCTGGGATCGAGTCCCGCATCGGGCTCTCTGCTCAGGAAGGAGCCTGCTTCCCTCTCTCTCTCTCTCTCTCTGCCTGCCTCTCCATCTACTTGTGATCTCTCTGCCAAATAAATAAATAAAATCTTTAAAAAAAAAAAAAGACTTTATAAAAAAAAAATATTTTCATATGCATCTCAATTCACACAACAGAGAAATTTCAGAGCTAAAAATGGAGCTTATAGACCACTGAATCCAAAAAACCAGTTTCTGTTTGAACTGCTGTGTGACATGACCATAGTCTCACAGCTCCTCAGAAGTAAAATCAAGGCCAGAAGCCAAGTCTCAAACATTGCCATAAATACAACAGACACTAATGATCTAACACACAATTCTCTGGAACACCAAGGCCCAGAGAAGTCAAGTAACACATATGGATTATTCACATACAAGACATAGGAACAGCCAAACTGAAAATCCAGCTATGAACTCCAAGTCCAAAGTTACTCAAATAGAAGCAATCTCTTAGTTAGACAGTTTTCACACTATAATTTACCTATCACACTATAGTATACTTCACTTCTTACTTCTTAGGTAAATTACCATCTTGCCTGCAGTCTAGGTCCTCAGGCTTTTTGGGTAGATAACTGGGAGGTACTGAAAGATTTTAAGTAGAGGAGATATAAAAAGACATGTGAAATGTGAAAAATGGGCACAAAACAAGAGGCTGAGATGCTTCTGGAGTAGTCCAAGCAAAAGAGGAGGTAAGTTTGAAACAGAACAGTGGCAAAAGAGATGAAAAGGGCATATGAGAAATATATTAAGGGTAACATTTTCAAGATTTGACTAACTGAAGTGTAGGGAGTGTGGGAGTTTGCAAAGACGAGAAAATAAGTAAAAGGATGAATCCTGGGTAGTTAATAATACCACCTACTAAGACAGGGAATATAATAAGACAAGAAGATTTGAGAGAAAGATGAATTTATTTTTGGATAGGTTAAGACTGGGGTAACCTCACTTGTTCAGGTGGAATGTCCATGAAGGAATCAGATATATGAATCTGGAGTTTAGGAAGAAGTCAAAGCTAAAGGTAGAAATCTGAGAGTCATTAACATATAGGTGGTAAATACCTATGCAATATAGTTAACCTTATTTCTCTTTAAAGTTCTTTTTTAAAAAGCTCTTTTACGTCAAGACAAACACATATTACTTACTGTCACCAAAGTCTTATGTACCTATACCCTGAAAACAAAAATCCCTCCTTACTAAAACTAGGTATACCTACCAGTGCATAACCCTCTTCATCTGATTCAGGCTGAGACAAATCAGATTCACTCCTCGATTTGATCAGTCTATAATTTGGACTTGCGTGGACTAGCCGGCTCTCTGCAGTAAGACTTTCACTCCTGTCTCACAGGCACAAAGAGAAGTTTTTCAATTTGGGATTGTTAGTTAACATAAAACTGAATGGAACTAGCAGCATAGAGATAATACACAAACAGTGAGGAGTAATTCTATTTGTCAATGGGAAATCGTGACTCTTGTGTAAACACAAAGCCTTTTACAATTACATCAAAATAACTTGGACGCCACTGAATTGCAGAGATTGCAAATAAATTCATGTTTGTCAACTGCTGTTGTTTGTATGTATGAAAAATTATGCCTCATTTAATCAGAAATGTATGTTCCAGGTTAAATCAGTATCACTCTTTATATTACTTTAATACATTAACAATTATTTCACCCTATTCAATTTGTATTTCCTCCTCCATGTCTGTATTAATTTCGGAGACCACTACGACTTCGAGAATAAAGTATTTCAATGCATAATGTAACAAAGGGGGTCGAATAATATTTTAAGCTTCTAGTCAGTCCCACCTGGTCATAAGTCCACCCCCTTCAGAGGCACTTGTTGAAGGCTGCTGCAACTGTCCTTCTTCCTTCCGCTTCTGAAGCTCATCAATCACAGGACTTACTCCTAATATTAACAGGGCACACCGATGGATCACAGAGTTGCAGGCAGCAGTGTACACATCCTGACCTTCAGGAAGGTCTGTGCTGACCCTTCGCTCTTGCTGAGACTGAGGAGGTGGATCATCAGCTCGAGCCCCAGACCCTGCCCCACTGTTCATTCTATCTCGATCTCGGCTACGAGCTACTTCACGGGCTGAGAGGAAACACTGAAAGATTTCTGTAACATGCAACACAAAAACAAGGTCTTAACACATGGGGAGAGAAGAGCAAAGAAAATAACAATAAAAATAGTCATAAAGTTTGGATCAAAACTTACTGAAAGAGGGAAAAATTATTTTTTAGACACTAAATACAGACAGTTACCAAGTTAAAATTATCTTAAATACATGTAAAATATTAAACTTTTCACCAAAAATTATAATAGGAAATACAAATGCCTTTACAGAATTTAGATTTGATTTATTCTATTTCAACTCTTATTAATGAGTCAGAGCAGTGCTTTCCAAAGCGTGGCCCCAGACCAGAAGCATCAACATTATCTGGGTACTTGTTAGAAATGCAAATTACTAGCCCTATCCCAACCCTTCTGAATCAGAAACTGTAGACACGGGGCCAGCAATCTGTGTTTTAACAGATCTTCCAGCTAATTTTGAGGTTCACTAAAGTTTCAAAACTACTGGGTAAGATAAAAATAACTACATATTTCTGAAATGTTCGTGACCTTGGTATAAAAAATGTCGGGTTACAAAAGAAACATAAAATTTAAGTTGCATTAGTTATGAAAAGCCCCCTTTCCCCTTCTGAAGTCTATGTAATTCCTAACATCTACATTTTGCTGTATCTCAAACACATTTTTAAAAAGTACAACCTCTAAAGTTCTTTGCTGAAACTGTGTATGGTTATAATATACAGTCAAAATTGCCTCCAGACTCAAGTGGCATCACCAAGAATGTCTATCTGATATCAACCCTTCCCAATCCACAAGTGTAAAAAGTCACTGAGTTTATTAAGGTTCTGATGCAGTAGAAGATACTCCACAATAGGAATGTTTTGCTCAAATTTGGAGTGAAAACAGTATTCTTATTGGGAACCCAAGGAGAAAAGTTGGTAAAATACTAGATTCATCTGTTCATACCAAAGTACAAACTTTAAAAATGGATTTTATATGTATATTTTATAGAATTATTATAGCATTATTTTCATATGCTGTTTTTAGAGTCTCTTATTTCTGCAAAAATCACAGCAACAAACCCAAGAGTACAAAGCTGGAAATCATTTAAAGTAATTAAGAGAATGGTCACTGGAATTTGGGGGCAGATCTCACTCTGTCTAGTTCCAGCTGCTAATAATGGTGGCCACACGCACATAGTTTTGTCTCCTTTAACCTCAGCCTGCCCACTTTTAAAATAGGCTAAGTGTTAGAGTGCATCTCACTAGACTGTTGTCAGGATTATCAGCTAATCTATGAGAAGCATTTGACCCAGTGTTCAGCAGATAACATAGGTGCTCAAAAACCATAGCTGGTTTAAAAATTACTACTCTGTGGATGACTACTACACTTTCTTTACTATAATTAAGGGTTATATTTTGCTCTGTGTTTTACCCTTTGGACTTTACTTTCCAGAATTTCTAAACTGAGTTTTAACTGCAAAAGTTCTTTCAGCCTAGGTTTTTAAGATATAATTATTTTCCCTCCCCATCTCCAATCCCCTTTTTCCTTGTTTTTTTTGTTTTGTTTTGTTTTGTTTTTTTCCTTGGTTTTTGGGTTTGGGCCACCTCCAAATCATTTTTAGAAGTATGCAGAACACAATAAATTGATAATAAAATAAGTGTCAAATTGATACATACAGACAATCCTAATACCAAATGTATAGCTAGCCATAATATTTTAACTTACAAAGTAAGTACACATTTTAATTTGAAAAAGCCAAATCACTCAAAAGATACTAACAAGTGTTTAAAAACATGGATATTTCCTTTTAAACATCTAAATGATTATCTTTAAAAATTATCTGTTACCTCGGAATATGCAAGTATGAAAAGTATTATTCACTCAGCCAATAGTCTCACGTATATTCTTGCTCTCTACTGACAATGGCTGTAGTTAGTGGGTGAAATTTATAATTTTAAAAAGTGTAACATATAAAAAGTAATAGGCTCGCCTAGTAAATGCAGAAAGGGCCTCTCTTCCTCACCACACAGAGGTTGGCCAAGCCTACAGACAAACTGCTAACCTCGAAAACAAACTCTAAATGACCTTATCCAATCACTCATGGGCATCACTTCATGCATAAGACTTAGTGGAACAGTTATTATTTCTAAAAGCCTGCTTTCAGAGCTTTTTAGCCCAAAACATGCAATATAATAGCTCCAAAAGGTAACTAGCACAGTTTTAAGAGCTGAAACATTAACTAATGTAAACTGAGATCACCAGTAGAATATCAGATCCTTTTAGAAAAACCATAGAGAAATTTTTGCCTTTCTCTTTTCCAGTTAGTTCCCCTAACATGAAGAATGCCACGAAGTGTATCTGTGAAGTAAGAAGGGTGTACTCACTGCCAGCTGTCATCACTTCATGTTCCCGTTCTTCTTCTTCATCCTCTGGCTCGGGATGCCCCTCTTCCCGGTCTCGCTCAGCCTGTTCTTCCATTTCAGCTTCTTCATCAATGGTCCGGGTAAATGAATGCTCCTGAGGATCAACATCTGCAGAGTCTTGGTTTTCTGAGATCTTAGAGAAATAATCAAAGCTACATTGAATATTTTTTTCAAAAACTTCGAAAACTTTATTAAAACTTGACTTTTTTAATACTACTACTAATATCACTAAGGCATGAATTTTACTACAAAAACCTAAAAGATACACTGGATAAATCTGAAAGATTAGAAAGAATGTATGTACACCAAATAGGTACAGAGACACCTATATGCCCTCCTATCCCCAGTATATTGATTAGAATGTCATGTTATAAGTTGATTCAAATTTATATTGTTATTCAGCTATAAAATCCTACAGAGCTGCAACTTAAAATGGGTTGACTATAAAACTAAGCTAAAAGGAAATTTAAAAACATGAATTTTTACACCATCCAATCTCCCTCAAGCTGTGTATGTTATTATTACTCTGTATAAATGTTTTAAGAATTCTAATTTAAAACAGTATTTTTTTAACTTTGTTTTTGGTGAGAACATTTAACTTTACTCTCTAAGCAAATTTCAGTTATACAAAGAGTATTGTTTTTAAGGTTTTTTTTTCTTTACTTTGTTTTACCCTAAACAAATCAAAAATAAGAAATCTGATAAGGACAATGTTAATTTTATTTCCCACAGTGGTTCAGCTACTGGACAGAGTCCTTGCAAAGATATTATGAGCCTCAAGAACGCCTACGTGGCTCAGTCATTGGGTATCTGCCTTTGGCTGGGATCATGCCTCATATCGGGCTCCTTGCTCAGCAGGGAGTCTGCCTCTCCCTCTCTAGATCCCCCGTGCTTATGTTCCCTCTCTCACTCTCTGTCATAAATAAATACAATATTTAAAAAAAAGATATGAGGAGCCTCAGAATCACCTCCCCCATAAATTTTAGTATAAAGTAAAAGTGAAAAATTTTATTTAATGCATAATAAATGCATAAATAAATAAATTCAATGCATAATAAATATTTTGTGATTGAAAGCCAGTAAATAACCTGAGAATTTCATAGAGCCATCAGACTCGTACTCATACAATGTATAAGTCATTTATCCCTATAATATGAAGTTTCAAATCCAGGCCTCAGCAAAACGGCAAATTAATACATTTCATGGACATTCAAGGTCACTAACAAATAGATCCATTAAATCAGTGCATGACAAAAGAATACTATAATACAAATGCAGAGACAGAATTTGGTTTTTAAAATCTAAGATCTCAATAACAGTATAAAGCATCTAATGTATGAAGTTTTAAAGTAAGCATTTCTGAAGGTGATGTATTATCCAGGCTTATAATTACAGGATCATGTTATAAGGATTACCAAGCACTTTACAAATCACCTATTTTTGTTGCAGGAATAACTTCTGGAGCATTCTTCTCTTTCTTTTTTTTTTCCTAGAGAGAGAGAGCATGCACGAGAGAGCAAGTAGGGTGAGGGGTAGAGTGGGGTGTGTGTGGAGAGAGAGAATCTAAAGCAGGCTCCACACCCAGTGTGGAGCCCTACGCTGGGCTCAATCTCACAACCTTAAGATCAAGACCTGAGCTGATAACAAGAATCAGACTTAACTCACTGAACCACTCAGGCGCCCCACTTCTGGAGCAGTCTTAAAAGGTTTCAATCTTTTTTTTAAAAGATTTTATTTATTTATTTATTTATTTGAGAGAAAGAGAGAGAGAGAGAGAGCACAAGCTGACAAGGGGGGTCAGGGCAGAGGGAGAAGCAGGCTCCCCACCGAGCAGGGAGACCGATGTGGGACTCAATCCCAGGACCCTGGAATCATATGACCTGAGCTGAAGGCAGATGTTTAACTAACTGCGCCACTCAGGCGTCCCTCAATCTTAATCATCAGTGGTGGACAACTCTAATTATGAGAAGGCTCTCTTCCTTATATTCAGCTATCAGTGATACCCCATTCAATTGTGACCCTTTGGTATACCTATACCCTCTGGTACAAGAAACAAACTTACTTCCTCTTCTACAGGGAAGCTTTATTTTTAAGGCAAATATCAATTCACTCCCTTTTTCATTTCCCTAGGCTAAACATTTTTGACACTTCCAGTTCTTACAGAAGATGACTTTCAGACCTTTCACCAGTCCAAGGTAGCTTTTGTTAATGTCCCTCATAAATTATAGCACCCCAAATTAAATATAATTCAAATACAGTCTAATCAACATAAAATAAAGAAATAATATTTCATATGCCTTACACAACTCTACTTGTTATTACTTATACAGCCTATGAATATACAAACTTTCTTAGCAGCCATGTCACTTGATAAATGTGGGTTAAATAACCCCCAGATCTTTTGCTTATCTAATTTCTTCAATATATAAAGAAGTATGGGCTCAATATTTTATCGAGCATCTGCAATAATCAAGGCACATTTTTTCCGTCACATAAACCAATTTGGAGTTATATCTCACAGCCTGCAGAAAAACAGAAATTAACTGATTTCCAACTTTACCCATCTGTCTCGTGATGATGACCTGGTCTGAATAAGTTCAAGGTTCTTGCAAGCAAGTAAACGACTTCGAACTTTGTACACACAACGGTACACTTCTGATAAGCTTTTACCAGGTTGATATCTAAATAAAGAACCAAAATAGAAAAGTTACCTAATTTCTAACATCATGAGAGCAAATATTTGTCTGAGGATAGTTTTAAGTTACTTGCCGGCTTTCTCCACATGCTTGGCTAAGTAAATTTGTGTGTTTCAGAAGCGCTGCAAGAACAAATCTAGACACAGTGTCCAAGAGTGACTCATTACTTAAAGTTGCACTGTCCCAATCTGAAAACAAAAATGATGCGTTGACATTTAAAAGGGCTCAGAAAACAGTTCAGAATAATTTAATCACTTTAGTAATCCAACATCCGAATGATATCATTTTCCTAAACATTATTTAACAGATGTACCTACTAGATGTTCCTTGTGCTAGGGGCCTAGCAGCTAACAAATCTAAGTCTCTGATCTCACAGAGTTTCTTTTCTAGCTGGGGCCAATAAATACAAAAATTAGTGTGACAGAAAAGTACTACAGAGAAAAATAAAGCAGTGTGGAATTACTATTTTATATAGGCTGGTTTGCAAAGATCTTGGATAAGATACAGGTGAGCAGAGATGTAGATGAAGTCAGGGAAGGTGCCATACAGTAACAGTGTCCCCTCAGAAAAAACTAGTATAGAGGCCCTGAGGTAGGTTCAAGGAGGTCACTGTGGCTGGAACAAAGGGTGCAAGTGGTAGGAGATATTAGAAAGTTTGCTGGAGACCAGATCATATAGGCCTTGCAGACCACTGCAGGTCCTTTATAGATTTTACTCTTGAGGGAACTGGGAAGCACCTCATAAGGCTTTGAACAAAGATACAATATGATCTGACTCATGTTTTAAAAGGTAGACTTTGACTGCTGAGTGGTGAACTGGACAGGGACAGCAACAGCAGTACTGGAGTGATTCAGGTGAGAAACAATGGCGGCTCAGACCAAAGCAATAGCAGAAGTGGTGAGAAGTGGTCAGATTCCAAATGTGTTTTAAAGGTAGAGTTGACAGGATTTGTTGATTGATCAGATATGCAAATACAAGAAAAGCCAAAGTTGACTAGAAACGTACTTAGAATGTTGTTGGCATTTACTGAGACAGGAAGAACACTTCAGGAAAACAAGGAGCTGAAATGAGGAGTATGGTTTTGAGCACTATCTATTAAAGCATCCTTCTGGAGATACTGAGTAAACTAGTCAAGAGAGAACATATCTGGTATCTGAGGCCATGAAGTAGATATTATGAACACCATAATGAAATGAATTAGGTAAGAAATCAAAACATTTGGACACAGATGAGTACATGCAATAGAAAACCAAAATCACAGCATTAGATAATAAGAACTAGGTGGGTGTTTTCTTTAATTCCATGTTAGCATACTAGTACTGTATTTTAAAAATGTAGTATATTTGGTAGATTCCAAATGGGTGTGGGAGGTTTACTGTCTGCTAAACTCTTGTTAATTTGACAGATTTACCATGCTACTTAAAAATAAAGCCAAACAAACAGAAAACAATGATAGAAAATATCAAGCCCCAAGTTAAGTATTTTTCTTAATCCTTCTTAAAGCTCCTATCTCAGATAAAATTTTACATCTTGGTTTTCCAGTCATTTCTGTATGCTTAGGGAAAAAACTAAACTCAGACTTACCTATTTTATAGGCAAAAAAAAAACCCCAAAAACCAAACAACAAACAAATCCTGACAATATAAACATGTCTGATTAAACAAGACTCTTAAACTAGACCCATTTATACTGCAGGGAATCCTTCAGTAAAATGTTTGCCTCTGGATTTATCTTTTATATAAATCTGTTTTCCCACAGTAGGTTTGCTTAAAGTGGGATACATACCTAGACTATTTTCCACAAAGAGGAAGAAGAAATTTACATTTAATGTTATTTGTAAAATGCTTTTTCCTATAAAAAAGTAATAGAGTGATCCCTGTGTTTCCTGCTTACATATATTACGTATCTGTTAGTCAGTATTCTAAGCTATCTCCGTATTTACCAACTCCGTCCTCTTCATCTTACCTTTACTAACAGCATAATCCTGCATGCTGATCCAAAGGCTTCGCGCAGGCTCTTTTGAACAACCCAATGCCAAGTCTACATACACAGCAATTTCAGGCCGCAGTTTGTAATCAAAAGGCTTCTGTTCTTCATTGCCTGAAAGAGCTACTTCTAACAGGCAACTCATACATTTATCTAAAAATAATTATTCAAGTGACCAATTTTAAGCCTGAACAATTTTGGTACTACAAATAAAATCTTATCACTTTTATTTAATCCATATTTAATAACACATTTCAAGCCATTTTAAGAAGATGTACAAAGATAAAGTCCTTTAACATTTCTCAGTGAGAGGTAATATCACCTCCCCATCAATCCCCTCCAGGATGTGTGACCAAACGTAACCCCCAGGGAGGAGTTCTGGCATTCTGATAAGCAAGCACCAGGGAAGCTACATGTCCTATGTTTGAAGCACAGGTCTGGAGAACTCTTCTGTTCAAACTGGAATGATGTCCTTACTGAGAAACATGGCACCACTGGGAAAGAGACTAGACAAGAACTTTTTCCTTTTTCTAGACTTAAGGGAAAATAGTTAAGTATGACTCAAGAAAGAGTGAAGATATCATGAACAGTTTCTCTACTGATATTTACATTTGTTCAAGTAGTTCCTAACTTTTTAATGGGACATTTTGGCATTCAGAATTCATTTTCCATTACAAAAATAGCCAATGATAGGATTGGGGGCTAATACCAAAAGTCAATTTAACCTCTAATATAACTGAATTATCCCATATATACAATTTTACAAAGGACAATACCCTTTCCCTAATACATGCAAGTATTTCAACATAAAATGAAACATTTTAATAGCTTCATGATTTTAAATTTTAAAAACTGAAAGATAACATTCAAACTGAAATTTATTTTATTCATACTAAAGGCCAGTTAATTGACTGAAGTAAGTACACAGAAATATGAGGAAGGTAGACATAAAAATACTTTTGTCCTCAAGAGGACTTTTGTGATATCACAGAACTAAACGCTGACAGCACTGGAACCATGTTCACAATGTTAAACATTCCTTGAAAAACCATTTTACTTTTCTTAATATAACTGTATCTTAAGTGCCAGTCTAGCATTCAAAAACCATGGCCAGAATCACTCTCTGGTTCATAAATGAAATGATGAAAATATACTCTCTATTTGGAAAAGGAGGAAAATCTTCAGCAGCTCTTCTCACTCCCACTCCCCAACCCTCTAAACCCAAAGCAGAATATGTGCTTTTTGTCTTGGTTTCTATTTTTTGTTTTCCCTCTCGATTGAGATTCTCTTAGATTAAGATTTCTCTTGGACTTTCCTTTTTGGGCATTCTCTGAGTCTTTTTCTCTCATCAGAGGAACAATGAATTTTCAGTCAATAAGACCACATGGACTATCTAATCATCTCCTTATTTTATGGACCAACATTTTAGACCCAGGGAGATTAAAGGACCAATCATAAATAACACAACCAGATCATCTGTTCAAGAACTGGAGAAATCTTCATGTTCAGACATTCTCAGAGCTAGCCTAGCAGCAAAGAAGACAAACGGGAGATGAAGCAGGAAAGAGAAACCCAAAGGCAACATAAATAGGGAGAAAAAAAATAGGGAGAAAAAAATAGGGAAACATACAAGGTAACATTAGCATGAAAGTAGCATAGGCAGGGAGGAGAAGGGATTGTCACTCACATCTGGGAGGTGTCTGAAAACTGAACACTGGGAAGTCATGATAACCTTAGAGAGCTTTATATTCTATAAAGCACTTTCATAATCTCCAAACCTCAGAAAACAAGGAATCAAACATATTCCCATTTTTATAAGTTAAATGACTTGCCCCAAATGAGCGATAAATGACAGGGTGGGACCAGACATACATTGCCCTAGTTTGGACGCTCTTTTCACTACACAGTGCTATAGGATTTAACTTCTTCTAAGGGCTCCAAGTCACAGTCTCAGATCCCCCACCCAGCTAATGTTTCACTTGTTTGCTACCAGTTCTCTAGTCAGCAAACCCAGAAAAAGAGGTATCTCCAATGGAAATAAAAACACAAGCATGTATTTTAAACATTGTAGAGAAGCACATTACCTAACTGAGGGGTGTCCATTTCTACACCATCACTAAAAAGCGGTGTTTTCATCCAATATGCAGTGTCCTGTTCCTCTGGAGACACAGGGGAGCCCAGAAGCATACCACCAAGACACCGCCCAATAAGAAGAGCAATTGTTCTTTCCAGATCCACAAGCCACACCCAGGACTGGGCTGGCTGAGGTAACGGCATGCCAGCAGGATCAATCAGTTCTGGCCCTCCTAAAAACAAAATCATTAGTAATCACTTTTTATCTGGTATTCAAGAGTCTCAATCATTCTCATTCCTATTGCACTGCAATAAGACATGAAGTAAACTAATTTTACACTGAAAACATAAATTATAACACTTTCTGTATATACTCTCTTTACTAGGCTAATTTAAAATATATTCAAATGAGTTTGCCATCAAATAAAATTTCCCTTTTGGAGTTACTAATTTTTTTTTAAGATTTTATTTATTTATTTGACAGACAGAGATCAGAGAACACAAGTAGGCAGCGAGGCAAGCAGAGAGCCGGGGAAACAGGTTGCCTGCTGAGCAGAGAGCCCCATGTGGGGCTCGATCCCAGGACCCTGGAATCATGACCTGAGCTGAAGGGAGAGGCTTTAACCCACTGAGCCACCCAGGCGCCCCTGGAGTTACTAATTTTAAGATAAGCATTAAAACAGTATACAACAGAGACATCCCAAGGGATTCTATTCCTACTTCTCATTATCTAGATCAAATTTCACCGTAACAGTGAGTATTTGAGGCAGCTCATCCCTCCAAAATCAATATAAGAACTGATCTAGTAAAATGACACTTATTATTGTTTAATGTTTTTAAGGCCCAAATCAGAACTGCCTTGTACTGAAATCAAGACCCATGATTTATTATACACCCGTTTTTAAAAGTTCTTCACTTAAAAAAAAGAAAAACTATACTTAGCCATAGAGATAGGTACAGTTGTCAATCATATCGCTAAAGAAAAACAAAGAAGATTAACATGTCCAAAAACTGGTTATTTAAAAAGACTGATAAAACAGACAAACCTGTAATAAAAGATGGCATAAATTCACAAAAATCAGAACTAAAAAAGAAGATGTAACCACAGTTACACTAGGGATTTTTAAAAAACCGTTAATGAGTACTATGAACAATTTTATACCAATAAATTTGAGGGGCACCTGGGTGACTCAGTCGGTTAACCATCTGCCTTCAGCTCAAGTCATGATCCCAGGGTCCTGGAATTGAGCCCACCAGACTTCCCGCTTAGAGGGAACTCTGCTTCTCCCTCTCCAGTGGCCTTTCCCCCAGCTCATGTTCTCTCTCACACTCTCTCCCTCAAATAAATAATAAAATCTTTAAAAATTTTAAAAAAAAATTGAAAATAACAAAATAACATTTTCTGGAAAGATATCAACTTCCAAAATGGATTTGAGAAGAAACAAAAAAACTAGAACAGTAATGACTAAGGAAAGAAAACTAATATAAAGTCTATCTAAACACCAGGGCCAGGTGATTTTATAGATAAACTCTTCTAAACCTTCAAAAAAAGATAACCTCTATCTTACATAAATAATTTCAGATAAGCAAAGGAAAAGAAGGGTAGACTCCAAAATGATGCTATGAGGTTAGTATAACTGTGGCAGCAAAAATGACATAAAATACAAAAATGAGAAATTATAGAAAAATATCAATTATGAGAACACAGAAGCAAAAATCGAAAATAAGATGATACCTAACTTATCTAACACAAAAAGAGTGAATCTTAAAAAATTCTGAGATACTTTAGAAAAACAAGAGTAAACCTGGAGAGGCTCCATATAAAACCTGATTAACAACCTCCTACAGTTATAACCTTGACACTTGACTTATCTAAACTCAGTGTCATAGAACCATATATATATGTTAAAGATAGGTCCTCATTGTCATCTTGTCCAATTCCAATACTTCCAGAAGAAATGAAGGCTTAATAAATTATAAGCAACCTGCCATAGATAATACAGCCAAGTCACTAGCTTTAAGCTTTAGTCCAGGATTCTTTCTTTCTTTCTTTCTTTTTAAGATTTTATTTATTTATTTGACAGAGAGATCACAAGTAGGCAGAGAGGCAGGCAGAGAGAGAGAGAGAGAGGAGGAAGCAGGCTCCCTGCCTAGCAGAGAGCCCGATGTGGGACTCCATCCCAGGACCCTGAGATCATGATCTGAGCTAAAGGCAGGGGCTTAACCCACTGAGCCACCCAGGCGCCCTCCAGGATTCTTTCTAATGAAATATGTGGTGGGCTCACTTGAAAGGTTTTTAAGACTTAGTAATTAAACTCCTTTGATAGCCTTATGATAGATTTTAATGGAAAAATACATTAATGTTTTCTAGACATAGTACTTTAAGCTATATCCAAATAAGTATCAAAATCATTTTATAAATTAAGACTGAATTCAAGTGTCATACCTAAAATCAGAATGCTATTTCCTATGAAGTTCCGTTAAAAAAAAAAAAATCCATCCACATACAGATTCCCAATTTCCATCTTCTACATTCAGTCATCTATAAATCCAATCAAAATACTAAATATTTTATTGTCAGAGATTTAAAACTAAAGATCTTTTCATTTAAGAAATAGAACTTTTTAATCAAATCAATCCACTGATTGTAAAATGTGTCACTATGCTGCTGACTGAACTGTGAAAGAATGCTTTCCTATTATCCAATGTAAGATGTATCCTAATTTCAATGATGTGAAAATTTGAAATAAAACATGTCTCAGAATCAATGAAATATACTACTCAAACCTAATGACCATATAAAGACCCTACTTATGACACTGTTACATATGAGCAACTTTCTGAGTTTTCTCATCTCAGTCGCCCTTAGGGCTGCAAATTCTTAGACCATAACAACCCTACCTTTTGATTATGTAAAACACCCGAGTATCAGATATGACCTACCTAATGCATGCAAGAGGAACGATTTTTCCCAAAAGCCTTACTTGTTTTACTATGTTTACTTACCATGAAGAGGCCACTGTAACTCTTGGTCTTCTAAAAGAGCAGCAGCTGGCAGGAGTCTATTAAGGCAATCAAGAGGTGGCAACAAGTCGAGGAGGTAACTCAACAGAGGCCGTGCCACTGACACGGGGAGTAACAGTAGAGAGTTAACAATCTGGCAAAGCATACTGCCTGCAGCTGAGACGTATATCACATCTATGAAGGGTAAGAAATTCAACATGGATCAATTGTTTCAAACTTAAAAAAAGAAAAAAACCTAAAAAATACTATTTTAGTGTAGAACTAGAGTATACTAATTAGATAACTCCTTGTTGAACATGTACCTGGTAGGTGATGGTGCACTGGTATTTACTTACTTTCAGAAAGTACCACCAACAGACACTTTGTGGGAAAGCATATAGATCCCTGTGCCAACAAATTCAAAGGATTATAGCTGCTTCCCTTAAAATGCATTATGAATGTCTCATTCACAAATTTACCTTCATTTTTAGATTTACTCAAGAAATATTTATTGAGTACAAAATACCAGGCACTGTCCTAGATGAAAGGCAGACAGCCATGAACAAAGAGCTTTTAAAAATTCCTACCCTCATGATCTTTACATATTATGATTTTTAAACCAAATTTACTTTAAAAAAAAGTAAGATCATTTCAAAGCACCTTTCTACCTATATTCATTTTAAATTAACTTTATTTCTGTATTTCATTGTATTTGGGGCAGGGAGGAACATCAGAGATGAGTTCCATTTGAAGAGATTAAATTTTAAATACCTGTAGAACGACAAAATGAAGGTGTCTAGTAAGCAACGGTTTAAGTTTCTCAGTTTCTTTCTTTATTGAGTTGGGGAACTTCAGAGATAAGGAGGTTTCGGAGAAACATAATGAATTTTAGTTGCCTTTGAGACAACCAAGAAAATACACCCAACAGTAACTAGAAAAGGCTTTGGTGTGAAAAAGGAGTTCTCAGCCAGATGCAGATATGGAAATCAACACACTCGGTGTGGTCAAAGGAAACGGACCAGATCAGATCATTCACGGAGAAAAAAGGGTTGAAGGCAAAATTGAGAGGATCTTAAACATTGAAGGGCATGTCCAAGGAAAAAGAGCTTATAGGAAACAACTGAAAAAAAGTGATCAGAGAGATATGAGGCAAAACAGGATTGTGACTACAGAGAAACCCAAGAGAAGAAAACATTTCAAGAAGGAAAGTGGGACACTGGCAAATGCTGAAGAAAGGTAGAGAAATAGCAGATAAAAATTCACTTTATGCCATTTAAAATTAATCTTTATTTTTTTATTATGTTCAGTCAGCCAGCAAATTAATCTTTTTGAGTATCACTGAAACGCCTTTAAATTAGGGCTCCTTCATGTCAATTATCATCTTTCAAGATCAGTCATTATCCATCACTGTTACCATCACCCCAAAGCCAAATCCAAGGGATCTTTAATAGGAAGGAGATTGAAGACCATTCCTATTCCACTCAGAAGTTTCAGGTCTCTTAAGGCTTTGGGAAGGCTAAGAATTTCTCCTTTATAACCACTGATTAAATGTCAAATCCAGTACCAAACACACCTCTTAATTTTTCTCCAACGCTGCCATTCCAAGGACTTTCTTTGAGCAAATTTGCAGAACGTGAATAAATATCTGTGGCATGAGGCAACAAGAGCTGAAGATGTTTATGAAGCAGCGCCACGCTGCTTGAGTTCTGGGGGGAAAAGTTCTTAAATTACTACTGTGAAAGAGTCAAGGTCCAGAAATATCATGCTTACCCAAATATCTGAGTTTCAAGGTCCCTGGGAGATCATGATAAAAGGCAAAGAATCACATACCTCACTAATGCTATTGATATGGCAAAATGCCAGCAGCTGTTTCTGCAGTGAACACAGGAGTTCATGAAGATGAGCAGGCTGGCTGTTTTCTGAAGATGATGTTCCAAGTAGAAATTTATCACTATTCTTTTCTAGCTCTCCAAAGGCTTGATCCTAAGATGATATATAAATGAAGATTATATTTGAAGCGCTTGAAAATGAAAAGTCAAGGCCTACCATAAATGATTCTGATTTAAGAAGCATTGTCTCCTTTTTCCCCTTATTAATATTTAAATCTTTGTGCTGTTGTTACTAGCTATTAGCAAAACTTGTTAAGTTAATTTCAATATGTTTTACCACTCAAAAAAAAGTAATACACGTTTCATTACAGAAACTTTGAATATAGAGAAAACAGTACAATACCCACAGACGACATACGCCATATTTTAATAAAATTGCTTTCCACAGCTCTTGTGTAAAGGTTTTGTTTTCACATGGTTGTGAAAGGACACAACTGAACATTTGAACCCAATTCTCAGAAATTAGTTTCTGATTATAAAAGAAGTGGTATCAACTATATTTAAATTTAAAAATACATAGAAAAAAAAGAAATGGACTAAAGAGACATGACAACTAAATACAGTGTGTGATCCTGCATTTGAGGGAGGGGTTGCTATAAAGCACTTTTTTTTTTTAAAGATTTTATTTCTTTATTTGACAGAGAGAGAGGGAGAAGGAGGCTCCCTGCAGAGCTCAATCCCAGGGCCCTGGGACCATGACCTGAGCCCAAGGCAGACGCTTAACCAACTGAGCTTAACCGACTATAACCAGGCACCGCTATAAAGTATATCATTAAGACAGTCATAAAAATGTGAATATGGATTGTATATTAAACTGTATCAATGTTAAATTTTCTGAATAATTGTCCTATTATTATATAAGAGAATGCCCTTCTTAAGAAATACATGCTTGGGGCGCCTGGGTGGCTCAGTGGGTTAAAGCCTCTGCCTTCGGCTCAGGTCATGATCCCAGGGTCCTGGGATGGAGCCCCACATGGGGCTCTCTGCTCAGCAGGGAGCTTGCTTCCTCCTCTCTCTCTGCCTGCCTCTCTACCTACTTGTGATCTCTGTCTGTCAAATAAATAAAATCTTTAAAATAAAATAAAATTTTGTATCTTATAAAGATGTGATGAACATCTTTATGCATAAAGTAATGGTCTATGTTTACAATATATAAGACAGAGTCTCAGCACATTTTAAGGCCCTTGCTGATGTAAGCTGCCAAAAAAGCACTGCTACAGACTGAATGTTTGTGTCACCTCAAAATCCGTATGTCGAAACCTAATCCCCAATGTGATGGCATTTGGAGATGGGGCCTTTGGGAAGGGATTAGTGCCCTTATGAGAGAGATCCCCCTGTGTGAGGACACACAGCAAGAAGACAGCTATCTATGAACCAAGAAGTTGGCACCAACAAATCTGCCAACATTTTGATCTTGGATTTCCCACCTCTTTAATAGATATAAGTCTGTATTGTCTAAAAGCCACCCAGTCTATGGTATTCTGTTTATAGCAGCCCAGAGAGACTAAAACAAACACCATCATTTCAAAATCTTAGAATATGACAGGGGCACCTGGGTGGCTCAGTCACAGTTAAGTGTCTTACTCTTGATTTTGGCTCAGGTCATGATTTCGGGGTCATGAGATAGAGCCCCATGTCAGCTTCCACACTGGGCATGGAGCCTGCTTGAGATTCTCACCCTTGCACCTCCCTCTTCCCCACCTCCTCCACCCTCCCATCACACACACACACTATCTGTCTCATTAAAAAAAAAAAAAAAAAAGTAAAAGAGCATGACAGATTTGGTTTAAATCACTTTAGAAACAATAATTTATGATTTTCACCCAAAAGCAATTAATATTTTATATCCATTTCCATATAACATAGACATCTACCCCAGCCCTAATGATATTAGGAAGGCACTACTTTATTTTTCACCAGTTAATTTTATCTTTAATTGTAGTAAAATACATACAATATCAAATTTATCACCTTTTTTGAAAATTCAGCTCAATAGTATCTCATGTGTTCACATCGTTGTGCACATGGTGCTTTTGATTATATAAATGCAAGATTTCATCTTCCTTTGTAAGAAGGACAAATAAAAGCATTAAGAAAGCTCTGACTCAAGGAGGCTAGATTCTTGCCGAAAGTACACGTAGCAGCTACACAAGGAGGTGCCCTAAAGATGTACCACAATTACCTGGCAGCAGCTTCTAGAGCTGAAGGCAAAACTATCAAATCACAGTAACTGGAGGATATTTGCTTTCAAAGGACAAGTGCATCAAACTGTATTTGTGGTGTTAAGAGTCCCATCCATGGGCTTCACACTTGATAGTAACAGTCAGTCTACTTTAAGAGAAAGGCACTTCATGCCGCACCAATACTCCTTACAACTTTGGAAAAAAATGCTCTGTCAATAACAAAGGACATTATGACATTGTTCCCATTCCATGTGCAGCCAAACATCAGATCAAATTTATATTCTTAAATCTGAAAGAAAGTAACTATATAGGTCCAACTGTCATTCAGATTTAGCCACCTTTTAATGTGGATAGAAGAGAACACTAAGACTTGCACGGAAGAAGATACAGATCTGACCCTGACGAGGCCTAGGAGACAATATGAAAGGATACACACACCATTCAAAGTTAAGTCACACAGTATACCTTGTCTCTAAAAACTGCTCAAGTTTACTAAGTCAAAATTACATGGTTAAATAGGGCTATTTGGGTTAGGCTTCCCTGAAGAAGTCATAGATTCGTAGAGCAAGCTGGAAACAGATAATGCCATGCCCATGAGCTCAGATGAGTGGTGTGTAAGCCAAATGGTGAAGGATCTGAAGAGGTTTTAATTTACTACAATGAGGTTAGTCCAGCAGTGAGGTGCAGAGAAGAGACCAGCAAAAAGTGACAATAACTACAATACTGATATTAGCATTAGGTCATGATGTTGTGGGTTAGAACCCACAGAACTGTTTGGGGGGGAAATCTAAGAAACACTTAGGAATTAAAAGCATCTTAACACAGGGAAAGCTGTAGTGTCCACTGTCTTCTCTCCTACTGACCAGCCTATTCCTAGTAAGTACCAACCATACTATAATTATAGGATTATATCTGGTAAGGTTATTCCCTTTCTTATTCTTCTTTTGCAAAATGTTGATGACTATGTTTATTTGTTTATTCTTGAACATTAACATAAGAAACACTTGGTAAAATTCTAAAAAAAAAAAATCTTTTTGGAATTCTCAATTACAAGTCATTTAGCTCCTACAATATTTCAGAAGATCTGACACATGTGTTCTGCCTCTGGGGGAGTGGAGTCTGTAGTTTTATTTATTTTATATGTATTTAAATGTCAAAATACCTTAACCTGAAGCCATCCCTATCCCCTCCAAAAAAGAAACACAAAAAACAAAAAAATCCAAGCTTTATTCTTTTTTTAACTACAAAGAAAAAGAGCAACTTACTGTATAAAATCCTAAATTTCTTAAGAGAGTCTTCATCAAAATTTCAGCCAGATGGGTGTCTGGATGGCAGCTCGGAGTGCCATAAGGTTGATCTGACAGGTTTCCATAGCCAGTACACACAGAAGAGAGGTCAGCAGCATCAGAGGGTGAGCTATAGCCAAGTAAGGAAGCTACATGGGTATGATCTTGCAAACTTGTCAGAATGATATCCAGTTGCATTCGCTGAAGAAAAATATTTTCATCAATGAAATAGGTACAAATGATTAGTTTAAAATGCACTTAGAAAGAAAAAATGATCCCACTTAATATCCTGATATTTTAGGAAGTATATAATTAAAAGAAAAGCTATTCCACTGATACCATTTGGAAAAATGTAACTTAGAGCATTTTATTCCTTCTTTTACTATAATACCCCAAACTCTCAATAAAATGGTACTCTCTGCATAATGATTTTAGGACTTGCAAGAGTAGGAAATGTCAACAGATAAATTATACTATGTTCTTCTATCCAATCATCAATGTAACTATTCATTCTACTATTTAAAATAAATCACCTGAAATCTAAACTACTAAAAACTACTCAATGGAGGCTACTGTGGATATTATATTATATTGCCAATCCTCATTGGCATAATATCCACTTTTCCCCTGAAACCGTAACTCTACAATTGATAGTTCTACTTGGTCAAACAAAATGTATTTATTTTAATGTACATAAGATCTTAAAAATGGAAAGAATAAGCACATTCATGTCCTCAACTACATTTTCATAACAGTCATCTTCTTTTACTTTTTTTATAGAAGCAATTTCAAACAACGTTCTGGGCATGGAACCAACAGTAGCACAGGACCTTGATTTTAACTTAGCACACTATAAACTAAAATGTCTCTGGTTTGATAGTATAAGCAACAAATTATTAAATTTTAATAATTAACCCTAAATTATTTAATAGGTTATCATTTGCTTCACATTCATTAGAATAATGGGAACTCTTCCAGCAGAAAATATTAAATTAGGATTTACTAAACCCATAAAGTATTATTCCATGAACACATGGTAATCAATAGCTTTATTTCCCCCTCAGTCTACTGCAGTGTCTGTGATATTACTGGTTTACTTAGATACCATGCAAAGGCTCACCTGTCCTTTAGATAAGCTCTCCCATCTATCAGGTCCTTGGGGTAAAAGAGAATGAAGCAATTCCATACGTTCTCGTAAAGGAGGTAATAGCATGGTTGCTCCCACTGACAAAGTTTCAATTACCACCTAGTATCAAAAAAAGAAAAGTGTATTTATTGGCCTACTCTTTACCTTTTTAACAGAAACACATGAAAAATAAATGCACTGGGGTGCCTGGATGGCTCAGTGGGTTGGGCCTCTGTCTTCAGCTCAGGCCATGATCTCAGGGTCTTGGGATCAAGCCCTGCACCGGGTTCTCTGCTCAGCGATGAGCCTGCTTCCACACACCCCCAACCCCACCACCACCCCCGCCTGCCTCTCTTCCTACTTGTGATCTCTGTCAAATAAATAAATAAAATCTTTAAAAAAAAAAAAAGGAAAGAAAAATAAATGCACCTATTAGGATCATGGAAGTCTGAAGAAGGTAGATCACAGAAGTCTGAAGAACGTGACATGAAAAAAGAAAGCATGCAATCCTTTAGATGTCTTTAAGTAGACTAGAATAAATATTTTGAATTTGCCACTAATAGCTAATCATCATCCAACAAATATTTAGTGTTGACTCTATTAACATTGGGCCTGGTAAGACTCTCCGCAATGTGCTACAGATGCAGAAATGAACAAGCCAGAGAGAAGTCCTGCTTCTATAAGCCTATAGTCTAATGGGAAAGAGACCCTGAGGCAAGTAATTTTAAGTGTGAAAGGAGTCACATATAGGGAAAGTAAAAGGATGTACAAACTTGATCAATATACACAAAGATCACTGACATGGCCTATGGGCTCACAGAAGGTCTTCCTGAGAATTGGGCATTTAGGTTAAGAATTTTATTTTATTTTATTTTATTTAAAGATTTTATCTATTAGGGCGCCTGGGTGGCTCAGTCAGTTGGCCGCCTGCCTTCAGCTCACGTCATGATCTTAGGGTCCCGGGATGGAGACCCGCATCGGGCTCCCTGCTCAGTAGGGAGTCTGCTTCTTCCTCATCTCCCAGCTCATGCTCACTCATGCTCTCTGTTGCTATCTCTGTCTCTCTCTCTCTCAAATAAATAAAATCTTAAAAAAAAAAGATTTTACTTATTTATTTGAGAGAAAGAGAGACAGAGGGCATCACAGAGAGTGAGCACGAGTTGGGGGAGAGGGAGAAGCAAGCTTCCCAACGAGCAGGGAGCCCAAAGTGGGGTTCAATCTATTTCTACTCACATGCCAGGGATATGTCTGTCCAGCTGAAAAATCTGTCATCTTTTATTGATATGTAATTCACATGTCATAAAACTCACCTTTTTTTTTTCTAAGTATAAAATTCACTGGTTTAGTATATTCACAGAGTTGTATAACCATCACCCCATTCTAATTTTAGGACATTTTCATCACCCCAAAAAGAAATTTTGTGTCTATGAGCAGTCACTCTCCTCTCACCCTCCCCTAACCCCTAACAACCAATTGATTTACTTTCTCTATGGGTCTGCCTACTCTATACATTTCATATACATACAATCATATAATATATGGCCTTTTGTGACTGGCTTCTTTCACTTACCACAATGCTTACAAGGTTCAGTCATGCTATAGCATGTTATCAGAATCTCCTTTCTTTTTACTTCTGAATAAGATTATTCTGGTACAGACATACTACATTTAGTTCATTCATTCATCACCTGACAGACATTTGTTCATTCCACCTTTTGGTTATTATGATTAATATTGCTATGAACATTCCTATACAAGTTTTTGAGTGAAAAATTCTCTCAGGTACAGACCTAGGTGTGGAAATGCTACATTATATTTTTATATAAATGCTACATTAATTTTTATATAAATTTTTATATTTATATTTATGTAATTTATATAAATTATATTAATTTATATAGATTATATATAATTTATATAAATTAATATAGTTTATATAAGTTTTATATAAATATTTTATATTAATTTTTATATAAATGCTACATTAAACTATTTAAGGAACTACCTGCTTTCGAAAGCAGCTGTACCATTTTACATTAACACCAGCAATATACAAGAGTTCCAATTTCTCCACATCCTCACTAACACAATCCTGTTTTTTTGATTTAGGCTCTAAGTGGGTGTGAAGAGTGTTTCACTAAGACTTTGATTTGCATTTCCCTAATGACTAAGACTGTTGAGAATTTTTTCATGTGCTTACTGGCTATATGCATATTTTCTCTGGAAACATGTCTACTCAAAATTCTTTGCTCATTTTTGAAGGTGAGTTATTAAAAATAAATAAATAAAGTTGGGTTATTTAGCTTTTTATTGTTGAGTTGTAAAGATCCTTTATATATTCTGGAAACTAGAATTTTTTTTTTAAGATTTTATTTATTTATTTGAGAGAGAGTGAGCCAGGAAGAGAGAGCATGAGCAGGGGAAGGGGCAGAGGCAGAGGGAGAAGTAGACTCCCCTCTGGGGTGGGGGAGGACACGGGACCTAGATTCCAGGACCCCGGAATCATGAACTGAACCGAAAACAGATGTTTAATGCCAACTGAGCCACCGACTGTCCCCGGAAGCTAGAATATTACCAGACATACGATTTACAAATATTCCTCCCATTCTATGTATGAGTTTTATGTTCATTTTCTTGATAATGCCCCTTGAGGCATAAATGTTTTCCATTTTGATGAAGTCCAATTTATCTCCTCTCTTTTTTGGTTGCCTGTGTTGTCAGTGTCATATCTAAGAAACTATTGCCTAATCCAGGATCATAAAGATGATGGATGAGTGGATAAGCAAAATGTGATATATATGTACAACAGAAGATTATTAAGGTTTAGAAAGGCAGGAAATTCTGACACGTGGTACAATATGGATGAACCTTGAGGACATTATGCTAAGTGAAATAAGCCAGTCACAAAAAGACAAACAGTTTCAGGATTCCACTTATATGACATATTCAGAGTGTGAAAATCAAAGAGACAGAAAGTAGAACGGTGGCTACCAGAAGCTGAAGAAAGGGGAGAAAGAGGAGTTATTGTTTGGTGGGTACAGAATTTCAATTTTATAAGATGAAAAGAATTATGAAGATGGGTAGTGGTTGAACATTATGAATGTATTTAATACCACTAAACTATATTTAAAAGTGGTTAAGGTAGGGGCGCCTGGATGGCTCAATCAGTTAAGCATCCAGCTCTTAAATTTTGGCTCAGGTCATGCTCTTGGAGTTGTAAGATTGAACTCTGCATTAGGCTCCGAGCTGGGAATGGAGCCTGTTTGAGATTCCTTCTCTCTCCCTCTTTCTCTTCCTATCCCCTCTCCCCCTCTCTCTCAAAAAAAGAAAAGGTTAAGATAGTAAATTTTATGTTATATGTGTTTTACCATAATAAAATATAAAACTGGATCCCTGTCCTCAGAAATTTATCCTCTGGTGGAAAAGACAGACACGTTTGTGAACAGACAACTACGATACAATGTGATGCAATGAGCACACATACAGGAGAAACCTAACCTGGCAGGGGAATAGGGAATGAAAGCCTTCCCAAAGATGACCTTTGTCTTAAAGGATGAGTTAACCAAAAACATTTACTCCCACCAAGAAAAGGAATAAGGGAAAAACATTCAATTGAAGTCTTCTAATATATGGTTGCATATATGAGCTACAACTTTAAGGAAAGATGTGGCTTGAGATACAGATTCCAAGTCCTATATGCTTACCTCTTGAATTTCATCTGGGACAGTTGAATCCATCAGTCTGAAAAGCAAATTTCGAAGTGGACCTGCCTGTCTCCCAAGAATGCTGGTAGCGACCCCTCCCGCAAGTGCAAGAGCAAGGTGATTTGAAAGCAGCTTCAGGCACAGCTTGAGGAAATTGTGGTGTTCCCTGAAACCAAACAAAGTGCTATGAACTTCTGGAACATAAAAGAGCATGTGCTATCCAGTTTGGGTAACATTTTTTTCTCTTTAAAAATTTTGTCAAATTATGACCAATAGTGATTTTTAAAATGTAATTCATGAAATCATGGGTAACTTTTCCTAAAGGTCATTATCAATAAGTACCTAAGTTTAGCTCTTTTTTAGATTCTAAAGAAGTTTAACATAATTGAGGGGAAAACAGAACAAAAAAGTAAGTCAAACTCAAAATGAGTAATAGATATTACACACACACACACCAATATACATATATATAACATACCTTGATGAAGGGAAAGGGAGTGGGGGAATCTCACTGTTTATTTTATCACAGTATCTCTCAAGAAAAGAACGCAGGTGTGAGAAGGTACTCTCTTCAAGATCTACACAATAAGGTCGGTGCCATGCAACAACTTGTCTAGAAGGAAACATAAGAAAATCATGTAATAGCCTTAACAGAGGAATTTTCACATATGATCAAAAACAAAATTTAAACCATTAATAAAGATGAAAGATTTCAACAAAATATACAGCAGGCCTTCTTGATTATAAAAGTTAAAACCCTTCATTTTATCAACCAAGGAAAACCAAGAATTTGTCATCCCTGGAGTTCTTCAAAAAGAAAACATATAGACACAACCTGCTTTGGAAGGTTGGATATTCACTCACTTAAAGGCAAAGATCTGAGCCACAGGATCTACTACAGTTCTTCTGGTTCTAAGGGTCTGTAAAATGTATATTTCATATTAAGAAAAACAGCCTGACTCTGTAGAAGAGAAAACTGAAATCTATTAAAAGAAAAACTCCTGAGACACCTGGGTGGCTCAGTCAGTTAAGCATATGACTCTTGGTGTTGGCTAGGACATGATCTCATGGGCCACAAGATCGAGCTCCACATCAGGCTCCACACTCAGTGGGAAGTTTGCTTGGGATTCTCTTTCTCTGCCACTCATGTGCACACCCTCTCTCGAATAAATAAATAAATCTTAAAAAAAAAAAAAAAAAAAAAAAGAACAACTCCTAAAGACTCTTGTGAAGACTGTCAAGATCTTGGGAACCAACTCTCTATATATGAAGTGGGAAGTTGCAAATTTAATATGAAAAGCAAATTATTTATAATCAATTATATTTTTAGCTTTTGTTTTGGAGGGTGATTATAAATGTTTTTTATTGGTTAAAATGTCATAAAAAATCCACCTGAATCAAAGGTCTGGAAGGCAAATATAATACATGTCAAGTTTAAATTAGCCCCCATGCATCTGAAAATATCTGAAACACCCCTAAAATTCCTTAAAATTCACACTCCTAATAAAAATCATCTACCTGATTTTCTAAAAACATATGGTTATCTCTTTAGGAAAAAGCTAAATTTCTGCAAAAGTAACTTCCTTTATTTAAAAAGTATAGCCACTAATTATTTTCAAAAAACCAACCAGACAAAGGCCACTGAGGCTAATCAACTGTTTAGTTCTGGGGCGCCTAGGTGGCTCAGTCAGTTAAGCAGCAGCCTTTGGCTCAGGTGATGATTCCAGGGTCAGGGCTCAGCAAGGGAGTCAACTTCTCCCTCCCCCTCCCTCCCCACTCATGCTCTCTTTCTCACTTTCTCAAATAAATAAAATATTAAAAAAAAAAAAAAAAACCTAGTTCTGAGTTCATTTCAATGTAACTTCCTCTTAATAAGGAGACATTTAATTTTTAAACTCAGATCCTAGAGACAGAGAAGGAATTCAAAATATTTAAAGGACACTTAAATCAAGAAAATTTCTTAAATACAGGGTATAATTTCTTGCTTATATAATATAACCTCAACATTCAAGTTGGAAGAACTCTAGATGTCATGCCTGTGATAGTAAAAAAATCAACAGAATAAATGTTCAGAAGGGCATTTTATGAACAAAGTACTATTACTTTTGTTTTCACTGGTATTTCTGTTATTAGAATATAAGAATTTTTAAATGTGGCATTCTTACCTATCCCTAGGAAGAGCAGTCCATGCTAGACTATGTGATGTTCCAGCAGAGATCTGCTGAATAGCTATGCCATCTAAGCCACTCACTTTCTTTGGTTTAGTAATAGGACCTGTGGAATTTCCTTGGCCACACTGCCCCATTGAGTTATTGCCCCAGGCATAAACTTCATTATCTAAAAATAAAATAAAGAAAAGCCAAATTTAAATGTAATGCATTTATAGACGGTAAGTTAATATTATTTCTTTTAAAAACAAATGACATTACCATGAGAAAGAGCCAAACAATGACTGTCTCCAATAGAAATATCAACTATTCTTGTGGCAGCCAGTTCTTCAATAAGCTTGGGTCTCAAAGCAGTAGCTTCTGAAGAACCACAACCTAGACAAGCTCCACAGCCCCAAGCATAGACCTGAAACAAACAGAAATGCATAAAATATCCTGAGGTACTAAGTTGAAGACTTATGTTTAAAAATAAACATCATCTACGGGTGCCTGGGTAGCATAACCGGTTAAGTGTCCAACTCTTGGTTTTGACTTAGGTTGTGATCTGAGGATCATGAGATGGAGCCCTGCACAAGGCTCTGCATTGAGACTGGAGCCTGCTTGGGATTCTCTCTTCCCCCTCTCCCTCTGTGCCAATCAATCAATCAATTAATTTAAAAAATCTTTTTTAAATAAATTAAACAAATAAGTAAGAGTGTGGCTTGATACCAAATAATGTTCTGGGCGCCTGTGTGGCTCCATCAATTAAGCGTCCACCTTCAGCTCAGGTCATGATTCCAGGGCCCTGGGATCAAACCCTGCACTGGGCTCCCTGCTCAGCAGGTAATCTGCGTCTCCCTCTTCCCCTCCCCCTGCTTGTACTCTCTCTCAGCTTCTCTCAAATAAATAAAATCTTGAAAAAAATAAATAATAACTTTCTGTTGCTAAAATTAATATTTACTGTTTTGATTGCTAAAGATTTTAGAGTTATTTATTTTGCTGTTTTTAAATGTTTATTACACAGGTAGACAAGCAGCTGAGCTGCAAAGAAAAATAATCACAGAAAAAATAGAAGGATCTTAGAAGGCTTTTAGCAGCTTAAAAATACTGTTGCTATTTTACAACTTCTCCTTCATATGTTTCCTACTCTGTGGGTCTCAACAAATATTTCTTGGTTATTAGACCAAGATGTGTACATATAAAATGAATTATGTAAGTCACAAAACTGGTGTTTATGATTCAGTTAAAAATCACATCACCTCATTGTTATAATAATTTTAATGATCACTTAAAAAAGAGGGCTATGTGAAGCAGTAGTCAACATAGCTCTCTGAACATCTTCATTTTTGGCTAATTAATACTACAACAACCAACGACTGATTTAAGAAGCTTAGGAGAAAGGTGAGTTGAAGAGGAAGATAAAAGGGTGAATGACTGTCAGTTGGGCAGCCCAAAATCAAAACAATTAGCAAACTGAGTGACACTTTTTTTTCCCCCGTTGGTGGGTTCTGGTAATATCATATAGACTCTTACCCTTATGCTACTGGGTTCAGGAATTTTTTTGTCTTGTAATTCTTTCACTAAAGACTACTGAGAGATTAAGCCTCTTAAGCAAAAAGAAAGAAAGGAAGGAAGGAAGGAAGGAAGGAAGGAAGGAAGGAAGGAAGGAAGGAAGGAAGGAAAGGAGAAAGAAAGAGAGAAAGAACGAGCAGCAAATACTTGTACCAGTTGCTAGAGAACTACTTTAGAAAGAAAATTCCAGTACACTAAAGGTATATGTAAGGAGGGATTAACAACTAAAGACAAGTAAGGTGAAAAAATACATAAAGTAATTCAAAATCTCCTAAATCACTCATCAAGTACAATACAGTACTGTCACTCAATAAGACCCCTATTGCTAGAGTTTGCTCTTGCAGTGTTCCTCTGGTTGAACACCAGATGAAGAAATACTTGGCTTGTATTTAGGGACCTTGTTGTATAAAATACAAATACTGTATTTTTCAACATAAGAATTACACTTAATATGATGGGAAGTCAGCAGTGAAGTGGCCTGAGAGGACTGAGGGAAAAACAGATGTTGATCATCTCATGCTCAGCAAATTTAATGGTAAACAGAACTACCCTTGTCATTTAAACGTATTTCTCCCTCACTTTATTTTTTCCTAAGTATGTATATTTAATTTCACATAACTTAGCATACTCATGATACAACTATTCTATATAGCAACTAACTCACAATTTCCTTTGAAATTCAATATAATAAATGTATTACCATCATTAGCAACTAAGTTCAACAGTACTTGGTAATTTATAGAAACTTTCAATTCATGTAATTACCTTGTAATTTGTAAGCAAAGCATAAATCATTATCCCTCTCATACAAAAGAACCACATGGAGACCTCAAGGGAGGTCTGCGATTTGCCTATTGGCTATACATTAAACAAGTGAGCATCTTCTGGCTTCAATTCATAGATTCTTACCACAAAACCCACAGTGAAAAAGATGTAAAAGAGAAGTTCCAGGTCTTAAGGCAGTATCCAGCACTGTAACAAATGACTAATGTAATGAAATATAGGGTAATGAATAGTTTGAGTTTGATTTTTTAAGACACAAGGCATTCTAGTCTCTCCAAAATAATTACACTACATGCTAATTTCAGCTTTGCTGTTCATCAGCCTTGTGAGTTAGCCAGAAAACATTTTTATACCACTACCTGGCATGTAATGGTTTCCTATATGTAAGAAAATGAGTGGTCAGCTCATTTTTTCACTGTGGATGCTGATGGATTTAAGAAGAAAATTATTATTAGTCTATCACCATACCTAGACCTTCTGCATCACCAACCAAAAAAAAAAAAACAGAGAGAAATCAAAGTATGCAAACAAAGTTCAGAAGTTTATAAAGAGATTAAAGTTCTGACTATCCTAAGCCTGACTAACCCTTTCTTAGAAACACCTATCCCTCTCACATCATTTTTCCTTATGGAAATTTCTCCTTACCCTCTCTTTTGATCACCTTTTGCCCTCTTAGTTCCTATCACTGGTTTCAACAAGATCTATTCACACTTTCTCCCACTATCCATAATTTTTAGGAAAGAATTTAAGGGGTGCTGAGTGCTAAAAAAGGTTTTTGAAAAACCTCTTAATACAAAGAATGGGGCTGAGGACAGATTTATCTGGGTCACACAGGCCAGGTGAGAAAATCTGGTTCCTTTTCAAATACTCTACCTCTTCAAACAGGAGAAAATATTTCATTTCAGTAGATTGCCTTTAAAACGTTACCCTTTTTAAGGGAAGCCTGGGCAGCGAAGTCGGTTAAGCATCTGACTCTTGGTTTCAGCTCAGGTCATCATCTCAGGTCCTGAGATGGAGCACCACATGGGCCTCTACATTCAGCATGGAGTCTGCTTAAGACTGTCTGTCTTTCTGTCTTTATTTCGCCCCCAACCTCTCTCTCTCAAATAAATAAATCTTAACAAGAAAAATGCATTTTTTAACTTTAAACTTTAATTATGATTATTACTTTTTAGTCACCTACTCCTCTGAAATAATTTAATCCTTTTATGCTCATCCCTTATTCCTACCTGCCCTGTTGATGTTAAAGCAAGCGAAGACTGGCTCCCAGCACAAACTTTGCGAATGAACATTCCTTGTAAAGCTTCAACAACTTTAGGTTTATACACTCTGTTAGTATCTCCATGGCCAAGTTTGCCTACCAAAAAAAGCACATTCAAGTTAAACAGTTTACTTGTTTTAAAGAACCTCTATGCTTTACCTAAGTATACATATTGATAAATATCACTCATCTTTCCATCACTAAACTGATGTGCAAAACTCTGTTTCTGACAGCAAGGAGGTGAACAAATGAATTTACAAGAAAGAAACAGAAACAACCCACAGGCTACTCAATCTTAATTTCAAGCAATTAAAACCACTTTAAGGGAAATATGGAAAACTGTTTTTCTTTCTCTACTTTTAACGGTCATATTTCCAACTTCAAGTTTGCTGGTTTAATAAATAGGCTGTAATACAAGGAGTTTATATGTATCTACTTATTTTTAATTTTTTAACAGAGCCAATAGTTACTAAAATAGAAAACTCAGCAAATCACTAAAGAAGAAAAACAAATGGCCAACAACATATAAACTCAATCTCACTAAGAATCAAGGAAATATTAAATGATACCATTTTCACTACTGAAATTATTTTTAAGTACTCTTAATTTTAAGATTTAATGCTAAGTGTTCATTATTGAAAGACATGGGAAAATAAGCAATCTCACACTGCTGGAAGTTGTGAATAAGTGGACAAAGATTTAGTCATTCATTGTGTAATTTTTGATACAGGAAAATATTTGGAAACCATGTAGGTACTCAACAGTAAACTGATTTTTTTTAAGTTGTATTACGATCACATAAAGGGATACACTGAGCTACTCTGAAAAATTTAGAGCCATAGGAAGATTTTTTTTTAAAACTGTCAGACAAAAACCAGCAGATTATAAAAAATCTAAGACACATGTCTGCTTTAGTTTTCAAAAAAGGCATCTATGTGGAAATATACGTACATGTTTATATAAATACATATATATTTAGAGGTCTATCTATGTAACTTAACAATGGCTATAGCAACATTTGTTGAAACAGTTCATTTAAATTTCTAAAATTTCTACTCATCGTTAGAGTTTTCCTATAATAAGCATATATAACAGAAAAGTACATCTTTTTAAATCTCAAGAAAATAAGCCCAACACTATCAATAAATAATTTTTTACATACCATTGTCTCCTCCTCCGAAAGACCATACAGTTCTCCCGTCTTTAGACAAAGCAATAGTATGTGAACTGCCACAAGAAACCTCTCCAACATTGCTAATGTCTTTTACTAATGTTGGAATGTTACGGCTGTTACTGTCTCCATGACCTTGGATAAAACACACACAACAAAGAATAATGTTGTTAATGCTTCTTCTTTAGGCCATTACATCACAGGCAGAATAATCACTTTAAGTTAATGACAGAAATGAGGTATTTTTAAAGTGCAGTTTGAAAGAATCATTTCTAGTATCTATCTTCTCATCCAATCATCTAGGCTGCTCTCAAACTGAGACCCATAGTCCCTTCAGTGAATCCTTAGCACATTCTATACATGCTCTTCTCCCAGCACTTGTCTAATGCTACCTAGTACCATGCACATGTCAACTTGTTTTCACACACATTTTAGGATCTTGTCCCTGAAATCCTTAGGTGTCTGCTCATAATAGGTACTCAGTAAATACTTGCTGGATTTAATTACAGCTTAAATTTCAGCACTAGAATCCAGGTATTCGCTGTATAAAACTGTGTTCCTCTGGGCTAAAACTAACAAAATAAATAACAGGGGTTTTTGCCTATGAAATCTAGCCTCACTGCTTCTCAGTAACCATCATTTCTATTTTTCTCTGAGAGTAACTTCAATTTTAAAAAAGCTTACCTAATCTTCCAAAGTCTCCTTCGCCCCATGTGTATAATTCACCATCCTCTGTGACAGCAGCACTATGTCTGTACCCAGCAGACACACAAACAACTACCTGCATTGCACACAAAACACACCAAGATGAAGAACATGCAGATGCTAAAACATGTAGTTCACATTTGATCTTACACACAGAGACTGCAGAGACACTGATATTCGCAACTTATCCAGAAGTTACCACATACAGTTGTAGAGGGTGTGCCCAGGATAGGTGCCTGGGGTCATGAAATGCTGAAATACAACCTCTGCTTTGTTTGCCAAGCCACGAAACCTAGCTTCCACCCAGAGAAGATAACTTTCCTTAGTTCACGCAAAGGCACTCCAAAGGTTAGCAGGAGCCCTAAAAGCATCAATCTAATCACTTGTAAGAATACTGTATCACAAATCAAGGCTTTACTCAAAGAGCTGGCAGGGCTAAATAAACACTCCTGGAACAACGAAAAACTTTTAAATATAATGTTAACAGAAAACCTACAATCCTGGCTAATCAAGAAAAACTCATTATGTAATAGGGGTGACTCTCAAAACACAGTTACTATTAACCAATGCAGGAAGATCTAAGCAGTAATAAGCTTACATTAATTAAACTCTTAGCAGTATCTCTTTACCCCTCAATTAGCTACACAGTTGATGAGTAGAATCAGGGGATTAACAGTATACAGCAACATAATTGGGAGATGACTCATAGCTTTTACCACTGATCAAAATAAGGATTTAACAGAAAAAAAAAAAAAAAACCTATACAAATTACTCTGCCTCTTTTCAATCTCCAAAAATTAGAACTCACTTGAGAAAATTCAAAATTTAGATTCAATAAAAAATACTGAGCACCATGTGGCACCTGGGTGGCTCAGTCAGTTAAGTGTCTGCCTTCAGCTCAGGTCATGATCTCAGGGTCCTGGGATCAAGCCCCATATCAGGCTCCCTGCTCAGATAGAGGAGTCTGCTTCTCTACCTACCCCTCCCCCCCATTCATGCATCATCTCTCTCTCTCAAATAAATCTTTAAAAAAAAAAAAAAAACCAACACTGCACACCTAATACATTCTAGATAATATGCTAAAAACTACTAAAATTTTTATCTAAAAATTATTAGTTTACTTTTTGGAACCTTTTTCCTTTATGATATTCATACTAAGTTATATTCAATTAGCAAAGTTCCCATTAAAAAATAGGACATTAAAAGGAATATAATGTTTAAAGAATTGGAATGAAGAAAGAAGGTGCTTAAAGTAGTAGTAGTATTTTCCTGAAAATTTCCTTAAAGCCCCACATTCAGCATCTTATCAAGTATCCCATGATGTTGTCAGGTGAAACATTCCAAAGCTCACTGCTTGGGGTTGATGTCTAAGTTAAAATACTACAAGTTATAATAAAGTAAAATTCATTTGATAGACAATCTTGTCAGACAACCTCCCATGAAGGAAAAGTGTCCCACTTGCAATTATAGCATAATATAAAAATTTAAACTTTGAAAAAAAGTCTTATATAAAAAAACTTTTGTGGCAAGAATGTAGTCTTAAAATAGAGGAACCTGTATAACTGCATATAACTATAAGTGCAGGAAAATACCTTCACTTCTTTAAAGAAAGGTAAAATAGAAATTGGAAGAGGAGATCTAGGTTCAGTTTCTAATGGTGCTAATTATTTGTGTGACCTTCAGCAAGTGAGTTAACCACTCTAAATGCCTTATTTCTATTAAAATGACACCTCCTCCAACTTTATGACCCCATTATCTAATATCACACCCCACCCAAGTTAATATCTAATACATTACTCAATTTTTTTCTTTATTATTATTTGAAATTATGTGCTTACTCATCTCTAACCACAGATTAAAAGTTCCATGAGACTAAGGATCTTGTGTTTTGTTCACTACTATGTGTCTAATGCCTAAAACACTGCCTGGCATTTGGAAGATACTGAAATATCTTATGTATCTGGATAGTATATCTGGATACACTGTCAAGATAGATATTCCAGATAGAATATCTGTAAGTATTTGTGAAATGGATGATTCTCAGTTTCCTCATGTGAAATGAGAGTAATAACTACCTTAACAAAGTTGTTATAACAATTAAAATTAAGTAATGTATGTGAAAGTGTTTTGTAAACCACAAAAGCAAATATCCAAAGGATAAAAAGGATTTGGGAGTGAGGGTAACTTTAGAAAGAATACATCAAAATCTGAAAGATATCATCACTTACAGCACAGCACATCTAATTATTTTTAAATACAAAAAGAAAGCACATACCTTTCCCTGCAGAGGGCCCTGAATAAGCTTGGGATATTTCTGTGTTGAACTATTTCCATGTCCCAGTTTCCCATAGTCACCATCTCCCCAACTGAAGACTTCTCCTTCTGTTGTAAAAGCTAAGGTGTGACCATCAGATCCTTTAGAAGATGAAACCTTTTTAATGGATCTGTGAGGTTCAAATGTTAACTTTTTTAAAGTGGACTGATTATTAGAATCTCCAAGGCCCAGTCTCCCATAGCTGCCTTTACCGCAAGCTCTGACAGAGCCATCCGTAGAAATAACAAAAGTGCAGTATTGTCCAGCTTCAATCTATAAGCAAAGAGAACAGTAAAATAAAAGGTTTCTGTAAGACTCAGAGTATAATATTTAATGCTAGTTTTATCAAAGAGGTTCAAAGTCTTTAAAAGCACAATATGGCACTATTCTACAGAGAAATTAAACAGAAAATTATGAAAACTATTAATGGTTTCCTCATGTTGACTTTATTGTTGAGCATAAATTACTGCATATTTTCTCTCTTCAGGATATCTACCCAGTCATGATTCAATAAAACAACAAAGTAAAATGTTTTACCTCATCTTATAATCGGTGGATGAAGAGCAAGAAATAAAATTATCCTATCAATTCCTTTGAGTCCATTATGGCAAGGGCCACATAAAATATATTTTACACTCATTTAAAAAAAAAAACCTAAGTTTTAGTGAAACTAATAAAAAAATAGAAAGTTCTAGCTTGACTAAAAGGTAGCTACAAATGTAAATAAGTGATCATAATAAGAAAATAAAATGCCAATCTGGCACAAGAAAAATTCCAGTTTTTACTTAGTCCTATTTGCCATTTGCATTGAATATAATGGTAAGTCTGTCGTCATTCATAATTCTTTTCAAAAATCCAGCTCCTATTTAATTTTTTGAAATTTAGAAACCGTGCTAGGGAAATGAACTAAAAATGGGTTTTTTTCCTATTAAAATGAAAAAAAGTGATATAGCATGGTATACAGAAACAATACAGATAAGAAACCAGACTCTTGGGCACCTGGGTGGCTCAATGGGTGAAAGCCTCTGCCTTCGGCTCAGGTCATGATCCCAGAGTCCTGGGATGGAGCCCTGCATCAGGCTCTCTGCTCAGCAGGGAGCCTGCTTCCCCCACCCCCCACCCTCTGCCTGCCTCTCTGCCTACCTGTGATTTCTGTCTGTCCAATAAATAAGTAAAATCTTTAAAAAAAAAAAAAAAGAAACGAGACTCTTCACTCATTTAAAAAAAAACTCTTAACACTACTTAGAGCAAACCATCTACCAATTTGTAAGATATGTAGAGGACTCACGGTCTGAGCATCAGAGAAACTGGGAGCCAGTTTGGGCTGTAATATTTTCTCCTGCGTGCCTTCCACCAATTGATGGCTGCTGTTGCTCCCCCAGACATAAACCTCACAGGTTTCTGAGACAATGGGAGCATCACCAGTCTGAATGCTATCTGGGCTAGCACATGTTCTTGAGTAATCAGACGCCATTCTGCAAACCTATTAAAATTAAAAATATGCAATAAATAGGCAAGAAATTCTTAGTGGAGACATTTTCATAAATGTTATCTGAAATTATTGTTTATTTTCCTTATTTCTGAAACTCTCAGCGGCTCAAATAACTTAAGAATAGATCTAATTTTAAATACAGATGGCTAGACTACATACTCCTGCAAAAGATACTAATAAAGGTGGCAAAAATGAGGAGGAGGAGACACATCATCAAGACTTTTTTTGACTAGTAATTATGGCACACACAGCATTTCAGGAAAAAGAAAAAACACCTTAAAAAACAAAGTAGAAGGGGCGTCTGGCTGGCTCAGTCAGTAAAGCATGCAACTCTTGATCTCAGGGTTGTGGGGCTTGAACTTTTGAAAACTTACTTAAAATAAAAAAATTGAGGGGCACCTGGGTGGCTCAGTGGGTTAAACCTCTGCCTTCGGCTCAGGTCATGATCTCAGGGTTCTGGGATGGAGCCCCGCATCGGGCTCTCTGCTCAGCAGGGAGCCTGCTTCCTCCTCTCTCTCTGCCTGCCTCTGCCTACTTGTGATCTATATCTGTCAAATAAATAAATAAAATCTTTAAAAAAAAATTGATAATCCTATAACCTTAATACAATGAATGTTATCTTTTTTTACCTACATTCTTCCAGAATTTTACATGTATACATTCTTTAACATAGTTAACACAGTGGATATATAAAAGTGATGAAACAAAAGTCAGACAAAATTTTCCACAGCTAACTTATCTTCATGAATGAACTGATAATTTTCCATCTATGTAAAAAACCCCAGTTTATTTAACCCTTTTCTTTTAAACAAGACATTTAGAGTCTTTTTGTTACACAAGCTATTTCTAAGAACATAGTTATTATCTTTTTCATTACTTCTTAAGTAGAGAAGCTCAAAAATGAGGCTACTCTATCCCAAAACAACAACAATCTTATGATTCTTGAAACATACTCTAGCAAACTGCTTTCCAAAACGGTGCTACTATGTATCACCAGCAGTGCATTTTATGTACACATAAAATAAAAATCATGGCTTATTTACCATCTGTGTGGAATATAATGGTAAAGTCTGTTGCTATTCATAATACATTTTTAAAAACCATACTTCTCTACCTGCCGCCCCCCACAGCCCTGCCAAAAGGATAGGCCCCAGGGTGGCCATTCCAATTGCCCTAACCAAGGAATACGTCTATACGAGAGTACCAGTCTCACTGCATCCATACCAATAACACATATTATGCCTTTAATTTTTTGCAAAGGCTTAAGTGGGATCAAAGAGGATGCATTATTTTAACTTGACATTTTGTTATTATAACAGAACTAAAGTTTTTCTATTTCTTTGTTTACCACTAACTTTTGCCCATTTACTTAGCAGGGCTTAATGGATTTTTAACTGGCTTATACGAACTCTATGTAATAAAAATACTAATTCCGGGGCACCTGGCTGGCTCAGTCAGTAGAGCATATGACTCTGATAGGGTCGTGAGTCAGAGCCCCATGCTGGGTGAATAGAGTACTTAAAAAAATATATATATATTAACTCCGACTGCAGCTGTTGTCAATTTTTTTGTCTGTCTTATAGTGTTTTGTGTTTTGTTTGTTTGTTTTGGTTTTTTTTGCTCAACCAAAACAGGAGAAGGAAAACCTTCAAAAGTCAATCTTCAAAAGCCCATTAAATGGAAGGGAATAGAATAATTTTAGTCAGAATCATTTAGTCATAATCATCCAAAACAACAGAATGACATATGTGTTCAACATTCTCCAGTGAACATAAGGATGGTTATGAGGACACACAAAATACACATAAGTGAAGGCTGCCAGTCCCTAATAAGAGATCTGAAATTTTGCTGGAGACAAGAGGGTAGTGGGCCAAGAGTGTTAGAATTTTTTAATCTGAAGATCTATTACTATAATAAGTTTTATGATAAATCCCAGCTTTCCTCCACTCCACATTCCCCCCAAAATGAGCAAGATAGAAAAAAAATTACTTATAGGGCTTAGAAATGAGTGTTTAAAAACTGGAGCGGGGGCAGGGCAGAAATCCAGGAAGATAACAGCAGCAGCAATGCCATTTTCTAAACACACTGATTCACTATACAGAACAACTACGTGGCCAAACTTCCAAGTCCACACTTAACATTCACAACAAAACTAGGTGACAAGGTACCTCCAATAACTCCAAAATATAAGCAGATGCAGACAGAGGAGTCTGGAATAATTTGATGTGTCACAGAGCAAGAAAGCTATGAAAGATTATTAGGCCTATATCAAAAGAACTTAGGGACACCTGGGTGGCTCAGTTGGTTGAGCATCCAACTCCTGGTTTTGGGTCAAGTCATCATCTCAGGGTCATGGGATTGAGCCCCATCTGCTCTGTACTCAGCAAGGATTCTGCTTGAGTTTTCTCTCCTCTCTGTCTGCACTTCTCCCTGCTTGCACTCTCTCTTTCTCAATAAATATCTCTTAAAAAAAAAAAAAAAAAAACAAAAAAAAAACTTAGGAACCACCCTGAAGAGACTACTACCTTAAAAGACTATTGGCCAAAGATGAAATAATATGAGCTCCACTACAGATAATAATTTAATGGGTTAAAACTCAAACAGGTTTAAGTCTATGAGTTCATAATGACATTTTTTTTTTAACATTTTATTTATTTATTTGACAGAGAGAGATCACAAGTAGGCAGAGAGGCAGGAGAGAGAGAGGAGGAAGCAGGCTCTCCACGGAGCAGAGAGCCCGATGTGGGGCTCGATTCCAGGACCCTGGGATCATGACCTGAGCCGAAGGCAGAGGCTTTAACCCACTGAGCCACCCAGGCGCCCCGCATAATGACATTTTTCAAATGAAATCAACTGGTCCACTTTGGAGGATGACAGACCAATTCATTAAACTGAACACTAGTTTATAAAATCAGTGTTCAAATTTTTAAAAATAGGATAGACATAATCAAGCACTTATTCAGCCTTTCTTATATGAACTGAAACAGAGTAACCAAATAATTGATAAGGGTATCAACTTTATAAAAACATTCCAACGAACAAAAGAGGAGTGACACAATTAAAATATCAACATTTTGCAACCAACCACCTATGAATTAATCATTAAACATCAAGAGTTGCTAATACCACAATAACAGAGACAACTAGAAGGAAACTGATGAAAACATCACACCACCATGTATAGTCTTGCCAAAGGGATCAAATAAGCCTCTGGATCCACCTGCCAATTTGCAGAAAATAAATAGTGAACTGCATTATGAGTAATCAATCAGCAAAAAAGCCCAGGTTCTAAACAAAAACACTGATGGAAAGAAAAAAATGGAGGGGAACCTATAGATTAAGAGAGTTAAAAGACTTTTTTTTTTTTTTTTTTTTAAATAGGCAAGACTGCACCATTCTGTCTAGAGATACACACCTGGGTGACACAATGATAAAAGAAATGCAAGGAAGTGATTACTCTAAAAGTCAGGATAGTGGTTGCTTAGGGGAGGAGGACAGGGGTTAAGACCAGGACATGAAAGAGCCACTCAGAGTGGTTGGTAGTTTTATTTCTTTACCTGGGTACAGATTAGAAAGATATTTATTTTATAACAATTTGTTAAGCCTGACATTTGTGTGTTTTTCTGTATCTGTTTTTATTTAAAAATTTTTAAAGTTACCTACACATGATACAAAGCTCAAAATGAATAAAAGGGTATACGTTGAAAAGTATGTCTCCTTCCCATTCCTGATGCCAGATACCCTAGCTCCACTTTTAGGGGCAACCACTGATGCTACTTACTTCTGCATCCTTTTCAAACACTAAACAATTATTTTCATGCTATAGCACTTTAATACAAAGTAATTTTAAATGTAAAAGCCATGGTTATTACATACCTCTTCAAAGAGACATAAAGCTGCCTCATAGAGTGAGCATAAGCCATCAGATGTTCTGGTTGGTTCCCTCCACTGACTCCGATCAGCAGATGAACCCTACAGTTTCAGGAAAGAAACATACATATTAAAATTACTTAAATATTCCACGGAAGTATCTGAGGAACTGTATATGTGAGTATGCATGCTAAGCTCAAATCCTAACATTAGGTCATGAAACCAACTTTTACACAGAAGTGTTACAAAAGATGGAGCTATTGAGTGAAACAGTAAATTGTCAATCCCTCAATGACTGTTTATTCAACATAGGGCTTGCCTAGAAACAGACAAGGAGGCAGAATTTTGCCAATTACATGTTCTTTGGGTGGCCAATATCCAATAAAGGAGCCCCCAGGAAATATTCGACTCTCCTGGAGCTGCCTTGCCCACCTGTCCCTGAGGATACAGGCAAGTAGAACATAGCCAGCTTGAGTGATGACCTTGACCAGAGCAGCAGAAAGTCCATTCCTCCCTTCTTAGTTTCAGTAAAACTGAAGGCCCACAGTTCAATTCATGTAGCTACCTGACTACTCTAGCAACAAAGCATCTTTTTCCTGTCACAGATGAGGACTTATAGCACCGTTCTGGGACTCTTCAGAATAGGGGCCAACGGCTGTGACCAGAAATCATTCTGTCATTGACAAATGACAAAGCAGAAAGTGAACTTGATCTCACTCCTCCTTCAGATTTCCAAATCCTTAAATCTTTAGATCACAAATGTCAAGTTCCTTCTCTGATTTAGCAATCCTGTAATCATGAAATTTTCATCAGTGGCTCTTTTCAATGGATACTATACTGTAAAAATATTTATATTCTAAATGATAAACTGGCAGATATACCATAAAAAAGTTTAACTTCTACTATGGAAGGGAGATTGGGCTAGATGCCTATAAGATCCCATCTAATTCTAAGATTATACGATTTTATCAGTTCAAACTATTTTAATTAACATGATTCTGAAGAAATGAAACAAATGTATATGTTGGCTATTTAATTCATGGCTAGTTTATCAGGTACTAACCTGCTACTGCCAAATCAATTTTTCTTTTTATCTGTTTAAGGTTGTGTTTCTCAAATTTTAATGTGGACATAAATTATCTAGAGACTATTAAAATACAGATTCCGATTCAGTAAATATAGATGGAGCCTAAGGTTCTGCATTTCCAACAAGCTCCCAGGATATGCCAGTGCTGCCATCTGAGGCTCACTTTTTGAGTAGTAAGGCTAAAGAGAGCCACGTGTAGGTGTGGAGTCATACCAGAAGCTAAGTGTTCAAAATGTACTAGTACTGGACATACAAGGTATTGCCATACCAGCAAATACTCAGGGGTACAGACTCTGCAAATTCCATAACTAGTTGTACAATACTTCTGAGAAAAACAATTGTAATCTGTGGCTCCATTATTTAAAAGGCCATCTCTAGTGATCACCAAATCAAAAGTAGATGTGGAACAACAGCCTGCTATGCCATCCTGGGAGCTGGCACCAGAGCCATCATAATCCCCTTTTTCATGCTTCTACAGTATGGAAGGAAATGTTGAAAACTGCATGAAGTTTTGAGTGACAGACAGACGTGGGTTTAAATCCAGGCCACATCACTTACTGGATGTGTGAATGAAGGATAAGTCTCCTTATTCTTAGACAGGAATAATGCTGATATTACTTAGGGCTATTGGGAAGATTAGAGTTATGTACAAAACATGCTTGGGACAATTTCTAATATACAGTAAGAAAATAAACTGGTAGCAGTGATTATTAATTTGCATCACGTGAACAGAGAAAGAAAATACAAGAAATCTTTAATAAATTCTTGCTAAATTTAAAAATACCAAACCAATAAAACATCCTTCAAACACCGTCACTCACTTCTGTTCTGCCCAATACGGTCAATATAGTACTCCCCACCCCCCAAATCCAGTTTCACTTTGTGTGGTTTAGCTACCCAAGGTCAATAGCAGTCCAGAAGCAGGTGCTCCTTTTTCTGACATATAATCAGAAGGTCAGTAATAGCTTAACACTAGGTCATAATGCCAATTCATTCACCCCACTTCATCTTCATCTCATCGGCATTTTATCATTTCACATCATCACAAGAAGGGTGAGTGCAGTACAGTAAGATATTTTGAAAGAGAAATGACATTTACATAACTTTTATTACAGTATATTGGTATAATTGCTCTATTTTATTTTCACTGTTAATCTCTTACTGTGCCTACTTTATAAATTAAACTTTATCAGAGGTATATATGTATGGGAAAAACCATAGTACATATAAGGTTTGGTACTATCTGCACTTTCAGGTTTCTACTGGGGGTCCTGGAACATAGCCTTCAAGGACAAAGTTAGAGGATAATGTAGTTAAAGATAAGACTACGCCGCCACAGTCAGTAAGGATTAAAGATATCTCTAAAACCCAATCTGTTCACAGAATTCTTAATGTCAAAAAGAAAATAATACTATACCTAGGCATTTTTAAAAAACAAAATTTTGTATATGTACTGCCGAAGCAAGCACAAAAAAAAAACCCAAATTTTGGAAAATACAGTACATTAAATGTATAACTTTATAAACTGTTAACATAGGAATTTCAATGGTCTAAAAATAAGTGGCAATTAAAATAACATAAATTCATGGTTTCATAGGTCGTCATTTAATTACCTCCCTCTCTTAAGCACCTATCATCAAAAATAATGGTAAACCTTTTTTTTTTTTCCCCCACATTTGTCTTTTTAAGATATTCTTACAAGGACATAAGACTAGATGGAGTACATTTCCATATATTCTTGCTATCTGGTTTTACACTACTTAAAATTGCTTCAGTGACTCCCCGCTGCCTACAGGAATGAGTCTCAACACCCCACAGTACGAGCTACAAGGCCCTGCCTTCACCTCATCCCATTCTACCCCATCCATCCATCCAGGGGGTTGCTCTCCTACACCTTGGTCACCTTGTGAACTCTGGTCCTCTCATCCAAAAACTTCTCCAACTCCCCACACTCACACACTTCCGTGTTTGCAGGCAAACTCTTTCTACTTTTCAACTAAACTCAGGGATCATTCCTCCACAAGACATTTTCTGCCCCTTCCCTCCAGTTCTCTTCCTGTGTCTCACCACCTCCTCCTACTGCAGATCTCTACTACAGCCCATTATCATTTATTTGAAATGTCTGTGTATCTGTCTTTCTTTAAACTCTGAGCTGGCCGAAGGCATGGATGCTACAAAGCTCATTTACCATTTATTTTTCGTTTTTATTTTTGTTTTAAGATTTTATATATTTCTTAGAGCGAGCACAACCAGGGGGAGCGGCAAGCAGAGGGAGAGGGAGAAGCAGGCTTCCGGCTAGGCAGAGAGCCCAATGCGATGCGGGGTTCAATCCCAGAAGCCTGGCATCATGACCTGAAGCTGAAAGCAGACACTAAACTAACTGAGCAACCCAGGCGCCACTCATTTACCTTTTAAACTCAGTGCCAAACAGTATCTGGCACACAGTGTTAAATAAACACCTGCTGACATCAAAGGCCAATGGTGTTTTTATTATTGTTTATTCTTTCAGAATTCAGAGATATACATTGACATTATTTCCCTCTCTTTATTTAAATATGTTAATGAGTATTTTGTGCACTCCCATTCAAACACCATTACTGCATGTGTATCATTAGTGAAGGTTAAGAATCACAACAAGTAAATAAAAATAAAGGATTGAACTCATTTTTGTTAGGCCTTACATCAGGTACTCAGTTGATGGTTATGTGTCTTTCCCTTTAACTTTCAGCTTGGGGTAAGCTTTGTCACAGTTGTTCAGGGTAGAGAAACTTAAGGCAGGGTTGGAGTCCAGAGTACTGGGAGAGGATATACCTATTTTCTGAATTCTCAGACAACACAGTAAAGTATAAAAAACGTGGGTTCGGGCACCTGAGTGGCTCAGTGTGTTAAAGCCTCTGCCTTCAGCTCAGGTCAGGATCCCAGGGTCCTGGAATCGAGCCCCACATGGGGCTCTCTGCTCAGCAGAGAGCCTGCTTCCTCCTCTCTCTCTGCCTGCCTCTCTGCCTGCTTGTGATCTCTGTCAAATAAATAAATAAAATCTTAAAAAAAAAAAAAAAATGGGTTGTAGAGACCAAGAGTATTAGACTCTATCACTTACTGTGTAAGAAGGAATAATAAACGTAAATTCAATTAATAACCATTCCTTTCCCCTAAAGCCAATCTGAGATTTAATTAAATTCAATCTAATATAGGCCTATGATGACTTTAGGAGAGCTAAACTAAATCAAATATCCAAGATTCTTCCCCAGAATAGATCCAGAATTCTGTGGAAAGCAATCTAGTTTTCTGGAGTACCCTCATCATAATAAAGAGCTGTATTATAGAGTATAACCACAGAGGCTATGGAGGGAGGCCCCTTCTCACTAGGTATGTTTGTCCCAGAACAAAAGAGGTAAATGGAAAGAAAAGTAGAAATCCAACAATATAAACTTATATTTTGCTACTTCCTTACTATAGTTTATAAACTTCAAGGTAGGCCTTCACGGGAAAAATCAACTTAACACAAATACAGTAAAAGCCATATACAGTAGTCAGAAAAAACATGGGCTTTGCATACAGACTTGGGGTTGTAAGAATTAGTTTTAGTTACACAGCCATCTGCCCCATAAGTGCTTAATTAGTGTATGTTTTACTTCCAGTTCTTTTGCCAAATAGATGTGTAAATTTAGGATAACTACCACAGTTTCTTTATCCTTAAGATAAGGATCAATAATATCGACCTCACATATTAACATGATAATTGACTCAGACAGTGCATATAAAGCACCTGGTTGGTAGCAGGCACACAACAAAAGTTACCTCTCTTCCTTCCCAACTCCTGGTACTGGGGAGCAGTAAATAAAAGAAGTCAAAAGAGGAATGAAATGGTTTATTACAGATTAAGTTAAAGACAAATTTATAGTACATACCAAAGAACGCCTCATCTGCATTAATATAGTCATAAAGCAGTCAAAGCTGATCATTCCTTCCTGGCTTGATAGTAGTTTGCTTTTCTCCATGGAATTTACAACCGCTGAAGCTCCCAAAGCCATTTCTATCCATTCAAGAAGATACCGCAAAGAGCCTCGCTGAGCTGCTAAACCAAGTAGCAGCTCAGAAGCTAATCTGCGACCTAAAGTGTCTGCACCAGAATTGGGAATAGTTACTCCTTTAAGAAATGTTGTCACTTGTGATAAGCAGTCCAAACCCATCGGAGGAATCTTGCTTTCATTTGCTAAAGATAATGGTGGCAAAGAGCTGACAACTTCAATTGCAGTATGAATAACGTCGTTGCAAAGACTAAGACCAGGTCCTGACACAGGCATCATCCAGCTTTGTCTCAGAAGTGCAAATAATAAGCTTAGACCAGTTCGAACACCCATTTCTATAAGTGCATCAGTGCTTGACCGGGGACGTTCACTAACAGAATGGACATCTGCTGAACCAGAGCTGCTCTCTGGGGAATGCTGCTGCTGTTTCACTTTGCCTTTGTCATGGTATTTATTAGAAAGTGCATAAAAGACACGCTGGAGTACGAGGAGTCGTTTCCGAAGTGCCCCAGCAAATGGGGAATCTGAACATACCATCTTTGCTAGTGCTAGCTGGCTGCTAAGAAGGGCATCCAAATAGTGGTCCTGCTCATCACTTGAAAGAGACTCACGTTCAAAGTCTGGCAACTGTGGTCCTTTGAGGCACAAAACTTGTTGGGGCAAAGGTACTACTTCTTTATTGCTGACCAGTTTAGAATAGAGAACAGCAACTCCCTCTCTTGTGGCAATAGATTCACTATCCTCTGTAATCCAGGAGCTGTTGAGGTGTTCAAGCCACTTCAGTTTCACTGGTGGAACCATAGTTGCCATGTTGGTTTACTCTTCAGCCATTAGTTCTACAAAGGGAGATGAAAAAGCAGTCAAAAACTTATATAGGTGATTCACAAAATGTTTCTGAACCTCCACCTTACACCTACAATTAGCGATTTCAAACTGGTGAAACAAAGTCTGCACTTCAATTAACAGGAATGTACCAATGTTAGTATTTTAGCTTTCATAAATGTACTATAGTTATAAGATGCTAATATTAAGGAAAAATGGGTGAAGGACACATATGGGAACTCTGTATAATTTCTACAACTTTTGTGTAAACCTAAAATTAACCCCACATAAAGTTTATTATAAAATTAGTGATTTGCATACCTTTTCCCTTCTGATTCTGGTCCCACTGTCAGTATAACAGTGGGTTTCACATGCTGATCACCCCCAAATTCCTATCTACAACCCAGACCTCCCCCCTGAATTCCATACTCATATATACAATTGCCCATTTGACTTTGCCATATAGATATCTAATAGGCATCTCAACATACTCAAAACTGAATTCCTAATCCACCAATGACCATCCAAATCTGTTGTTCCTGTAGACCTCCTCATGTCAATAAATGGCAACTCTATCCTTCTAGCTCCTTTGACCAAAAACCTTGAGAGTCACCACTAATTCCTCCTTCTTACACTCCAAATTAGTCAGTGCTACTTTCAAATACATCCAGAATCCAAACAGTTCTCACCCCCTTCATTGCTAAAACCGTACCCCAAGCCATCATCTCTTGGATCATTGAAGGAACCTTCCTGCTAGTCTCCATGGCTATATGGAGAAACCACAGTGACTCCAAAAGAGCAGAAATGTTTTTGTATATTTTGTTTACGGCTGTATTCCAACACATAGTAAATACAACGTAAGAATTTGTTTTTTAAAAAAGCACTCTAATGAATCATTGAACACTACATCAAAAACTAATGATGTACTATGAAGTGGCTAATGGAACATTAAGGAAAAAAAATACTTAAAAACTAAGTCCTATGGGATGAAATAGTCACAAAGGACTGGCATCCAAGGTACATAAAGAACTATAACTCAGTAATAAAAAGACAATTTAATTTTCAAAATGGTCAAAAGACTGAACAAAACTTCACTGCAGATATATGAATGGCTAATAAGTACAAGAAAAGTTCTCAACATCATTATTCATCAGAAAATGCACATTAAAAACACAAATAGAGGGGCGCCTGGGTGGCTCAGTGGGTTAAAGCCTCTGCCTTCAGCTCAGGTCATGATCTCAGGTTCCTGGGATCGAGCCCCGCATCGGGAGGGAGCCTGCTTCCCTCCCCCCACTCTACCAGCCTCTCTGCCTACTTGTGATCTCTGTCTGTCAAATAAATTAAAAAAAAAAAAAAAATTAAAAAAAAAAAAAAAAGACTGACACCACCAAATGTTAGCAAGAATGTAGAGCAACTGAAACTCTCACAAATTATTTGCAGGACTGTGAATGGGAAAAAGCACTGGTAGTTTCTTAAAAACTAAACTAATAGTTTTCTTATAAAACTAAAATTAATCTCTACTCAATGACCCAATCATTGTTTTCCTAGGGGTTTGCCCAGAAGAAAACACAGGTCCATAAAAAGACTTAAATAAAAATATGGTTTCCCCTAGAAGGTGAGAGCATGAATAAACTGGGAAGGAACATGAAGGAATTTCCTAGGGTGATGATAATATTGAATTACCCAGGCATATGCATTTATCAAAACTCAATAAACACACATTTAAGATTTTTACATTTCACTGAATGTGACTTTTACCTCAGTAAATACTGAACTCTATTTGATATGCAAATAGAAGTATATTTGGGGAGAAGTATACTGATAACTATAATTTATTTTGTAATGGGTCAAAAAAAAGATGCATTGATGTGTAATACATCTTTATACATATCCATATATATGAATAGGTATGCGGTAAAACAAAAATATTAAAAGACTAATGGCAGAATCTCAGTGGTGAGTATATATCGATTCATTTAATAATCTTTCAACTTGGCCATATATTTGAGATTTTTTTTTTTAAGGGGAGGGAATAATCTTTTTTTCTTTTTTAAAGATTTTATTTATTTATTTGACAGAGATCACAAGTAGGCAGAGAGGCAGGCAGAGAAGCGGGGGGCGGGGGGGAGCAGGCCAGGCCTCCTGCTGAGCAGAGCCCGATGCGGGGCCAATCCCAGGACCCTGGGATCATGACCTGAGCCGAAGGCAGAGGCTTTAACCCACTGGGCCACCCAGGTGCCCCATTTTTGAGATTTTCATCATAAATTATTGCAAGGGAGGTGGGGACTAAATTTGCAGAATGGAAGTCATAACAGTTCCTACTAAAAAAAATCCTCAAATACTGAAGGGCATTTTATTGTCATGATATAGGTAATCTTCAAGAAAGAGCTCAAGTGATAGTAATCCTAGACTAATTAAAAGGAGTTTCCTGGGCGCCTGGGTGGCTCGGTGGGTTAGGGCCTCTGCCTTCGGCTCAGGTCATGGTCCCAGGGTCCTGGGACGGAGCCCCGCATGGGGCTCTCTGCTCGGTGGGGAGCCTGCTTTCCCCTCTCTCTCTGTCTGCCTCTCTGCCTACTTGTGACCTCTCTCTCTGTCAAATAAATAAATAAAATCTTTAAAAAAAAAAAAAAAGGAGTTTCCTATTTGTCAATATGCCTTATTAAATTCTAAATATAAAACCTGATGACACTTCCCTTCTCAAGAGTATCATTACTATGCTTAATTATCTTCATTAGATACTCAGAAAGTATGTACTTGGGAAGGGGAAAACAAAACCTAAGCCTCCTCCCACTTCATTTAGTAATTACTCAACATTGTGCAGGGGAGGGGAACCTGGGTGGTTCAGTTAGTTAAGCATCCAACTCTTGATATCAGCTCAACTCTTATCTCAGGGTTGTGAGTTCAAGCCCCACATTGTTTAAAAAAGACAAAAACAAAAACAAAAACACCACATTGTGCAGAGGATATTAGAGTACCTTATTTACCTCCTTCCGGCAACCCATACGTAATTTTTGTTCTTTTTAATTTTGCAAGTTTGATAGCTGTAAAGGCATACGATGTTGCACTAATTTCAATTTTCCCAATTACTAATAAATCTGAACATTTTATATTTATTGATCATTTGGATATCTTCTGGATATCCAATAGGAAAGATACTTACTTTACACTGCATGACCTTCTGAATTTCATATATGTGCATTTGTTACCAAACCAAATCTTAAAACTCCATTTTTAAATAAAGGAAACCAAAACAAAGAAAAAGTCAAATTTTTAGAAATGCTCTTCCACAATTTTTTAAACAAAAAGGGGAAGAAAAAGAAGGATTTCACAATTTCTAGAAAAGTATATAAAAAACATTATTTATCAACAAAATGTAGCCAAAGTTGACCAAAAGCAATCTACAAAGACTTAAAATACTTCATTTCTAAGTAAGACTTCAATGAATAATTCAATTCAGTATTAGAAAAAAATAAGCTTAAAAACTGAGTAATAAATATAGCAGTAACTGATGAATAAGACATAAAAAAATAATAGGATTCATATCTAAATCTCAGAGGTGATTCTTAGTGGGGGGTTGATCAGCTAACCTAATCAAGGAAAGAAAAAGATAAAACATAAGATACTCAATATTATAAATATGAATGAAAAGACAGAAATGGAAATTTGCCTGTTCCTCAAAAAGTTAAACATAAAAGTTACCATGTGACCCATCAATTCCAGTCCTATGTCTAAACTCAAGAGAACTGAAAATGTATGTAGACAGGAAAACGTGTACAGAAACATTCAATAACAGTATTACTTATAATAACGGAAAAGTAAAAACCAACCCAAATGTCACCATCATCAAATTCATCAATAGATGAATAAACAAAACGTTCTGTTATTTATATAATGGAATATTATTCAGCCATAAAAAGGAATGAAGTACTAATATATGCTATAACATGACTGAACCTTGTAAACACGCTAAGTGAAGAAGCCAGGTCACACACACACTGTATGATTTTATTTATATGAAATATTCAGAACTAGCAAATGAATAGAAACCAAAAAAAAAAAAAAGTTAGTAGTTGTAGGTCAGGAGCTAGTGGGAAAATAGGGAGAAACTGCTTAATGCTTAATGTAGGAGGGGTTTTACTTTAGAGTAATTGAAAATGTTTTGGAATTGGACAGAGATGGTGGTTGCAAATACTGTGAATGCACTAAATACAAATAATGATTCACTTTAAAATGGTTAATTATGTGTTATGTGAATTCTGACTCAATAAATTATTTTTAAAAAGAAAATGAGCATGGCAGGAAGTACTTCACCAAAATGAACTTGGATATGTTGCCAAAAGAAGATAGAATCAACAGTGCACAAATATACAAGAAATACACAAACAAATATACATCAAGAATGACTTTGATGGATCAAAAAAAATTATAAGATGCCATTCCAGATTAATCAAAATGTGAATTCAGGGAAATTCAGCAAAGAAAGTCAAGAGTATTTAAACAGAAATGAATCAGAACAACTAGAAAACATAAAAATGTTCATATAAAATCGTAAGAAAAAGAACCTGAGTTTAGAACATGAGAAAAAAATTTAATGAGCCAATGACTTCCCTTTTAGTTCTATAATCTACAATGAGACAAAATTGATAATATGGAAGATGAAAATTCCACAATGCACCTAGCACAGTGTCTGGTATTTCATAAGTTCTTAATGAAGGCTGCATTTGAAGAAAACCAACTGGCTAGTAATTTACAGTGCATTAGAGAGCCAGAATAACATGGTTAGGATACTAGTGAAATATATCAGTAATGAGGTTTAAACAAACTAACAACAAAAATCAAGCTGTGGATGTTTGAAGAAAGAAATCTTTTTATGCCTTCAGGAAACAGACAATTTTTAAAACTACTGTAAATGTCTCAGGGCATTGAGGAAAGAGTCTTTGCTCTTCTTAAGCAGCCAATAAAGTAATATCAAAACTCAACAAAGCACAAAAAATATAATTGTAATGCTGCCCTATAAAGGTAGTTATAAAAGTCCACAACTAAAATATTAGCAAGCAAAGTGGAACTGTATATTAAAAGGCTAACATGTGACATGTTGAATGGGTTTATTTGAGGAATATAATGATGGAGCAACAGAGCAAATCTACTATCATTAACAAAATCCATGTTATACTGTGAGATGTTAAAAAAACAGCTGATAAAATACAGCATCCATTCCTAATAAAAATCTAATAATAAGGCAAGAATAAAGGTTTCCTTTTTAAATTATTAAAAATTTTATATCACAAAACAGAAGAAAAACACTGGCAGCACTGGTTCCTAGAGTCAAATACAAGTGCCCACTTTTACTGCTTTTATCAATAATGCAATTGAACAAAAAAATAAGTATCATATAGTATTCTAGAAATTGTTATCACAGTGAGGTAGTTGATTACAAAATAAATAAATATCAAAACTCAAAAGTATCTAGCTCTAAGTAGTCATATCCCCTTTGGAGAGTCATGATGCAACTGTGGGGTGGTCCCACACTCTCATGACCATGCTCACCAACTGCCCTGAACACAGCTGAAACAGAAAATAGGAAGATGGCTGCAAACCCTTCAGGACAAGGTTTTCAGAATCCAGAATGCTCACCATTACACTGTGGAACCGCCAGGACAAAGTTTTCAAAACAGAAATATAAATTGCAATCTTGGCAGAACTAGACAAAGGGAAGAAAGTTACTGAAGCAGAACCAATCCTCAACAAATCATCCTAGTGCTAGCACTGCACTCCCAGAGACCCTCAGTAAGGACTTCCGGGAGCGTGCCGAGCACCAGCACATTGTAGCAGGCACATACACATTCATCTGGACACTTCAAAACTCAAGACTCTACATGAGAATCTTATTCTTGCCCTTTTACCTCATCCTGACCCAGAATAAAGAACATATTTGCAATGAAAGTGACTTTATAATATCAAATGCCAAAGCTATTATCATTCAGTGCTATACAAACTATGACTCAGAATTTGGGCAAAATTTCAAATTTTGTTCTGCCTTAAAAGAAAGGTATATGTAAGTGAAAGCAAAAATGAGGGTAACCTGGATAATGAGAGGTTTGGAAGTTGTATTATCTAAGGAATTGGTCACGCTAAAAGTGACTAACTTTTTTGCAATTCAATTTGATTTTAACTCTAAATCAGACTCTACATTGGATGGTTACATTAACTCATCCACAAGCCCCTAATAAGTTGGTCTAGGTATATTATTTCCACAATAGGCTTTAAAGAATCATTTATAGTACTTAACTTTAAAGAAACAAGAGTATTCTTTAATAATAAAAACCAGAGTGCCTGGGTGGCTCAGTCAGTTAAGCATCTGCCTTTGCCTCAGGTCATGATCCCAGGATCCTGGGATTGAGCCCCACATGGGGCTCCCTGCTCAGCGGGGACCCTACTTCTCCTTCTCACCCTCCTCTCTGCTTGCGCTCTCTCCTCTCTCAAATAAATAAATCAAATCTTAAAAAAATAAATAAAAATATAAACCAATAGGCTTAAATAAGTTTGCATTCATATTTGCTATTTATGGAATTGATGTCAGCGTACCTTCTGATTTTACAGTCAGCATACCCAGAAATATATATATATATATATACACACACACACATATATATGTATGTGTATATATATATATATATTTTTTTTTTGAAAGAGAGAGTGAGACAGCACATGAGAGGGGAAGTGAGAAGGGCAAAAGGAAAGAGAGAATCTTAAGCAGGCTCCCTGCTCAGCACAGAGCCTGAGGTGGGGCTCAATCCAACAATCCCAAGATCAGATCATGACCTGAGCCAAAATCAAGAGTCAGACACTTAACAAACTAAGCCACCTAGGCACCCCCATCCAGAAAATATTCTTTGTTAACTCAGGATTAGTTCCCTATTCTCAATTTTAAAGGAAAACCCAAGAGAAGCCTAAATTACTAACCAGTCTTAAATATCTTTTATAAGTATACACCACTATAAATGTGACTAAATTCTATTAAGAACAGTTATAAGAACAAAAAAGTCAAAAGTATCTTTAAATAACTACAATAACCAGGAATTATATAATATATAACAAGAAAATAATTAGTTGTAACAAATATAAAATATCTAGTAATAAACTGAACAAGAAAAGTACAAAAATTTTATTAATAAATACATAAAATTCTACTGCAGAACAAAAGAGATTCTTTTAATAAATGGAGAGCTTATGCAATGCTCTTATTTGGAAGAATCCATATTTTAGGTGGTCAATTAACAGATAAAATTAATTCAATATCAACCAAAATCACCCTGGACTTTTCTAAAACTTGATAAAGTGTTTAAAATTATCTGTAAAAGTAAATACATAGGAATTGAAAAAAAAAAAAAGGGAAAAAAAAGAAAGGGGGAGAGAAAGATAGATCTCTGAAAAAAAATTGGAAACTGAGAAAGGTCCTGGCTTACCATATATTAAAAATTACAGTGTTAGAATAGGGGCACCTGGGTGGCTCAGTGGGTTAAAGCCTCTGCCTTCGGCTTAGGTCATGATCCCGAGGTCCTGGGATTGAGCCCCACATCGGGCTTTCTGTTCTGCGGGGAGCCTGCTTCCCCCTCTCTCTCTGCCTGCCTCTCCGCCTACTTGTGATCTCTCTGTCAAATAAATAAATAAAATCTTTGAAAAAAAATTATAGTGCTAGAATAACCAAATGTAGTTCTGACACACGAACGTAATATATTAGAAAATATCAAGAAAAGAACTGAGCATCCAGGAGATGCAAGTACATATAAAAAGTTAGTATATGATGAATGTTAGCATATGATAAAGGCGTTAATCCTAATGAATGCAAATATACCGCATTCCACTATGTACAAGGACACATGTTTAAGAATTTTCATTATATAACAGGGAGAAACCTAAACATTCATCAATAGGGAAGAGATAACTAAAATGTGGTATATTCAGATGATGCCAAATTATAAACTTTATACCATAAAAAAGTTAACACATGCAATTCAACAAACTAATAAAATTTTCTAATTTTCAAAACAAGTTTTAGTGTTTAAGAAATACCAAAAAACATTACTAGAAGAGCTATACTTCGTAAGTTAAAAGTAAAAGCACCAGGGGTGACTCACTGCTCAGTAGTTATAGTATACAACACTTGATCTCAGGGTTATAAGTTCAAGCCTCATGGTGGTATAGAGATTGCTTAAACATAAAAAAATAATAATAATAAAGTGGAAAAGTAAAAGCACCGAAGTCTGCCACACTGGCTAGGTTTGAATCTAGGCTGTAACACTTCCGATCTATGGACCAAGGCTAAGTTCCTCAATTTCTCCATGGCTCAAAGTGCTTATCTATGAATTAGAGAACAATAAGGAGAACCCTCTATGATTATCATGAGGGTTAAATGAGATAACACATAGAGAGTTCTTAGAATCATTGCCTGGAACATAATACACACTCAATAAATGTAAACTGCTATTATGATCATTATTATTTTGTTCCTTATTGGTATCTCTACCAAATACTGGTTGTAGGGGTGCCTGGCTGGCTCAGTCAGTGGAGCATGCAACTCTCAATCTCAGGCTTCTAAGTTCAAGTTCCAGATGGGTATAGAGATTATTTAAAAATAAAATCTTAAAAAATATATTTATACATATATAGATTGTAGATGTATGTGGAGATGTATACAAAAGTTGTTTTTTTTTGTTTTTTTTTTTAAAGTTTAGAAGGACAAGGGCACATGGGTGGCTCAGTCACTTAAGCCTCTGACTCTTGATTTAGACTCAGGTCATGATCTCAGCATTCTGAGACTGAGCTCTACGTCAGGCTCCACACTCGGTACAGAGTCTCCTGGAGATTCTTTCCCTCTCCCTCTGCCCCTCCCCACTTCAAATAAATAAATAAATAAAATCTTTAAAAAAGATTTTAAGGACAGATCCCCAAACTCATGACAGTGATTGCCTGGGGGGGATAGCAGGTGCCAAACAGGACATCAACTCTGTGTATGTTTCCATTCTTTTATTTTTAAGATGATTACATAAACTTGACAAAATTTTAGCATTGTTAAACAACATAAGACGACAGAGGAGAGTCATTTTTTATTCTTGTACTTCTCTTCAGTCTTAAATTTTTCTCAGAAAAAGCTAAAACAAAAAGGCTGGTATGATCATATTGTTTTCAACTACAATATAGTCAAAATTTATCATCACAAACCCATTATTGTTTTACTTTATAATAGGCTTGTTTTTACAAAAAGCATTTTAACAAAAAAAACCTAAAAATTTCTCTTTTTGAAAGATTAATTTTATCTGTCTTGTTTCTAACTTTAACATAGGTTTGGAAAACAAAAATCAAATAACACCAGTTTAACAGTATTTTTTAATCCTTTCTCAGGCATAGAGAAATCTGCAGTTATAGGACAAATACCCTAGAGCTGATATATTCATCAGCCTGCTACCTCAGACACTGTGAGACAGTTTAACTTACAATTTGTCATTTTGCATATATATATATATATATATATATATATATATATATATACACACACACACACACATACATGTATATTGCACATAAATATCACAAACATAACCTCTGGGTATATTCTGATGATGTGTTCTGTAAAACAGAAAGATGAATCATGACAGCAAGAGTTGCCAAAGATAAGGGGATGATGTTTTATGAATAGTTCTGATCAGTGGAGAAAGGTTCAAATAGAATACTGCGTAAGACTAAAACATTTCCAATGAAACTTTTGAGTTACTAGATAAAACCTATTTTTTCCTTTTTAATACATTATGTTGCAGGCAAATAAAAGAATAAAAAACAATTCATAAGAGTATTCAAATTACAAATTCTGGTTCCTTCAGTGTTAAGCCACTAATAAACTAGTATCAACTAAAATGTCTGAATTTTTCAAGCTGTAATCATTCACATTAGCTACAACCAGCAAATCCTCTCTAAATACACAAGATTAGAAGACATTAATTTTCTCTCTTACTGAGACAAAAAGTAATTTCTTCAAATACAATACATATAGTATTATACAAAAAGCTAGTTTTCCAAAAATCTGTTTCAAAGCTATATTATCTACTAGCTATAGAATCTCCAGTGCTGATGTCCTACAAAATTGTTCGAAAACAAAGCACACTTGTTGATTTAATCAACTTTTGCTATAGTTTTATTATAAGCAACTGTCCAGTTGGGGCAAGATATAATTAATAAATGATTTAATTTTTTCATTTTCCCTTAAACTCCAAGACTATATATAAGAGATTCACAAAGTTTGTATCTTCATATTCAATCCACTAACATTTTCAAATCTTAAGTCTTAAGCTAGTTTATCAACTTCCTACCCTAGCTACAAACAAGATAAGCATGATTCAATAAAAATTAGAATGGAATCAGGAAATTAAGACACTAACACCTAAGAAATGACCTTAGCAAAACAGCTTACTCCCTGAGGGCTCATCTAAAAAATAAGGGAATCAAAGGAAATAATCTCCAAAGTTCTTTCCAGTTCTAAAATACTATGGACCTTGGGGTGCCTGGGTGGCTCAGTGGGTTAAGCCTCTGCCTTCGGCTCAGGTCATGATCTCAAGGTCCTGGGATCGAGCCCCACATCTGGCTCTCTGCTCAGCAGGGAGCATGCTTCCCCCCTCCCCCTCTGCCTGCCTCTCAGCCTACTTGTGATTTCTCTCTCTCTGTTAAATAAATAAATAAAATCTTAAAAAAAAAAAAAGTTTAAAATACTATGGACCTTTATATTTAAAATAACCTTCCCCCAAAATAAAACAAAACCCAAATGTTTAATAACATACAAATTTGGATCATACTACAGTCTACCCACTTCTAGAAAGAATACAAACTCGATACTAGGTTATACAATCATCAAAATTATTTCATTTTTTTTAAGTTTTACTTATTTAAATAATCTCTACACCCCATGTGGGGTTCCAACTCACAACCCTGAGGTCAAGAGACACATGCTCTTAGGACTAAGCCAGCCAGGTGCCCCCAAATTATTTAATTTTTTAAAAATTAAATATTTGTTTCATGTTGTTACTCTCTTATGGTTTTTTATGACAATTAAAGTATCTCAAATTTAACAGGTGCGCAGTAAAGGCTTGTGAATTTTACATTCTAATTTTTAAAATGAAAAAAATTTACATTAGAAACTACTGAATTTAGTCCTATTTCAGTGCTCTTATCCGCATATTAGATCCACAATTAGATCTTGAAAAACTGGGGTGAGGGGTTTACATCATTTGACAAGATCACACAAAAGGTGAACGTAAGAATCAGGATTAAGCACAAGTCTCAGAGTCTGAAGTCCAGCACTATTTCCATGGCCCCATAGTATCACTCCCCCAAAAATTAATTCTACATGCAGGGTAGATGTAAGAATCAAGGGCGAGAACTTGTCAAAATATACACCCCTAGCTCCCCAACCCCAACCTACCCCACCAAAGAATTTCTTTTGGAGAAATGTGATATTTCCACCCCCATCTTCATCTTTGTATTCAGTGCCTAAGAATGAAAGCTGTGACATTGTGATTTATACTAAGAAATATATATTTAGTTGGTGGTTGTCCCCATTCCTAGCAGAAAGCTCCTAAAACCCTTGGAATTTTCTGTGATGAGAGTAATAAAGGTGTCTTTTGCTACATTAATTAAGTGACTTTTGGAAAACATCTGAGGATGGGGCTAGTGTCCAGTGGAGCCAATCATTGTGGGTAGAAGGTAGGAAATTTCAGTCCTACCCCCTGGCCTCTGGGGAGGGGAGAGGAACTGAAGACTCACTTACTTCAACCACCAATGGCCAATGATTTAATCAATTGTGCTTTGCAATGCAATCTCCACACACAAAAAAAGTGGTGGGGGCCCTGGCTGGCTCAGTAAATGGAATGTGCCACTCTTGATCTCCGGGTTGTTTGAATTTAAACCCCATGTTGCGTGCAGAAATTATTTAAAAAGAAAAATCTTAAAAAAACACGGTATGGAGAGTTCCCAGGTCGGTGAACACATAGAGACTCGAGAGTGTCGTGCTCCAGAAGGGCATGGAAGCTCTATACTCCCTCTCTTCCCCCATACTTAGCCCTACACATCTCTTCCATCTAGCTATTCCTGAGTTATATTCTTTCATAATAAACTGGTAATCTAGGAAGTAAAATGTTTCTCTGAGTTCTGTAAGCCCTTCTAGCAAATTAACCAAACCCAAAGAATGGTCACTGGAACCCTCACTCTACAGCCAGTTGGTCAGAAGTACAGGTAACAATCTAACACCCATGACATAGGTGGCAGTAGTCTTCAAGGACTGAATCCTTAACCTGTGGAACCTGACCCTATCTCCAAGTAGACAGCATATATTGAGTTAAATTGCAGGTCCAATCGTATGGTGTTCGAGAACTGCGTGGTTTTGTATAAAGCACACACATCAAAAGTGGAATTAGAGTCAGAACTGCACATGTAAATGAAAATTCTCTCTATGCTGACACATTATAGTAGCTTCCTTATCCAACTCCCTGATACCCGGTTCTCCCCAACTCCTGTTCATCCTTCATCTTTCTGCAAATCTGTTATGCTCTTGTTTGAATCCTCAAAATGCTATTGGCTTACCATGTAAAGGCCAACTGCTTTATACCAGCAACCACCTCCTTATACTCAGGAATTCAGGTACTTTCCAGTTGCTCTTCTTCTACCCTCTCCCATGCAAAGAACTTGAAAATTAAGCTTTCTAATTCTCTAATAGGATACCTCTCACTCTAACCTATAATTAATCAGAGTTATTTTTTACTCTAACCCTAATAGATAATGCATTTCCCTGGATGGGGACTCCATCTTATTCAATTTTAATTCCCTACCATGCAGCCTAATATATTACAGTGTTTGTTAAATTAACTAATTACAACTAATGTCTACATTTAAATAATATTAACTAATAAAAGAGTAACTTTCAGACAAGTTAACTTCAAATCAGTTGATGATGGACTAAAACTCAATTTAGGAGTTGTACAACTAAATTATAAATTGTAACTCAACAGAAACAAACTTCTACATACCCTTCTCTTCAGTTCAGTTCTGATATATTAATCTTTGGGAAATGGTGGCTATTATCATTACCATTATTATCTCCAACCACAGATATAATTACTATTCATATAATATCTATACCTAGCCCCTAACCTCAAGTGTAAAAGTATAGAACTAAAGTCTAGAAGTGTGGAAGAACCAAAAAATGTAGAACTTAAGTGTGTCTAAATTATAATACTGTTCCTTGCTGCAAGTATCCAAACAAGGCAATGATACAGAAAGCCCTTGAACAGTATTACAATCTCCATGGGTAGCAACAGAGGTCAGATTAATGAGAAACTAGGGACTTTGAAAGCAAAGAATATAGAATTTGAGAGATGACAGGAGATGGAAGGTAATGAAACAATAAAATAGCAGAAAATGATAGTAAGTACTTACATTCACAAGGATAGCCACAAGCAAGACTAAAAATGCAGAGAAGCAAGAGGTCCGAGAATTTCTGAGGGCAAATTTCAGGAGCTATTCCTAAGTCTGGCTCAAGATTCTGTGAAACCAAATGAAGGGAAAATAAACCACAAGAGTTCACCTCAGTTGATTCAGAAAAAGCATTTGATGAAATTCAACACCTTTTCATGGGAGAAACAACAAACTAGGAACAGAAGGAAATTACCTCAACATAATAAAAGCCATATATGAAAACCCACAGCAAACATCATACTCAATGGCAAAAGCTTTTACTCTAGATTGAGAACAAAAGCAAGGATGTCTACTTTTGCCACTTCCATTCGACACTGTACTAGTTCTAATCAGACTAGTTAGGCACGAAAAGTAAAGAAAGGGCATCCAAAGTAGAAGAAAAGAAATAAAGTTGTCTCTGTTTACAGAGGGCTTACTTGTGAAAAACCCCAATAAGTGCACACACACACACACACACACACACAAACACACATACAAAAGTTAGAACTCATAAATGAATTCAGCAAAGTAGCAGGACACAAAGTCAATCACACACAAATCAGTTGCATTTCTATAACTAATAATGAACAATCTGAAAACAAAATTATGTAAACAATTCCAATCATAATAGCATCAAAAAGAGTAAAATACTAAGGCATTAACTTAACCAATGAGGTGAGAAACTTGTACAATGAAACTACAAAACATTGCTGAAAGAAATGGATGTTAGGAAATATTCTGTCCACTAATGTGTGTGTTTAATTTTTTTTTAAGAAAAAGTTAATAAAGTCAGTTTGCTTTTCAATAGTTTTACTCTAAAGAGCAAAATCTCTCCACAGTTGAAAAGGTCAAGAACTGACCTCTCTCCCCTGCTCTCCTTCTATAAGCTATAACTGAGATGTTTAATTTCTGGAAGGAATCAGGCTCCTTGCTTTCTATTGCAGGACCTTCCCACAAAAAGTTCCCTCTACTTAGAGCCTGCCTTCTCCATCCCACCCTCTTTCACCCAGTTAATACCTAGTCACAAGATCTCAGCCTAAATAGCAGTACAGGGATATACTGGGTATCTAGTTGAATAAAATGCCTCTTCCTCAGGGAAGCTACCCGACCACACACATATGAGAATCATGTCCCTCTTTTAAAATGCTCACAGAGTACCCAATATTTAGCTTCTCAGCATTTTTCAGTTTGCGATTATATACTATTTGTGTGCTTATGTGTTAGTGTTCTCTCATACTAGTCTATAATGTCACGAGGGCATAGATGCTTATATCCTCAAGTGCTTAGCAAAGGTAAAGCACATAGAGGGACCTCAACAAATATTTGCTGAATTGTGCTGAGCAATCTGCATCTATGTAGTTCATTATTTACACAGAATCCAACTTAAAACCAGATATTATCTTATTCTAAGCTGATATATAATGGAAGAACTTCAAAAGAACAAATTCCAGGTGTGCAAGTGCCACAGATAGACCATGTGAATTCCATCTTCAGTCCATTTCTGTCTCCTCTTCTCACTGTATATAATTTTTGGAGTGATTCTAGCTACTCCCAAGGTTTTCACCTACCTCTCATATGCTAATGAGTATAGTCCAAATTCTCTCTCCTCAGCTCCAGACCTGAATATCCACTGCTAACATGACATACCCACTAAGATGTTCCAAAGGAATCTTAAATTCAACATGCTGAAATTTGAACTTGTCATTCACTTCTCTGCCACATCCGTACCTAAATAAATTTATGAAGTTCTAAATTAGTGAATTTAGAGATTCATAAAAGAAAGACACCAGTAAGGATATTTATCAAGAGCATTAATCAAAGAAGTGCAGGAGGGACACAGCCCATCTGGAAAGTTCTGCACCTGAAAATTAAGTGCACTTGAGATTTGGGTGATCCAGCCTTCCCCACCCAAGCCCCAAGTGCTTCCCTTCTAGAGGGCTTCATTAGGCTGACTGATTTTGGCTCTCATTAAATCACAGAAATTTTCAGTGTTTAGTTGCACAAAATTAAACAGCTGATAAGAAGGAAAAGCTTTTTTTTTAATTATTATCCCTATTTACAAAGTGAGCATACTTAGAAAAAGAAGAGACCTGCTGAGTTTGCTGGCAAATTGTTTTGCTACATCAATAATGAGAACTAGTTAAATAAACCAGAAAGCAGACCTGCTTATTCAGCAAGGAAAGAACTACAGACAAAATCAAATCAAACTAATGGATTTTCGCTTGTATTCAAGAACCACCAATTCACAATCCTGATGAACCAGCTAAACGCTGGCAAAGATAAAAAAAAAACAAAAAACAAAAAACTGCTGTTGTCTTGTTTTGTTTAATTTACAGCAATGATTTATACCACTAAAAGCCAATTGTTCTTTTTTCCATTCATGGTCCAATGCACAAATCCAAATTTAATTACATACATAAATTACTAAATTCACCAATGAAAAGTGGGGCTGGAAAAACGACTAAAGGATTGGAAAAGAAACCAAATAGCACTAACCACTACCTTTCTAAAACTGAAATAAATGAAGCACAGTGAAGGATTTGAGCACGGGGGTAGACTAAATAGTACCTCCAAGTGAATTTATCAAATTATGAAGCTTTCTAACACTCTCTAGGTGAACAGAGCAATATAGTAACTAACATTCACTGAGCACATTGAACACTGTGCTAAACCCTTTACATGTATTACTTTATTTAATCTCAGAACAACTCCGAAATAAGTATTCTTATTATTCTGATTTGCAAGGAAAGGAAATGGAGGCACAGGGAGGCCAAATAGTTTGCCCAAGGTCACCCTGCCAGCAATTGATAGAGTAAAGATTCAAACCAGAGCAGTCTGATGCCCAATCACTTAACCACTACCAAATCATGCTGCTTCTTTCCACTGACATGGTGATTTCACAAGTTGTAGATCACTCTCAATTTTAGAAAATTAAAAACCTCGGAAGGTTTGAATCAATCAATTGCCAACTCAGTTAATTCTCAGTCCTGCTGCTATGATAAAATTCATTCCTCCCAGCCACTCTCAAGAGCATTAAGTCATTAAATTTCAACTGGGTAAAACAACAAAGTAATTTTCACAGTCCTTATCAGAAATCTGCATGATAGAAATGCAAAGGACTGAGAAGAGCAAAACAATTTTGATAGAGAACAAAACTGAGGAATTTCCATTGTGTGACCTTAAGGCTTATTATAAAGCTACAGTAATCAAGACATGTGTATTGGCATCAAGACAGATCAACAGACCAGAACTGAAAGTCCAGAAACAGACCCACACATATATGGCCCCACTAATTTTTAACTAAAGTGCCAAGGCAGTTTAATGGGGAAAGGATAACCTCTCACACAGGGTGCTGAAACAACTGGAAATACATAGAGGAAAAAAATGAACCTCAACCCTAATTTCACACCATATACAAAAATCAACTCAAAATGGTTCACAGACCTAAATGTAAGAGCTGAAACCATAAAACTCTCTAGAAGAGGGAAGCCTAGGTGGCTCAGTGGGTTAAGTGACCAACTCTTGATTTCGGCTCGGATCATGATCCCAGGGTCCTGAGACTGAGCCCTGCCTGCATCAGGCTCCATGCTGGGCGTGGAGCCTGCTTAAGATTCTCTCTCCCTCCCCCTCCTCTGCACCACACCCCCCGCCCCAAGCACAAATGTGCAGTCTCTCTCTTTGGGTGGAGGGTGGAAGGTGGGGGAGAACCTTCAGAAGAAAATGCAGGAAAGAAATCTTTGTAACCCTGGATTAGACAAATATTTCTTAAATAGGACTCAAAAAATCAATACATTATCTATCAAAATTAAAGTTTTGCTCTTCAAAAAGCACTATTAGGAAAATGAAAGGCAAACGCCAAACTGAAAGAAGCTATTTGGAAAACATGTATCTAACAAAGGACTTGTGAATACATAAAAAGGACCCTTATAACTCAACAAAACATAATTTTTTTAAATAGACAAAAAATTTGGACATTTCACCAAAGTTATGTAAGTGGCTAAATAAGCATAAATAGGATGCTCAACATTCGTCATTAGAGAAATGCAAATTAAAACTATAGTGATACTATTTACAAACGCACTAAAGTAGCTAAATTTAAAGAAACAGACAATACCAAGTATGGATGAGGATGTGGAGCAACTAGAACTCCCATAAACTGCTGGTGGTATGTAAAATGGAAAACTGTTTGGCAGTTAATTATAAAACTAAACATACCGTACTTACTATATATATAGCAATATCACTCCTTAGGGATTTGCCCAGAAAAATAAAACACATGACCACATAAAAACTTATATACCTCCAAGTCCAAAGCAGCTTTATTCATAATAGTCAAAAATCAGAAATTCAAATGTCCATCAACAGATGAATAAACAGACAAATAATAGTAATTTACATACTCTGGCCTTCTCTTGTCCACTTAATGCCCTAAAGTTCAGAAACCTCTTTTTCTTTATAATACTTGTTCTTTTTTCTTTTTCTTTTTTATTTATTTATTTATTTAAACATCAACCATTTCTGTTCAGTGCTAAAGCTTAACTCATTATCACTACACAGATACTCCCAAATACATGCCTCTGGCCAGCACCTCTGCAATCTGTTTTCAAATGTCTGATGCTCAATACAATGTCATTGCTTCCCACCCTCAATTCACCATATCCAAAATTAACTTCACCATCTCTTCCAGCTTCCCTAACTCCTCATGCTCCCCTCCCTCTCCCTTACAATACCTTATAAAACCAGCTCCTTCTGATACATCACCTAAGTACCCAGAGTCAAAATGGTCCTATAATCTTTGACTAAGGCCTTTCCTTCACTCTCCAACCTCTTTTAATACTCCCACTGGTCCCATCCTGCCTTTATAACCTGTCCTGGGAAACTTCAATGGGCTCCCAAGAAGTCTCCCCATTCCACTGTATCTACCACCTCCTTCTACTAGATTAACCTTAAAGCTCAGTTCTAACCAGTTCATCATTGCCCATAAAGAAGTCAATGGCTCTACCATTTCCTTTGAAATTGAATACAAGCCATTGCTGAGGGCTTAAGTCCATCCAGAGGGGGCCAAGTTTGCCTTACAATTTCATCTTCCACAACTCCCCAAAATATATCCCTCTCTTGAAAAAGCCAAACACTTCCCACCTCTGTGCTTTTGTGCATGCTATACCTTGTAACGGACTACGCTCATTTATCTAATCTTTACCTGTCACAACCCATATTTCTCCTTCAAAGGCCTATCTCAAAGTAGTTCCTCCATGAAGTCTTTCCTGTTTTAATCACTTTATTCACCAATACAGTATTCATCACTTCCTCCTTGGAACACTCAGTTCTCATTAACACTTTGTTTACACATATTATAACATTTGTATCCTCTGCCTGATTTATTCTTTATGCACTTGTCTTCATTAACACTAACCCATTCATCAGACTTAAGTTTTTCAAAACTGGTACTCTGTATTGTCCCTCTTTTGTTCCTTTAAGCTCCTGTCATACTACCTCTCTTGTTGCAGAGACTCAGGAACCCTCTGTAATAGATGAATTCTGATCTAATGAGTCTACAAAAAAAAATTTTTTAAGTACATAGCCCATGGGGGGGCTATAAGGATAAATCGAATAAGAGATTGCTTTCTGACTTTTTTGTTATAAGCTGAAACTTTGCCTGGAGAGAGATTTTTTTAAAGAAGACCCTCAAAATCCACTAAACCAAATCTTCCTACAAGAGCATTTTCAGTATAACACTCCTCTGCTTGCACATGTACAGTAATTTAAAACGGGTTCCAGGGGCACCTGGGTGGCTCAGGGTTAAGCCTCTGCCTTTAGCTCAGGTCATGATCTCAGGGTCCTGGGATGGAGCTCCACATCAGGCTCTCTGCTCAGCAGGGAGCCTGCTTCTCCACCTGTCTGTCTGTCTGTCTGTCTCTCTCTCTGTCTGCCTCTCTGCCTACTTGTGATCGCTGCCAAATAAATAAATAAAATTTTAAAAAATAAATAAATAAAATGGGTTCTGAGCTAGGCATTCTCTGTTTGACCCCAATCTCCCCACACAAACTTAATCTCTGTCCTTCCACCTTCCCTCTGCTTTATACCTTTTGAGGCTGACTTCTGGGATTATACTGTCCAAACTCCCCTGGTTTCCAGGTGGGTCAGGCCAATGAGAGGTATCAGAAAGAAATCAGAGAATGAGAAGAAAAAGAAAGTGGTCCTTATTTCCCTGGCTCCCTCCCCACCTCCCTTTCCTCTCTACAGACAGAGGTGCTATCCACCAGCTTGGCATTCATTGTTTCCGCTCTTACCAGGCTTCAGTTTTCCTCTTCTTGGCCCCATTGGCTTAAAAGTATCAGTGGCTTCCAGATATTGCTGGACCTTGGGAACTTCACTATCCTTTGTTGCTTTCTTTAACTCTACCCAAACCTCAATAACTATTTATTTCCTGCCAGGGCCCTGAGTGATACATAGCTCCCTGGGCTTAAAATTCCCCACTCTGCTTCCAAGGCTTACAATCCACTGTTCCCTATCAAATCTCCTCAGTAGCCCTCTGCTCTTGTCAGGCAGGCATCCCTCCCAATCCTTACCATCAGTAAGTTGGAGTGTATTCATCCCTACCTCTGCACCCTTAGTCATGCTGCTGCTCCCATAAATGCTCACCTTTCCTCTCTACCTAACAAATCCTACACTTCCTTCAGGTATTAATTCAGTTCCTACCACCACCACCCCCACCCAACACACATACACAATTAAACCTGTTCTAATAACCTTAATCCAAATTATCTTTTCCATGTTGGAATTTCTATGTCTCTTACATGAAATACTTTGAAAACTGTAAAAATAAATGCTGGTATTACATTGTATACACTCCAATTGTTCACCACAAATCCCCCAAAGGGAAATAATTTGAACTATTTAAAGTTCCTTCTTTCTATATTCCATCATGTAAGTTAGTATAACATTAGAAATACTGTAACTCTCATTGGCAGAATGCAATAAACAAAAATACATCACTACAATGTTCTACTACCAAAAGTTTGTAGTAACTAGCTATAAGCAAATTAACTGTATTTAATGATTCTGCTTTCAATGTAATGATTTCAAACTATGTCTGCTAGCAACCTTGGGCAGTTTTTAGGATCAGTGCACTTTTTAACGAAAGAATCTTCAGGAACAAAAGAGAAAAACAAGTTATACTACTTGCCAAGTTCAATAAGCTGTTATGCAAATAGATAAAATTAGTCCAGAAATACAAAGAGAAATCAGCACATGCAGGATGCCTTTAAGTTGTAGCTGACTAAAGGCTATGAACCAGACAACACACTTCAACAACAACAGATTTTCGAGAGGCATGAAAGGGCCAGTGGTCTTCATCATAAATTGTAGAAAAAATCTCCCCCTTCCTTAGAACCATCAATGTGCTGGCATCTAAAGCCTAAGTCATGTCAATCGTAACATCTTTTGCTATATTTGTCCTCACTGAATTCCCAATGACATATCCAATTTATACTTCAAGAACTCATTCTTGGGGTGCCTGTGTGGCTCAGTCGTTAAGCGTCTGCCTTTGGCTCAGGTCATGATCCCAGCGTCCTGGGATCAATTCCTGCGTCAGGCTTCCTGCTCAGCCAGGAGTCTGCTTCTCCCTCTCCCTGCTCTCCCTGCTTGTACACTCTCTCTGTCAAATAAATTAAAAAATCCTTAAAAAAAAAAAAAAAAAAAACCTCATTCTTATGAGGCTCCTAAAATAAAAAATGGAGACATAGCTAAAATGCAAGAAAAGGGTACTATGGCTAGCTCCTCACACAATATCAGAATACATGAATATGATCTTGAGGAGGAAAAAAAAAACACTTTAAAGTATATGAAAGCTCTAATGGTATCAAAAGATATAGAGGGGAGGGTTTAATAATACCAAATGTTAACAAGCTTCAAAGTAACTTTTTTCTCTCTTCATCCAAAAAGAAAACAAAGAAAGGGATGTACTGCTACCACCTTCACTAATGAACTAAGGTCAGTCCTATATGCATATTAAAAAAAAAAAAAAAAAAAAAACCTCTGCAACTGTATGTTAATTTTTACCAAAGGCATTTCAGTTTATTACTAGTAGGAACTTAACAAGAATGTGCAAATTTCTCCATAGTAGGAAGGTCAGCTACATACAAAGCTCAGCCTCCTAGAGGACTCAGAACCCAGAAGAGGACAAGGATATGTGAAGAATTACAATACAACATGACAACACTGCATAATAAAGTTGCCCAGCAGGAACTAGGGATAATACTAAGTGAATGAGGAGAAGGACAAAGAAGCCAAGACACAACTGACACCCTAAAAGCTGAGTTAAAACATGAGGGCCTAAAACAGAAGAGCAATAAGTATCTGGTTTGTGAGAAGATAAATTTTAAGGATACTGCAAAGGTATACTTAACGAGACTAGGCTCAATCAGTATTTTCACACAGTATTTTTTAATTAAAAAATAAGACATTGCTTAAAGTAAGAATATCCCCTTCACTGCAGCCTTGTTCAGAATAGCAGAAAGAGAAAAAAAGGTAAAAAACAAAAAAGGGGAAACAACCTAAAGCTGACAAATAAGAAACTGGTTAAATGAATTATACACATAAACTGGGAATCAAGGTAATCATCAAAATGAATGAGAAAGATCTACAATTATCAGGAACGTATTAAATTGGAATGATAACCATGATATATTAAGTTAAAAATACATTAAGATGTAGACCAAGCAATTCCACTCCTAAGTATGTATCCAAAGAAACCAGAAGGAGGGACTCAAACAGATATTCATATTCCCATGTCCATAGCAGCATTATTCACAGTAGCCCAAAGGCAGAAACAATCCAGGTGTCCATCAACAGATGAATGGATAAACAAAACATGTTATATATAGATATACAGAGGAATATATAGATATATATACAATGGAATATTACCCAGTGATGAAAAGAAATGGAATTTTGATATATGTTACATAGATGGACCTTGAAAGCATTGGAGCTTTGGAGGGTAGGAAAGGAATAAATAAAACAAGATGGGATCGGGAGGGAGACAAACCATAAGAGACTCTTAATCTCATAAAACAAACTGAGGGTTGCCGGTGGGGGCGGGGAGGGAGGTAGGGAGAGGGTAGTTGGGTTATGGACATTGGGGAAGGTATGTGCTATGGTGAGTGCCGTGAAGTGTAAACCTGGTGATTTACAGACCTATACCCCTGGGGTTAATTTTAAAAAATTAGCACCTAAAATGGAAAAAAAAAATGGCATTAAGTGCCTCCTGAGGTGATAGAAGTACACAGCATCTATACAGTGCTCATGCAATTGTTTAACCTGAATATACGATCTTTTTTTTTTTTTAAGATTTTTTTTTTTTTTAATTTGACAGACAGATCTCAAGTAGGCAGAGAGGCAGGCAGAGAGAGAGGAGGAAGAGGAGGCAGGCTCCCTGCTGAGCAGAGAGCCTGATGCGGGACTCGATCCCAGGACCCCGAGATCATGACCTGAGGCGAAGGTAGAGGCTTTAACCACTGAGCCACCCAGGCGCCCCCTGAATATACAATCTTAAAGAAACAATCAGTTAATTCAGATTGTAGGGCATTATATAAGACAAATGGCTTAGACTCTTCACTAAAGTTAATGTCACTTAAAAAAAAGGCAGAGGATGGTTCTAGATTAAAAGAGACTAAAGAGAAATAAAATCTAAAAGCAATATACCAATGTGACTGCATCTGATCAGAAAAAAAAAAAGTTACAAAAAATACTTCATATCAGATGATAATGAATTCAGGTTATTTTCCTTAGGTGTGACAAAGGTATGAAGCTGTGCTGAAGAATGTCCTTATTTTTAAGAGACATATACTCGAAGTATGCAGAAAAAGTATCTTGGTGACTATAACCTCCTCTCACTTAAAACAAAGTGTGTGTATATGTGTGTTTGTTAAGAGAAAAGAAAAAAGCAAGTGCAGCAAAATGTTACAATGTTTGAAACAAGGTGAAAAGTACATGGGTGTTTACTGTACTATTCTTCAACTTTTCCACAGATTTAAGAAATTTAAAAAAAAAATCTGGGGAGGAACTGATCAGGAACAACAGCCCCAGTGACATAAAGAAGAAAGAAAAAAGATTATCTTTTACCAAAAAAGTATACAATAGAGTTAAATAATGAGTATTATTTTTCCATAATTAACCATGTCCCTCCTGATGGAGCATATGTAATAAACTCATTTACTTCCAGGAGTATCCGTAGCAAGCAAATCTCATTTTTAATTTCCTTACTACATAAATCATTTTTCTTTAAGCAATTACAGTGATATATCTCTATAAATTCAAGAGTTAGATTTGAACTCTTACTCAAAAAGCAGAAAAAAAAAAAAACTCCCATAAATAATAACACTAAGTTGCCTATTTTTCCTAAAAGGAAAATAAAAGCAAGACAGCAAGATGACAAGTTTACTTCAGTATGTGCTTTATACAAACTGCACAAAAGGAAGCTAAAAGGTAGGGAATAGCTTGGGCTCAAAAAAAAAAAAAAAAGAAAGAAAAGAGAAGGCATAACTTTCCGTCTCTTTAATCTTCAACCCACATAGTCATTGTTTTAAAACAGTATGAATTCCTATATCTAGGCAAAACTCTATTACAACATGACTGGATGTAAATTACAGCAGGGAAAATCCACATAACAAAATTGATTTAGAAATGAGTTTAGCTATCTGAATATGTGTTATGTCTTAAGAATTCACTTATAAACAAAACAATGAAGTCACACTATGAAGACCTGACTCAGAAGGAAATGGAAAGAAAGCTTGTCTTATTCCTCATCTTCAATCCTTCTTCCCTCCTAAAAATCTCTCAGACTGACAGAAAATACAAGAATTTGAAAATAAGTCCATCCCTGTGGAACTAACCCAGCTGTAAGCTTATTATACATATACTTCTGTATATGTATATCTATATTTTCATAATAAGTTTTTAAGATTTTTTAATGGGAAAAAAATTTTAATGAGGGACGCCTGGGTACCTCAGTTGGTTAAGCGTCTGCCTTCGGCTCAGGTCATGATCCCAGGGTCCTGGGATCAAGCCTTACATCAGGTTCCCTGCTCAGTGGGGAATCCACTTCTCCATGTCTCTGCCCTTCCCCCAACTCAGGTTTGCTCACACATTCTCTAATAAATAAAATACTGTTAAAAAATTTTTCTTTTAAATTTTAATGAAATACTTAAGCTCAAGTCTAACAAACATGTAAAGGACCTAAATGCTAAAAATTACAAGACACAGAGATGAAAGAAATCGAAGGAGATCTAAATAAATGGAGAAATATACTATGTTCCTAGATTGGAAGACTACATATGCAAATATCAGTTCTCCTCCAAATTGATCTACAGATTTAATGCAATACTATAGATAAGCTTATTTTTTTAAGATTATATTTTTTTTAATGTAATCTCTACCCCCAACATGGGGCTCAAAATCACGACCCGATATCAAGAGTTCCATGCTCTACTGACTGACCCAGCCAGCCACCCCTAGACAAGCTTATTTTAAAACTATATAGAAAGGAAAAGATCCTAGCATAGCTAAAATTATAAGTATTACCATCAACTTAGAACCAACAAGAAAATACTGAGAGATGTAAATAAAATATAACCCAACCCTCAAAAAGAAAAGTATTTTTAAAATAAGACCACCCCCAAAATCTGCTTGGGCAAAGAGAGTGATTAACAAAGCAAATTACTAGATGCCATCAATAATACAGAAAGCAAGGTCTGCTGCAGAACTGACTTCAAGTACAAAAACCATTCCACAGGGGCATCTGGGTGGCTCAGTGGGTTAAAGCCTCTGCTTTCGGCTCAGGTCATGATCTCAGGGTCCTCGGATGGAGACCCATATCAGGCTCTCTGCTCAGCGGGAGCCTGCTTCCTGCCTCTCTCTCTGCCTACTCATGATCTCTGTCAAATAAATAAAATATTAAAAAAAAAATTCCACAACACAACAGACTCCTTTCCTCTCCCTACGACTCCAAAAGTGCAGATAATCAGATGGTTTTATACACATCCACTCATACACACTAAAAGAGCCCATATAATAAAATGCTCCAAAAGAGCCATGCTTTATTCTTCTTAATGCTTACCTGACCATTAAGGTCTGAGTTACTTATCTTTTGATCCACTATAATGTGAAAATAAGTGTCCCCCCCAAATTCTACAATAAAATGAAGCTTTATACTATTCATTGCCTCCTTCAGTTAACCTAATCCCAATCAGGATTCGCCCAGCCTTTACTAACAGGTCAGCCATGAAAGTATGTGTGTGCTATAGCTATACAGCCCAGTCTGCCCAGGATATTACCATTTTATGCCAGTCGTCCTGCATGCACCCTTTTACCATGGTAGAGGCAAAAGACCAAGTATCTATAGTCTCTTTAAGAATACAGTATTTCAAGTTATAAAACAGTATGTACAGAATTTTGAAAAAAAAAAAAAAAAAAACTCCCTAGATGTATAAATAGATGTAGAAAAAAAATCTGGAGAACTACACATTAGAATTTAACAGTGGTTAATCTGCAGAGTTGAACGATTTTTACCTTTTGCTTTGTATTTCCCTATGCTGTCTAAAAAAAAATTTTTTTTACAATTGCATATATTACCTTTTATACTTAGAATTATTTCTACTCGTTAAAATGCAGCTTTCTTTCTGATCGAAATCCTCATTTTAAAAGCACACTCTATTAATTAATATATTTTATTCATCAAAAACTGAGGCAATGTGATATATATGTGTATATACATATATGTATATATATATATGCACACACTCGTGCACACACACAAATATACTGTAGGACACTTTAGCTTTTAAGGTGCAGAATATCTAATGAGGAATTTGAGAGGCGGGATGGGGGGTCCTGGGGGCAGGGAAGTAAAAAATGAAACAAGATGGGACCAGGCAGGGAGACAAACCTTAAGAGACTCTTCATCTCAAGAAACAAACTGAGGGTGCTGGGGGGTAGGGGAGAGGGATGGGGCGGCTGGGTGATAGACACTGGGGAGGGTATGTGCTATGGTGAGCACTATGAATTGTGTAAGACTAATGATTCACAGACCTGTACCCCTGAAACAAATAATATATTGTTACTAAAAAAATGCAGAAAATCCAAATTCAAGAACCCATCTTACTGTAGAAAATATAGTACCTACCTCCCTTTCAGAGTTGTTTAGAGAATCAAAAAAAGGATCCATGTGAAAGTACTTTAATGCAATACACTAATGTGCACTATTATTATAACTACAAGCACATGAAAAACTAAACTCATATTTTGTATCTAAAGTAAAGGAGTCTTACTGGAGTTCCAATTCCCTTCTGGTATTAACAGTGTCCTCTTAGCTCAGTCTTCTACCTACATCTAATCTATGTCTTTGGCAAGTATACCTTTTTTATGGATAATCGTTTCCAGGTTTCCACGTTTTCTATCTTCACTAGGACAGAGCCAGCTCTCCAATTCTTCTCTTATGGCTCTGATTGCCTGAAAGTGAAAGAAAATATGTCTGTTCCCTCCAAACAGATGTTAAAATCTTCTTTTAATCTGATTTCTATCTTATGATCTGCCATATGTTGCAATATAGAGTAGTGGGTAGGCACATGGACTCTGAAGCCAGACTACCTAGGTTCAGAACCAGGTTCTGCTGTGTCACCAACTCTGCAATGTAACCTTGAATTTGTGAGCCTCAATTTGCTCATCTGTAAAACTGAGATAACAACAATACATCAGTGCATAAAGTTGTTAAACAGTGGTAAAAACAGTGCCTGACATATAGTAAATATTATATATGACTTAAATCCTTTTCTAATACTGCTTCTCTAAAAGTATAATGCTTACAGGCTAAGATAAAACAAGCAACCAACATATGTCTTCTGCTTTTTTCTTACTGAAAAGTGTCTTCTTTTTTTTTTTTTTTAAGATTTTATTTATTTAATTGACAGACAGAGATCATATAGTAGGCAGAGAGGCAGGCAGAGAGAGGGGGGAAGCAGGCTCCCTGCTGAGCAGAGAGCCCGATTCCAGGACCCTGAGATCATGACCTGAGCCGAAGACAGTGGCTTAACCCACTGAGCCATCCAGGCGCCCCTGAAAAGTATCTTCTTATTTACGTACCAAAATGTCTCCACTAACTGTAGTCAAGTCATACACACTCATCACCATCAGCCATTTTTCTTTATTCTTTGTTCAAATCCTTTAAGACAACATTTTCCAAAATTTGTTTCCTTTAGAAAATTTGTTTCACTTGTTCTTCACGATATTCTGAGGTGGGGGAAAAAAGGTTCAGTGATCAAATAAATTTGGAAAAGGCTGTGTTAATGTTAAACAGATTTCTTTTACATATTAATATGTCTATTACATTCCAAGAGAGCATAAAGTGCACAATGTTCACCAAATTTATCTGACCCCAAAACCCTTTTGTCAAGGAGCCACATTAGGAAATGCTGCTTCTCCAGTTCTTTACAACTTTTAATACAAAATATTCTATGTTATATAAACTCAACATGTTTAAAATTTCAAACACAAGGTCTGTTCTCAAATTCCTGCTGTGAAATCTGGCTCAAGAAACCAGTAATTGCTGCCCTTCCCAAAGCTATTTGAAATTTCTGAATATGAACACTGACTTCTAAAAAGAAAGACACCAATGGCCAGCTAGCTACACATGCTAAGTCATAAGATATTACTCACGATGCCATGTTAATTTATTTATTGGCCGAACATCCTTTAAACAAAGTCTAATTATTCACTAAGTAGTCTCTGAATTTTCAATAATAAAGACTTGTACTCTCCCCTTAAAGGAGTCACACCACAGAACATTGTCAATCATCCCAGAACCAGTTTGAGCATAAATACAATGCCCTAAATAAACAATCTATATTGCTGAAAACTATCCAAAGAACACCACTTAATACATGAAAAAGAAACAACAGAATTTCACTATTTTGCAATCCCTGATCAATTAATAAATCTAAACAATTAATAAATCGAACATCCAAAGAGATAATAAAACCTTATGAACCTTATGAAATAAAAAAAACCTTATGAACCTCCTGAAACACAAACCACTCCTATGAAGTATTCCTACAATAAGAACGAAACTCTGACAAATCTATCAATTTACAGGAAATCAGCAGACAAAATAACATATTAAATGACATTACAGAAATGCAATCAGCAAAATGAGACCATGGGAAACTTCTCAAAGCCAAGAAAAGAGAGCCTCTTTTAACAAAAAACTTTAAAGAAGAAAAAGAAATATATATACACACACATATATATAAACACACATACAAGTATTTATGTAAAATAACCAGAAAGGGGCGCCTGGGTGGCTCAATGGGTTAAGGCCTCTGCCTTCGGCTCAGGTCATGATCCCAGGGTCCTCGGATCGAGCCCCGCACTGGGCTCTCAGCTCGGCGGGAAGCCTGCTTCCTCCTCTCTCTCTGCCTGCCTCTCTGCCTACTTGTGATCTCTGTCTGTCAAATAAATAAATAAAAGCTTTAAAAAATAAAATAAAATAACCAGAAAAATATGAAACCTGATTACATTTTTGGTGATATTAATAACCTGCTATAAATTTATTTTGGTATAATAATGGTATTTGGCTTATTTTATGAAAAGAGAGAGTCTTAGAAATCCAAACTGAAATACCTGAAATTTACAAATTAAAAATATGTCTATGCTTAGGAATTGGTTCAAGAGAGTCCAAGGATTGGGGGTGCAGTGGTAGTGAATAGAAATACAGAGGAAACAAGACTGCCTATAATTCCTGAAGCTCAGTTATGAGGACATGGAAGCTCTTTATACTATTCTTTCTGTTTTATATTAACATGTTTAAAATACTTTGTAACAAAAGTTTGTTGTTTTTTTTTTTAATGCTGTCTGGGAATTGAATTACCTGCCTAGGACTGCAAATAGTGTCTACATATTCCCACAACAGACTAATGCACAGTCAGGCATTAGTGAATATAAATTTTCCATGATCAAATTATATTTATAAAGTACTAGAAGAAGTCATTTGACATGAATTTCACTAACACTCATCTCTTCAATAATGACTATTCTTTGCAAGCCTGTTTCTAGATAACCAATTTATGGCTATGAAAAAAATATAGTGTTTCAGTATACTCTAGTTTTTATTTATTAAATAAAGCAACAGTCACAAAAAATTTGCAGACAATATTGCAGAGTCATCACTCTCTCTAGTCCTAGTGGCCTATGGTACTTCTGGAATTTATCATTAGCAGACTTATTGCATAAGTGCACCAGTTCACTGAGCTCCAAAAGAACCAGTTTTATCTTGTGTACGAAAACCCTTTCCTGCCTTCCTACTCTGAAATAAAGAGCCAAACCAACAGATGGCACACCAAGAGGTAGGGGGTGGTGATAAGGAGGCAGTTATAAGAGAGCACCAGGGAAAAAGAAAATAACAGAGAACTGAAAGATAAAAGAATTTAAGAATACAAAATATTCAGCAATTCCTTAGATTTTTGTAGATCAGAGTCACATTCTATCACTCAACTATTTTAAAGTGAACTGATTCTGTCAATTGGCATCTCACTTTATTCTCTTTTACAGTGTACCTTTAAGGGTTCTGAAAAGTCCCTCTTAATATCTCAGACCAATTTAAGTTAACCAAAACAATTCAAACTATTTCCAAAACAAACAAGGGAAACAGGAGACCTACTGAACTTTTATCAGCATTTCACTACTGCTATACATTCACATCAGCCTTTTCAGAAGCTACCAAACTTTTTTTTTACCTCTAAAAAGTAAAGCACTCCACCTCTATCCTAATCTACAATACAGTCAAAAAAAGCATCAACATTACTGCAGTCTAAGTGGTAGAAGGTTTTCATTAAAACATTAGTTTAAAAAACATTACAAGAGGGTTGCAATTAGAATTATAGCTTTAAACATTTCTTTTTTTTTTTTTAAGATTTTATTTATTTATTTGACAGAGATCACAAGGAAGCAGAGAGGCAGGCAGAGAGAGGAAGGGAAGCAGACTCCCTGTGCTGAGCAGAGAGCCGGATGTGGGGCTCGATCCCAGGACCCTGGGATCATGACCTGAGCCAAAGGCAAAGGCTTTAACCCACTGAGCCACCCAGACGCCCCTAAATTACATTTCTTAAAAACAGCTAGGCTTTCAGTATAACATTAAGAACATGCCAATTACAACAGGCCACCTTTGCCCATTCATCATGCCAAGTTATCTTCTGCTTCCAGATTAAGCAATTTCTAATCACCTACTTAAGAGATCAAGCCCAGTAACACCATACAATGCAAAAGTCCAGGGGCACCTGGATGGCTGAGTCAGTCAGCAGCTTCCTTCAACTCAGGTCACAATCCCAGGATCCTGGGATTGCGCTCTACGTAGGGCTCCCTGCTCAGCGGGAAGTCTGCTTCTCCCTCTCCCCACCCCATCCCGTTCACTTGTGCTCGCTCTCAAATAAATAAAACTTTTAAAAAAAATGCAGAAGTCCACCACTCACACATACACTGGCAGTTTTGCAAAGAAATAGCAACTTCCTTTATGACTAGAGAACCTAATAAAAGAAGGTCTAGCAATTAGAGGTTATTCAAAGGCTCATTCCTCAAAGCTACCTCTTCTCCTTGTGGAAGCTTGTCAAATATCAGAATTATCTACCCTGTCTTTCTCACAGAGGTATTATAAAGATCAACTGAGAAAATGGTTACCAACGTACTTTGCAAACTAGAAGCCATATACACTACACAAATATATATGTGTGTAGACATAGGTACACACACACACACACAAATGTAAGTCATTACTATTTCCCTACCTGATTGTACTCTAGACAGTTTACAGACTAAACCTGTTCCTTAATATCATTAAGTTTCAAGGTCTATCAAGAAAAATTTCATATCCCAGGGCATAAAGATTTACTAATATTTACCTTCCTATGGCAATATCCAATCCTTATAACAATTATTGTTCTCTTCTAACATCTATTTCCCCTCTTTGGCAGAACAGAACTAGAAACATTCTTTTTTTTTTTTTTAAGATTTTTTTTTTTAATTTATTTGATAGAGATCACAAGTATGCAGAGAGGCAGGCAGAGTTGGGGGAAGCAGGCTCCCCACCAAGCAGAGAGCCCAATTTGGGGCTCGATCCCAAGACCCTGGGATCATGACCTGAGCCGAAGGCAGAGGGTTAACCTACTGAGCCACACAGGTGCCCCTTGACCTAGAAACATTCTTTAAGAATTCAAAGCAACATGTGGCACCTAAACTCAGTCTGTCACAATGAGTTCCTCAACACCTATGTAGAATGATCTTGCCCAAATATTAGTTGGATAGGATTTTATTTTATTTTTCTTAAAGATTCATTTATTTGGGGCGCCTGGGTGGCTCAGTGGGTTAAGCCGCTGCCTTCGGCTCAGGTCATGATCTCAGGGTCCTGGGATCGAGTCCCATATCGGGCTCTCTGCTCGGCAGGGAGCCTGCTTCCCTCTCTCTCTCTCTCTCTCTCTCTCTGCCTGCCTCTCTGTCTACTTGTGATCTCTCTCTGTCAAATAAATAAATAAAATCTTTAAAAAAAAAAAAAAGATTCATTTATTTGAGAGAGAGAACATGTGCACACACATAGCAGGGGAACAGGCAGAAGGAAGAAGGGGGGGAGGGGGGAAAGAGAGAGAGAGAAAATCTTAAGCAGATTCCCTGCTGAATGCAGAGCCCCATCAGGGTTCGATTTCATGACCCTGAGATCATGACCTGAGATGAAATCAAAGAGTCTGATGCTCAATGGACTGCGCCACCCAGGTACCTCAGTGGGACAGAATTTTAGATCAGCCAAAACCATCACATTGAGGTTTGCCATTTCCAGACTCTGCCCCCAACAGTTCTGCCAATACCTCCCTTTGTTACAGAATTCTAATTCATGTTCCCATCACCTGCTAGCTGTGCGATCTTGTGCTACTTAACCTCTCTGTACTTCAATTTCCTTCTCTGCAAAATAAACAGGTTAAATGAGGCTTATTCTTTTTTTAAAGTTCTGTTTAGCTCTAAGACTATAGGGTTTGTTTTTTTAAGATTTTATTTATTTATTTGATGGACAGAGAAATCACAAGTAGACAGAGAAACAGGCAGAGAGAGAGAGAGAGGAAAACAGGCTCCCTGCCGAGCAGAAAGCGCTATGCGGGGCTCCATCCTGGGACCCTGAGATCATGACCTGAGCTGAAGGCAGAGGCTTAACCCACTGAGCCACCCAGGTGCCCCAAAATGTGGTTTAAATAATTGACAATTCAACCATATCAGAGAAAGATAATTATCATATGATCTCACTCTTATGTGGAATTTAAGAAACAAAACAGAGGATCATAAGGGAAGAGAGGAAAAAATAAAACAACAAAATCAGAGAGGAATACAAACCGTAAGAAACTCTTAATAATAGGAAACAAACTGAGGGTTGCTGGAGGAAAGGGGGTGGGGGTAGGGGTAACCGGGTGATGGACATTATGGAGGGCACATGATGTAATGAGTACTGAGTGTTACATAAGACTGATGAATCAAAAAAAAGAAAAAAGATAAAAGAAAAAGACTGATGAATCAATGAGCTCTACCTCTGAAACCAATAATACACTACATGTTAATTAATTCAATAAACAAATAAATAAATAACAGAAAAAAGTACTTAGAATAATACCTGGTGCACAGTAAACATTCAATAAATGTTACCCAGTATTATTCCTTTATATGTACATCTGTCTACTCCACCACACCACCTTCACTAAATTACATAAATCTATCATTCTCCATCATTTATTTCTTCTTTTTAAAAGAATGAACAATGTTGAGGGACACCTGGGTGGCTTAGTTGGTTGCACGACTGCCTTCGGCTCAGGTCATGATCCTGGAGTCCCGGGATCGAGTCCCGCATCGGGCTCCCAGCTCCATGGGGAGTCTGTTTCTCCCTCTAACCTTCTCCTTGCTCATGCTCTCTCTCACTGTCTCTCTCTCAAATAAATAAATAAAATCTTTAAAAAATAAATAAATAAATAAATAAAATAAAAGAATGAACAATGTTGAGAAAACAGAAACTATGACCATATTTCATTACATATGATTGGATACTTGATTGTATAAGAAAATTCAACGATATCGTCTATAAAAGACACTTCTGCTTTTCAATTATATTAACACATAGACAATATAATCTTTCTAGTTCTAGATTAGGTTATCCTATATTTCTAATACTATCAGTAAAGCTGCTTACTTGAATTGTATCACATAAAACTGCCCATTGCCCATGACCCAACAATTTTACGGTATAGTGACTAACACCACAAAAGGTCTTAAAACATGGCAAAACTTAAAAGAGCTTCTAAAAATGCTGCTATAGTCTAAGGAAAAAACAAAACAAAACACTTGGACAACAACAATGTATATCCCCAAAATCAAAATCCATAGACTTTAAATCAAGAGTTTAAAGTGAGAACAAATAGCTTGCCAGAGTAGGAGGAAATATTACTATTCTATTAACATCACTACCATTATATTTAGAGAACAAGCCAACACTGCAAGAACCACAAGAGCTGAACTCCAAGTTAATTTTTTATATATTATTTAGCACAGCCTATGCACAATTACATGCTCTTGACAATGTTATAAATTCTAAATCTTAACATTTCATATGTGAGAAACCAATGCAAAAAAATTCATGCTGTTTAACTGATTAACAGTTCTCCTTCAGGGACGTCTGGGTGGCTCAGTCAATCCAGCACCAGACTCTGATTTTGTCTCAGGTCATGATCTCAGGATCGTGAGAACAAGCCCCACATCCAGCTCTGTGAGGGACGTGGAACCTGCTTGGGATCCTCTCTCTCCCTCCTTTCCTACCTACCCCCCCATCCCCCCTCCCCCGGTTTGTGTTCATTTCCTCTCTCTAAAATAAATAAATCTTTAAAAAGAAACATGGTTCTCCATTTGGCACAAAACATTACAAAGGCAGAATTATTTAATCTAATATAGAGAAAATTTTACTCCATGGTCAAGTTCCTAGAGCTACATTCCTGGCTTACTATGTACCAGGGACTTTTAGAAGCACTGGAATGAGTAAAACATATAGGTTCAAGCTCTCGTGGAGTTTACATTCTAGTGAGGAAGACAAATAATAAACAAGTAGACAAGTCATTAAATTTTAGGAAGCACAAATGCAAAAAAAATAAAGCAAAAGAGACAAGGAGAGCGGAGGGAAGATGATCACTAATTTTTATAGTGTGATGACTGACGATTTCTCTGAAGAGGTAAACTCTGAGAACTCTTCTTTAAGCAAACACTTGAATGATGGGAGGGAGGAAACAGTGCAAAGACCTGAAGGAAGAGCACTATAAGCCGAGCAAGAATACCAAGCCCTGGAAATGTTCCTGTTGTGAACAAAGAATCATAAGGAGTTCAGTGTAGCAGGAAAGGAATGAACAGAGAGATAGGCAGGGATTAAATACAACATGTAGTGCCTTGTAAACCAACACCAGGAATTTGGTTGTTACTTTAATTGTAGAAGGAAATCATTGTAAAGTACTAAACAGAGGAGTGGTCTATCTGATTGACAGTTAAAAAGATCATTCTAGCTACAAGTGGAGAATAGACTGTCAGAGACCAAATGAGAAAGGAGGAAAACCAGTTAAAGACACCATGGAGGGGCGCCTGGGTGCCTCAGTGGGTTAAAGTCTCTGCCTTCGGCTCAGGTCATGGTCCCGGGGTTCTGGGATCGAGCCCCACATCGGGCTCTCTGCTCGGCGGAGAGCCTGCTTCCTCCTCTCTCTCTGCCTGCTTCTCTGCCTACTTGTGATCTCTGTATGTCAAATAAATAAATAAAATCTTTAAAAAATAATAAAAATAAATAAAATTTTAAAAAGACACCATTGGAATTACCTAAGTAGGAGATAATGGTGGTTTAGACCAAAGTTATAAGGTAAAGACAACCACAATATATGATCAGATTAGAAAGATAGTCAAAAGATAAAGTCAAGAGGTTTTGCTGATGGGCTTGTTTAGGGTATAAAGAAATGAGAAAAATCACAACTGATACCTAGGCTTTTGACCCGAGTGACTAGTGGAATGGTCCAGCCATTACTAACAGCTGACTCAGGGAAATAATGAGGGCAGAAATCACACCTTCTTTATTGTACAAATTTAGTTTGAGATGCCTACTAGTCAATGAAGTATGAAATAAGCAGATGAACTATAATACTGGACCTCAGGGAAGGGGTCTGGGCTGAAGACATATATGTGGAAGTCAACCAGCAAAGAGAGTTTTTAAAGCCACAGAAATGGATAAAGGTAGATTGGAAAGATTTAATTCTCACATCAGGCCTATGATGTAGCAACTATTATTATTCTCATTTTTACAGGTCAAGAAGCTAAGAGACTAAGATTTGTCCAACATCCCTCTGCTAGCAAGTGGGAGAGTTAGGAAAAAAACAAACGGATCTGACTACAATGACTTTCTCAACTGAAGTTCATCATCTAGACCACAGAACTTGAATACTGGAGTGAGTATCTTCTCAATTCTCCCAAGGATGGTACATACCTAGTGCCATTCTAGGTGCACTGGAGAGAACTTAATTCTTTATATACAGTGATTGTCCAAATGTCCCAGGGCATTTACTTCTTTCACGGAACCCCAGCTGAGAAAAAAGACTTTACTATTACTCTATACTACTACTACTTCCACTACTAGGAATCCTTTAAAATGAGAAAGAGATTAGTGAACAATGTAAATTACCACCCTCTGACTTTTCATGGCCTTCTCTTTTGTAACCAGTAAAATCTAGTGTCATTTGAGGTTTGTATAGCAACAAAAGCAATTTTATTTTAAAACTACATGACCTCTGCTGGTTCCATTCACAATCAGCACTCAGCATCTTTTCTTAAAAACACCAGTTCATCAGAAAACTACGAGAATATAAGCTCCTCTGGTGCAAGATTTTTTTGTTTTCATACAGACCTATCAAATCACTACATTCTATACCAGAAACTAACATAATATCATGTACCAACTATACTTAATGAAATTCTTTAAGAAATCTTTGTTTTTTTCATTAATGTGTCCCCAGACTTGGAAGAGTATTCTTTCTGGGAAAGAACCTAAATTTCCAGCTGGGCAGAACTTGCTACCTTTTAAGATGCGGATGTTTTTCATGTTGCCTTAGTATCTGGGTCCCACTAAAATCTGGTAAGATTATCCCCAATCCAGAACTGTAAACTTTCATTTCATCCTTAAGATTAACCTTCTTTCTTATGGAAATATGAAAGGTTCCAGACATTGCCATTACTGATTAAATAACTACCATACCATGATTTCAATATGTACTGTGTGTACTATTGAAAGTAACTAGCATATAATATGAACCAAAACTACTATATCACACATACTCTGGAGAAAAGAATATTCTCCTTACAACTTCAGTTGTCCTTTGTTAAACTCCAGAAGTATTTCAGTGCATGGGTATTATGAATCAATGTAGCAACTCCTATGAATGCAAAAAGTTTCAATGAGCAATCCTGGCTAGATCAGAAATGCATACATTGATTTCACCTGCACATAACAACCTACAACTATCAGTGTAATATTAATGGACAATTTATTTCATTTTCAAGCTATAAGAACCTACCAATGACAGGCATTAAGAGCCCCTACACAATAGGTTCAGGTCACTGAAATGACTACAGAGCATTTTTAAAAAATCAGTCACCTCCCACAAATAAATAAATAAATAAATATAAATGACACAACACATTCTCTGTTGGTGAGGTTATGGGGGAAATAGATATTCTTATACATTACCAGTGGGAACGCAAGTGAGTACACTTCTGTAATATCTAACCCAACTATATACAGTAGTTCCCCCTTATCCAAAGGGGTATGTTCCAAGATCCCCAGTGGATGCCTGATAATACCAAATCCTATATATAGTATGTTTTTTCCTACAGATACCCACCCATTATAAAGTTTAATTTATAAATTAAGCAGAGTAAGAGATTAACAACAACAATAATAAAATTGGATAATTATAACAATATAAATGACCCTTGAACAATGCAGGGGTGGGGGCACCAATACCCCATGCAGTTGAAAATTTGCACGTAACTTTTAACTATCCAAAAACTTAACTACTAAAAGCCTACTGTTAACCAGAAGCCTTACTGATAACATAAACAGTCAATTAACACATATTTTGGACATGGTATGTATTATATATTGTATTCTTACAATAAAGTAAGCTAGAGAAAAGAAAATGTTACTAGAAAATCATAAGGAAGAGAAAATACATTTACAGTATTGTGTGGACTTAGGCAGTTCAAACCCATGTTGTTCAAAGGTCAACTATATACTGTAATAAAAGTTATCTGAGGGGGGCCTGGCTGGCTCAGGCATGAAACTCTTCATCTCAAGGTCATGAGTTCAAGCCCCACTTTGGATGTGGAGCCTACTTAAAAAAAAAAAAAAAAAAAAGTTATGTGAATGTGGTCTCTCAAAATATTTTATTATACTGTACTCAATCTTATGATGATGTGAGATAAGATCTCACATTGCATGATGAGATCAGTGAGGTGAATGATTTAGGCACTGAGATGTAGCATTAGGCTACCAGTAGGAGGAGGATCATCTGCTCTGACCACTGTTGACCACCAGTAAGTGAAACTATAGAAAGAGAAACTATAGACATAGAGGGACTCCTGCATGCTCAACTTTTGACCCAGAAATCCCACTTAGAGAAATCTACCTTGAAGATATACCTCTAACAATACGTATGGACAGGTCAGTTATTGCAATACTGTTTATAACTGCAAAATACAGGAAATTACCTAAATGTACATACATAGAAGAATGGTTGAATAAATTAGGAAAGATCCACAGAGTGGAGTGCTGTACAGCTGTAAAAAAGAAGGAAGACTATCTATCTATCAAGAAGAATAAACTAATTTGGAGTGATTTCCAGGACATCCAGTGATTTCCAATAAGTAAAAAAATTAAAGTGCAAAAGAATATCTATAAGATGCTACTCCTCATATAAGAAATAAAGGAAAAAGCAAACAGTTGTGCAGTTCCTCAGAAAGTTAAACACAGAGTTACCATACAACCCAGCAATTCCATGCCTAGGTATATACCCAAGGAACTGAAAATACACATCCACACAAAAACTTGTACATGAATGTTCATAGCAATATTATTCACTGTAGCCAAAAAATGGAAAACCAAATGTCCATCAAATGATGAATGCATGAATAAAATGTGATATATGCATATACTGGAGTATAACTCAGCCAAAAAAAGAAATGGAGTATGGATACATGCTCCATGGATGAACACTAAAACATTATGCTAAGTGAAAGAAGTCAGGCATAAAAGTCAACATATTATATGATTCCATTTACATGAAATGTTCAGAATAGACAAATTCATACAAACATGAAGCAGATTAGTGGTTAACCTGGGCTAAGGAAGGTGGAAGGGGAAATGACTGCTAATGCACACAGGGTTTCTTTCTGGAGTGGTAAAAATATTCTTGAATTAGTGGTAATGGCTGCACAATCATGTGAATACACAAAAAAAATCAATGAATTGGTACAGTTTAGAAGGGAAAGTTTTGTGGTATGTGAACTGTATCTCAATTAAAATTGTGGTATGTGAACTGTATCTCAATTAAAATTGTATGAGAGGGGCGCCTGGTTGAGAGGGGTTGAAACCTCTGCCTTCGGCTCAGGTCATGATCCCGAGGTCCTGGGATCGAGCCCCGCATCGGACTCTCAGCTCAGCAGGGAGCCTGCTTCCTCCTCTCTCTCTGCCTGCCTCTCTGCCTACTTGTGATCTCTGTCAAATAAATTAATTTAATTAAATTAATAAATAAAATAAAATTGTATGAGAAAAAAAGAAAGGAATATAACAAAACACAACAATCTGTTCATTTGTGCAAAAGAAATAATAGAAGGATTAACCAAAAAACCGAAGAGACTAGTTACCTAAAGGGTAAAAAAACAGATGAGGAAAAGGGGATGAAGGTGGGAATCAAGTAGTAGGAATAAGAAGTGACATTTCTCTGACTATATCACTTTACATAGTAGTATTTAGTCATGGTAATGTTTCATATACCTAAATAAATAAATAATCAAATCTACCAGGATTAAGGGGTAACCCAAAATGGAATACAAAGAGTAAGAAAAGAACCAAACTGCATTATAGATGAATAACATAACTCTAAAGGGAATGTTTTGGAAAAATGAACTAACCCAAATAACTTAGGAAAATAATATATTGACTAGATACCATGAGGTTAAAGACCAAAAAAAAAAAAAAACCTGTACTCTAATTAGAAAAATATGTTTCTCATAAGGGTAATGGGTTAGCAATCAGTAACTACTTGATGTGCACTATAAAAGTGAACAAATGGGATATAATCTATTATCTATATGATCTAGTGTCTACAGACAACGAGATCCAGGTTTTCACTATTAGAAAAAGTGATACAAATAAGAAGTCAGTAAAGGTTAGAATGAACCTTGTGGTGTCATACTAGACTAGAAGCTATCAATATGAACTCTATATATTTAATATATATAGAAAGATAAATATATAAATAAATGTGTGTGTGCTCACTTGTATGTGTGGGAGGGTTGGTATTTATACCTGTATTTCCTAGCACTGTCCTCTGAGGGCCTACGTGCAATGACACCCCAGTGAGTACACCTAGCAGCCAGATCTTGATTTAAATTCTATTCTCCAATAGAGTTCCTTAGACAAGCTGTTGATTCTAGGACTGGTACAAGGAAAGATACAATATGAGCAAGAAATAGCCTGATACCAGAATATAAGGAACTGTCCAAAAGAGAGTGAAGGCCAACTTGAAAAGGCTCTTAATGACCAAAGCTGGAATAAGTTGAGAATAAAAAAATACTATTGGGTTACAACATGTAGAATAAAACAAATACCCATGAGATTATAATTACATAAATAAGTAACTGAATAAACAAATGAGGAAGAGGTATCTCTTCCTAACAGAAAAATTCCAATAATATGTTTTTAAAAATAGAGGAAAACATAAATCACCATTAGGTAAACACCACAGTAACTGCTGCAGACAAGATCTATCAAGACATGCTAAAATCAGCAGGAGAAAGTCTGAGGAGAAACAGTATATCTGCATAGTCTCAAAGTATCTTCCCTATGATATGTATCAAAAGAAGAATAGTAACTTTACAGTGGAAAACAAAGTAAAGGTCACCTTAACAAAGTAATCAAGGTTAAAACATCACTAGCAGTAAGACATACCAACACCACATACCCTCTAAAATGATGCACTGAGGACACATCATGTGTGGTTTTCTTGCAAACATACATAACTTCGACCTAATCGTAGGGAAAACATCAGACAAACCCAAAATGAGAAAAAGTCTACAAATTAATTGACAGTACGCATCAAAAATGTCAAGATCATGAAAGACAAGGACAAACTAAGGGATATCACAGATTGGAGGAAACAAGAATACCACAACTAAACGCACTGAAGTAGGTTGTGGAACAGAAAAAAGACTTAAGGGGTAAAACTTGTGAAACTGCAATAAAGTCTGTAGTTTAGTTAACATCCTGGTTTTGATCATTGTACTATGGTTATGGTATCAACATCAGGAGATGATGTAGAAGAATATTATATAGGAACTCTCTGTACTATCTTTGCAACATTTCTGTAAGTCTAACATTATTTCAAAATAAACAGTTGAAAATAAATAAAATCCATCACTTGATCATCTTACCCAACTGTCATATTTCCTTGCTCAGGGATCTAATCTGTAATTTAATATTCTATTAATTTAGAGGGCCCAGTAACAGCAGAAAAAACTAAAATCATAAAAATCATATCTGGCATCTAAAAAATAAATTAGCTACTTTATGTTCCCTTACAGTTTCTTTTAGTCAAAAAAATTTGCTAGCTATTGTGACTCTACTCTGCAAACTTCTTTTTAAGTGATGTGACCAATTTAATTTGTTTTCAACATCATGATAATCTGCAGTATGTGCCCATAACAATTTCATTTGTCTGTTAAGCCAAAGTCTTATTTACAATTTAAAAAATTCTCTTTAACAGGTTATAGTAAATTTTTTAGTTATTACAAAGTTGTCCAACTATGGAATTCAAAATGTTTCACAAGTCAATTTGCTTTTATCCTAACACAAACTTCTTGCCACACACCAAACCACAATGTCTTCATTATTGTTATTTTACTGAAAATCTGAATTTTAAAAGATCAACTGTTTAATATATTGAGTCTCTCTTTTTTCTTTTTTAATACTAAGAAGGGAGTAATTTTGTCTTTTGCTTGAGACATTAGAATTTGACTGCTATTTATTATTTACATCCTCTACTAACCAATCCAGCCCAATCAAGAACATAGTCTTTGAAATTCCTTTAATTAAATAGGATTTGCAGAAAATGTTTATATTAATAAACAAAGTGACCCATTTACATTTGCTTTCTCCTCATGCACCACCAGGATGTCTGCATTGGGAGTGGAATACATGACCAGCAAATAAATGGGAAAGTGTCACGTATGAACAGCACGACTAGAAATTTAAGAAGCAAGGTGATAAGAGAAACTTAGGAAAGGCAAAATTCATAAGAGTTTAGAATTACAAAAGGCCTTAATAGGCCATCTAATCCATTCCAATGACAACCCAAGAAAAATGACACTATCCTATTTTTTAAAGCTGCCAGATTTCTAACCTCTCTAGATGTTTCATTCTGTAATATATAATCCTGTCATATAATTTGGGAGAAATATTACAAAACTATTCTTTGCCCTACCTAATGCTTTCTTTACTAAAATAATACATTTTAACTCACTTGAGAGATAAACCCATGTATAGGTGCATATGTTTGCATACATATAAACAGACACCTAAGACACTCAATTTTGCTTGTAAAAACTCACACCACAGAAACCTACATAATCAAAGGCAGGTATCCATCCCACCCCAAACACAAAGGCACTATAACAAAGTGTCACATAACGATGCTGGTCTAAAAATAACCAATGGAAATCAATGTTACAAAACCTTAAGGTAACAGGTTTCTTCCCACTGTGAATAATCATAGTTTGCCTTCCACAAACACTGCTCCCTTTCAGCGCCCACCACAGGAAAAACTAAAAACACTTATGTATTACATACAAGCGGATAATAATTTTTTAACTTTTTATTTTTAAAACCATTTATCTAACAATCATTTTGGAAGAGAGTCCAAGGAAAGAGAGATGGCAGAGTACAGCCAGTGTTAATGAACAAGTAACCACTTTTAATCAAGTGAGCCAAAGTAACTCAAATAAAACAAATCATTTTGAAACATACATAGAACGGGGAAGTCCCAATCAACAATGAGCCAAGGACTATCTGAAAAAATTAAGTGTCTGTTAGGAAACACACCAAAATGGTAACCATGAAATGCTATCTCTGGAAATGGAATTACAAGAATGAGTTCAGATTTGGTATTTCTTTAATTCTGATTATCCATATTTTCTACTAACTACAGACATTATTTTAAAAGTAAGGCAAATCTGTCCCTGCTCACAGCTCGCTGGGTTGGACAGCGTTTCTTTTACATAACCTCCTGGGAAAGGTGGTACCAGCTCCGGTCCTCGTGTCTCCCAAGAATCTACCACTCATCACAGAAAAGGTTTCACCATGTTGCCTGGGACAGCTCTTGTCATCATCATCCTCATCTTACCCACAGGCTAAACAATGCATCTCGTCTCCCCTTCCGGGTAGCACAGGCTTTACAAATTGTTATTTTACCCAGGCAGGTGAGGTAATTTGGAGAAAGATTTACCTGATGATGAGTTGCCCCCACCCAAAAGCAGAGGAAAGGATAAAGACACGTCGTCCCAATCTCCACCCCTCAAAAGGTGGTCGGCTACGGGAGGGCACGCGGGTCGCGGCTCTCCCGCAAGAGTCGGGCCGCTACCCCCCGACCCTAGCCCCAGCCAGGGAGGGAGCCTCGTTAGCGGATAAAGGGATGGGGGAGAAGGTCAGAGACCCAACCCCCGAGGAGCAAGTACAGCAAGCCGGCGGAGGGGCGGGTCCCTCTACCCCTTCGGGCGAGCGGCTCGGCTTCTAAGGGGGCTCTGTAGGCGCTCAGGCTGCGGGAGGCCTTTGAGGCCCGAGGCCCCGCACCGCGCCGGGAGGGTTCTCTCAGGCCTCTGCCTGCCGCCCACCAAGGACCCCGGCGGCCCCCCGCTCGGCCGCGGCCCGGGAACAGCCCTGGCCGGCCTTGCCTGGCCCGTGGAGCGCACGCACAGGCGACCAGGAGGGCAGAAGAGGCGTTACCATTCGCGACTCCGGAGCTGGCGGGGGTGGGGCGCGGCTCCGGCGACCCGAGCCCGGCTCGGCAGCGGCTGCGGCGGCCGCGTCCTTTATTTTTGCTGCAGCAGCAGCGACTTGTCAAAGGGAAAGACGTAAGAGGCGGCGGCCGCGGCAGCAGGCAAGTCTCGCGGGATTTGGGCGAAACTCTCGCGCAGTCTTGATCGCTCGCCCCGCCCCCCCCAGGCCGCGCGCGGGAGGCAAGAAGGGCTGGGGGAGGAGCGCCGGAGCTGGGTTGCGGGAGGAGGGGGAAAGGGAAGGAGAATTAATGGCGGGGGTTGGGAGGGGGGTGTTGTTGACTTAGATTCTAGGGAAGTCCCGCCACCGCACCGTCCTCACCTTTCAGCCCTTGCGGCGTCCAGACAGACCCGTCCGTCCGCGGGGGGCCGGACTCCGCTTATGAGGCACAATTGGAGACGTTTCACAAAGGCCGGTGAGGAGTTAGGGGCCATCCGGGGCTCCCGGTTTTCCCCGTAGTGGGCGAAGAAGACCCCCGCCTCCCGCAGTCCTGATGCTGCCGAACGAAGCGACGCTTGGAAAAGCTGGCAGCAGAAGCGGGGCGGCCACACCCCTTTATCTCGGACGCACGCCGGGTGCTGTGCGTCCGTTTATCTCCCTTCACAACCGGCCCTAGACTTCTGGTCTGTCAAGTACAATCATATAAAAGCGTTTCACTTGACACACTTCTATCTTACTCGTGTCTTTGCTCTGCAGGACTGCTAGAACCCTGCAGATGCTGGGGCCTGCCACCCCTCCGAGGAACACCAAGGTAAATTGCCGTTTAGGTGACTTACATCCATGATCATGACCCGGACCTTCCCGAAGAAGTCCTGAGAAGGGTGGGAACTCTAACTGGCTTGGTCATCACAGTATGCGCAGCTCCTAACACTGGTCTAGGTGCTCGTTAAATGATTGAAAGAATATTCCTGTCTTCTCCCTTCTGTATCTTTTCTTAGTTCTGGACTCCCACATTTCTAGCCATCTTCCTGATGTCCATCGTTAAATATATTCTACTGAGTTACTGTGTAACTGAGTGAGGATCTAGAGCCGGTCTCTGCCCTCCACAAGCTCACAATCTAACTGGGGGCATAGGAGGAGTCCACAACGTCCAAGCCATGTATGTGTCATTCATGTAAAAATTATGATACAGGCAGAAGAGGGAGGGCTTGCCAGTGGTTAAATTGGACATAGATGATGCAGTTTAGCCCAAGCCCAGTATCAGACAGAGGTGAGAATTCTGGAGTTCCACTTAAGTGGTACATGACCTTGGGCACGTTGCTTGATCTCCCTAAACCTCTGTACTTATCTGTTAACTTATAATGTTAGTTCTTATTATCACAGGGTTCCTGTAAAATATATGTAAAGTTCCTGGCGCATACTAATTACTCATTAAGTGGTAGGCCTCATTATATGTCTTTTAAGTTTCTGCATATGAAATGTGTTCTCTATTTCTGGTAACTAGATGTTAGGGAGTGGGTATATGTGGAGTTATGTCATTGGTGCTAGTGCTTTATGATCTGGGTATTGCATGTGAAGCTGAGACAAGGCCAATAAGTTCCCTTGTTATTCTCATTTTAACTTGCTAATGAGGTAGGCATCTGTGCCACTCGCATCCCATGACATTCCATGTATCTTGGATTTATAAAACTACTGCTTTTGCCCATTCTTTTTCAAGAAAAAGACTCTGCGGGGCGCCTGGGTGGCTCAGTGGGTTAAAGCCTCTGCCTTCGGCTCAGGTCATTTTCTCAGGGTCCTGGGATGAGCCCCACATCGGGCTCTCTGCTCAGCAGGGAGCCTGCTTCCTCCTCTCTCTCTCTGCCTGCCTCTCTGCCTACTTGTGATCTCTGTCAAATAAATAAATAAAATCTTTTTTTAAAAAAGAAGAAAGAAAAAGACTCTGCTTATTTTAAAAGCCATTAGAGAGTTCCTCCTTTCTTTAGCTTCCACCCTCAGAGCCGTGTGCAAAGGAGAACTGAACAATTGGATGATTGAGTTCAACTGCACACAATTATCAAATGCAGTTAATGTCAGCAAATAAGAATTGACTTTTCACCCTCACCTTGACCATTTCCACCCGTTTTCTAACACACTCTTTAATATATTTTTAAGATTTTATTTATTTATTTATTTGAGAGAGAGGGAGAAAGAGCACATGTGTGTGAGCCCACGGAGGGACAGAGAGAGAGGTAGGGAATGTCAGCCAGACTCCATGCTGAGTGTGGAGCTGGACAAGGAGTTTGATCTCAAAACCCTGAGATCATGACTAGAGATCAAGACCTGAGCCAAAACCTAGAGGGAGAGGCTTAATGAACTGAGACACCCATGCACCCCAACACTCTTTAATATTTAAATCAACATCTGCTGGAGTCTTACTGTGTCATTCTCCCCCACTCTACCAGTTCATTTTATCCAGATTTTCCCTAGAGAAAAATGTTGGAGTTGGGAGGGGGTGATAGAGGGAACCCAAGGCTCAACATTGCTGGCCCTTGCCCTGAAAGTCCTCTGAGCAGCGCACTGTGGCCATGCCAATCAGCTACATCTTTTCCCACACATACACATCATCCCCATCTTTTGCCACATATTCTACAATCTCACATCTCAGCCAGGACGTCCCTGGCAGAGGGGAACTGGAGAATCAACAGAAGAGTATATATTTTTCATCTTTCAACCTCATGTAAGAAATATGTGGCTCCTAAATAAAAAGTAGTGATGGACCAAGGACCCACAGGGCATCCCACAGGACAAGCTAAGAGAGTCCCTGCCTGTGTGCAAGATAGAAGTCAAATGTGAATCGGCAGAAGGTAAAAGTAAAGTTTATTGAAGTATAGACGGCAGGTACAGATAGAGTATCTGAGAGACTCAGAGAGGAAAGGAGAGTCTCTCCAGACCTCTGTTCCGGATCCGCGGTTTTTATAAAGGATGGTAGTCTCGTGTACATGCCCTCTCAGGTATTCAAGAACCCATTAGAACAAAGGCAAGGGCCCAGGTGTTATTCCTTGGAGCGAGGGGGTCTTGGCGTTGAGATGTCTAAGCACCAATGGTCTGGAATAAGCAATTGATAGCTCCCTGTGGTCATTCTCACCTGGCCCTTCCTTAGATGTAATCTATTCTAAAGAAATCATTAATTCCTTGTCTCTTACAAGGAAGACATACACTATTTGCGTTATGAGGTGTTTGTAAAGTGGTGGTACAGGTCCTAGCAAGAATAGAAGCAGGAGGGGCACTCAGCTGGCTCAGTCGGCAGAGAAAGCGACTCTTGATCTTGAGAATGTGAGTTCAAGCACCAGGTCAGTCAGGTGTGGAGCCAACTTAAAAATTAAAAAAAAATTTTAAATTATATATATAGACACACTCATGTAGTCATATATATACACACACACACATACTTACACTATATAACATATATATACACACTATACTATATATATATGTACATATATATATATATACACACACACACATATATATATACACACATATCTATATATACACATACATACATATGAGCAGAAGCAGGAAAAGGAGCAAAAAGATTTTTATTATGGTGTCTTTCAGTTTCCGTATCTCAGTAGGGCTAAGTCGGAAGTGAAAAGACCCAAGAGAGGAGTAAAGTGTGGAGGCAGAAAGTGAAAAGTGCCCAAGGAATAAGTTTGTTTTGCCTTTTCCACATAGCTCAGAAAACAAACAGCTTCAATGTTAAAAAAGGACTCTAGAGCAGGAATCCCTAGTGATGAGTCCTGTGTCTCCTGAAATTGCAGTATATTTGCCCTTAGGTTACACAGCCTTTCTGAACCTCTTCTCAGATCTGTAAATAAGGATGATAATGGGTTTCCTGCTTGCCTCAGATTATCATTGAAGTCGAGTAACATAGGAAAGTGCTATGTAAGTCCAAAGTGCCATATAAATGTGAGGCATTGTTATCATTCATTCTTCTAACAGATCAGGCCCTTTTGCAAGGCGCCAAATATACTAAGTTGAAGGAGCTTTAATACCTGCCCTCAAGGAGGTGAAAGGGAGAAAATAGATCATTAGAATACCATGTGAGGAGAATGTAAGTGACGAGGGGGAAAGGATTGAGCAAGAGGAAGGAGAAAGAGCTGAAACATTCTTGGGGAAGGAGTTTTGAAAAGACAGCACATACAATGAGGAACCAGCACAGTTCATGAAGAATGATGTGTAAATCAAGTATAAAGTAACTTTGACAAGTTGCTCTGTTGGGGCTTGTGAATTCTGCTTTGTTCCAATAAAACTCACATCTCTTTAACCATTAGAAAAGACTCTTCGATGTGGAGTCATTATATACACCCATTTGCTTGGAAGAAAAATGGAATTAATGGAAGGAAAAATCAGTGGTATCTTAATTGGAAACATTTTGTTCTTACAGCTTGTGTTTAAATACCAGAGAAAAGAGAATGCATTCTACCTCACATAGTTGGTCCCCAGTTGTCCCTTTCAGCCACTCTTTCTGATCTGGGTAATACTGCAGATCGGAGGCCAAGAGACTGTTCCAAACTGTGGTAATAATATCTTTATTATTATCCATTTCTTTACAAAAAGACTGAGATGACTATTAGTACTTTATTCTCAATCATGTTACCCTGCAAAGAAACTCTAAAAGAGTGTATACATCATTCAATCATTTCTCAGAGCCTACTGTGTATAAGACACCATGCCAGAACAATACGCTGTACAAAGTAGGTTCATGCACTCTAGGGTTCTGAAAATGAAAGACGTGACAAACATCCATAAAAAGTTAGCTAAATAACCAACAACGTGGATTCTATTCCTGTATATTTTTCATCGGTTGAATGAGCAAAATTGTAAAGTCGGGTGCCCAGCTTCTGAAACTTGTTTACCCTATTGTTCCCCCAAAGCAGCAGGATATAAAGGAAGGGCAAGATGTTTATTGTAACTGGATATTTATAGATGCATGATAGGTATTTTAATAGATCCTCTGGAATACCTCATCCTTTAAACAAAGTGTAACCATTGTAATTTTCTCTGGGTACAGCTAAGATTTAAAATTGGCCAAACCCAAAACCAATTAAATTTATTCTGGAGGACAAAAACCTGCAAAAAAAAAAAAACAAAAAAACAAAAAACCACACACACACACACACAAAACAGCAGTCAGTAAAAGGCATATGACGCAAACTAAAAGAAAGTGCAAAAAGACATCCTCAGAACTCAGAAAAGGGAATATAGATTTCGGGACAGAGAGAACTTCATCCAGGTGGTAGAATTTGAGAGAGAAGCTGACAGCTAAATATAAAAATTTACATATTCTGCTAATGTATTCTCAAAACACCAGCCTCCATGCCACAAAAGTTGCTTAGAATTTTTAAATATATCTACATATGAGAACACACTCACTACCTCTTTTCTCCCTAATGGTAACAAATAATGGATCTGCCAAAGAGGTTTGAAAGGAAACTGGGAAACTAGAACCACAAGATTGGCAGGTGGTTCTTTTGGAAATGGAGTCCCTTCTTGCTGAAAGCAAGCCTTCCAGGGTACAGGTCCTAGCAAGAATAAATGATTGAAAGAATATTCCTGTCTTCTCCCTTCTGTATCTTTTCTTAGTTCTGGACTCCCACATGAAGCGGCACTAACAACTTCCTTCCCTGGTTCCTTAGGCTTACAGTGCAATAACCATTTTTAGGTAAATTAAATTCTTTTTACAACAGTTTGTTGGTGTTCTTTCATCAAAACACAACTGCCTGGGGTGCCTGGGTGGCTCAGTGGGTTAAGCCGCTGCCTTCGGCTCAGGTCATGATCTCAGGGTCCTGGGATCGAGTCCCATATCGGGCTCTCTGCTCGGCAGGGAGCCTGCTTCTCTCTCTCTCTCTCTCTCTCTCTCTCTCTCTGCCTGCCTCTCTGTCTACTTGTGATCTCTCTCTGTCAAATAAATAAATAAAATCTTAAAAAAAAAAAAAAAAACCCACAACTGCCTGGGGCAGACACAGATGAACATTTTCTCACTCAGCAGCAGGAAATAGAATGTTGGTGCTGGGGAAAGCAAGTGAAGCTACAGGAAGAAAGTGTGCCTACAATAAGAAGGAGAAAGAGAAGGGAACTAACATCTATCCATGCCAGACATTGTGGTAGCACAGTGGGAACAAGATGAGGAAGACACCTCTTTGTTCTGGAAAGAAAATAGTAGATAGGGTATATATTTAAATTATAACAGAAGTTAGAAAGTTCTGAGCACAGTAAGGTAACTTTTCGCCTCTTTTAAAGGATCTGGGAGCTTAGAGAAGGGATAGGTTAGTTCCTGCAGGTTGGATCAGAGAGAGTGCATGAGAAATGAGGCCTTGAAGTGGTTGGTTTTGGACATGTGGGAACAAGGAACATTCTAGGCACAAAGAACAGCACAAGCAGAAATGTGATCAGGATTAGCAGGGAGTCCAGTCTCACTGTGGCTATAGGATACATAGGTTATCCAGATTTGTTGATTGCAAGGGTCTGAAACCCAACCTGAACTTGCTTGGGTGAAAGGGCAGGAGAAGAATTAGCTGTAAGAATCTAAGAAAGGGCTGAAGAGTGAAACTAAAAGGTGGGAGGTGGGGAGACAGATGAAATGTGGCTTCAGGAATTTTGGAACCAGGAACTTCAGCCTCACTAGAATCCTTGCTTCCCTTACTGCACTGGCTTCAGTTTCTAACAAGACTAGGTTTTTCTGGGGTTTTTTTTTTAGTTTATTTACTTATTTTAATAACCTCTACACCCAATGTAGGACTCGATCTCACGACCCTGAGGTCAAGAGTTGCATGCTCTTCCAACTAAGCCAGCCATGTGCCCCAAGACTGGCTTTCTTCATATATCTGGAAATACGGCACTCCTAAGTTTAGCATCTGACTATTTCTACCACTAGAAAGGTACTAACACTCCTAATGCAAGCCCTCCAGGGTTCCCAGGGCTCCCACTTGAAGTCCACATTCTAAATGAAATATCACATATACCAGGACAAAGCCCATCTAAGCGGCACTAAATACTTTCCTCCCTGGTTCCTTAGGCTTACAATGCAATAACCATTTTTAGGTAAATTAAGAGAAATCCTGGGTGGGGAGAAAGTACTGATTGGCCAGGCTTAGATCAATACTCATCCCTACAACAATCTAAGGGGGCAAGAGAAAGGGCTAGGCATGTGGTAGATATACACCATAGGACTCACTCACATCTGAGAAAAAGTGGGGAATGGATCTAGAAAGCCAGAATTGTAAGACTGTGCTCTGGGAGATGGTAAGAAGCGAATTTAGCATCTGTAAAAGGGACTTTTATGCCCCGGGGGGGGGCAATGGGGGAGTGGTGGGGATGTGTTGGCTCAAAATTATGATGAACGTTCACTGGACTATGAGGTTAAAATGGGGTTGAAAATTTTGTTGTTGTTCAAATTGATTAATGTTTTGTCATTTCAGTCAAGATGTTGTGAATCATGATGGCTCTCTCACATCCACTCTAACGACAGTGAGACATGGGATCCTTCTTTGTCCTTGTAGCTGGTTGACTTTAGGTGGGTATCTTAACTAGTGGGAGCCTCAGTTTCCTCACTGAAAAGTAACAGTAATCGTGACAGCTAACCTCTGTTGAATCTAGATGTTCTAAGCACTTTTCAAACATTATTTTATTTAAACTTCAGAACAACCCTATAGGGCCCTATAGATCTGAGATAATAATCCCCACTCACCTGGTTGTTGTAAACATTAAAGAAACATTAAAGAAACCATGTAAGATGCAGAGCTCATTTGCCTGGTGCATAGCCAGCACTCAATATATCATTTTTAATTATTTGTTGTCCAGAAAAGGAAATTCCTCTTATTTCCTGATTGTCTTAGGTACCCGAAGCTGTTACTTTGAAAAAAATAGACAATGGAAGGGAAGAATTCTATGACTCCTTGTCTCTGATGTAGAGGGGGTTAGTTGGGGTCTGACTTAGGGGCTAAAATAGGCCAGGAAGAGAAATACTACAAAATAAATAGAAAGTAGGATATTAACAAATGTGATTGTGAAAATGTCAACTGAAGGAGATTGGGCTAGGTCAGTCTTTCTCTCTCTCTTTCTCCCCACCTCTCCAAAAAGTCATCTATAAAGCTAATGTAAAGAATCATTTGATATTTCTTGTCTTTTTGACCTAAACGCTGTCAAATGACTGGGATTATTCTGGGATTATTCAACCAAGTACAGGAACTAATATTCACTGAGAAAAACCAATGTGCTTGGGCTCTGGGCTGAGCTCTTTATATACATTAGTATCTTTTACTCCCCACCCTCCTCCACCCCCCAGCCACCATCTGTGAATATTTTCTCTGTCTTATACAGATAAGGAAACTGAGGCTGAGTTTAGAAGTAATTTGGTACTTTCTAGTAAGTAGCAAGGCTGGGATTCAAACACAGATACATCTGACTTCAAAGACTAGAATACAAAATAAGTCCCACTTTCTTACCAGGGAAAGATATTCAAGGCATGGGTACCACCAGAACCTGAGAAAACTGGTGAAATAGTAGGAATTTCTCAACTCCTCTTTAACCTACCTTTTCTCCCACTGTCATCTCCTTCCCTTACCTTAGACAACACCAGGGCTGCAGCTTCTTTCCAAAGACTGTCTTCTTATCAAAATCCATCTGTCCTGGGGTGCCTGGCTGGCTCAGGCCATAGAGCATCTGACTCTTGTCTTAGGATGGTGAGTTCAAGCCACATGCTGGTGTAGAGCTTACTTCAAAAAAAACAAAAAATCCTCTCCTACTCTTCACCATAGTGGGCTCATCCCTCTAGTTAACTCATTTTATTATTATTTTTAAAGATGTTATTTATTTATTTGACAGAGAGAGAGAATGCAGGAGTAGGGGATAGGGGAGGGCAGATGGAGAGGAAGACACAGGCTCCCCACTGAGCAGGACCCTGGGATCATGACCTGAACCCAAGGCAGACACTTAACCAACTTAACTACCTAGGCGCCCCTAGTTAACACATTTTAAATATATTTTTCATTCTAAATGGGACTTCCTGGGAGTATTGCAATAATATTAAGAATAACTCATATGATGGAAATTTCAGAAGCTGGAATGGGGAATGAATCAAACCAAAGACAAATAAGCCCCTAGGAGCTCTCCAGGTTGTACCACGTAGTTCTTCACCCCACCCCATTAACCCCAGCTATGAGTTTCCTGAGCTCAGGGACTGGGGCTGTCACGTTCAGTGCCTAAAAATCAATAAATATAGGGTGAATGGATGAATGAATGATCCTTGAAACACAGGACTGCCCACTACTTCTTTTAGTCCTGACTTACCCCAACAAATGCACCAACTATTCCCAGTGGTGGGATTTTTATTCCCTTTTGATAGAACATTCCTTTCCATCCCCTCCTTCAGTGAGCTCTGCCAATTTTCAAACAAGGTCAGAATGAACCATGCCTTAGTGAATGATAATGGACTCCACCATTATGAAATATGGAATAAAGCTTTCAAGACCATCTGGAGAATGAAGAACAGATTTGCCTGTGGCAATGAATGCGAGTTACCACAGATAGTTGAAGCAATCACCAAAAATCCAATAAAACCAGTGATATCTTGAGAAACATATACCAGCTTTTCAAAGATCTACAGATACATGGGTGAACTCTTGGTTACAAACCAAAGCAGTGTAAATAAAAAGGGATTTCTTGGTTCATACAAATGAACATTCCATGGCTATTTCAAGCTTCGGAAATGCCTGGATGCTGGTAATCAAACAAGGTTATCATGGACTTTGTTTAAAAAAAAAAAAAGTGGAGTCATTTGCTCCCACCATGACAGCAAACCAAGATTTAATTACAGTCCTTAGGAATGTGACTTTTTAAAGGTCAGTCTGAAATTTCCAGATCAACACTGGTAAGGTGACCTGCATGATAAAAACAAAACAAAACAAAAGCAAAAAAACCCTGCTGGGGCGCCTGGGTGGCTCAGTCAGTTAAGCATCTGCCTTCCGCTCGCTGGGGTCAGATCTCAGGGTCCTGAGACTGAAACCCACTTCAGGGACTTCCTACTTAGTGGGGAGCCTGCTTTTCTCTCTCCCTCTGCCTGCCACTCTGCCTTCTTGTGATCTTTCTGTCAAATAAATCAATAAAATCTTGAAAAAAAAATGCAACCCTGTCCAGACCTTGATTTTTATAATACTCACCCAATAATACATACTTCCCTAAACTGGAGTTTAGTGCTGCCCACTCTTCTCCAAAACAATACAACCCTAAATCTCTTTCAACTTGTATCTCCTCCCTCTATCCTGTCACTTTACCCAATCTGTTGAAGAATCTTTTTGACTCATACAGCTTCCCACAGTCCAGATTTTGCTGATTTTCAACATGTTTCTTTGTGCCCTATATTTCCTGCAAATATGTAGCTGCTTCCATAGACTGAATTAGACTCAGGTTGGGTCTTTTGGCAAGACTATAAGGAGTCTTCAGCAAGACCACAGGAGGCACACAATGCCTGGTTGTCTCACTTTTTTATGATGTTAAAATCCACTGATGGAGCACCTGGGTGGCTTAATGGGTTAGGCTTCTGTCTTCAACTTGGGTGATGATCTCAGGATCCCTGCTTCTCCCTCTCTCTCTGATCCTCCTCCCCACTTGTTCTCTCTCTCTCTCTCTCTCTCTCTCTCTCTCTCTCGCTCTCTCAAAAAAAAAAAAAAAAATTTTTTTTTTTTAAATCCACTGATGTGTAAGGCCCACATCTATTAATGCACTGAGGGCTGGTAAGTGAAGATATTTTGATTTAAGAGTTAGCAAACCCTTGTTATGTGGGCTAAATCTGTCCAGACTTCTCCTGTTTTTATAAATAAAGTTTTATGGTCAGGAAATGACATAAAGGCACTGAAAACCAGGATCCAAACTTTCTGGATGCAAGGGGCTTCTGGTCCCTTCTGGAGTTCTGGAATCTTCTTGAGACAAGCCAGGTTAGGTTACAAGTTCTCAAAGGTCACAGAACCTACAGACTTGTATCCCTCTCCTATCTCAAGGACTCTCCCTACACTGTCTCAGCTTCTACCCACCCTTCCTAGAACCTCTCTCCCTTCCTCCTGAATAATCGTCCCAGGGAACTCAAACTTTTGGAAATCGAACCTAGGGCAGCAGACTGCCTTAAGTAACTTCTCACACTCCTGTAGCTCAAAGTTCCTCTGAGGCAGGAAACCCCGAAGCCTGTCTACCTTTTCAAAACAGGGAGGGAAAATCCCAAGAATAAATAAACAAATGGCTGTTATTCTAATTCTTCCACAACTGCAAAAGCAAAATACATCATCTCAGTAAATTTTCCCGCCACACCTTATTGGCTAGCCTATGCCAAAGAAAGGGTTATTCTGGAGGGCTTTATCTTTATAAAGTCCCCCCTTTTTGCAAATAACGGAAAAATTACTCAAATTAGCTGAAGGAAAATGGGGACTCTATTAAAAGGACCCAAGCACAGGAGCAGTGTGACTTCATTCATGAGGAATGAGATCCAGGACTGGCACAGGGACTCTGAATCCCCTCAGACTTCACATATCCCCATCCTGCCTCTTGGTTTGCATTGGCTTTCTTTGCAAACCATCTCTCCTTGTTTCTCTGCTATCCTGGAGGTCCCAATTCTCTCTCTTCTCAGTTCAAGAGACCAGAAGATATTCACTGGTATCTCTCAGAGGCCGAAGTTTCCAGGTGAACAAATCTAATTGTTCCACAGTTGGTATTTGCAGACTTCCCTTCCACGCACCTCATCTTGGCCAAAACATATTCATATAGCCACACCTAGCTGTAAGGGAGGCGGGGTGGTCATAGGCTCTGTGGGATCTATTACTAAAAGCAAGAAGGGGAAATAACCACTGGAGATAGCCACCTCTGCCATGCTCCACATTGACTGCTTAGCTATTTAAGGCAAAGGTGGGTATGGCACTCCGAAGGCCAAAGACACCTGATAGCTCTAGCTCATGCAGGAAGCTATAACCTGTGAAGAAAGAGAAACCAACACTGCCAGGAAATAGACCCAGTACCTTGCTTTTGTTGAACAGATTCACAAACATGAGACTCTGAGATCAATTTTTTGCAGCTGTATTGAAATATAATTGACATATAATGTTGTGTAAGCATAAGGTGTATAATGGGCTGATCTGATATTCTTAAATATTACAATGTTATTCACTCATGAGAAGGAAGGAAATGCTGCCACTTGCAACAATATAGGTTGACCTTGAGGGCATTGTGCTAAATGAAATAAAATGGTTGTAGAAGGACAAATTTGGGGGGCACCTGGCTGGCTCAGTCCATAGAGCATGTGACTCTTGATCTTGGGATGGTGAATTCAAGCCCCATGTTGGGGGTAGAGCTTACTTTAAAAAAAGAAAAAGAAAGGGAGGAAGGAAGAAAGACAAATATGGTATGATATCACTTATATGTGGAATCTAAAAAAGCCTCTTAGAAACAGAAAGTGAAAGTGGTTACCAGGGGATTTGGAGAGATGTTGGTCAAAGAGCACAAACTTCCATTTAGAACATGAGTAAATTCCAGAAATCTGATGGACAGCATGGTGACTATAGTTAATTCTACTGTACTGTATTCTTTTTCTTTTAAGATTCATTTATTTATTTTGAGAGAGAGAGAGAAAGAGAGAGAGCAAGTAGGGGGAGGAGCAGAGGGAAGGCAGGGAGAATGTCAAGCAGACTTCCTGCTTAGCCAGAGCCAGATGTGGGGCTCAATCTCAGGACCCAAGAGATCATGACCTGAGCTGAAATCAAGAGTCTGATGCTTGGGACACCTGGGTGGCTCAGTCGGTTAAGTGGCTACCTTCAGCTCAGGTCATGATCCCAGTGTCCTGGGATCAAGTCCCACATCGGGCTCCTTGCTGGGTGGGAAGCCTGCTTCTCCCTCTGCCTCTGCCTGCCTGTGCTCGCTCTCTCTCTCACTCTCTGTCAAATAAATAAATAAAATCTTTAAAAAAAAAAAAAGAGTCTAATGCTTAACTGACTGAGCCACCCAGATGCCCTTAATAATACTTTACTATATTCTGGAAAGTTGCTACAAGAGTAGATCTTAAATGTTCCCACCACAAAAGAAATGGCAATTCTGTGATGCAACGGAGGTGTTCTCAGATTGGTCTTATCCATGTGGCCAGACTACTTCCCCAAAGGCTGTCCTAACTGCCCTCTCTATTAGCTGATGATGAGGGTGCCTCTTTCCCCAGGCTCACAAGCACCATATGTCACCAGTGTTTTCAAGTTTTACCAACCTAACATGAAAGATGGCTCTAATGTGCATTTCCCTAATTACAAGTGAGTTTGCATTTTTTTCTTGGTTTTAAGCTGGGTAAGTGTACTTCCTGTTGTTGCTTTGGTCATGGCCTCGGGCCATAGCAGTCTGTGGTATCCTGTCAACTCACCTCCCCATGCAAGGCCTGGGAGGGAGCCCAGCTCTACCTCTCAGTTAAAGCAGCTGCACCATTTCCTACGCATTTGTTCAGCCCTCCTAGAAATCAATTTGCCACCTTTAACCCAGCAAACCCTTCTGTCTTACAGAAATAATCTAAACTTCAGAGTTAAACATTTGCACAAAAATGTTCATGATAGCATTATTCATAATGAAGGAAATTTTTATAACAATCCAAGTAGCCAACACTATTTATTTATTTTTTATTTATATATATATATTTTTAAAGATTTTATTTAATTATTTGACAGAGAGAGATGTCACAAGTAGGCAGAGAGGCAGGCAGAGAGAGACGGGGAAGCAGGCTCCCCACTGAGCAGAGAGCCCGATGTGGGGCTCGATCCCAGGACCCTGAGATCAGGACCAGAGCTGAAGGCAGAGGCTTTAACCCACTGAGCCACCCAGTCACACCTAACCAACACTATTTAACAGAGGTTAGGCAAAATATGGTACATTGCAAACCAAAATCTATTAAAATGATCGTTGTGAAGACTTTGGAATGGGGGTGTCTGGCAGGCTCCGTTGGTGGAGCGTAGAGCTCTTGATCTCAGTGCTGTGAGTTTGAGCCCCACGTTGGGTATAGAGATTACTTAAAAATAAAATCTTAAAAAAAAAGACTTTGGAATGAAATACAAATTATTCATGTTATAAAATATGGATAGAGGACTGCTCCTGTTTTTGCATTCCCTGTCATATCCTGTCTGTTAACTGCCCTTCCCCCCAGTTGTATGGCAACCACCCTGTTCCTTCTAATCCCTGCCTGCAGGAGTGGGCATGTGGGGCAGGCCTAGACCATCACAACACCCTCTTCCCCTACCCACACTGGTTTGTCCAAGTGCACGAGATGGATGGCAGGCCAGTCAGAGTCTCAGCATGATATTTGGTATGTGGCTACTTTATTTTCTTCTGGAATGAAGAGTTGTCAGGACCACAGAAACATCTTCATGCTATTAACCATTCTTCACCCCACAAAGAGAGAGCCCCTTGGATGCTGAAGCCAAGAAAGCAGAGCCAGTGTCTGGAGAGACACAGGAACTTCACATCACCTGAGCACATGAATCTCGCCATTTCAAAAGCCAGGGCACTTCCCAGTTATTGAACCAAAAAACCTCTTTTTTTAACTTGAGCTATTTTGAGTTGAGTTTTAGTTACTTGAAACTAAGTCTGGACTGACACAATGTGCATATGAAAAAAGATGAGAAGAAAAGGCATGGAAGAGTTATTGTGTTAAGGTAAAGGAATTATGGGAGTTTTCCTCTATATTTTCAATTTTGTTTGTAATATTATATTATTTTTATAATTTCAAAAATGTTGTAACTTCATAATTTCAAAAATTTAAATTTTAAAAATTTTAAAATTTCCAAAAAAATGATTTAAGGAAAAAAAAAAACAGTTCTATCCTCTCAGGGCCCATTGCAGTTGAAAATGACTATATCTCAGTCCACAAGTTAGGTAGGTTAAAAGATCAAAGCAGTCTTCTAGGAACTTATGACTCAAGGTCACACAGCTGAGGGGCTGAGATGCAAATTCTGGTCTGCATGTTCCAAAGCCAGTGCTACTAATTGAGCCTCTTCCTCATTCAAGAGAATATCATTAGTGTAAAGAAAATATATAATGATTCCACTCTATTTGATGACACACTTCTGTAATAACTGGCAGTTTAGGTAATTAATTTTTGTTATATACATTAGACAATTTAATTTTATTATATATATTCATTTCCTATCACCACAAATATAGTGGCCTAAACCAACACCCTTCTTATCTCATAATTCTGGGGGTCAAAAGTCCAAAATAGATCTCACTGGGCTAAAAACCAGGTGTTGGCAGGGCTATGTTCCTTCTGGAAGATCTGGGGGAGGCTTTCTGGGGAAGCTCTGGGTGGTCGTTCTGCCTACCATGACAAGTTATATAACTATAAAGTTTAAAACTTGGAGCATGTACCAAAAACGTCCCCACACAGTTCCTCCATCTTCCTAACATCATCACCAATAACATCTCTGTAACTCTTCCCAATCAAATTTTCCTATTTAGTCTTTCACACGGTTATGCTTTTACCATTCTGTGTCTGACTCCTTCACTTGATATAGACCAGAAGGCTTTTCCTGTGCTGCTGCAGGGTCTTTGCAATTTTCATTAGCAATGGCCGTTAATATTCCACCAGATAAATATGCTGTGGTTCATTTAACCAGCCCTCTACTGTTAGACCCTTAGGCTGATATTTAGGATGTTTCTATCTTTTGAGTCTTATACGCAAAGAGGCAATGAACAACCACACTCATACAGCCCTTCCTAAGCTTGTGAATTATTTGTTTAGAATAGAGTCTCAGAGATAGATTTATCAAGCCCAAAGGAAAAAAACCCTTTGACACCAACAGCCAAATGACCTTCTCAAAGGATATAGCGATTTCACTGGCTCCTGTGAGAAGGAGATTGCTTGTCTCACTGTTGACATTCCAGAGCCATGAGTTCAAAGCTGTTTCAAAAATGTCATTTGACTCATTCTCTATGTCCTGTTTGTACCCTAGGAAAATTTGCTCCCAGTCACCCTGTTTGAGTTAAACCTGGGGCATCATGATTGCTCAGGTGTGTTTTCCTCCGTCATGACTAAAATTAGCCTGTTCACTAATTCAACCCTTTTGTCCAAAGACACAAGAATTGAGAAGCCAGTTTCCCAGCAACATTTTTTTAATGGTTTCATAGGAGAGACGTGTGTGTGTGTGTGTGCGTGCACGTGTGTATTTTTCATGGTTTCCTGGGACAGACAGCCCCAATCCCCACTACAACAGCTGTGGAGCATATCTGGAACCTGTCAACATCTCTTCCTTGTCTCTTAGAGCTGTGCCTAGCTGAACCTACCCAAGATCCTCAGGCTGCCTGACCTCCTGGTCCTTGCCAAGCATGTGGTCTCAGGCTGCTGTGACAACATGGAGAAGTAAAGCCAAGTTGCTACCTAGATTTGGGACTCTCTCCAGTCCGGAGTTGAAGCTTTTTCTGAAAATGACAGTAACACGACAGCAATACTAACAACAATCATCACTATCTCCCCAGTAATTGCTGAAGTCTGGGCTGTGTGCTGAGTACCATATACAGATCACCACCTTTCTAAGAGTTCTAGAAGGTATCTCCAATTTAGTGGTTTTCAAAGACAAGGAAATCGAGGCTTAGAGAAGTTATGGAACGTAGACCACACAAGGCCACACAGCTAAAAAGTGACAAAGCCAGAGTGTGAGGCTAAGTTTTCTCTCACTCTGAGAAAGATTCTTAACCACCACATTGGGTGGTAGGGTATGCTAAAAATAGCAACCACATACCGCCTTAGTGTGTTGCTCATCAAACCCTGTGTCTTAGGGGAAAGCCACCTGGTGCCTTTCTGTACATTCAAAGAAAAGAAGCATGGAGGGAAAGAATTACAGAGATGAGGAGGAGGGGTTTGTACATTGCCTGCACATTCTTTTGCTATCTGACCTGTTTTCTCAACTGGGAAATACCATGAAGAAATGAATGTGTACTTGGGTTCAGGATCCTGGTTTGTCTTGCAGAGGAGAGGACCAGGCCTTGAACTCTGGGCTCTTTGACATTGCTGCATGCCTCTGGTGTTTCCCTAGCTCCAGGCCTGGACCAAGGAGGCTGGACCAGACAGAAACACAAATGGAAGGCCTTGGCCAGTGATTCTGAGTCAGGGTCTCAGAGCCAGAAGGCTACACCCCCAGAAACAGACATCTAGCCTCAAGTGCCCTCAGGCCAAAGTCAATTTCAAATAGCAGTTTGAAGTGGCGACTTCCACCCTCTGACCCTTCTGAATCCCAGCCTCCCTCCTCCCCGCTGCTGTCTCTCTTCATCCTTCTTGTGCCACCTGCTCTACTCTTCAGCCACAGATCTGTCTCTTGCCGTTGCTGCCGGTGGTAGGAGTAGTGGGGGCAGAAATAGTCACAGGAACAGTGGTAGTAACTGCAGTGGTGGGAGGTGGTGACGGTGGTGGGAATGAGAATTAGTTCCACTATTAGGTATCCAGGCCTTCCGGTGTCCTAGGCACTGTGCTGAGCACTTTACCTGCATGCTTGTATTTCATCTTCACAACCGTCTTGGGCAAAGGTGGATATTAATACTCCCATTTCAGGGACAAGGAGCTGGGGTTCTGAGATACTGTGTAATGTAGCAGAGCTGGGATTTGAACCCGGCCTATCCGCCTTGAAGGCCGATGCTCTTAGTGGCCCTGTTACTCCCTTTGGATGAGAGATTGGTTTCCTCCTGACTACCAGGCTGTGTGCTAGCTATCTTGGGCCTTGGTCACAAGCTCTCTAGGTTAGTTTCCTATTTTGATAAGTTACCACAAATTCAGTGACCTAAAATGAGAATTTTTTTTTAAAGATTTTATTTATTTATTTGACAGACAGAGATCACAAGTAGGCAGAGAGGCAGGCAGAGAGAGAGGGGGAAGCAGGCTCCCTGCTGAACAGAAAGCCCGATGCGGGGCTCGATCCCAGGACCCTGGGATCATGACCAGAGCTGAAGGCAGAGGCTTTAACCCACTGAGCCACCCAGGCACCCCTAAAATGAGAATTTATTATCTATCTTACTGTGTTGGGGGTCAGAAGTGGATCTTATGGAGCTGAAATCTGGTGTGTCAGCTGTGCATTCTTCCTGGAGGCTCTTGGAAAACCCATTTCCTTGCTTTTCCAGCCTGCATTCTTTGGCTCATGGCCCCTTCTTCCATCTTCAAAGCATATCACTCTAAGCTCCGCCCTTGTACTCACATCTTTTTTTCTGACCCTTAATTACTTTGGGTCCCACCTAAATGATTAGGCATATTTTCCCATTTCAAGATCCTTAATCAAGTCTGCAAGGTCCTTTTTGTCACCTGAGGTAACCTCTTCATAAGCTCAGGGATTAGGATGTGAACATCTTTAAGGCACCGTTAGTCTCTCTACCAAACCAACCAATGGCCAGTTTCTGCAACCCAAAGTCAGGCAGGAAGAGAAAGGCCCACTGAGTGAGCTGCACGCACCTCCCCTCAGATGCTCCCTCACCAGGGTTCATGGAATTTGAACTTGGCCTCAGTCTGAAGAAGGATGTGTCAGGCACAGGGTCAGAATGAAAGGAGAGGGCTGGGCACCCACAGGATTCAGAGTTGAGCAGAGTTACAGGCAACGGAGAATGCATTCCATCCAGTTTACCACAGCAGGCTTCCCCCACAGGTTTTAGACAGATCCTTGCTAGAATACCTCCTGGAACAGGAACCTCACTCCTTCACAAGACAGCCAGTTCCATGGCTGGCTGCTCCACCTGTTAAAACTTCTTCCTTAACTAGAGCTTTCCTCCTCAGAAATGGGCCCAACAGTCCTGGCTCTACTGAGGCCGAGCAAACTCTCCCCTTCTGGAGGTGAGGCCTTCTAGATCAGTGAAGAATCTGAAGGGTGTTTCTGCTAAACTGAAGGCCCCAGTTGCATCTGGGTTGTGTTCTGCCATCCTCTGCCGCCATACCTTGGCCCTGGGAGCCATCAGCATCCCGTGAACCCATGGATAGTACCTGTCTGGTACCTACCAGATAGTAAAGGGCTCTCAAGGGCAGTGCTCTAGACTGGTGTCCAGCAAGGTTCAGCCTTGACAGAGAAGGGCAGAGGCAGGTTTGGAAGGCCAGCCAGGAGCCCCAGATTCCTCTCTCTAAAGCAGTGGCCAGGAATGAGAGACCAGATAAAAATTTTATGTGGTGGTGTTCCGCAGCACCTCCTACTGCTTGAGTCCAAACTGAATGTCTACTTCAGGCCACTTCAGGCCTGATGTTTCCTTCCTGCTCACATTTAAGGCCTCCGCTGTTGCCTCTGCCTTTCCCCCACGTCTCTCTCTCTCTCTCTCCTCTTCCCTCTGGGCCCATCCTGGGCTTCTGCCATTTGCCCTCCACTCCCTTCCTCCTTTTTCCCCTGCTCTGGTCTGTGTTGCAGGAGGCGCCCCCTGCAGGCTGCAGTTTGCAGGCTCCCAGATCAGCTTTGGCCAAGGGGAGAGGCCCTGGAGGGAGGCATTGGGGAAAGGCCAGGCTATTTCTCCCCAACAAAAGCCTCTGACTGCGTCTCTGCTTTTGTTCCCTGGTGAGGAACAAAATATATATTTTACAGGTAGCATTGACAGGATTTGCTGATACAGAATACAAAAGAAGGGATCATAGACAACTCTGCTTTTAGACTCGGGAAACTGAGAGAATGCACTTACCATTTATTAAGATGGGGAAGACTATGGGAGGAAGGAGTATGGAAGGGAAGGTCAGAAGTAAGTCTGTCTGTCCAGGGGCACCTGGGTGGTCAGCCGGTTAAGTTTCCGCCTTCGGCTCAGGTCATGATCTTGATGTCCTGGGATCGAGTCCCGCATCAGGTTCCCTGCTCCGTCAGGAGTCTGTTTCTCCTTCTCCTTCTGTTCCCTCCCCCTGCTCGTGCTCTCTCTCTCTCTCATAAATAAATAAAAGTCTTTAAAAAAAAAAAAAGGCAGTAAATCTGTTTTGGGACATGTTGAGTTTGAGATGCCTGTCAGCTCACCAGGTGAGGTGTCAAGCAGGCCATTGGGTATGAGTTAGTCTGTCTTGCTGGGAGAGGTCTAGGTTGGAGATGGAAAACAGAGAGTCATCAGAGAACAGCTGGTGCTTAATGTCATCAGACATTAATGCCTGATGATCACCTGGGGCTTTGGTGCCAACAAGACAAGAGAGGTCTGAGGACTGAAGGCTGATTTAGACATGAGGAAAATGTAGAAGCAGCAGAAGACAGAGCTGGGAAGGTGGTGTGTATGTGTGTATGTGAGTGAGAGAGAGAGACTGAACGACCCTGTGGGTGACTGCTGTCTGTGTCCTGCCTGTCTCTAGGTTGGGTAACTCTGGGTTTGTGTGACAAAGGGAAGCCACACGGACTCTGAACCCATAGGCCAAGCTCCAGGCCAGCAGCAGGAATTCAGTGAGCTTCCCAAGATGTGTTCATAAACTCAGTTCATTAATCCCTCCAAGAAGACCCCACAACTTGAATTCAGTGTAGTCCCCAAGAACACCCTGCTGTCCTGAGCCCAGTCACCTCCCCTGGACATCCTGACAGTCAGAGGCAGCACGTCTCCCAGGAAGCCCCCTGCTGGAAGCCATGAGTATCCAGAGAGCCTCAGCAGCCTGAACGGATTGCATTTCCCAAAAAGGCCCCATAGCCTCAGTGCAATCCTTTCACGAGGATGTCCTCAGAGCCTAGGTTCTAAGAATTTCTCAAGGGTTCCTGCAGCCTGAGTCCAAAACATTCCAGAAAAAGTTTTTTACAGTCAGAATCTCTCTATGCCCTATGCCTAGGAACCTCCCACTCCATGGCCTGATTTCCAGAGTTCATGGTACCCTTGATCTCCATTACTCCAGGCTCACCCCTCAGGCTCTAAGTTACCAAAACCCAAGTCGTTAGGGCAGCTGAAGCGAGGAGTCTTTTTCCTCAGTTAAGGAAGGAAGCTGGGTCTCTCACCCTGCTGGTTACCTTGACAAAGGCCTCTGTCCTTTGCTGGCAGTCTCGGGTCCCCACTAGGAGATCCTCTGGGGTACCCACAGGCAGATCAGGATACAGGCTCAGGATGGCCATAAAGAAGGATCTCAGGCAAGGAGAAGGATGAGTCACCACCCTAGCCGCTCTATCTCTGTCCCTCTCTCTTCTTTCCCCGGTTCTGCAGAATTGCTGGGCACAACTTCCAAGTCATGCTTCCTGAATGGATTCCAGAGTGGGTGGGAGAAACAGGGGAGAGGATGTGGAACAGGAGTCCCAGATCACCCTAACAGAGACCAGCGTGTTTGCAAGGAGCTGCCAGAAGCCTCTGATGTCAGAGAGCTCTGCAACACCACCCCCCAGGAAGAAAGTTTTGAGCTGAGTGGGCCAAGGGCTCTGCTCTCAGTCTGCTACAGAGAGCAGAGAAATGCTCATTCAAAACCATTCCTGACCCCCTTCATGCCTGGATATTTAACCTGATCACAGCAGGGACTCGGACGGATTTTTAGCAGGTAAGGACAAGATCACAATTGATTTTTTGTTTTGTTTTGTTTACATACGGGTTTTTGCAAGAATCCACTGGCTAGTGACCTGGGGAATGGTCTTGAAATGGGGAATCAGAAGTAGAGAGCACAAGTAACAACGAAGAGGTTGTGCTTGCCCAGGCCAGAGATGAGGAAAGATTAAACGAGGGTAGCAGGAGACCTGCTGGAGGAATAGGATGTGGGAGGATGTGTTAGGAGGCAGGATAGCCAGGTCTTGGTGATGGTTTGCCTGTCTAGGGAAAGGGTAAGCATTTAGTTAGCAAATACTTATTAGGTATCTCCTATAGCCAAAAACAGTTCCAGGTGTTTAAATATAGGGTTTAAAAAAAAAAAAAAGGAAGGGAACAAGGTCTCTGTCCTGGTAGAGTTCACATTTGAGGGAATGACTCCAGGTTTCTTCCTCTGGTGCCTCGGTGGTTGACGGGGCTTGTTACTGAGTTGGGGACAAGGGCAGAGGAACTGACTCAGACCTGGAGAGGATGCTGAGTTCCATGTTAGACATGGTTCATGGGAGGCCCCTGTGGAATGACCAAAGAGGATGGCCTTGTCGAGTGGAGGCCAGAGCTCAGATGGGAGGTCTGGCCTGGCAGGAGGTATAGGTTGGGCACTGGTTGCACACGAGACTGTCTAGGGCAACAAGAACAGTGAGCAGAGCTCTTGCAACCAAACTCTGAGGAACCCCAGCCACTAAGGGCAGGGCAAAGGGAAGGAGGTAGAGGAATGGTCAGAACTGGGAGGATCATAAGAACAGGATGCCACGGGGCGCCTGTGTGGCTCGGTTGGTTGACCAACTGCCTTCGGCTCAGGTCATGATCCCGGACTTCCAGGATCGAGTCCCGCATCGGGCTCCCAGCTCCTTGAGGAGTCAGCTTCTCCCTCTGACCTCCTCCTCTCTCATGCTCTCTCACTCATTCTCTCTCAAATAAATAAATAAAATCTTAAAAAAAAAAAAAAAGAATAGGATGCCATGGGAGCTGTGGGAAAAGCCAGCACAGCCACCAAGAGGGGCAGCCATTGCATGTGGTCACTGGGGGTTACATCAGAGGAGCCATGGGACTGCATCTCGGTATGCTGGGGAATAACAAGGAATGAGCAAGCAGAGACAGTGGTGAGTCCTTCTTTCACACAAAGTTTGGCCAGGAAGGTGGCTTCTTCATGTCCTCAAAGGAGAACCATGACAGGCACAAAGGAGAGCACAAGTAACTCGTTCAAGGTCAAGTGGGAAGGTCAGGTGAGGAGCTTCAAGGGGCCAGAACGTACTCTGTTGTTTCCCTGGCCGGCTCCTGTAGGCGCTATCGAGCCCACCTTCCAGCCACTCTGCCCTGCTTACCTCCAAGGAACTTCTCTGCCTCAGTAGAAGGCCACATGACAGAGACACTGGGAAGAGCTCAGCTTTCAAAGTTGGCCAAATTAGAGTTAGGTTTGCAACTCTACCTGGCCACTTCCTCACCGAGTAACTATGGGTAAATTTGTTAGCCTTACTCAGACTCAATTTCCCATCTATAGGTGTCTTTGCAGATATTCAATGACACAACATCATGAATGTAATGAATGCCTCTGAACTGCATGCTTAAAAATGCTTAAAATGATAAATTTTATGATATATATGATATATATAACTACATAAAAAGATTAATAATATAATATACCAAAAAACATTAAAGGGTATACTTTAAATGGGTATATGGCACAGTATGTGAAATCCATCTCCATAAAGATGTTAAAAAAGCATTAATGCGCAGATTGAGTTAATACCTGTGAAGTGTTATTTAGAAATTGTGCCAACTTACCACCAAAGTTAAAGTTTATTTATTTATATATACTACCCTTTATACAGAGAGTTTAACACTATATTTTTTTATTCTAGGTGTTATAATCAAAGGGGCTAAGACCTCCAAGAAGAAAGAATTTCAAAGAACATCTTGACAGGTCCCTCGGATCCTGAGTTTGGTCCTGGTTTTGGAGGTTGTTGACCACCACCAGCAAAGCTCACATGAGAATACCAAGCTCTGGACAATCCAGGCCTAGGCTCCAGAGTCTTGAGAGACTGATTAAAAAACAGGAAAGCCAGGGGCATCTGGGTGGCTCAGTGGGTTAAGGCCTCTGCCTTCGGCTCAGGTCATGGTCCCGGAGTCCTGGGATCAAGTCCCGCATCGGGCTCTCTGCTCAGCAGGGAGCCTGCTTCCCTCTCTCTCTCTGCCTGCCTCTCTGCCTACTTGTGATCTGTCCCTCTGTCAAATAAATAAATAAAATCTTTAAAAAAACAAAACAAAACAAAACAGGAAAGCCAGTTGATTCACTTACCAGTGGGCATGCATGGAGGGTCCTGGGTCAGGGCCTGCTGCTCGCTGGGTGCCTAGCAAGAAAAGAGGAAGAACACAGGGTGCTCCGTATTTGTCCGCTACCTCCTTCTGACAATCACATCCAGGTTTCATTGGCCTGATTCATTCTATCATAGTAAAAGAGAAGCATAAGCAAAGTAATGCATTAAAAACTTTTGACATTTTTTTCTTTTCTCTAATTTGGCCTCCTATAAAGGCCAAAGTTACATTTGTTTTTGTGAAACACCTGTATCTGCACAGTTTATTATCTCATTAGTTTTTCAAGATTTTATTTTATTTTATTTTTAAAGATTTTGTTTATTTATTTATTTATTTGGCAGAGAGAGAGAGAGAGAGAGAGAAAGAGAGAGAGGCAGTGAGAGAGGGAACACAAGCAGGGGGAGTGGGAGAGGGAGAAGCAGGATTCCTGCTGAGCAGGGAGCCTGATGTGGGGCTTGATCCCAGGACCCTGGAACCATGACCTGAGCTGAAGGCAGATGCTTAACCGACTGAGCCACCCAGGCGCCCCTAAGATTTTATTTTATTTTTTAAGTAATCTCTTCACCCAACATGAGGCTTGAACTCATAACCCCAAGATCCAGAGTTGCACACTCCACCAACTGAGCCAGCCAGGTACCCCTATATCTTCACAGTTTAAAAAGTCCAGTTGGGGACACCCGTGTGGCTCAGTTGGTTAAGTGTCTGCTTTCGGGTCAGGTCATGATCCCAGGGTCCTGGGGTCGGGCTCCCTGGTCATCACGGAGTCTACTTCTCCCTCTACCTCTCCCCACGTACTTTCTCACTTGTTCTCTCCCTCTCTCTCTCTCATTCTCTCATATAAATAAATAAATTTTTAAAAAATAATGAAGAGTCCAATTGTTGTTCAAAGTGTGTCAGAAAAAACATCAGTCCCCCCACTCCTGCTTTCTTACTTTCCAGAGGAAGCCCCATTTTCAACTCTCTTCATGGGTGCTATTTCTTTTTCATATCGACAGCTTCCTGATATTGTACAGATGAGAAAACAGCTGTAGGAAGTTCAAGGAAGGGACCCCAGTTTTGATGGTTGCTCTAACAGAAATGCAAATACTACATCCTAATCTCTTTACCACAGCTCATTGGTTCATATTGCTCTATAGATTGTAAAACATTTTCTCCCATATTATACCATTTCTTTAAAAAAGAAAACTATCACCCTCTAAATTATGGTAAAATACACAAAATATAGAAGTATCATTTTAAGTGTTTTTGAATGTATGGTTCAGAGGCATTAAGTTCATGCATATTGTTGGGCAACCATCACGGTCATCCATCTTCAAAACCTTTTTATCATCCCATACTGAAACTCCACACCCATCAAGCAATAACTCCCATTCCTCTCCCTCACCCCATTCCCGGTAACCATTATTCTAATTTTTTTCTCTATCAATTTGATGGTTGCAAGCACGTCATATAAGTGGAATCATACAATACTTGCCCCTTTGTGTATGGTTTATTTTAAAAAGTATAATGGTTTCAAGGTTTATCAATGTTATAGCATGTATTATAACTTCACTTCTTGTTTAGGCTAAATAGTAGTCTGTTGTCCATAGATACAACATTTTTTAAAAATTAATTTATCTGTTGATGGACATTTGGGCTACTTCTACCTTTGGGCTATTGTGAATAATAATGCTGTGAATATGGGTGTACCAATATCTCTTTGAGTCCCTGCTTTCAGTTCTTTGGGGTGTATACCCAGAAGTACAATTGCTGGATAGTTTGGTAACTCTATGTTTAATTTTTCGAGGAAGACACCTCTTTGTTCCAACAATAATTCTGTGATCGAGATAAAGCAGGTCCTAAGACAACTATTCCCATCAACAAGGCAGGACACTTGGTGACTTGCCCACCCGTGTCAAAGCTTGTTCGAGGGTGGAGCGGGGATTTGGTCCTCTTGCTGTAAGTCTAGGTTTCTCTCCACCATGTTGTGTCCCATATTGTATTGGCTTTCATCAGACGAAAGCACCCAACCAGTGGTCTCAAATAAATATTTCTTTTCCTCCAGAGAATGAAAAAGATTTTTCATTCATATAGGCTACCACCCTTTGTTTGCAATCATCATTAGCATTTGCCATTGGCACATGAACTCTCCATTACAGTTCCCAAATTAGAGCTCATGTCACTCCCATGTAGACCAACTCTGTGAAGGGATATAGGGAGTCTCATCAGCACTTTGGGAAAAAGAGTATATTTGCAAAGATTCATGCCTATGCTGTGTTAGCCTTTATGTCCAGGGGCTCTCTTTTGGCTCCAATTTTGGGTCCCCTCTACTCTGGAACAACTACTTCAATAGAACCCATGGAATTGAAATAACAATTTTCAAGCAGTTGCCACACCCCAGGAACTGCACCAAGGGCTTTGCACGTGTCATTGAATCTACTAGTGACATCCCAAGAGATGGGAAAGATCTCCCTTTTCTAGATAAAGAAGCAAGGCAAGAAGAGATCAAGCTACTGGCCTGAGAGAATGCCCAGGATCTGATGGTGCCAATGCCGCGTCACTATTTCCCTACCTCACAACACCTCCTTCCCAAGGACGTGGTTTCATACCCTATCTGGCCACTATGTGAAACATCCTAATCTAACATCATGAGATTAGTGGGAACAGAAGGCTTTTGGAATGGATGACTTTTTCCCTCTTTTCCTGCTTCAAGTTCAGACTTCATTTTTAATTGGTAGAATTTCCTCCTTCTGATTTCCTTAGACCCTCTTCTACAGGACCAGACACTTGAGTCCTAGTTATTTGTGCCTCTTTTTAATTTACATTCCTTACGCAGGGTAATAATAAGGTACTAAGGAGCCCCCATGGGTCCTGGTATGTAATAGGTGACCATGACCTTTAGGTCTCTGGGCTAAGACCTGTGTTCCTGTTTAGCCAATTCTCACTGATCTATGTTGAAAGAATTAATAAGTACATGAAAATAAAATTGGCACTCAACAATATCTTTTTGTCTTCTGTCTACCCAATTATAACTCTCCTCAGTGTTCTCTGCTTCAAAACAGTAGGGGCAGGGCATGGAGACAATGGGGGTGAGGAGCTGAGAAGGTGAAAGGAGGCAAATAGGATACAATTAAAAGTTCAAGTCCTAAGTTGAAATCCTGATTCAGTCATTTGCCACGTGGCCTTGGGCAAGTCACTCAAACTCTGTGAGTTACATTCCCCTCACTTGTGAAAAGAGAATAACAACCCCTGGCTCCTGGGGTGGTCTTGATGATTAAATTACATCATGGGTGTGAGGGTGTGAAAGTGAGAGAAGTTGCCAGTACGCAGGAGACAACAGAGGAACATTTGATGGGTAAACAAGTGAATGAAAGACCCAGAAAAAAGTATACAATAGAGAGTCTATTTAAAGAAGTGCAGTTTTTAAAAATTTTCGTGCTATGCATATTATCTTTTAGGGCTATAAATGGCATTAAGCAATAAACGAGGTATGTCAATGAACAGTTATGACTCACAGTAGAAATGCCAAGCCTTTAAAACCTAACAGCCAATTACTGGATCTAGCATCAAAGACACACCAAAGGACTTTAAAAAATCCTTAGTCTTGGATATGACAGAGTGGCTGTGTGTGGGATAATGCCCTTGATGCCTAATAAGATTCTGAATAATCTATGGACATTGGGTAGGGTATGTGCTATGGTGAGTGCTGTGAAGTTTGTAAACGTGGAGATTCACAGACCTGTACCCCTGGGGGGGAAAAAAAATATATATATGATTATAAAAAATAAAATTATTAAAAAAAAAAGATTCTGAATAATCACAGTGGAAAATTTTTCTTTTCCATAGCATCAAGTGAGAACCCTATGTCTTATATCTGGATTAGGGCCAATCAAGACATCAGGGTCTAAATGATTTTGGTGATCTCAGCCCTAAAGATTGTAGCCAAATCCCAAAGGCTACATACAGTCTCTTAGTTCCTCCACTAAGGGTCTAGAGTTGGTCTAGACCCCTCCAACCTGTTCTCTGAGGCCTTGGAGCTCCTTGCTGCTGCTGGTCCCTACCCTTTTCCTCTGGGAGGAAACCCCCCAGTCTCCCAAACCTAAGCTGGATACTCAGGCCTGACTTCAGCTGGGTTCTCCATCCTCCCAGCCTGAGGTGCTGTCCAGATGCTGAGAGTTGCGAGCCTCTGCTGCCTCCCAGAATACCACAGGCGCTGTCCAGCGTGGGATCTGGGAAGGGTCTCGGAGCTTAGGCAGCACCTGCACGGCCCAGGACCCAGAGCCTCTGAGCCAAGGAGAGCCCATGCAGGCCACATCCATATGCAGAGAAGGAAACTGGGGCCCAGAGAGGACAAGGGCTGGCTCAGGGACACTTAGCCCAGCAGCAGACAAAAGCAGGTTTTCTACCTCGGAGTCCAGCACTCCTTCTGCGTTGCTTCACTGTGGGCTCTCATCCCCCACTATACAGTATGACACGCTCATAGACCAGTGTCCTTTGGACACATGCCTATCATTGACAGTGGTGCTCACTTATACAGCCCTTTACAAAGTGGTTTTTACTATTATCTCATTTAATTCATACCACTATAATGTGACTAGCTACAGTAATACTAACATCATCAACCCCATTTTCCAGGTACAGAAACCAAGGCACAGAGACGTATATAGGGGACTGGATACACCAAGAGGGGTGGGTCAGGGAAGGCTGCCCAGAAGAAGAGACATCTGAGCCAGACTGGTGAAGAAGATGTTGACCAGGAGGGTGAGGGAAGGGGAAGGGCTCGGTAGGTAGAGGGACCAGCAGGCACAAAGGCCTGGATTTGTTGGGTGGGAAGAGAGAAGTGGAGAGGAAACACAGACAAAGACAGAGAACAGCATGGCAGGATCATGAGGGTGAGGTCAAAGTTGTGGGCAAGTAGAGACTGAGGACTGCCTTACACAGCCGTCCCCAAAGTCTCCCTCTGTGGGAAGATATCCAGTAGTCTGGGGGCAGCAGATGGTCTGTACCCCAGCCCAGAGTGCCTTGTAGCAGAGCTTGCCTGAGCGTCTTCCCCGAGGGTGCTCCAGAGAGGGCATGGTTCACTACCCTGTGAGTCCCCCTCAGTAAGAATGATATTGATCCTGCTGGGGTCTCCCTCTTCCCTGCCCCGGAGCCTAGTCACCGGCTGCAGTCCCATCATGATAGAGGCTCAAGGACCTAGCCTTCTGTGGACTGCACAGGGAAGGGATGGAGAGGGAAGAAGGATGGTTGATGAGGGGCTGAGCAGGAGTACATGTTGCTGTGTTGAACTTGCCACTAGATGGGGTATAACAAGGGAATGAAGGGCATCTGCATTCCCCTGAACATGCACCGGGCTCTTGACTCCACTCCCAACACTACAAATATGCTGTTTTACTTAATCCTCTAACCTGCATTTTGCAGTTAAGGAAACAGACTCAGAGAGGTGAGCCGATTCTCATGACTGATTTCTGGAAAGTAGACTATCTTATTAGCCATCAGAGTAATAAAATAATAATACGCCATTCTTCCTGCCTCCAGAAATAGAGGAAGGGACCACTGAGCCCATCCCTCAAATCTAATAAGTTCTAAACAGCCTGGTTGCTATCTCAAAGCTCCAGGCAGAGGAAATGAACATGATTGTTTTTATTTTCTTAAAAGATTGTATTTAATTATTTGAGAGAGAGAATGAGAGAGAGAACATGAACAGGGGGAGGAGCAGAGGGAGAAGGAGAAGCAGAGCTGAGCAGAGAGCCTGCCACCGGGCTCAACCCAGGGACACCGGGATCACAACATGAGCTAAAGGCAGACTCTTAACCAACTGAGCCACCCAGACGCCCCCATGTGATTGTTTTTAAAGACATCTGTGGCAGGAGGTAGGAGGATACCTAGACCAGAAATACACTGTACTTGGATATGCTCAAGCTAACGTTTATGGGTTCTATGACCTTACCTACTGAAAGTATCATAAACACCTTTTCCCAGGGCTGCCCATTCTGACGTTAGCCTGATGACATCATCCCTTGATCACCCAGGCAAATTATTATAGAATGCCAAGGAATCCGCTGGGACCACAGACAAAAAGGGGTCGTGAAGGAGCTGGCTATCACAAGAATGCTGGAAAACCAGAATGGAGAGGACACCAGGCCCAAATAATGAATGCCCAGAATTATAACCTAGGGTTTGGAAACATATACACCCCAGGCCAGCCATGTTCCCTCTGTCCCTACTCTTCTCTTCTAAGCCCTATCTATCCTTGAAAGCCCAGCTACGGCTTCGCCTCCTCCAGGAAGCCATGTGTGGCCACCCCTTTCCACACTGATCTCTAGGCCCATCCCTAGATTCTCAAAGGGCTTACAGGCTGTTGAGCACAGCATAGCATTTCTGGTTACTAAGCTCTGCCTTTTGCAGCTGCGGTCATGTAACATTTGGCTCCACCACTGAACTGCAAGTTCTTAGAATTAGCTAGAAAGTTTATGTTCTCCTCAATTCCAGGCACACTGTAAATAGAGAGCTTCCTTGGCTTAATGATAGTGTTACATCCCAATTAATCCACTTCTGTAATTTGAAAATATTGTAAGTCAGAAATGCATTTAACACACCTAACTTAACGAACATGAGTGCTTAGCCTAGCTTAGCCCAGTAGCCCACAGTCGGGCGAAATCATCTAACACACAGCCTATTTTAAACTAAAGTGTTGAGGGGCGCCTGGGTGGCTCAGTGGGTTAAAGCCTCTGCCTTCGGCTCGGGTCATGATTCCGGGGTCCTGGGATCGAGCCCCGCATCGGGCTCTGCTCAGCAGGAGTCTGCTTCCTCCTCTCTCTCTCTGCCTGCCTCTCTGCCTGCTTGTGATCTGTCTGTCAAATAAATAAATAAAATCTTTAAAAAATAAATAAATAAACTAAAGTGTTGAATAGGTCCAGTAACTTGTTGCACACTGAGCTGAGAGTGAAAAGCGGAATGGTTGAAATGTATCAGTTGTTTACCCTCAAGGTCACATGGCTGCTTGGGAGCTGTAGTGCGCGGCCACTTCCCAGCACTGTGACAGAGAACTAGCCCGGGAAAAGATCAAAAATTAAAATTTGAAGTATAGTTTCTACCGGATATGTGTTACACTTTGTACCATCATAAAGTTGAAAAATCATAAGTTGAACCATCATAAGTTGGGGGCCATCTGTAAATATTTATTGGCTTGCATACACAGTAAGCACTCCATAAATAACTATAGATTTGGTGTCAAATAGATGCTTAATCAACACCTATTGGTTTGGTTTATAAAAGGTGCTTGATAAATGCCTCTTAGTTTGGTACATAGTAGGAGTTCAATAAATGGCTGGCTTGACCTAATAGACTTTTTTGGGGTCTCTCCTTTCCTCAAAGATTTTACTTATTTATTTGAGAGAGAGTGAGAGAGTAGAATGGGGGGGGTGCGGCAAAGGGAGAAGGAGAAGAAGACTCCCTGATGAACAGGGAGCCTGATGGGGGGCTCGATCCCAGGCCCCTGGGATCATGACCTGAGCCGAAGGCAGACGCTTAACCGACTGAGCCACCTAGGGGCTTCTTCTTCTTCTTCTTTTTTTTTTTTAACGTAAGCTCTATGCCCAATGTGAGGCTTGAACCCACTGATCCTGAGATCAAGGGTTACAAGGCTCCCCAGGGTCTCTTCTATGATGAGAACTAGTTAGGCTGATTGGGGTACCAGCCAGCCAATAGAAAGCTGAGCTGGGATAGGAAAGCTCCCCAAAACAGGCCAAAGTAGGGAGTGAGCTGGTGGGAAAAATCCAAGCCAAGTTCTTGAGTGGGACTCACAGTCAGGTCTGGAGGGCCCAGATACAAATATCAGATTCTAAGAGGTACCTCCAATGACTTTCAACAGCACTTACTCAGGGCTCTTCCCTAATTTCATCTCCCAAAGTAGCCCTGCCCTGCCCTGCCCTATTGATTTCAGGAGCACTACCCTATTTTATTTCATTCTTAGCATTCACACTACTTGGCATTATCAACATCACTACCATTTCCCGCCACACCCAGCACCCACTCCATCTCCCCACTAGAATGTATACCCTAGGGAGATTTTCTTATTCATTGATACTTGCCTCATTCCCCAACATAACCCCATCCTTGCTGGAAGTGTGCCAGCACATAGTAGGTGGTCAGTAAATATATCTTGAGTGAATGGCTGAATGAACTGAGAGAAGCCAGAAGAGAGGAAATCATCAGGAAGTGGATTCAGACAGATCTGGATGGGAACTAGCAAATGTCTGGCCTTTGGCTGTAATTGCCCATAGGCTGTTTTCCACCTTCTTTTGTGGGACTGCATGTGCCAATGATGGTAGTGTCTGGTTGTCTTAAAGGGACAGAGAGGCTGAGGGAAGAGACGATCAGCCTATCCCTTGAACGTTTCTTCTGACCTCTAACGAGGTAATACAATGGCTCCCTATCTTATTCTTAGGGAGCCTTATAGGATTCTCTCTAGTGGACGATATGAATATATCTCATGAAGTACAGCATGCTCATTTTGTTATGCAGATGATAACTAGTAAATCTTATTATTCAGCATATGTTCACTTCCCTCCCCTTGCAGTGGCGTATACTTACTTCCCTGCTCCCTTGATGCTGAGCTTGGCCAACGTGCGTCTTGCTTTAGCCAATGATACATTATTGAAATGATGTAGACAGGGGCTTTCTATATACTTGTACACTTTGGCTGTGTCTTGGGCTCTGGTGACCTGGAAAGAGAAGCAAGTCCTAGCTAGCTGCTGTCCCTTCAGCCAGAGTCCCAAAATGAAGGCCCATGGAATAGACCTGAACCGAAGCCTGCAGTAAGGAGCTGGGCCCAGCTAACCTGCGCAGAGCAGCCCTGCCAAGGCCAGCCCACACCCGTCAAATTGCAGACCACGAGCATGAGAATAGATGCTTGTGATGTAAGCCACTGGTTCCGAGGCTGCTCTGTTCTGTAGCACTGTTGTGGAAATAGCTGATAAATATGTAATTCATGCTCACGGTAGGAAAAACATGAGAAAATATAGATAAGTAAGAAAGGAGAGATATAAGGCATCTATGAGTCCATCATCCAGAATACACACTCCTAACATTATGGCACATGGTGTCCACTATTTATCTATACGCTGCATCCATGGGGACCTACCTGAGGCAACTTTTGGTGACCTGTTTTTGCAGACCAACGTATGATGAGCACCTTTCCAAAGCCACAAACATTACAGTGTTGTCTCGTTGTCTTGCCAACCCCCTGCAGGGCAGGCTCAGAAAGGCAAGCTGATTTGCCAGAAGTCACACCTCTGGGAATCCTCCCAGTCCCCTGTGACTTTCAGTTCAGAGCTCTGTCCACCAGGCAGGTTTCCTCTTGGGGCCTCATTAACATTTTTGGCCCCTGGCAAGGTCAGCTCCTAAGGCAACAGTAACAAAAGGAAACTTTATCTTATCTGGAAGGAGAACAGGAGTGCTTGGTTCCCCCCCATTCGTAAGATTCCAAGGGCTGGAACGGAGCACTGCTGCCGGCTTCCCATCCCGTGTGTCCTGGGGGATTGCTATTTCCTCCCTGGGGTAGAAGGACACAAGGGCAAGTGGTCAGGGAGTCTTTTTTCAGTGGAGCCTGCAGCAGGCCCATAGGTTTCCAGTGTCATGTGGGGGAGAAACAAAGCTCTCGGTGTGCTAATCAGTGAGAATGGAGCAGAAGGTAGCTCCGGTTCCTGTAGGAGGGCCAGCCTAGGACCTGCTAGCAAGAACCTGGGAACTGCATTCCAGACTACAGAGAGCTTCGGGGTGGAAGCTCCATAAGGGGTGTCTGGGTGGCTCAGTCGGTTTAGTGTCTGTCCTCACCTCAGGTTATGATCCCAGCGTCCTGGGATCTAGCCCCACATGGGACTCTGCTCAGCGAGGAGTCTGCCTCTCTTTCTCTCTCTCTCTGCCTGCTGCTCCCCCTGCTTGTGCTCTCTCTGTCAAATAAATAAATAAAATCTTAAAAAGGATGGGAAAAGCAGCACAGGATGACCCCATCAGAAGCTACATTCAGGGCGCCTGGGTGGCTCAGTGGGTTAAGCCGCTGCCTTCGGCTCAGGTCATGATCTCAGGGTCCTGGGATCGAGTCCCACATCGGGCTCTCTGCTCAGCAGGGAGCCTGCTTCCCTCTCTTTCTCTCTGCCTGCCTCTCTGTCTACTTGTGATCTCTGTCAAATAAATTAAAAAAAAAAAAAAAAGAAGCCACATTCACCTAAGCCAAGGGCCGGGACTCAGAGATGGCAGACTTGCCTTCTAGTTGTATGGCCTCAGTTTTCTCATCTGTCAAATGGTCGCAGGACCAAATGCCCAGGGGCTGCTTTCTTCTACCATAACAAAGCAGGGCTGCTGGGAGGGTGGTAGAGTGAGGAGTGGGACAGGGCTGTAGAACCACAGCTGGAAGTCTGCTCCCAGAACCCTGAGGGGCAGAGGCGATGGGGCATGCTGGCTCAGGGAAAGAAAGAGCCTAGATTTGGGGAGATTCAGGTAGAGAAAGTAGAGCCTACAGAATCCTCGAAAGTTTGCAGAAAGTAGGCTCCAGTCACAGCTTCTCCTGTAATCAGGGTTTTCACTGGAGAAAGCACTTTATTTGTATTTTTCTTCTTAAGTTGATTTTCTGACCCTGGGTGGTGAGGGAGAAAGAAGGAAAGAAAAGGACAAATAGAAACAGCCTACTGGGTGGAATGGGGCCAGTGGAGGTGGGTGGGAGGGAGTGCCTCAGACACCAGATGGGACCACTCTGGCCCCCACCCCTGAGAAACCAGAAACTTTGGCGCAAACCCAAGCGATGGTGGGGGACCCTTGCCCCCAAGCCCAGTGGCTCTGATGGCAATGACAGTAAGCCCTCCGGTGGCTTCTCTAGCTGAAGGGCTTCCTTCCCGCCTCCTCCCTTCATCAGGTGAGTCCAAACCTCTTTACAGGAGGAAGAAGAGATGGGAGATGCAGAGACCTGCCCTGTGACGGAAAGACAGCCTCCGCTTTGGAGCCAGAGAGAACCCACTGGAAATTCCAGCTGTGTGACTTTGTGCAATTTACAGATCCTCTCCAAGACACGGTGTCCTCACCTGGGAAAGAGAGAAAACACATTTATAAAAATGGAAAGTATCTCACATTGTGTCTGGCACATCCTGGGTAATAAGTATCACCACATGGGCCCAGAGAATGAGTGGCGGGGCCACTATAGAGCCCAGGCCTCGGAGCTCCACACCCTGGCCCTGCTTCTCTCGTCTCGTTGGCAGCCAGGGGCAGCTGGTGCTCTTAGCCCTGGCAGGGAGGGTAGCTGCAGGTTGAGCCTCCTGGGAACCTGCCAGGCACAACCTCCCTCCCTAAGGATTCAGGTCACCAAGGCCACCTCTCTCTGAGGCCTGAGGACAGGGGAGTCACTCTTCATCCAGGCAAGGAGGCAGCTCTGCGCAGGCAGCCATGGGCCCTCTGGAGTCAGTACTCCCACCAGGCCCCAGGAAATGCCACCAGGAGCCTGGCCTGGTGGCTCCTCCCCAGGGACCCAGATCTCCACAGCTCCACAGATCTCCAGATTTCTGAGTGAGCAGGGAAGAGGGGTTCTCTTCAGAGAGCTCCATAGCATACCCGGGTCCCTCAAGCCTCAGCAAAGCTTGAGAGGACAGTGGGGAACTCAGGTTGCAGCTGTGGTGATCCGCTGCCCAGCTGGGAAGCCACCTTCTAGCTCTTTCCCTCCTGTGTATAGTTCTTTCATCTCGACATGCCAGCCTCTAAAGGACATGTATTTCCTTCCTTCAGGGCCCAGCCACATTTGTCCCATCACCCCATCTCTGGCATAATCCCCCAGCCCCTGGCACAGAGCCGGATACATGGTGCTCAGCAAATGGGTGTGGAGTCCAGGGGAGAGAAACTGAGCTGGAATCTTGGGGGGGTTCTTCAAAGGTACTTCAGGACTCAAAGGACCAAAACGAGCAAGGAGAGGTTGGCTGCCAAGACATTTGAGCGATTCAACCTCTACCTTGACTTACCTAACAATATAGATTGCAGTACTGTCTTTCTGTCTGTCTGTCTATCTATCTATCTCTTTATTTTTTTTTGAGAGAGAGAGAGCGCACAAGCCAGGGGAGGGTCAGAGGGAGAAGCAGACTCCCTGCTTAGAAGGAAGCCTGATGCGGAACTGGATCCTGGGACTCTGGGACCATGACCCGAGCCAAAGGCCGTGGCTTAACCAGCTGAGCCACCCAGGCACCTTAGGTTTCAGGGCTTTAAAGAAAAAGCAACCTAGATACAATTATACAAGGGAAAATGTACTGTTCACCATGACTTTGTTCTCATTATAAATATAATGCTTGTCCCCTGAAGAACAAGTTCATGTGTAGAAAGGAAAAGAAGTTCTGTATGGGCATGGTATGCATGTGTATGTAATACCACTGTTAATATCTCAGCACATAGACTTGGAGTCATTTGCTAAATATAAACCTTGTTCAAAAGTGTACATCTATGGACATCTGGGTGGCTCAGTGGGTTAAGCCTCTGCCTTCGGCTCAGGTCGTGATCTCAGAGGCCTGGAATCGAGCCCTGTATCAGGATCTCTGCTCAGCGGGGAGCCTGCTTCCCCCCTCTCTCTGCCAGCCTCTCTGCCTACTTGTGATCTCTGTCAAATAAATAAATAAAATCTTAAAAAAAACAAAAGTGTACAGCCTGAAGTGAATTCTGTCAGCCATCCAAGGCCCTTAGTGATTGCGCCCCTGAGGCAAAAACAGGAGGAAGGGAGATTTCTGCCATTAGGAATCTGGCTCCTTTGGCATGCTAACCTTAGACCCTAAGAGGCTTTGTGGGTTTGGGGCTGGGGGGTAGAAAAGGACAGATGACATCCATCCCCCAGGCAGGGGAGGGAGGGACAAGTGGGGAAGGTGACTTCCCATGAGGGTGACAGGGAGTTCCTAGTCATTTAACACCCACCACATGCCAGGCTGGAGATGGCCAGCAGATCACAGGGTGCAGACCCTGCCGGTGGACCCCTGCCGGTGGACCCCTGCTGGTGGACCCCCACTGCTGAGCCCCCACACACCTACCCACTGGCTGTCCACACAGCACCCCAGGACACCGCTGCCAGTTACTCACGTTGCCTCCTGAGTTGCTAGACTCTTTCAATACGTTCCCTCTTCAGGCCTCACGGCAGCCTGTGATTAAGGCAGAGTCCCCATTTTTACAACGAGGAAGTCAAGGCCTGAATGATTAAGTCACTCCCCCCAAAGCACTCAGTGGGAATCCCTGGAGCCAGGATTCAAATCCCGTCTGTTGGAATCCATAGCCTGAGCGCCCCATCTCTGCTCAAGCCCAGGGACCTCGAGACGGCCACTGCGGCAGCCTCTGGGAGCTCCAGAGCGCTTCTGCGGGACTCCTGGCTTCCATTTCCAAACCACTCAACTGACGCCAGGCCTGGTGCTGGGCCTCAGATACCTGTAGGTCCCTCTCCTCACAGTGGGGCACCCCATCCCCACCCTCCACTGTTCCCCTCCCCGAAGGATCAGGAAGCCGTTCACAGGCTACAGACCAGCTGGCAATGGGAAAAGCAGAACAGGCCCCAGAGTTGCCACTTCCTTGTCTTGACCTCTTGTCTGGCCTGGGGCCAACCAGGCAGAATGGGTAGGGAGGAAGGTTCTTGGGAACTTTCCAGTGACACCTAGAGGAAAATGCCTTAGCTTTAGGGGAAATTCCCAAAAGAAATTGTTCAATTAAATCAACTTTCTGTGGCCCAGGGCCATCCCGGACCACGACCAGCTCGCCGTATGTGAGACAGAGAGAGGTCACACTGGGGCCCATATCTTGGAACGCCCTGGGAAAGAGGATACAATTAACCTATTTCAGTCATTTTCATTCTAGTATGAATGAGTTCGATGCATTTTCCCAGAAGCTAAAGGGAAAGCTTAAGCCTGAAGGTCTTATGGTGAGTAGGTCCCAATCTGGGAGACTCAGACAGAATGCAGGTTCAAGCCCAGGTTCTTCTACTTGGAGCTGAGTGAACTGGGGCTAATAACGTCTCTCTCTGAACCTCAGTTTCTTCATCCCACAAGCGGAGATTTGTAATAAGTCCAAGGTTGTCCAGACCATGCATAGCAACCCCTGAGTGAAGATGGACTTAGTCATGGTGTTTGCCTACCTGCCCGCCTTCTTCACGGGACCTCAGGCCAGAGAAGGTTGCCACCTCATAGGTGTTCTAGAACAAAGCCGGAGAATAGCCCCAGTGCCCTGAGCCTCAGGCCGAGTTCTGAGTGACCTGGCTGATACTGAAGCTGGATGCTAGAGCAGGGTTCCAAGTGGGTTATCTGGGACTGGCCTTGACTGTTCTTGCTGCAGAGTGGCCTGTGGATGGACCCACTCTGAACACCTGGATCTGACGTGAATGTCAACATCAGCAAAATTGTCCTCACAGAGTGGGGCTGAGGGGACAGGCCTCCCTCACCACCCTGGGACAGCCAGGGATCTGGAATCCCAGGGTTTTTGCCCCAACTTTCCCCCTTGGGTACATGACTCCCCCTCTGAGGTCACTACAAGCCTTTAGTAGGCGGCGGGGTGGGCGGGGGGTGTTCCTTCGAGTGAGGAAAGGGCAGGAGTGGTCACAGACCCTAGGCCTCCACAAGGCAGCCTGGCATGCGGGGAATTTCCTACCGGGGCCGGAGGTAGGTGGTGGTGGGGGGTTTGGCAGAGCAATCAGAGTGACCACTGCTGAGCGCAGCTTGGTTGCCAGGCTCACTCAGCCCTTGCCCAGCATTTTCTGTGGGTTCTCAGATGTGGACAGACCTCCAGTTTCAGGATCAGGATCATGGGAGACAGCTCAGGGCTGCCGCAGAGCTGGCGGGGATAGGAAGTTGGGGAGAATAGGAGCCGTTGTCCGAGGGAGACAGGGGTTTGGCTCTACATCCCCTCATGTGTTATTAAAGAAAACAACACAGAATAATCTGACTTTAAACAAATAAACCCAGTATGCCAGCCGCAGGCCAGACTGTCCAAGTGAGAAACCCAGAAAAAAAACCTGGAGGTCACCATTCTAAAGATGGAGACATTGAGGCCCACATAGGTGTCAGGACTGGCTTGACCTGAGGAACTGGGATTTTAACATCAGTGTCTCCACTTCCCCATCTATTGTAATTTCCACCCCATCTGAAGGATGGCAGACCCCACATCCCTCCGGTTTACACGTCCTCTGCCCCCTCCTGACCACAGTCCCCATTCAGAACCAGTCACCCAGCATCAACAGAAAATAAAGCTATTGTCTTTGGATGTTAGGATGACCAATTTTCTCTCTTTTCAAAGACTCTTCAGTGATAGATTCAAAACAAAAATCACTTAAAGACTGACTTCTGCTGGGAAGCCCCACAGAGCCTTGTGTATACCTCCTGGACGAGTTCATGTGGTTTGAATAATGGTTTGCATACTTGGTCTCTCTGGCCCCCTGGCCCATAATCCCCTCGAGGGCCAGATGGGGGTCCTGTTGGGCACTGAGCTTTCCCAGCGCTTGCTCACAGTAGGCACACGATAAACATTTGTTGAATTAAGATGGAAATGCACACAAAGGGTGTCGAAGGTGCTATTTTGCTCGTAGTGTGATAGGCATGGACAGCAGGGGCCAGGACCCCGGGTGTTGCTCACAACTTGGTCCCATGAAGTGCTTCAGGAGTCAAGTATTTGAGGGTCAAACAAAATTGCTCAGTTCTCAACCGGCAGACAGAAGGAAAGTGATTTGCATTTCCTGACTGCACTGATTTTCAGGAGGGCGTTCATGACATACTCAACACTGCATGCTGTGAGCTTAAATTCAGAGAACTGGCTGGGAGGACGATGTAGCAATCTCACTTAGTAAGTTGAAGATTTTCCTCCCCTCAGACCTCTGGATTCCACTTCTGACCATATACGCTAGAGAAACTTTCACAGACGGGCCCAAGGAGACAAGAATCCGAGCATTCAGTAGGGTAATGTTTGTAAAAATAAAAAAGGTCCATCTACAGGAAAAAGACTGAATTGTGGGTCAGTTCAGGTCCTGGAATACTATATAGCAATTCAAATCAACCAGCTAGACCCACATGTGTCAAGAGGTAAACAAATGTTTGTCATGCCTGGCAGAGTCAATGGGACACAGACAGGAATTTGAACCAACAGGTCCTGCTGAGCCCTGGCTTAGCACACCTCCCTGAGACTCTGCTGCTATCTGGGGGGTGGGAGCGCTCTTCCTGGACCAGGCCCCTTATCTAGATTCTTACAGGCAAAAAAGGGCAAGGCAAAAAGCTCTTTCTGAGTCTTTTGGACCTTGTCTTTGGCTTGAGATAATCCACCTGCCAATATGGCACAGTTTGGGGAGGCTCATTCTGAAATCCTTCAGTATGGTTCAGTCAATTTTTCAGAACACACTTGTGTAGCCAATCCCAGCCAAGCCCCTGAAGACCCCTTGTGTCCCTGCTGGGCACCACCAGCACCTCTCCGACCAAGGGTGAGTCCTGATCTGACCCCACAGATGAGGGCTGACCATTGTCTACTTGATGTAAATGTGAACTTATGCCATGTTACCCTCATTTTTAAGGGGCCTCTCCCATCTCCCTGCCTCTCTAGCCCTTCTCTAAACCTCTGTTTGACATGGTCTGTCCCCAGGGGCCTCCAGAAGGCCAAAGCAGAGGCTTATTTTCTTTAGTACCCCTCACAGGATTCAAGTGGACCAAGAAGGCTGGAGTCCAAGATTGCTGGTGAATTTTCTGGGCCCCAACCCCATGCTAAGAAAAACAAGTCTGCATTCAGCGGGAAGGCAGGCTCACCCCACCCTGCTATTTGGTTTCCCAAGGGAGGTGTTCCTGCTTCCCTCTCTCTTTTTGACCCCTGCTCCACTTCCTTCATTTGGAGGACTTCCTCCCCCCTTGGGCCAGGCCTCACTGACCTTCTGTCAGCACCTCCTCTGAGGGCCAGGGTCTGGGCCGGAAGCCTGGGAAAGCTGCCCCCTGCTGCTCTTCTGTGGGACTGGAGCCAAGCCTAGGGCAGTCTGCTTTGAGGTTGGTGTGAGCTTGGGAGTGGGGAGGGTAAGATCTCCAGGCAGACAGAGGGCCAGGTCCTGTTCTGGGATCAGCTCTTGACACCCAGAAAGCCACAGGGCCTGGGAAAGGTCCCCATAGGCCTGCCTCTGACCTACCCCTGTCTCACATGATGAGATGCAGACCCTTCAGGGACCCCCAGGCGCACACATACACGCACAGAACTCACGACTAATGCCAACAGCAGAGACCTTCTAAGGCTGCTTAAAACTCTGGAATGTTGTATTTATAGATATCATCTTTGTTTTATCGTGTTTTGTTTTAGATTTTAACTTCCAAAGTTTGTTTATCCAGTGCTTTTCCTCCTTCCTTCCTCCCTTCCTTCCTTCTTCTTTCTCCAAGAGAATGTTTGTTGACCATTTAGTCAAGTTATATACCCATGTGGGACAAACTAGGCCCCTTTACAGTGCCATGTGGAGAGAGCGGGGGTAGAGTTGATATTTTCCCCAGTCCTACACCTGCCCCAGCCTGGCTCTGGGGTCATCTCTCCAGCAGGCTGTGTGGCTGGATCTCACGGCTCCCATCATAGTTCACTGACCTCCAGTCTATGCTAAGGTCAATTGTCCAGACTGTCCCCCGGGCTGACAAGGTAGAAGGTGACTCCCAACAGGGCAGGCCTCCTGGATCAGCATCTATTGGATGTGAGCTCCTCCTTGGTTATCTATGAGAATACCAGCCTCACCCACACAGCTGTTGCCAATGGCGGTCTTTATTTAGGGCTGAGTTTTGTCCTCCCCTTACAGGGACTCTTAGATGGCACCTCTCACTGGGGTGAGCTATTGCCTTCCCTTTCCTTCAAACTCAGGACTGTAGAGCCTGAGGAAGAACTTGCTGGAAAATGGGGAGAGGCATAACAAGAGGGCCCTGGAGACAAAAGTGGATGGGGGCTCAATGCCCCCCACTGCTCAGGGGCCTGGTTTGCTGACAGGAATGGGGTCAGAGTCAGCTCTTCTTGTAAAAGCCCATGAACTCCCTGGAAGGGGGCGTCTGCCTGCAGAAATGCCCTTACAGTCCACATACCACGAACACACTTCTTCTCACCACCTCCCCATCATGGACACACTTCCACAGTGCAGCCTCACACACCCCACACCCCACTTTACTCCTACCCTTCTCCACCGCTCTCACCACACCTAGCAAGGATCTTAAAAATCCAGTCATTTTATAGATCAGAAGACAGGCGGTAGGAGGAGAGACCTCCCCAAGGTTGCCTAGGAGGCATGGCCAAGACAGAGCAGGAACCCAGGTCTCTACATGGTTCAGGGAGCTGTGTGTGGCGGATATACAACACCCCATTTCCTCCCCCTGACCTGTGTGACCTTGGGCAGATCACTTAGCCTCTCTGAGCTTACAGTCTTCATCTATGAAATGATAGCATCCACTTCAGTGGACTTTTCTGAGGAGTCATGTGGTATGAGCACTTTCCTTGCAAGCTACAAAGATGGTGAGGGAATGTAGACAGTCTGAATTCTGACCATTTTCCTTCTTTTGAAAGTTCTTCTGCAAATTACATTGGGAATACATGTTGCAAATATTTTTTTCCTCTTAGGTTTTTAAATATTTTTTAGTGCTATTGTTTATTATATAGAAGTTTATCATTTGAATGTAGTTAAATATATCCATCTTTGTCTTTTTTGTATCCTGCCTCATGTTATAAGTGAGGAACATTTTATAAATGACAGATTCTTCAGACAAACGCAGAAAAGATAAATAGATCTTTAAAATATGAAAATAGCCTACAAATTCTCTCATAATAAAATAAATGTTGAGCTATCATTTTTCACATTATCAGATTAGCAAAAATCTGGTATTGATAACATAATCACATTGGTGAAGTTGTTGGGAAACAAGCACTCTCATACTTTCCTGGTAGAAGTATAAATTGGTATAACCTTCATCAAGGGCAATTTTGCTATATTTGTAAAAATTAAAAATGCACATACCATTTGATACAGCAATTCTACTTCTAGGCATTTACCCTCAGATATTACACATGTATGAAATGACACATGCGCAGGGTTGTTCATGATAGCCTTATTTGTAACAGCAAAGGAAACAACTTAAATCTGTTTTTTTCATTCAGTGGGCTACCATGTAATAGTAACAAAGAATAAGCAAGATTCTTTTTTATGAACTGATATGAAAAAAAATCTCTATATTGTTTAGTGAAAAAAGCAAGGTGTAGAACCATGTATATATGTTAACATGTAACACTCTCACCCCCACAATGGAAACAGACCTCCACATTGTGGGAACAGATCCCACAGGTCACTGTCATTGGGGATGGGGCTCACCCCATGCTGAGGATACTCAGAAAATGTAATGTACAGCGAGCTGTTTGGCATTATCCTACAGCAAGAGGTTAAGGACCCAGCTCCCAAAGTGGTGAAAATGAGAACCAAGACTCCCCAGAGCTGAGTGACATCTGGAAAGAACCAGACACAACCATGAGAAGTCGAATGTTATTATATTTCCATATATCGTATTTCCATTAAGTCAAATGAGTGGAATCACTTGAAAGCTGAGTGGAAGAAGCCTAATGACCAAAAGTTTTTGGCCATTCTGTGTAAGTGGGAATCAAGAATTGCTAAAGAGAGACAAAGAAGTAAGGCTCACAAACCTCGTGACCCAGACCAGTCCTAAAACCACAATTTGAGTTAGTCAATAAAAAAAAAAAATTAAGTGAAGGGGCACCTGGGTGGCTCAGTGGGTTAAGCACCTGCCTTCGGCTCAGGTCATGATCTCAGGGTCCTGGGATCGAGCCCCACATCAGCCTCCCTGCTCAGTGAGGAGTCGGTTTCTCTCTCTGTCTCGTCTGCTGCTCCCCCTGCTTGTTCTCTCTCTCTGTCAAATAAATAAAGTCTTTTAAAAAAATCAAGTCAATTTTTATAATAAGAATTATGATTGAGATATTCCTATTCCTACCAGATCAATAGCTACTGCTTGTTAATATTTTTACTTGTGATAACCTATGCTTTGCAAGACCACAAAAAAAAATCCATTATTTTGTCACTTTCATTAAAATCTTTTCTTCTTGCTTCTTTTGTTGGATGTATACATTTCATATTTGTATGTGACCCCATGAAATAAGGCTCAGATTAGTCACTTTATTGGTTTAAATGACAACTTAGTCTTATTTAATGGAGGACTGTAATATAGCTTTTCCTTTTTACAAAACTTGTGATTAGATGTATATTCTGAAATTGAATAAAACAAAATAATAATCAGGTAGTAAAAAGAGAGCAACCATTTGTATTAAAAAGGGGGAAGAATACCCTTATGGATTATTATATTTGTCCTCTTATGTAAAACTTTATACACAGATTATATATAATATTGTATACAAATGTATAATCTCTAGAAGAATTCACAAGTAACTAATAAGAGTAAATACTTGCTGGAGAGCGAATGGAGATTTTTCTCCATGTATCTTTTCATACTTTAACATTTTTGAACCATGTGACTGTTACTTCACCAATTCAAAAAATGTAAACATGCAGCGTAAAAATAGTGGCAGATTCCTGAAACCCAGTTCAGAAGATCAAGCCAGACTCTCAGGAATTGGACCTGTAGCTTTTGGTTAACCAAGATCGTCTTCGCGGAGACCTGGCCTGTCATGGAAGATCCCTGAGAATCCGCAGAGCCTTTAGACCTTGGAGTTAAGGTCCCATGGCTTATGCTGCGCCACCTGGTGGGCTCGGTCAGACAAGAGTCCAAAGCACCCCTCTAAAAAATCTGCAAGGATGCTCCGCAGATACAGAAGAGGGACCGTAACATGGCATTGTGCCCACAGGCTGGGTGGCTCCAGTGAGCACACAGCTGTGTGTCTGGGTCTTGACTGGAAAGAGGCACGGCTTCCCAGATTTCTAGAACCCCTGTGTCCCAAGGAGCCACTAGAGGCAGGCTGCAGGAGCACACAGAGCATGGATTTTAAAGTTAGGCCTGGGTTCAAACCCTGATGCCACCATCTGCTAGCCTTGTCATCTCACATGGCTTAACCTTCTAGGTCCTCAGTTTTCTCATCTGCCAAATGCGTACAGGTATACCTCAGATAAAGTCTGCACACAAACCTAGAAAGATGCCTCTGCATAGCAAGAATTTGATAAATGTTAATTCTCTTCCCCTTTTGTTACTTCTTCATAAATTTACTCCCCCTGACCAAAAGAGGGTAGTCTGACTCCTGGGAGCTTACTGTGACCACATTGCCAGGAGGATTCAACATTGGAAAGACTGAGGGAAAAGAAATCTGTGCCTCTGGTCTTGCTAAACACTTTGCTTCCTTCTTTCCACCTTCTTGCTTTTTAACTACCAAGGAATAAATTCTGGCCTGGCTGGCGAGGGGAGGGAACTCAGGAGGTGTCCCAGATTCCCACAGGCAGGCCTGATCCAGTTCCAGTCATTCCCCCAGGAGGCCTGCACACTCCATTAAGCACTTCCTCTGGCCGGGGAACAAGGCCCAATCCCTGCCTTCAGGGAGCACGCAGTCTGAGGAGAGAGCCAAATAGAGCAAAAAATCACAGTGTATGTGCAGGAGGGTGAGGGCACCCAGAGAGGCACTGAAGAAAATACTAAGTTGGTCATTTGCTCTTTTGGGTTAAGATACTGTTTCTAGAGGCTCTTGATAGCATTGAACTAAAGAGCCCACTAGCCTCTTTCCCCTTAATTCAGAGTAGCATTTTAGCATCCCTCCCAGGTCTTCTCAAAGATGGCAGAGCCCCAGGGAGATGAGACATTAGATGGAAAACATGTTGTTCGAGGCTGTGGGTAGGAATGTTCCGAGAACAAGGCAAAGCAGCCTGGGAGGGGTGAATACTGGGTTCCAAGCTGTCTGGCAGGGGGAAGACGCCAGCCTGCCTGGAGGAAGAGCCTCATTAGAGGAAAGTGGGTAATACCAAGGTCACCTGTGCCACACTTCTGCCCTGGCTGTTCTCCGTACCTGTGGCGGCAGAGGACCTTCCAGGAGTCAGACACTACGGGAAAAGAATCCTAACCTTAGGCATCACCTCATTCACAGGTGAAGAAACAGAGGACCAGCATGGGGAGGGTTTTGCCCCAGTCCCAGGTGGATGACCGTGACCTGCACCCTGAGTATTTTCCCCATTGTGTGGTGGGAAGCACTGGGGCTTTGGAGCCAGATAGGACTGGATTTTGACCAGCGCCCTACTGTTCATTCATTTGCTAAGTGGTCTTAAAAAGTTCATTCTCCTCTCTGAGCCTTGGTATTCCTCATATGTAAAACAGAGACAATAGTTCTTCCTTGGGATTGTTATAAAGACTAAAGATGATATCTGCAAATCGCCCTGCAAATCCCACACATCCCTTCACAGGCACAGGACAGGTGGGACCACTGTTGCCAGTGCTTCTCCCATTCAACTACACCTGGCACAGATAGGTAGGAAGAGAGCCCGCTTTGCACATGGCGATGGTCATGGTGGGGTCATGGAGGTCCGGTTGGGTGTGGGGGGTGCAGGTGTGCCTCATGGCTGGACGGTGAGACTTGCTAACTAACCTGCCTTGCATACAGGCGACGGATTGGGGGGGGCACACGCCCAGCGCACAGGGTGGGGAAACCCAGGAGAAGGCGTGGCGGACATAAGGATAAGGGGTGTGGCATCCTTATTCATATTAAGGCACTTGCCAACAGCATGCTTGGCAGTCAGCAGAGCAGTTGCCAGGGGCAAAAATACCACAGGGAGTCTCTATTCCCCTCTTCCTTCTGCTCCAGTTTCCTCATTTATGTTCTTATTCTTGTTCTTTTACTGTATGACATCAGTGAGAAGCATCGTTGGAGCAGCAGGAACAGCGGTCTGAGTGCAGCGTAACGCACACTTATGATACTAGCTCACACGCATCGGTTCATTTCCTCTAATCCTCACAGCCCCGCAAGGAACATGTTGTCATCCCCATTTACAAGAGGGAAAACCTGAGGTTCAGTTCCTTGCCAAAAGTCACCTGACCAAGAAGGTGCAAGAACTGAGCTTCAAACCCAGAGGCCTGGCCCGACCTCAAATGCAGTGTTTGCGCACCTGAGGCTGACATCTCCTGCTTGGGTAGGAAGGTTCTTTCCAGGGAAGAGGGGCAGCTATGCACAAGGGTCCGCAGGTTTGGGAGTCTGGACTCCTGGGGATGAGTGGGTGCATGCTTGGAGTAGGGGAGCCTCAGTTGCTCCCCAGACAGTTTGCGCTGGAGGCAGCCCTGGAGGAGTAGAGGGCATCCCAGCCGCAGAACATTGGAAATAGTACTGCCCAGCAGGAAAGGGGAAGAGAATGAGGGAGACATTAGGTCCTTCCTGATATCTGTTGCATTTCTCTTGGCAGTGACCTCAGTTCACCCCCATTAGTTTTGGAAGAAGCAGGCTCTATGGCTCTGGGTCTCCGGCCTCAACAGATCACCCTAATGCATCCCCAGTCCCCAGCAAAACACACGGAGAGGGTTCTCGGGGTCTTCAGAAAGAAGCCACCCCACTTCTCTGAGAAAGCTTCCGTGGGTAACTTTTCTATCTGGTGTTTACGCCTCAGGCTTCTGTTTTAAAAAACTCCCCACATAGGAAAGGTGGGAGGCCACAGGGCCCTGTAATACCACCACACCGGCCCCCCGGCCGCAGCTGAAGTGGCAAGAACCCAGCAGAGACCAGAGCAGTAAGGTAAACAGACACCACAGCTGCTCCCCTCACTCCTGGCCCAGAAGAGTCAGCCAGGCACCCAGGCCAAGGCCCGGTATTTTCAGCCTACGGCAGCGTCAGCAAGGTCTGAGAGGCATCAGCCATATTGTATTTCATGTGACCCAGGCACTGGGCCAGCCATGGGGCCATGGGGAGCCCGCCCTTCGTCCTTGCCTCAAGCCTGGGCCCCATCTCCCTTTCTGCTGGTTTCCAGAGCCAGACCCAGGCAGAGGCATGTGGGAGGGGCTCTGGCCAGGTCCACTAAGCCCCGAAAACAGATGGCAAGAGGGACACGCAACTCAAGAACGGGCTTGGGCAACCCAGCAGCCCTACTCCCTACCCATCCCCTCCATAAACATCATGAGAAGTGTTTCTCTCTGGGCACTGCACAGGGGGTGGGTGACTCACTGTCCCGGTTTGCCTTGGATGCTTCTGGGTTTAGCACGGACAGTCCTGTGTCCCATGAAACCCCTTGGTCCTGGGCAGGTCAGGACTCCTTTTTGAAGATGCAGAAGTTGAGGCCCAGGAAAAGCCAGACCTTTGCCCAGGTTCATGCAGCTAGAAGGGGAGGAGCTGGCACCGGACCCCTAATCTGTCCAATGCTTCCTGCCCCCTCCCCACGCCAGGCCTGCTTCCGGCTGGTACAGCTGAGTCCAGGAGCCCTGACTGCTCGCTCTTCCTCCTCCAGAACCCTCCCATCCTGGCCTCCCCTCAGCTGTTCATTATTTTATTTTTCTCGAGATGGCATCAAAATCACCTGCAGGGCTCGTTAAAGCAGATCGTTAGGTCCCACCCCCAGAGTCTGTGATTCGGCAGGTCTGGAGTGGGGCCTGAGAACCTGCATTTCTAACAGACCCCAGGGGACGCTGTGAGAATAGCTGATGTATATCCCAGCTCCGATAAAGTCTCACAAACCCTCTGGACCTCCCCATGGCTCACCGAATAAAGGCCCAGGTCTGCATTCAGTGCCTCTGGGATCCAATTTCCATGGTCCGCTCAGCTCCCCTCCACACCAGGCCCCTGCCCTGATGGGCTCCTCCTGGTTCTGTGTCTTTGCTCAAGCCACTCCTGGCCTGGCCCCCACGGCCCCTCCACAGACACAAATCCCCTTAAAGAAGCTGAAACTCTTGGTTTCGGCTCAGGTCATGATTCATCAGGAGATGGAGCCCCGCGTGGGACTCTGCACTCACTGGGAGTTACCTGTCCCTTTCCCACTGCCCCTCTCCTGATCTCTCTCTCAATCTCTCTCTCAAATAAATAAATAAATCTTAAGGAAAAGAAAAAAAAAGGCGCTGCCTATTTGTAATGTCCCCTCCTCCAGATGCCCCCAGGGCTCCCATCAGGCCCGAGGAAAGACTCCCCCCCAACACCCGCTCAGCTCACAGCTTAGCTCCTATTTCATCCTGCCCTGCAAACAGCTGTCCCTGTCACTGGTCTGTGGAATTCTTGAGGACACGGACTTTTGTCATCTTTGTCTACCTATATTTGTTAAATGCATGTGACCCCAGAAGACAGAACCAGGATGACAAATGGATCTTCAGGGAGACCAGGTTGAGAAAGAACTTGTAATAAAGCGAACGGTTTGACACCAGCTCTTGAAGTCCCACCGGCAGAGTGTGAGTCCCCTGTTGCCTCTGGGTTCCCTCAGTGAGGTTGAATGAGCATCTACAAAGTTGCTCAAGTCCCTGGTTAGGCAGGTACTGATCACTCCAACCTCCTTCTCAGGCCCCTCTCTCCCCAGGGCAGCCTGCCAAGCCCACTCTTCCACATTCTAGACCCTCTCGAGACTCCACAGGCTGGCTGGCACTTACCAGAGGAGAGTGATGGCAGGCAAGCATGAGTTTATGTCTGTGGCCTTCACGGTCTGATTATAAGACATGACCAGTGGTGAGGGACCCTGCTTCAGGCCAACATACCTCCCTCTTTTGATTATGGCCTCCTCAGAATGATTAAACCTTCCTTGATGCACCTGTACCCACTTCCTTCACCTCATCCACACCTGTGTCTCCAGGTTCAAGGGCTAGGGTAAGCAGCTTATCTATGAGTAAGCTGAATATCTATAGGTTTGCTCCCTCTGGGGCTCCTGGGGATCAGTGCCTAGCACCACACCAGGCGTGTCTGAACTCTCAGTCGGTATATACTTACGTCCCATGCCTGCTCAAACCCTTTCCCCACCCATGATGCCTTACCAAGTACACACCCATGGGCGAATGTCCTCTTGCCCTTTCCCATCTGCTCCTGGGAAACATCCTATACAACCCATTCCAGTCAAGGAGGCTGGGATTGAGGCTTCCTACCCCTGCCATCCCTGGGGGAAATTTTACTGTTTGAATCAGACAAGTTCGAAAGACTCACTTGATTGCATTTTGGCTAAGTAAACTGTTGTAGTGCTTTTTGTTTATTTGTTGGTTGGTTGGTTAGTTGGTTGGTTGAAGAGGAAAGAGGAGGATTTTCTGGAGTCTAGACCCATGGCTTGGTGGGGCATATCCAGGAGCAGCACTGATTGTAAGAGTTGGGTGAGGTCCACTATTTGTACCATTCAAGACAACCCTCCCCGGCCTCCTACCCCATCAGGAAGTGCCCATCAGTCAGTTTGAAAGGCAGCAGCTTGGTTGATTGGAATGGCCTGAGAAAGCCGTGACCCAGGGGACCCAGCTGGAGAACACCGGGTCTCAGCTCGCCTTCTGCCAACCTCCAGGTCTCATAAACATTCTCATTTCCACTCCTTCCTGGGGCTGGCTGAGGTCATGACCTTCTGAAAGAACGCAGGGTCAGCCGGCCCAACTGAAATCTCCCCTCCCCGTGTGTGAAAGGAGATACGTCCAACTGTGAACACATACAGCCCACATCCTTATGACTCAGCAGATGTAGCTGTCCTCAACCCTGTCCCCTGGAATGTCAAACAGACCAGCCTCAGAGGTCTGATGGCATCAGAACAGATGCAGCCAAGCCTGGGCCCAGAGGTACTTGCCCCATGAGTCCTTTGGGACAATACCCAGACATCCAGATATACCCACACAGAGATGGACGCACACACCCAGACACACCTAGACACACGAGCAGATGCACACATACAGAAAACTCAGACACAACCAGTGATATGTGTACATACGCACATCTAAATACACCCACAAGGAAACATGCACACACACAGATACCTGGGAACACCCAGAAACACACATGCATGTGTACACACACACACACACACACACACACACACACACACATTCTCTCTCTCTCTCTCTCTCTCTTTTTCTCTCTCTCTCCCAAAGGACTGAGTCAGAGTCCGATCTGTCCTCCATGCTTAACCTTGAATGCTTCTCCAACCCTCACAGGTGGCTACCAGCTCTTTGGTAACTTTCCAAAGTCCAATCATGGAAAGGCATAAGGACAAGAAATCAGAACACAGATCCATACCTTCTTTTCCCTTCTCTTACAGAAACTTATCCATCCTTTAAGGTCAGATGAAAGTCTGATGCACAGTAGGCCTTCAACACCATTGTGCACTGGACTGGGCATGCTGGGAGAAGGTGGCTGCCCATTCCCCAGTCCTCAGAGCTCTGTTTTGGCTTCTTGCTGAGGTCCTCCATCTACACTTGCCATTTTGGATCAACCAAGGAAAGACAATCTCTTCATTAGCTCCTTCCATTAATACCTACTAAGCCCCCACAGACACTACACAGAAAACAGCAAGTGGAGAGTCCCAGTCCTGCTCCCATGAAGTGTATGGCGTGCCAGAGGAGACAGACAGCAAAACCTCAAGTAATTATTTTTTAAAGATTTTATGTATTTATTTGTCAGAGAGTGAGAAAAAGAGCACAGGTGGGGGAGCAGCAGGCAGAGGGAGAAACAGGCTCCTGGCTGAGCAGGGAGCCCGATGGGGGACTCGATCCCAGGACTCTGGGATCACGAACCGAGGTGAAGGTAGATGGTTAACCGACTGAGCGACCCAGGCGTCCCTTAAGTAATTCTTGAAGTAAGTCGTTGTTATGTACTGAATGTGTCTCCCTCCGTTCCCCCTGAAATTCATATGTTGAAGTCCTGAGCTCCAATACCTTCGACTGACCCTGTATTTGAAGGTACATAACCCTTATAAAGAGGTAATTAAGGTAAGACGAGGTCATATGAGGGTTCCTAATCCAATATGACTGGAGTTGCGAGGTTAGGACACAGACATGCAGGGGGAAGGCCAATGAGAGAGGCCTTAGAAGAAACCAACCCTTCTGACAACTTGATCTTGGACTTCTGGCATCTAGAACTATGAGAAAATGAAGTTGAGTTGTTTAAGCCCACACCAGTCTGTGGTACTTTCTTATGGAAGTCCCAGAAAACTAATACAATATTTAATTAAAATGAATGAATGTCGTGAAGGTGTAACATGAGGTTATAGAACCCGGACCAAAGCTCTACTGGAAGTGGGGGAGGGTCACAGGAAGTGTCATTTAAGCTGGGACCTAAAGAATTAGAAATTAATTCCCAAAAGGTAGAAAGTAGGTGGGGCTTGGACAGAGGACAAATGCTCTGGTCCTGAAGAAATCGAGAAGGAGGCCCTGTGGGGAACACAGTGAGCAAAGGGCTCAAAGGCTAAAGCAACAGGCATGGGCCTGATCATGAGTCGCATCATGGGCCATGTTCAGGATTCTGGGATTCAAGATGAGAGACAAGAGAAAGGGGACATACAGAGGATTAGTTTTTACTTAAAGAAATGCTTCTGGAGTTACCTGGCTGACTCCATCGGTGGAGCATGCAACTCTTGATCTTGGGGTCATGAGTTCAATCCCCACGTTAGGTGGAGAGATAGGAAGGAAGGGAGGGAGAGAGGGTTGGATGGGGGAAGGAACTGCTTTTTAGCTAAAGACACAAACCACCATTACTTTTTGAAAAGACGTGAGCTGAGCACTGGTGGCTTTGCACCCAGCCATCGAGTGAGGGAGATGGCTCTGCCAGTCTATGCCTGCCAAAGGAGATCCGTGGAGAAGGAAGGAGGCACAAGTTCAAACTTCCCGGCTGTCTCCCTTTCTCCCCATGTCAGTGCAGGTCCTCTGGGAAGCAGATGCCAGGACAGAATCAGAGGTGCAGGAGATCTGGGTGAGAGGTCACCTAGGAAAGATGAAGGGCAAGGGAGCAGGAGTGGGCATGGGGGAGTTTCAGACCACTAGGAGGTCTGACCCCAAAGATAAGAGAGAGGGAAGGAAGGAGGGTTGGATAGGAAGGGGTTCAGATTGCCATGCAGCTCTGAGAGAGTCTCAGCCAGGGGCTGGGGAGCCCCAGAACAGGGATTAGTGGGTCCCACCCTAGATTAGAGTGCCCTGGTTCTAGAACCTACTGTTACCCTCATCTAGCCCCCAGCCCTGCCATGTTCAGTCATTGGCTCAGTCATCAGCCTGGGGAGAGAATAGTCTGGTGTGAATGGTCTGGTGGATCCTAAAGGTGCTGGGGGGCTGGGGGGCTGGGGGCTGGCCCCTAACAGTGCTCTTTCCTACAGGCTGTCCCTGAAGGAGAGAGCCTCGTGGCCACCTCTGCACCACCCACATCTCTCTCCTTCCTTCCTCCCTTCATTACTCCCATCACTCCCTCCACCCTGCCTTCCCTCCTCAGATCTTTAGTTATCATACCACATTTTTTTTTAAGATTTTATTTATTTATTTGACAGAGAGAGATCACAAGCAGGCAGAGAGGCAGGCAGAGAGAGAGGAAGGGAAGCAGGCTCCCTGCTGAGCAGAGAGCCCAATGCGGGACTCCATCCCAGGACCCTGAGATCATGACCTGAGCCGAAGGCAGCGGCTTAACCCACTGAGCCACCCAGGCGCCCCATACCACATGTTCTGAATGAAAACACAAAGCAGCACGCTCAGTGCCTGTTTCTGCTTCTGGCCTCCCAGCAGGCCCCCTCCAGAGAGGGGAGAGCTGGGTGGCCAGCAGAGAGCCTGGTGTCTGAGGAAAGGCCCCCATGCTCCCCGCTGTGTTTAGTAGATCTTTGTTGAGTGTGCAGAATCAGGCATCATACGGGTTTGTCAGAGCAGAAAAGCTGAGCAAGAGCTGCATCCAGCCCCCAAGGGGCCTTCTACCAAGAGTCTAGGCTACCAGCGTTTGATGCCATCATTGGCCATGGTCTTTCTTTTTTAGCACTTCTCGAAGTTGACTATGGTCCTAGAGTGCAATTAAATTTAAATTTATTTAAAATAAATCCCTTAGGTTTGCCAAGTTCTTCAAAGCTGACAAATCTCCTTTGCAGAATTGTTTTCAACAAGCCGCTCATGACCATTTCACAGATTTACAAAAAAAAGACCAAGGTCCAGAGACACCTGGCTGGCTCAGTTGGTAGAGCATGTGGCTCGTGATCTTGGGGTCATGAGTTCAAGCCCCACGTTGGGTATAGAGATTACTTAAATAAATGAAATTAAAAAAAAAATAAAGGCCCATAAAAATTGAATGACAAGGGGCACCTGGGTGGCTCAGTGGGTTAAGCCTCTGCCTTCGGCTCAGGTCATGATCTCAGGGTCCTGGGATTGAGCCCTGCATCAGGCTCTCTGCTCAGTGGGGTGCCTACTTCCCTCCTCTCTCTGCCTGCCTCTCTGCCTACTTGTGATCTCTCAAGTTTATTCCTCCCCTGCTTAAAAAAAAAAAAAAATTGAATGACAAGATCAAGATGCAACAGATGAAAAATGGCAGGACTTAGTCCAGGTTTTTGTGCTCTGAGTGGTGAGATATTAGGACTGATAAGAACCAGAAAGGGGAATTGAGGAAAGGCACAGGATCACCTTCTTTCAATTTAAAATGAGATAAAGAAACCCAAGTGCAGTCCTGCCCAGGAACAGGGGAATGGCCCAGATGGCTTTTCAGATCCTGTCAAGCTTCTGGGTTTAAACTCAGAGATGTGAAGTCACCCAGAGCAAGAGGTGGTGAGCTCAGTCTACTTGGGCTCGGAAGATGTCCTCGGACCAGGGTCCTTAGGCAAACTCCAAGGGGAGGTGATGAGTGAGGAGGTGGAGCTGGGAGGGGCAGGGGGTGTTTTTTGCCCCTTTTCTTTAAAATGGGCATATGAGGGGCACCTGGGTAGCTCAGTGGGTTAAAGCCTCTGCCTTCGGCTCAGGTCATGATCTCATGGTCCTGGGATCGAGCCCCACATCGGGCTCTCTGCTAAATGGGGAGCCTGCTTCCTCCTCTCTCTCTCTGCCTGCCTCTCTGCCTACTTGTGATCTCTACTGTCAAATAAATAAATAAAATCTTAAAAATATATAAATAAAATGGGCATATGAATGGGGTGCCTGGGTGGCTCAGTTAGTTAAGTATCTGACTTTTGATTTCAGCTCAGGTCATGGTCTCAGGGCCATGAGACTGAGCCCTACATCAGGTTCTGCCCTGGGCGTGAAGCCTGCTTAAGATTGTCTCTTTCCCTCTCCTTCTCCCTCTGCCCCTCCCTGCCTCGCTTGGGCTCTCTTGCTCTCTCTCAAAAATTAAAACAAAATGAGACTATGAACGCAACCCAGGACTCTCATAGGGTAGCAGGATGAACTCTCATCAAAGTGCCAATAAAAGAACAGAGAAAAGCCCATCCTTGAGTTGCAAGGGGCAAGGCCCACCCAGGGGTAGTCACGATGCAGTTTCATGTCCCGTCCATTCAAGCATCGGTTGACCTGACGGCCATTAAGGTCTTCCTTTTTTTTCACCTCACTTCCTCTTTTTAATTATTTTAATGTAATATTTGATAGATGCAAAAGAGTCGATACCTAATATGTAAGTAAAAAAGCACAATAATGAACTCTCAGGAGTCCACCGTGAATGCAGTGTTGGCTAGAACACTGCCAACAGCGTAGCACCCGCCTTTGTGCTCCTCCCCGTCTCAGCTCAGATGAGCCCCTCCTCATCTCAAGATGAGCTTGGCCTTGAATTTTGAGCTGTGTCATTGCCTTGTTTGTAACATACGGTTTTATCATATTTGCATGTATTCCTAAACGATGTATGGTATTGTTTTTGAGCTTTGCCAAAATAATATCATACTGTATGTGCTTGTCTGGGATGCTTTTTTTTTCACTCCACAGGGTGTCTCTGGAACGGAGAGAAGAATGTGGGTTGGGGGTAGGCAAAACTGCAAAACTGGGCTTAATCTAGTTCTCAAGTGCTCAAGCTGTGAGATTGCATGCAAATTTCTTAACTCTGTTGAGTCTCAGCTTCCTCATCTGTATAAATGGGGCTCTTGTTCCCCTTATAAGGTTATGAAGAGGATACAGTATAAGCCTGCATATGAAGGGTTCCTCATATGTCCTTGCAGAACAGGTTTTTAAAAATTACTGTGAGCTTCTATTGTTTTCTTTTCCTCTTGTTTTTCTTCTAGCTCAGCGGTGGAGATCACTGATTCACAAGGGGAAAAATCCTTACAAAATTACTTCCCCCTAGATAATACAATCAACTGTTTTTTAGATTAAGAAGTGGGAACATGAATTTTATCCAGTAACTGAAGACATTACTAAAATATGTACTTGAGCTATATATTATGACTTGCAAATGGATGGAGAGGGAGAGAAAAAGAGAACTAGTGAGAGAAAGGGAAAAACAGGGAGAGAGAAGCTATGAGTGTGTTTCTGCGCTTTTGAAATGTCAATTACCCATTGTTTACCGCTCTTCAATTGCTCCCATCCCTAAGCCCATCAAGGTTTGCTTAGAATGGGATCCTCTCAGCTGACCACTGAAGAAGACATTATTCTTTGGGGTCCAGCTTCCACGAACAGAACAATGATGGGATGACATCGAGCTGGGAACCAGACGGAAAAAAGTTCTACAAGCCAGTGTCAGATAAAATTCCTTGTGATATCTCAGTCCTCAGTTTAGCTCTTTTCATATATACCAATTTTGTCTGTAGAGCACTGGGCTTGACTTTTCTTTCGCAGAGATTCTGTGGTTCACCTCTTATGATATGGTCTGCATTTGCTTCCCAAATAGGGTTTTCACCAAATAAATATGTGAGTGGAAAAAGCAAAAGTGATCTAAGATCTGGAGTCAGGAAGGCTGGTGAGATTGACATTAAAACAGAGAGCACTCAAATATTTATGTGTGCATTTGTGAAATATTAATGCAGCACCCAGCAAAAATACAGAGGCAAACACTCTGGGGCAGGGCTCCCTCAGATCTCTTTGAAGACCTGCCTTTTCAACCTAGCATAGCTTTCGTCACTGGAATATTCCATTCGCCTCAGAGTACACTGTGGTTTCTTTCAGCCTTGAAGTGTCAGCTGGCCAACACAGCCTTCTTCAGAGCCAACCCTACATACCTGGTTAGGGTTCCCATTGCCAGCTGCTCCCTTGATCTTCCCACCTGGAGGGCACCCACCATCTGCCAGCAGAGACCCTGCAGGGACTGAGCCTCTGTATGGGTGCGGCATGGGCACGTGGCTTCTTCTGGCTGCTGGACTTCAAAGGCATCCTCAAAGCGCCCCCCTCTGTTCATTGCCTTTGCCCTGTGCTTCCCAAGGGATTTGGGAAACCTAATAGGGGCCATCAAACACCAGAGAGCTGGGCTAAGGGGACTCGGGTAGCAGGGCTTGACTGAGAAGAAGCCTAGGAGGAACTGTCTGTGGGCAGGTGGGAGTCCTGGATTGTGGACCCCCTCAGGGCAGGCAACATGTCTGTCCTGTTCACTCTTCTAACCCCCGCATCTAGAACACTGCCAAGCACATACTAGTTCCCTGACTGACTTGCAACCCATGGAGATGGACTGATGTCCCCACTTAGAAGCAGTGTCCTTTATTCTGAAAAGATAGAAGCATGTGTGACAATGTCATCCATTTCCAGGAATGAAGTACAAAAAGCAGGGCACAGTAAAGGATTGACGAGAACATGTTTAAAATGAGGCAAAGTGAAAGGTCCATCCTCTTAAGGGTGTACACAGTTCACTGGACTGAAGAAAGGAGCACTATGCTAGGAGTCAGGAAGTCTTGGCTTTCATCAGACATTTTCACAAATGTGCTGTGTGACACAGAACCAGTCACTTCCTCTTTCCAGGCTTTGGTTTCCTCTTCAGTTAAATGTAGCAGCTGGGCCACACACACCCCAAAAGTTTAACGTTGGTCACTGTTCTGCTTCCCAGCAAGAGGTCAGCCCCCTATCCTCTACCACACATTACTTCCTAGGAGCTCCTACCGATCCCCTGTTCAGGAACATTCTCCATTGACAGATGTGCCCTGCCACAGCCCTTCACAGGCCCTGGGGTCCTGGACCTGGTTCCCAGCCTCAGCTGTCCTCCAGAAGCTGCAGTGAGGCACAGAACTGGTTCTGCCCGAGAATGCGGGACACCCAGGAACCACAGGCCAGCAGCAGAGCTTCTTCAACACACTGACAGCTCCCTTCGCTTTCTTCCCGGAAGGTTCTCTGAAACTGGGCTGCCTTTCCATTCCCCTGGAGCCATTTTGCTCTGGATCCATGCACTGACTGAAGGCAGTGTGGCCCACTCCCTCGAAGGATGTGCTTCAAACCTGCTGCTGACTCAGCCTTTCTCCCGGACCCTTTCTTTTTGGCCCTTTTTCCTTTCGCCCTCTCTTCTTCCTGGCTCATTTCCCCCCTCACTCACCTCCCAAAACTTCCCCTTTCTTCCCACATACTTTCTCAGTCTCAATGCTTCACCCTGATCTCTGGCTTCTAAGGCCCTTCTCTCAGGCTTCTGGTCAGTGTCACCATTCTTTTGGCCTGGAAAGCAGGGCCCAGATTTCTACATCATTAAGGTTCCCTTACTTCCAGGATCCAGGTAACCCATCTCTTTTTCCTCTCCTTTCTCCCTGTGGGTCCTTCTTTGCCCTTCTCCATCCACATCTTTCAAAAAAAGTCCCCTGCCCTGGGCACCTGGGTGGCTCAGTTGGTTAAGCATCTGCCTTCAGCTCAGGTCATGATCTCAGGTCCTGGAATTCAGCCCCATGTTGAGCTTCCTGTTCAATGGGGAGTCTGCTTCTCCCTCTCTCCCTGTTCCCCACCTCCCAACTTGTGTGCCCTCTCTTATCTCAAATAAATAAATTATATCTTTTAAAAAAATGCCCCTTCCCCATCTTGGTCATAGTTGGCAGGTGTACTTATTTTCTAGGGCTGCCCTAACAAAGTAGTACAGATGGGTGGCTCAAACAACAGGAATTTATTTTCTCACAGCTCGTGAGGCCATTAGTCCAAGGTGTTGGCAAGGTTGGTTTCTTCTGAGGCCTCTCTACTTACCTTGTAGATGGCTGTCCTCTCTCTGTGTCTTCACATGGTCCTTCTTTGATGTCCTATCTCCTTGTCTTATAAGGACACCAGCACGTTGGATTGGGGCCCACCCCAATGACTTCATTTTAACTTAATTATCCTTTAAAGACCCTATCTCCATATATAGTCATATTCTGTGGTACCGGGGATTGGGAAACACAACTGAGCCCCTACCCACAGGGGTGATGGTAGTAGTGGTGGCCTTATATGCTGTGTCTGTGCTGATTGGGGGGAGGAGGTGGAAAATCTTTAGGGAAGGGTGTAGAAGGCAGGTGCCCTATGATCCAGAGGGAATGGTTCACTGTGGCCTTCTGAGGCACCGTCCCCTCAGCACCCCAACGCTGGGTGCTCCCCTAGAGTCAGGCACCTGAGCTAAAGGAAACCATATGGGGATAGCCCTAAAAGAAGCCAAGCATCAGGCAAATCAGAAGTTTAATAAAAGTGAAAAAAATTATAATACAGTGGGCTGCTTTAGAAGGTCTAATATGTTGGTCAGCCCAACATACGGACTCCATGTGGGTTCTGGGAAGTCACGGGATTGGTTCCTCACACCCTAAGATTCACTCTTCTCACTTGTCTTGTTCCCACGGGGGAGGCCTCTGTCTTTCTGGTGAATTTTTGACCAGGCTAGTTCTGAACTCCCTCATCCTGTGAGGAAACCTGCTGGAGTCTGACCTTTCCCCCATGGTGATGATGTTCATTGACATTGTTTTTTCAAGTCCACACCTCATCCCAGGTTCTGAGGTTGGAAGACAGGTGAAAGCCTGTTTTATGGAGAATAAGAGCTTGGGGACGTTGGGGCCTCCTCCTTAGGAGACGGCCACTGCTCCCAGGGGCTCCTTGCTCCTCCCTAAAGTCTTCTGAATCCTGCAGGCCCATCTGTCTTGCAAAGCGTTCAGGGATACAGAATGCCTGGGCACTGGTAACGACTGGGGACCCAGAGTCTGCGCAGAGAGACCTGGGCCAGCTAGGAGGTACTGCTCCTCCTCCGGGGGTGGAGAGCTTTCCTCTTGGCAATGTCCTCCTCTGCGTCACTCTCACAATTCCTCTGGAAAAGAAAAAAAAAAAAAAGAGACCCAGGGCAAGGGGGTCATGAGAGTCCAGGGACAAGGTTGTGCTGGGCAGCCTGGCTGACACACCTGGGCCAGGGCCTATAAGCCAGGGAGGTGGATATTGAGGCAAAGGCTGTTGCTCTGTCTGGAGTCTTGAGGGGGACTGGGTGGGGGTGGGGAGGGACTTGAAATGGGGCCAGACCAATTGCCTGGAGGCCTCCTTCTCAGGAGGCAGGAAAGCAGGCAGCACATCTAAGAGAAACCAGGCACCAGGAGAACCCAAATCATAATAATAATCAAGATAATATCTGGTATTTGTTATAGCTGCCACGTAACAGTTGACAGGTCTCCCAAACTCAGCCTGAAGAGAATGGGGGGACAGGGGTGAGCCACAGGGACCTCCCCAAGTTCTGATGGCCGCTGCCCCACACCCACTCTGCTCTGACTGGCTCAGGCTGCTCTTCTTCTGGCTTTTGTGCTCCATCTTTATGAAAGGGGAAAAAGAGTAAAGTGTATTCCATGGCTGAACCAGAGTCAAGGCAGCCATCCTGGAGATCACAGTGTCTTTTTTATTCAGGTCATATCAGTCTAATCAAAATTTTTTGAAGATTTTATTTATTTATTGGTCGGAGAGAGAGCACACAAGCACGGGGAGTGGCAGATAGAGGGAGAAGCAGGCTCCCTGCTGAGCAAGGAGCCTGATGCAGGACCTAAGCCACATAGGAGACCCCAGTCTAAACAAATTACTAAAATTTATTAAGAGAGGTACTAATTCAGAAAGACTTCAGTGTCTCATAAATAATCCGTTGTTAGATGTTCAATTTTAAGGGTGCCTGAACAAAAGAACTTATCATCATCATTATTTAAAGGAAATTTCCTCTGAGAAAACTGTATAATAGATGTCTAGGACCCAAGCCTTCCTTTTCCACTTGTAGAATGAGGCATTGAGCTGATGGCACTGAATGTTTAAGTAAAAAGAAGGCTATATTTAAAAATGTGTGCACAAGGACAAAAACTAAGAAAGAAATTTACAGGGATGTCTGGGTGGCTCAGTCATGAAGCGTCTGCCTTTGGCTAGGTTATGATCCCGAGGTCCTGGGATCGAGCCCTACATCTGGCTACCTGCTCCACGGGAAGCCTGCTTCTCCCACTCCCTCTGCTGTGTTCCCTCTCTTGCTGTATCTCTCTCTGTCAAATAAATAAATAAAATCTTTAAAAAAATTAAGAAAGAAATTTACGTTCTTTCAACTAGTCTCTGGTCCTGTCTTCCCATGGCCTCCATCATATCAGAACAACTCACTTGCCATGTGCCTTCCCGGAGCTTTCTCTCTCTCTCTCCTTCCCCTGGCCTAAGCCAGTTGAAAATCCAAGGTCAAGATTAACTTTAGCCAAGTACATCCTGGACCAAGCCTGGCTATAACAATAAAAATAACTCAAGCTCTGCTGAATAGCAATTTTTTAGCATGAGTCAGAGCCAAACAATGAAAAAGTAAGCTAGGGGAAAGTCTGCCTGTCATTAACAGGGATTTTCAGAGGGAAAGTCCAGTCCCCTTGAACAGCAGGTGAGGAGAGCTATCAGAGAAGGGACACAGCTTTGCCAAAGCCACACAGTTGCTTGGGGCCTCTGGTGCCACAAATCCTCAAATCAAGGGTAAGAACCAACAAGAGCTTCGGCTAACGAAAGTCGACCCCAGGACCTGGCGCAGAGGGAGGTCCCGGGATGCAGCCCAAGCACTGCACGTCCTGGGACTGTTCAGGGTTGACGGCCCCATCCGTCTTAGGCAGCTGCCCTTGCTGTGCCATTCCAGACACTTCTGGGGCCTCCCCACTTTGATGGAGCAACAGGGAGCGTCCGTCCTGGGGACCTCTACGGCCGAAATACTAACTGCATTCAAAAGCACTTGGCACTGCCTTTTAGACTATGGGGAGATTTTACACAATCACAACTGTGAATACACACTGAGCACTTCTAATGCCAGGCTCTAAGGATAGGTCCTCATTTAGTCCTCGTGACTACTCTTCGAGGTAGGAACTGTTGTTAACCCCATTTTACACAGAATAGCATTTTGGCACAGAGAGATTAAGTCATTTCCTCAAGGTCACACAGCTAGTAAGTGGCCAATATGAATTCTGAAAGTCTAGTTCAAGAGGCCACGCTCCTGATCAGAGTAAGTTCATTTTAAATGTACATGAATAGTTACAAGCTAGTCAAATATCATCTAAATATTATTATTGTTGTTGTTGTTGTTATTGATGGCAATCATAAAGCAAAACAGAAATGGACAAATTGAAAGACAAATATTGAGCTTCCATTCTACAACAGATCTTTGGATTGTCAGGAATATATTTTGGGTTGACTCTGGTAGTTGCATTATTCAGAGCCCTCAAGGTCTCCAGCAGGCCACAAGTCCTCAGGGAAAGACTGGGGCAGTAAAGTCCCTTTGATGTTCCACTAGGCAAAGATTCAAGATCCTCCAGAAGCCCATGCTGCCCCCTTGGAGTGCTCCCCTTCCAGGACTGCCCCAGGGGTCCCCCTGAACACGCGGCCTCCACCAATCACACAGTGCTGAGGAGGACAGAACAAGCAGAACCGGTGGGAAATAGCACCCACATGATCCCTTCCACCCCCGAGCTCCAGGCCACCCCAAAATCCTGCCCAACAAGAGAACACTGCATTTCCCTACCAGGTCCTCATCTGGCCGCAGGTTCACCTTCTTCATCAGGGAGCGGGTGAGGTGGTTGCACAAGGAGACGATGCTGAAGGAGAGCTGAGGGAGAGAGGAAGAGAGAGGGACTGCCAGTTGAGACTGTGCAAAGAGACCCACCGGGGTCCCCTGCTCCCCACCCCTTAACCCTGACACACCTTCCATCGCCTGCGAACATACTGCTTCTTGAAGTTCTCCAGGTTGACCACAGACTCCCTGCGGACCAGGGCTTGCTGGTTGTCCACCGGCTGGGAGACAAAGCAGAGTTTGGTGGCTGATGTTGGGCTTGGGTCGGCAGCCACCCCGCTCTCCAAACCCCCAGCCACATAGCATCCTTGGCCTGACTCTGCCACCTCCCCCAGGGCAGGGCATGCAGGGGGACATCGCATTGAGGCCAAAGGTTGCAGATGTCTCAGCTGTTCCGGAGATGCCCCTGGGGCCCCTGAGCTATATTATAACACAGCCAACACACACTCTGGCTGGGCAGGAGCCGCGTCCCCCCACAGTGGAAGAACGGGAGGCAGGGCCTTCAGGCATTGCTCACTTTGGGGAAGGGTCACCGGACAGCAGTCTAGGATGCCCACTGTGCGCTGGGCTGTCACTGGGCTTAGCAAAATAGAGGGCAAATAGAACACCAGGACTCCATTCACAAGTAAACTGAAGGAAACAGGGGCTTCGGCAGGGGAGAGGAAATGGGATGTAGAGTTGCCTTTCACAGCCTGGCCGGTAAAGCTCAGCTTAAATCCTGACTTCTCCAACAAGCCTGGCCTGGCTTTGCTAAGCCTCAGTTTTCTCATCTGTATTATGGGGATAATTGCTTTATTAAGGTAGAGATGACATATAAAAAAAACAGGACATGTTTAATGTACACAATTTGATGAGTCCATTCCCCCTTAAATTCCTCCCTTCCTGTAAAACAAGGTTTTCCTAGATCAAAAGACAGCTTTCAGAGGTTCTATGAACCTCCCAAAATGGTTTGCAAATTTCAGTGTGTAAACTTGTACATGAATCTTCCGAGCAGCATTATTCATAATAGCCAAAAAGTAGACACAACTGAAATGTGCACCACCCAACGAGTGAACAAAATTCCATACAATGGAATATAATGCAGAAATATTATTCATAATATAGTTGACCTTCAACAATTCAGGGGTTAGGGCACTGAACCCTGAGACAGTCAAAAACCCACATATAACTTTTGACTCCCCCAAAACTTATCCACTAATAGCCTCTTGTTGACCAGAAACCTCCCTGATAACATAAACAGTCAACTGACATGTTTTGTATATGTTTTATGTACTGTATTCTTTAAATAAAGCAAGCTTGAGAAAATTAGAAGGATGAGAAAATACATTTACAGTGCTGTACTGTGTTTAGAAAAAAAATGTGGACCCCCGCAGTTCAAACCTGGGTCCACTGTTCTGACAGATGCTACAATGTGGATGAACCTTGAAAATATTATGTTGAGTGAAGGAAGCCAGACACAAAAGGCCACATATTGTATGATTCTATTTTCATAAAATGCCCAGAATAGGCAAATTGATAGAGACAGAAATGAGATTGGTAGTGGCCAGGGCTGGAGAGAGGGGTTGCTGGGAGAGGATTCTGAGGGGGTATGAGGTTTCTTTTTGTTGTGACAAAATGTCCTGGAGTTGGATGGTGGTGATTGTTCCACAACCTTGTGAAGATACTAAAGACTACTGAATTGTATTCTTTTAAACGGGGAATTTTAGGGTATGTGAATTGTATCTCAATAAAAAATTTAATTTAATGGGTGTGTACAGGCAGGCAGTTCTTCCGAGGAGAGTGGATAGATTTCATCCATTCTCGGAGAACTCTGTGACCCCAAGAAAACGAACTGCCGGAGGTGATCCATAGGGGCCCATCCAGCTTGATTTTTCTCTCTGCTCTGACAGCCTCCTCACAGCAATGCCTCATGTGGCTTCCCAGTGAATGCTGAGTGACGTAGCTCGTGGGTTCCTGAGCGCTAGTCTTGTCTCTCATCCATATTGGAGTACTCCTCCATTCTCGATTTCTCATCATGGCGCTCAGCACTGGGGAAGCCGGCACATAGGGCTGGCCCACACAGCAGGGGATCTAAAATGCAGCAGGAGGCGCACTTTCCATGTCCACCCAATCCCTGCTCTTGGAAGGCCCCCATGTGTTTCAAAGCCCAGTTCAAACACGTCCATTCCCCAAGACAGCTTCCGAAAAGCAATGCCTCCCTCCCCGCCATAACCGAAACACAGGTGGGCTCCCTCAGTATTTCTCCCCAACCTTGACCAGCTCTGCAGTGGGGCCATCTCCCTAGCGAAAAACAACTGGAGGGCACAGAAAGAATTTTCTTCATGGTTTTGTCAGTGTCCTCTGCCCCACCTCCTCCCCATCCTGAGCATACACCGGTAGGTGCTTAACAGCTGTATCCTTAGTTTCCCCGAGTTGCTGAAGAGACACCTGACACCTGCTCACTCCTACCAATGACAGGGGCAGGCACCTGGATCAGAAGCCATGACAGCATGGCTCCCCAGGGCTCTGCCTGGGAGTCAGCACAGCTCTGTGGGGGTCAGGGAGCAAGGAGGAAAGTGTGCATACTCTTGACATTGGAGGGGGGATGAGAAAGCCAGGGGCTGTTCACTCTCCCGAATTAAAACTCTTTGGGCCAAAGAGTGAGGAGGAATGAGGGGAGGGGAAGGAGAAAGATGGAGAGGGAAGAGATGAGAAGAGGATGAGGCCACTGAAGGGACCATGCGGCTAATCTCTCCTAGCTCTTCCCTTAATCGACTCTCACCTCCTGTGCTGTACCTGCAAGCCCAGTCCTGGGTCTAGGTCTCACCTGAGGGCAGAGCCTGACTTTTCCCGGTATCAAAGCCTTCCAGCAGCTTCTTTCCTGCACTCTTGATGGAAACCAACAAGCTCACCAAAATCCCCAAGGCCTGTACCATCTGGGTCCTTCTCCAAACCTGATTTCCTCCCTTTCTCCTTTCTCTTGCTGTGGCTCCTCCAGTCTGCTTGCTGGCTCAGGAACCCAAAATCTCAGGGTCTTTGCCCTTGCTCCTTCATACATTCACTTTGTCACTTTGTTCAGTCTTTGCTCAAACGTCACTTCCTCAGGAAGCCTTCCTTGACTACTCTGTATCAAACAGCATCCCAACTGCCCCATACAATGCACTGTACCCACACCCTACTTCTTCATAACAGGTCCCACTACCTGACATTTTATTCTGTACTTATTTGTTTTTTGTTACTCTCTCTCTCTCCTGCACCTCCCAGCAACTAGTATCTGCTTTCCAGGGTGATTTCCTGCCTCCCCAACCCACAGAACATTTCCACCTCTAACTTCACCAATGTCTGCATTCACTTTTGAGCCTCAGGCCTGCCAGGAACCCTTGTACTTTACTTCGAGAGTTTGATGAGGGATCAGCAGACTCTGGGAGGGAAGGGACCTCTTCTTATCCACTTCCTGATCAGCACTCTTGTCAGAAGAGAAATGCCCAAACCCCATGGCTGGAAGGTCAACATATAGTTGGGGGAATCCCTTTAACAGGCATCCTATCTTCCAACTGGTCCAGCAGTGCCAGCCATGGAGCAGAGGGGCCCAACTAAAATATGGGGTGGGGTGACCACTCCCAGGGGCCATTAATGGGAGGTGATGCAATTGCTTCTAGGGCCCAGTCTATGTGCTACACAAACAGCATGAACTCTGAGAAGGGGGCCAGCCAGGCATAAATCTGTCAGGCTGGACTTTCCTGATCAATGGGTCTCCTTGGTTGCTAAGAGGCTCATCACATGCTGACACTACCGTCGAATCTTTGAAAGTCAGAGGCATAAATTCTTCAGTGAAATCTGTTCCCGGAAGGAATGTGGCACCAACACTTCTGATTCAGTGAGGGGTGTTGGGAGGATGGGGCTGTGTTCTGCCTTCTCCTGGCCCTTCCCTCCCTGCGAACACACACTACCCACTTTCCACCCTGAGGTCCTTTGGCTAGAGCATGGGCAATTCTGACCAGACTCCTAGGAGTATGTTTAGTGTCTTGGAAAAATGTCGGGAAAGGAAGCAAGAGGAGAGAACACTGTGGCTGAAGTCAGGTTTTGTTTATGGAGACGCAAATGGCCTTAGAAAAGTCCAGCAGGGTCAGTACCAATGCCCACAGAGCAGAGAGATGGTGTAGCAACTATCCCCCAGGCACAAAAAAGGAACTCTCTTTATAAGAAGAGACACTCCAGACTTTCTCTCAGTATCAGGCCTCCTCTAGAAACCGCAGACAGATTGCACTTCTCAAACATCCATCTGTGCCGTTTCTCCAGCTCCATCCTCCACGTAAAGTCAAGGACACCTGAGCACCCACTTCCCTCTCCAGCCTAGGTCTGTCTGTCTCCAACCCCACCAATCTCCCCAAATCCAGTCTCTCTATAGGTGGCACCTCCAACTCTCCCTTTTGGGGGCTAGAGCCTGGGCCCTACTGGTTCTCACCTCCCAGTCTTCCCAGGAAAGGAGAACGTGAGGCTTCTGAGAGCCTGAGTGTCTGCCTCCTTATGCATGGATAAGCTGGAAGAGCTGTGGAGAGAATGTGTCTCCAAAGGTCGTCCTGTACTGAAGAAGACAATGGAAAGCAGTGGGAATGCCCCCTTTCCTTGCCTGACCTGGTCTCACTTCTCTGAGTTAGGTCTCTGTACTTTTAATCCTCTTTCCAGGACCTTCAGTTTTCTGAGTAATTTTTGGTCCCCAGGAAACGCTTCCAAAGCTCTCCCTCCTGTACTCTTAGAGAAGACAGGAGACCTGAGAGATGTCACAGCCAAATGCTACACATGGACTGTGTTTAGATCCCAATTTGAACAAACCATGCACCACAACAGGACAGCCTCGAGAAAAGTGGGGACATGGGAACATAAAATATCTATTCACACGATATCAAGGAATGATTCTTGCTTTTGTCAGGTGTGATAACGGTACAAGAGTAGCATTAAAAAGAAAGTGCTTAGAAATTCATGCTGAAGATGAGTGAAATAAATAAGTCTAAAGTTTGCTTTCAGATAGTGCAGAAACAGCAGAGTGCAGGTAACATGGGAGATCACTGGCCATGACTAGCTCACTGCTGCAGCTGGGCAAGAGGTATCTGGAATTCACTATACCATTCTGGATATTTGTGAAAATTTCCCATAACAAAAAGTTCAAAATGAAAACAGCCCTTCTCTTAAATCTCTGTAAATCTCCTCTTTTATCTCCATTTTACAGGTCCAGGCTCCTGACTCCAATCTGGGCTCATGCCCATCCCCCCCAAATTCTACATGGCCTCTTCTCCTCAGGCTACAGCTTGGGAAGGAGGTGTTGAGGGGGTGGGGTCCCTCCCTGAGAACACTTCTGCCCTCTGCTGCCCCTCTGACCCTTTCTTAGTCCAAATTCATCTCTACCATTTTCTGGAATACTGGGTACCTCTATTTATGACTCGGCATGGCCTTTCCCATCTCCTAGCTTGGTGGGGGGGTGGTACCATGGTTCCCATCTGTCCCAGACTGAGTGCTTTATTCAGGGGTTGTCTTGTCCTTATCTGTCACCTCCCTCCAGAGCCAGAGCACAATCAGTATTTGTCCCAAAGAACTGGTTCCTTCTGTTCCTCAAATATGCCCACTGCCGGGTCTCCTCTACGGGGCAAAGAATCTTCTCCATGGGCCAAGAGTTTCGCAGACAAAGGAGAAAAGGCCACGGACATTTCCAGAGACAGACAGTGGGGTTGGAAGCAGGCACACAGCCACCTCCCACACGGGCCAGCTATACTGTGTATCAGAGTGAGGTGGGGGTCACTGTCTTCATAATCACATATAGGGGAGGCTGGGCAGTGTGGGGAGAGGGCTCGTGGGGGAGACCAGCTTCTCCTGTCATTATCACTTCACTGTCACCTCCTGCTGCTGCAGACTCACCGGTTGCCATGCTATCTCCACCTTTCCCAACGCAAAGCTGAGCTATCACATGCCATGCACATTGGCCTCAGCCCGGGGGGACAGGTTCCTGCCTTCCCCAGGTGCCGACTTTCCAGCTTCCTTGGGAATCCGTAATCTGGAAGATGTCAGCCTCCCCTCCCCAATAGCCCAGCGTGGCCTTTGCACAACCGCTCAATACCTGGTGAATGAAAACTCCTCCTTCACGGCTGATAATGGCCTAGCAGTGCTCCCCAGGCCCGCCTCCCTCTATGTACCAGTGAAACATTCCTTTCCCGACACCCCCATCCGGCCACCGTCAGCCCTGTCCTGCCCTTGACTCCACTGTTAAAACGCCAGCTATGCCCAGGTGGCAGGGAACCCCGGGTCTCCTCTGGCTGGGCGTTCCACCATACTCCTTGGCCTCTCCCCTTGGCATCAAGTTCTGATGCCAAAGGGCGATAGGAGTCAGACTGGCCAGGTGACAGAGGAAGGTCACAGTCCCCTCTCATTTCCCTGAAAGACTTGGGGGCATTTCTCAGGTCATTTCGATTTGTGTTTACAAGCTCTTAGTTACAGAGAAGGGTCTGCTTATAAAACACCTAAATAATAAATAGCTACCAATGACCAGACATGAACCGAGAGAGGACAATTCCACGACTGTGAGGAAAACCACTTATAGTTCTGACTCCAGTCTGCAGATGACCAGCTGGCTGACTCCAGCCAGGTCTTGTTCTGTCATATGCTGTGAAATGAGGATGTCTGGTGGTTGGCCACTCAGTACCTCCCAGCACGAGCAGTGAGTGGCCGATGCCACGATTCTGGACTAACTACTTTTCCCTCCCTGTTCCCAGTCTCCTTCATTCAAATCAGCATCAACGCCTTACTCCTTTAGTGCATTTTATGTCGACCTTCACAAGGAAGTTTAACCTGAGTTACTCAACTGGGGACTTACTTTCCTTAGCAAATCTGGTTGTATGAGGTCAAGGTCTATTGACATGGCCAAAGGGACCTTTTTATAGTTGTAGTGTCTTATCTTACGGAAAATGAGTGCATTACATCTCAAGACAGGGCAAATAAGTTCTTGGAGAGACTGGAGACAGGTCACTTGTACCCAGTCTCCCAGGTAAGCCACAGGAAACAGGGCTTTGCTATCTTCCACTGATTCCAAATACACACTTTTGCGTCTCCGAAATCAGGATTTCTCTTCAAACCAATGGCATCATATCATTACTGTCGGTCCGAAGTGAAGGCAGCTGTTCCAGGAGATAACCACACCGCTTCTGCCAGACCTCAGGGGTCCCCCAACCTCAGACCATGTGACATCAAATTCTCTGCTTGAGGTTCATTCAGATCACACCGATTGGGCAAATACAGAAAGTACCCCTACGCGAGGACCACCCATCTGGGCTCTTCTTCTCTAGCATTAAGAATGAAACACACGGGGGTGCCTGGGTGGCTCAGTGGGTTAAAGCCTCTGCCTTCGGCTCAGGTCATGATCTCAGGGTCCTGAGATCGAGCCCCGCATCGGGCTCTCTGCTCAGCAGGGAGCCTGCTTCCTTCTCTCTCTCTGCCTGTCTCTCTGCCTACTTGCGATCTCTGTCTGTCAAATAAATAAAATCTTAAAAAAAAAAAAACAAAAAAGAATGAAACACACATTTCCTTGCTTTCCCTTTTTGCACGATGGCTTTATTTCTGCTTGCCCTCTCAGGGAGGGTGTCCCGGCTTTGGTGGGGAGGTCAGGCGGTCTCCTATCACACCTGGCTTTTTTCTTTCTTATTTTTGGTATGTAAAATAACAATGCATCGTATATTTGATGAAAATATGGTTTCTTACATTTGATGGAAACTGTTTCTGTTATAAATATTATATGTGATATTTGAAATGATCTAGCATGATAATGGAAACAGAGGTAGGTTTGCATGGGGTCAAAAATCTCATGTCTCGCCCCAAACCACTTGCCCTCTGTGCCACTATTGGCCATCCCCTCCCCCACCCAGCTCTGCAGGCTGTTGACTAGCCTGGCATCCATCATGGATCCCCAAGACTCTTAGGACGAAGGCAGAGCTCTTAAATCTGGCAAAGTACTACTGGTCATGCCTTCTCTCCAGCCACATCTACACCATCTACCCACCCTATCCTCTCCCTTCCAGCTTCCATGCCCTCTCCACCACCGAGCCCTGGCCCTGACAGCTCTGTTGTCAGGAAACTTCTTTCTCCCTGTTTTGCTCCCCAGACCTCGCCTCCAGCATCACCACCTCAGGGAGGCCTTCCCCAACTAGATCAAACCCCACTACTGGCTACGCACATTTCTTTCATAGCATGTGTTCCACATGCAGTCTTGCACTTGTAGAATGTTCTTGATTAATGTGGGAATCCTTTACCTGACTGTGAACTCCATGAAGGCAGGAGACGAGCCTGTTTTTACTCAACATTGTAACCCCAGTGCCAACCAAGTGACTGGCAGTTGGCACGTGCTCAAACATTATTTGTCAATAGATGCTTGGGTGACCCTGGGCATCTCTGCTCTGGAAGCAGAGAGTAAACTCCTGGAGCCGGGGGCGGTTCCCACTGACTGTGGCCTTGGGCAAGTCAACCTCTCTGTTTCCATATCTCCAAATTGGGAATAACACTTATCCTGCCTATCTGACAAGGGTGTTTTGTGAGTCTGTAAAGTCACTTTGAAATGATACCATCTGGTCCCTCACCCCCAAGCTTCTAGCCCAGTGCTGGGCCCACACTCCACCACGCTCTGTCCCTATAAGCTGGCTGACCGGCTCCTCCAGGGAGATGACCTCACACAGTCCTCAGGGAGGTGTGCTCAAAGCTTGGGGTCAAGAGGGGACCCCTGAGCTTGTGCTTCCCAATCTTAAACTCTCAGAGTTTCTCAGCCCTTTCAGGGCCCCAATGCCCTAAGTACATAAGAAAAGGGACCTTCTTGTCGATTGCTTTTGGTCTTCATTCCTAAAACAAGGTTGGGACCTTTGGCCAGAAGGGGGAAAGGGGGGAAGGGGGAGATGCTGCCCCTTGCCTCCTGCTTGGCACACTGATCTGCAGACAGGGACAGGGCTGGATGGGAACAGCAAACAGCACCCTTCAGGACCCACTTCTTGGGACAATCATCTAAAGGTATGGGGCATTCTACTCTACCGGGCAGAATACATGAACTAGATGAAGTTGTTAACTTTACCTCTGGAGCTGAACATTACTGTGAAGGTGGACACTTACAGCAAAGTCTCACTATTGCTTCCCATAGACCTCATCTGAGGGTCTGTCTTCCTGTATCAACCAGCTATGAAAGACCTTGAGGATGTCACTTTCCCTCTCTGTATCAATTTCCTCACAGTTACGTGGAAACAATAGTAACAACAATGCTACTACCACCCACCTTCCTGCTCACAGAGTTCTTTTAAACATCAAAGACGTAAGTGCTCCTAAGTGAAAAGTCAGTGCCAGTAAAAGGTAATATTTTCTCCATGCATTTTAAATCCCTCCTTCCATAGCAGGAAAGCAGCACACTGGCTTATTGTTATCCCTAAGTTAAGGCAAAGATTCCTCAAGGTCTGCAGTCCCTAAGGCACAGAGGTGGGAAGTGAGATGCGAATGAATCCAAGATCACAAATCAATTCTCGAGCATCCCCCTAGGGCCAGCCATCCTCCCTCCATTGCGGAGGGGTATTGACTCGCAATTGTTTCAACAGCCTGGCCTCTCTGCCAGCCACCCTTCCAGAAATCCAGGCTGGTGAGAGGAGGTGCAAAAGGAATAACTAGCTAGCACCTTCCTGATTCTGGATCTTGTGAAGGGGGTGGAAGGCTCTGCTACAGACACACACCCAGAGGGCTAATTCTAGCTGACATCCTGGCAGGGTGCTCAGAGGCATGCTTCTGCAAATCCTCCGGGATGCATCACGGACTAGATTCTGGTACTCAGGGCTTCAGGCTGGCCAAGGCTTCCTTGCCGGCTGATCTGTCGAGCAGCCCCACTAGGGACTCCCTGGTATCCCTGTGGAACATGGAGCCCAGGCCATCTGTGTTCTTATCCTCCAGCTGGAAGCTGCCTGCCAGTTCCTGGATCCACTGTAGGTCTGCTGAGAGCTCCTGCCTTAAAGCTTCAAACTGTGTCTGAAGATGGTCCAATTTCCTGGCCATGCTTCCGAGGCCGGCCCCTGTGGCCTGGAGGTCTTCTCGAAGGAGCTTCTTCAAGGACTCCACTTTGCGGAACTCATACTTGAGCTGGGATAGGTCGTGCCGGGCATTCTCGCTCTCCTCTCGGTACCAAGCTTCCTTCTCGTTGTATATGGAGACTAGGGCCTCCACGTCATCCTGGATGGTGTTGTGGGTCCCTGCCAGGGTATGGCAGCCCTGGTCGACCTGTGCCACGTCCTCTACTACACGGGCGAAACGCTCGAAGTTGACGTATGTGTTATTGGGGGGCATGCTCGAGTGGCATTTGAGGGTGTACTCTCTCAGGCGCTTGGTCTTCAGCTGGGTGGGCTCTGTCTTCTGCTGTTCCTGGGCTCTGACTTCTCCTTTGGACTAGTGGGTGTTTGGATAGAACAGCCAGAATTAAGTTGATGCCCAATCCAAAGGGCAGTTCAAGGTGCAGGCAGAAGGCACACAAGCAGCCTTGTAGTCATTTGCTGCATGCATCAGGCCACAGGGAGGACCACGGTGGGATGAGCATCCCCACGGACAATGACAAAGATTCAAGACCACAGGGGTGCTGCCCACATGCTCACCTCAGGGCTGGGGGGACAGGGATCTATGGCCATTAGAGAAGGTCTCCACACACATAGCATTGAGGGAGCTCACACAGACAAGCAGGTGATAGTCAGAACTCTGCAGGCATCCGCTCAAAGGCAGGAGCAGACAAGGCCATGGCTGACTGAGGGAGGCTGAGGGACTGCGCTCCTTCAGGGCTGGCTGGCATGCTGGGTCTCAGCAACTTGGTACACTAAGCCCGAGGAACTTTCTCACTCTGGGCTCAGGGCCCACTCCAAACCTAGAGGGCCCTTGGCCTTCCCCATCCTTTAATGGGCAGATGAACCTACTCCAAAGCATTCCAGCCCTCCCTGACCTCCATCTTCCACAGGACCTACCCTTGCCCGTCTGCTTGCTCAGATCATCCTAGCCTCTCCTTGAGATCCAGATGAGTGGGACATCTGGTGATGCCCAGGGAGTGCGCATCTCATCAGTTGGCAGAAGTAGGGCCATAATCCTGGTCTCCTGATTTGCACCCCAACAAAGTGGGGTTTTTTTGTTTGTTTGTTTGTTTGTTTGTTTGTTTTTATAAGTAATCTCTACACCCAGTGTGGGGCTTGAAGGCTTGAACTCCCAAACCCAAGGTCAAGAGTCACATGCTCTATACCTGAGCCAGTCAGACATTCCTGGGCAAAGTGCTTTTAACTAGTATTTTACTGTAATGTGCCTAGAAAGCAAGACCCTCCCCAGACTAGTGGCTGGAAGGCCAGTTACAACACAGGTTAGGTGGGGCGTCACCTTCGCGCCCCCACCTCCCCAGAGGGAACAGCCTTGCACTGAGGATGACTGCCTGTCCTCCACACTAGGCTGCCATCTCCGAGCCCTGTCCCCTAAGGTTTCAAGGCGCAGGAGAAAGCTGGCTGACTGGTCAGCATGTCATCCTTTACTCAGAGCCCCGAAAGTCAGAAAGAAAGAGGTTTGGTTACAGAATTGAGGTTTCTAATTGTCTTTGCTTTCTCTCTACAACTTGGGAGTCCTGATTTCTGCTTTGAGAATGACAGTGACATGTCCTCCAAGAAAGCACACTTTGTAAGACAGCCCCAAAGATAAAGTGTTTCAAGGGAGGTTTGTGAAGGCTTCATTTCATAAGTCACCCGAACTTGTGAAATATTAACTTAAACCTATGAACCTATTTGAGCAAACCCAGACTATTTAGCACCCCTGCCTGGCTTTCCTCTATCTATGCCCAAGGGTGGGTGTTTCTAGCAAAGGTCTTCCCATGGGCCCTCTGCATCTGGCCACCCCACCTGGCCCTGGCGATGGATTGCGGACCTCCTCCTGACTGGCACTCCACACCATGCCCTTACCGTGATCCAGGGGTGTCGGAGAGCCTCTTGGATTGTGAGCCGTTTCCTGCAATGAGGATCAGAAAACAGTGACGATCCAGGAGGACAGAAGCTGAGAGCAACGGTCTCCATCTTCACTCTTTGTTAGACCAGCCCTGTGGCATTCTTTGACCACTGCCATTGAACCAGAATGATGAGGAACGCAGAGCTGGTTGGGGAACTGGTTGAACTCCCTGCATTCCAGACAAAGTGGTCCAGGCAGACCCCCTCCGTAGAGTGACAGTATATAAACCCTCATCTTTGGCCGCAAACTCAAAGGGCCTAACAACACACTCTATGAGACTCACAAGTGCTCTTGTGAGCTGAGTTCTACACAGACCACTAAGCCTCTGTGCTATTCTATTTGCTTCTCAGATCCCTTCTCAGCCCTTCCCTGCTCTGGTAGGGATCTGAACTAGCACTGCCATTCGATGGGGAAACCAGGACCCTACTCTTTTGAGGACCCCATTCTGGCTCTCTCTGAAGTCTGTGGGACCAAGAGGACATGGCCTTCTAGAATCTGTAGATCTCATTCCTGTCCCATCTAGTCCATGCTCTGGGTACCCAGCATCTTACCATTCCCTGCCCACCTCCTGCTTTGACTCTGTAGCTACAGGGCTCTCCCTAGGCCCTAAGAAGGGGTAGGATTAGCATGTCTCCTATTTTCCCACTTACTGACACCTCTGAGTCCGCCTCCCCCCCCAACTCCCATCTGGATTGGTTTAGAAACTCTGCCACTTCCTTTTTCAAATCCTAGTTCTAGGTGCCTTTGGGACAGACTGGAAAACATAATGTGCCCTAGAGAAATGCAGGCTGACTTCCAAACACATGTGTGTACGTGCATGCACACACACACACACACACACACACACACACACACACACACACGCACACAGACTTATTTGTATTTTGGCAGGAAAGAAAGCAGAAAGACCTGAGCAAGCAAGATGAATGCCAAGTCTCAGCTAATCCACGCTTCTCAGCACTTGCCCAGATTAGACAACGGTGGTGAATGTGGCAGCCCGTGGCAAAGTAGGGACAGACTGACATGTCTTCAGGAGAGGGGACAGGAGAAGATCAGTACCTCAGAAACCCATGCCTTTCTCTGTTATCTTACCGGGTCTCTTTAACCAGAAGCTTCCGAATGAAGTCCTTGGCCAGCTCGCTGGTCTGGCCGAAGAATTCCTCGTCAAAGTCATAACTCACGGCTGTGATATTTGCTAGCGTTTCCTGCTTCGTGTCTCCCAGGAAAGGAGATGCTCCACTTAGTCTGAATACAGAGAGAGGGAATGTGTGACTACTGTAGGTGAGTAGAGGGAGTCAGGGCTGAGGGAGTGAGGGAACCCTGACTCATACTATTGCATGGGGATGGGAAACTGCCGGAGGCATCAGCTGCCCCCTCTGGGCAGCCAGTCAGCACTTTCTCGACTAACTGAGTCCGACTCAATCTACTTCATGGAGCTCCCAGTAAGTACGTGATAGAAATGTGTCCCAGGAACTTGGAAGAGGAGGGGAGAAAACACAGCGAAGACTCTTCATAATCTCAACAGAATAAAACAGAATATAACAGAAGACCAGACGAAGGTCTGGGGGGAGCACAGGACAGAGGGGACACCCAGTGCAGGCTCCACGGCGGAGCTGACATTAGTATCAGCTGTGTCTTGAAGAATGAAGAGGTTGTCAGCAGTCAGGGGAGATGAAGTCTTCTAGACTAAGGGAGCAGCCTGAGCCAAGCCTGAGAGGTGTGGAAACAGATGGGCCATTAGGGCGGGAAGGGTATGTGAGGTTCCTCTGCAGGGTTTGTCAAGAATGTGTCATTCAGATAGTGACTCCCAAATCTACTGTTTCCTGACTCATATTCCAGCTTATGGGATATGTCTCCCTAGATGTGTCATTGTCACTGTGCCCTAAGCTCCCTCCATGAGCTCCCTGCCTTGATGAATGATGTCACTCCACAGATACTCCCAAGCTAGAACACAGGGCTCACCTCTGACCCGCCCATCCCTTTCCTCACCACATCTAACCAGCCTCAAACTCTTATTGGTTTTACCTACTAAATATTTCCTGAAGGCCATCCCTATCCCCACTGTCACTTTCTTGGCACAATGGCAGCAAGGTGCACTGGGAAAATTTTGCTATTCCAGACCTGGATTTGAATCTCAGCTCCACTACTCAATAGCTATGTGAACCTAGGTAAGTTATACAACCTCTCTGTGCTGCAGTTTCCTTCTCCATAAAATGAAGAAAATAAAAGCCTCCACTTCACATGATTGTTACAAAGAATAAATAATACGCTGACAATGCTCCAGGCAGTCTTGCCCATACTAAGTGCTCTGGAATCAGTGGCCATGATTTCTGTCTTTGAACACAAAGAACCTTCTATGTCTCCCCATTTTCTACAGGATCACATCTAAACTCCTGAACAGGACATCAGAAGTTAGTCCCTACCACCTCCTCAGTACACTTCACCACACTTACCAGGCACACTGTTTCCTTCCTCAGCAGACAGCCCTTCCCTCCCTTTCCACCTGGAGAATTAATCTCATTCTGTATAGCCCAGCTCAAATGAATCTGTCTCTCCCTCATTAAATCTTCCACAGCCCCAGCAAACCAGTGCCTCTCCCAGCTATGTCTCACAGAGGCGTGTTCATACACCCAGAGTGACTTTGGTCCCACTGAGTGCGACTTAGCTGTGTGGTGTCTCTCCCGACACGGGAAGCTCCAGGCAAGCAGGGCAGACCTCCTTCATGGCAGCATCCTGAGTGCCTGGCCCAGAGCCCACCATGGAGCAGGCACCCAAGAAACAAGAAACTGTGTGGGACTCAAATGAGCTGCAAGAAGGCTATGTGCCTGGTACACACTCAAATTCCTCAATATTTCAGTATGGAAATCAGAGTTTTGAAAAAAAAAAATCAAGGTTTCAAGAGCTGCGCAGAATCTGGAAACATGGAGCAATGGATCCAGTTCTCCTCTGTGTCCAGTTCCTCTGGGGCTTTTCAAAAATACTGATCCCTAGGGACTCCTGGGTGGCTCAGTCCATTAAGTGTCTGACTCTGGATTTCGGCTCAGGTGATTATCTCGGGGTCCTGGGATGGAGCCTTGTGTGGGGCTCTGTGCTCAGCTGGGAGTCTGCTTGAGTCTCTCTCCTCCTCCTCTACCCTCCCTTCCCCCACTTGTGCTCTCTCTGTCTCTCTCTAAAGAGAAATAAATAAACCTTTAAAAAAAAACCTGATTAAAAAATACTGATGCCCAGACCCCATCCCTAGCAATTCTGATGTAATAGCTCTGCAGGGGGTTGAGGGCAGTGGTAGGTATTACAAGGTCTAATGTGCAGCCAGGATCGCGACCCTCCACATTGTACAGAGCTCCCAGTCTGTGGGCTGCTGGAAAAGTCAGAGAACTGGTGGACAGGGGTTCTGGATGCTAACGCCCCCACATCACCTCTGGCAGCCGCTAGACTCTGACCCAGTGTGCCCTAAAAATAGCACGTCCCAGGTGCGTGGTCAGGGGCAAAGTGTGGGAAAGCCCCGCTGGAATGAAGACCTACTAATCAGCCAGAGCTGCCCGGGGAGTTTGCATGTGTCCGCTTCCTTAACCCGCACAGCACACCCGCAGGCAGGAAGTTTGAGATTCCTATTTTCCTGAGGAGGAAAACAGGACCAGAGGTTAAGTATCTGCCCAAGGCCACACAGATCGAAAGTGGCAGGTTCCCTGCATGTGGGCTACACAGGAAATGACTGCTTGAGCAACTTCATACTTTGGGGCTGGGAATGAGGCTCTGGGGAGAAACGAGAGAGGCTGTGAGAGCCGGGGAAGGCAGGGGAGACCGGGGAGAAAGACTCGGGGTCAGGGAAGGCATGGCCGCCAGAGGGCTGGACCAAGGCTTCTGGGTGAAAGCTGACTTTCTCACGGACATGCAGCCCGGGTGAGGCCGAGCGGGGGATGCTGGGAGGCAGTGGAGATAGGGACAAGGCTCAGCCTCCACGCTGGGGCCAAGCATCTGAATCGGAGCTGAGAGCACAGACCACGAGGTGTGAGGTGGGGATCGAACACATCTGGCTCAAAATAAATGAGTAAATGGGGAAAATCATTAAATTCAGTCTGCCTGTCTGCCTGTCCCTCTCTGAGTCCTCCCTGGTCCCCTCGATCCAAGCGAGGTCGGGGTCCCGGCATCAGAGATACTTACAGGATGTAGGTGATGACGCCTATGCTCCTGCAAAACAAAGAACAGGCCAGTCAGAGCCATGCGGCTCTGACCCCAGCCCAGCAAGGGACTCCCCTGCACGGTCCCCAGGGGATGTGGTCACCTGCCCCTTCATGGAGGCCTAAAGATGCCATCTCAAGTCCATGGCCCTCTCAGTCCCACTCTTCAGCAGCAGCCTGGGATGTGTGTGGAGTCACTGAGCTCTGGACATTCAGGCTAAGGACCCAAGTTCAGACTCCTGAACTGGCAGGCTGTGACTGGGTAAGTCCCTTATCGTCTCTGAGCCTCTTTCTCCTCATAAAAGGAGCATAATAACTACCTCACAAAACTCTGGAAGGATTTTAGAAAACCAGGCAATCAAGGTACTTGGCCCCTATCAGGCACTGTTGAGTGAAATGAGTTCTGTCTGTGCAGAAAATCCTCTACAGTAGCCCTGGGCCCCACACCGTGGTTAGAGCCTAAGAGGCTCTGGGCAGTCACTTGGTTGATTAACAGAATGAGCTATTGTTACTATTTCTTTATAATGACTACGCCAGGCCTCAGGGCTGAGCCTGCACCTGCAGCCTCGCCTCTCCCCTTGTCCCTGCCTCGGCCATGTTCTAAGTGGCCTCAGGTCTGGGCCTGGCTGCCTCCAGCTGCCAGGGCCGTGGGTCCAGCACACATGGAGCAGCCAGAGGCTCTGAATGTGTGGAGAAAGGGGTTTTCATGGTCGAGGGGGATGTCAGCCAGAGCCGGGGTCTGAGGCCTGCTGACCTTGAAAGAATCCCTAAGGCACTTAGGTGGCCTGCACAACTTACCACATGTCAGCCTCCAGTCCCAGGGGCTCGTAGTTCACAATTTCTGGAGCTGAAAGAAGCCAGATTGAAGAATCAGCAGGAGAATGAAGATGAGAAGATAATGCTAGAGAGAATTTTAGGGTGTTTGGTGACAAATGTCTCCCTCCTGAATCCTCACTAAGGAAAAATCAGAGCAACAGATGGAGATAATTCTGGGTCTAAGAATCTTGAGAATTGAAGTTGCCTGTTATTCTGGTGGGAAGCTCTTACACAGAGGCCTTGATGCTGGTGGAGAGGAACACCCTGAAGAGGAAGCGCAGGGTAGCGTGAGGAAGATGCAGGAAGGGGAAATGGGGCCTAGCAACAAGGCCTGCTCCAGAACTCTCTGGTGGAAACCAGGCAGGTCAGCACTGGAAGGTGATAATGAAGAAAAGAAGGCAGAAAGGGAATCCAAATCCCTGAGTCTGGTCTGAAAGAGGGGTACCTCCCTACTGAGGAGAATGAAGACATTCTGGGGCCAATGAGATAATGAGCCTGAGGTGCCCCAGGGACATCCAGACAAAGATGTCCTGGGAACAGGAGAGGGAGGCAGAGCCGTCAAATCTGAAGTCATTGTACAGGTGGAAACAGGAGATACGTGGATGATGTGGTGACCAGGAGTGGGTGCAGCGTCTAGGAAAGAAGATTCTACCCACCGCAGAAGAGGGCCGAGTGCTGCGTGAAGGTCAAACACACGAGCACTTGGAAAGTGAGTAGTGTCTAGAGAGTGATGGGATGGTAGACGTCGAGATAAGAGTGTAGATGACACCATAAAAAAAAGCTTGGCCATGAAATGGAGGAGAAAGAGAGGTGAGTAGCTAGAGAAGAGAGAAGGGCTGAGCCTGTCTGATCATAATGGAAAAAAGGGAGAGAGCAGGAAAGGCTACGTTTGTTCATCTAGAACAACAGCAAACCCATGGCATCTATGGGGTGTGCCCACCTTCCCACCACTCTACTTCAAGACACAAGGAAACACTTTTCTGGCTCTGCTTATTTGTTAGCTTCTTAAAAATGATGTCTTACTGGATATGATGTAGTCACCTGCCCCCCCAACCTAACATTATGCTTCTAGCGTTCATTCAGGGTTCATCCGTGGTCTTTCTTTTTCACTGCTATGTAGTAGTCCACTGTGCGAACATATAGCGTCTTCTCCTCAGTGATCATTTGGATGGTTTCCACTTCTTTTCTCATCAGAACAACACTGTTATGAACTTTTTGCACACGTCGCCTCACAAACACGAAAGACTTCCTCTCGGACAGTGATTCAAGGGGCAGTCTGAAGACAGTCACTGGTCCAGACACAGTGGTACAAAAATTGGGAGTAAGCATTTAGAAACCCACAGAGCAACTTGACGTTGCCATGACATTCAAATTGTGATAATTTTTCTAGGGGTTTATTTTTCCAGTATCTTACTGAAAAAGCAGTCCCGGACAGATTGAAAACATTTTTTTTTTTTTTCAGTCTTTCACCACAGAGAGTTTGAGAAACACAACTCACTTTCCAGGCTTGTCTGCTTGATATGCATATACACTCAATTCTGTCCTCTGTGTGCTTTTATTGGTCCATTTTCTTCTGTGCTTTTCTTCTTCTTTCTTGTTTTTTTTTTCTTTGATAGTTTTTTAAATTAATTTTCCTATTGTTTCTTCCTCTACTTACATTTTTGTAATGGCCACCCTTGAGACTTTGGGATGGCTATCTAACAAATTCTAACATAAAGCAGTGTTTTGACCTTCTTCTAACAATACAAGAACCTTAAAACACTCATTTAAGCCCTCTGTCCTAACATAATTTTCTTCCATTTTTAGTTCTTTTTTTAACCCCACAAACATCATCATTATTTTAAACAGAAAATGTTTATATTTGTCCAATGTTTACTCATTTCTTTGCTCCTATTACTTCTTGCATTGAGACTTTCCCTCAAAAGGTCATTAATTCACAAGCACATCTTTGGTAGTTCCATTAATACATGCTTGTTGGTGGTTAATTATTTCATGGTTTGTCTTTCTTGTTGTTCACTTTTGATTTTTTGTTTTTTGCTGTGTTTTGTCTGAATCATTTACCCTCTTTCTTGAAATATAACATTCCTGGGTATGCAGTTAGGGGTCCTTTTTTTTTTTTTTTGAGTATGTAATTGACTTTATTAAGCAATTCATGAATCAATCAGCATCCCATCTAGCAAGTAAAGAGATGCTCCCTAATTACTGTTTTTTTTAAATTTTTCCTCAGTTCTTGGAAGATAATATTCTATTGGACATTGGTTTCCATTGTTGTTTTGAGAAGTATGCTGTCAGTCTAATTTTTTTAAAATTTGTATTGATTGATTGATTGATTGATTGGTGATCTGTCTTTTCTCTCTGGCTGCTTTTAAGATCTCTTTGTCTTTGGTACCTTATAGTTTAACTGTAATGTCAACTATAGTATAACTATAATGGATTTATTTTTATTGTTTTCTGTTCGATATACATTGTCCTTTCTGTAGCTGGGCGTGCATGATTTTACAACACTTCTGGAAATTCTCAGCCATTTTCTTCAAATGCTGCTCCTCTTTTGTCTTCATTCCCTCCTCTGGGATTCCAAACAGACCTATGTTAGTTAAGCTTTCCATTTTTACCCTCTTACACTTGTCCTCTATTTCATATTTTCATGTCTTTGTCCTTTGGTGGTATTGTAGTTAATTATTTTTCAGCTCTGCCTTTCAATTCTTCAATTTTCTCTTTAGCAGTGTAAACCTTCTGTGTAACTCATTCACTGAATTTTAAATTTCTAGGAGTATATGTTAAATCTCTCAAATTTCTATCTGGTTCTTTCTAGAATTTGCCTGTTCATTTTTGACAGCCTCTTGTTGCTCATTCTTGTGTTTCTTTTATTTCTATATACATTCCATTTATTTTATAGTCAACCCGTGATAATCTCAGTATCTTATGTCCTCAGATGTCTAAGTCTTGCTGGTCTCTCATTGAAATGCTGATAAGCACCTTTGGGAGAGGTCCTCCTACTGAATTCCTCTTTGGCTCCCAGACCCAGCTCTAAGTTCATTTCACTGGCTTTGGAGGTGGGGTTAGTTGTGCTGGAGGAGTTACTACACTTAAACACTTCTCTTATTTGCTATGAGTCCAGAATTTCCTTAAAAAGAATATTTTCCTCAAGAATCCAGTTTTGTAGCAGGAAGGCTTTTGGAAGACTGGATCCACTACACTCCTAGAGGCTGACTAGTTACTTTTCAACACTGTGTCTCAGGTTCAAATTTCAAAGGAATGGCGGGAGGAGGACAAGTGATTATAACCTTACTTCTCAGGAGTCCTAAGTAAAGAAAGTCATTCTAATTTGGACACGGACCTAGAAAAATCACCCTATATATCTGTAAGGTACAAACAAAACCATTTCTGGGCTAGAGCTGGGTCATATGGGCTCACCAGAGTCAACTGTGGGCATCTTTTTCCAACTCTGAATTCAGTGACCGGTTAAAATTGGTAGCTTAAAATTGGTAGCTTAAAATTGGCAAATGCTATAAATTAGGGTTGTGTTTTGTGTTGAGACCCAGTTATTAGACATTTAACAGCATAGCAGTGGAAAAAACCCTCCACAGTTTGGCCTACTCGTCAATATCCCACTCACATGGCTAGTCTGATGCGAACTTCCTACTCCATCCAGAGTGGACAGTGAACCATCCCCAATAAATGCACTAATTCTGGCCCTACGCCCTGCTATAAACGACTGAACCTGGGATGTGCTCCTCCTCTACCCTGACTCTGTCCCCATCCCTCTTCAGACACTTCTCTCATCCATAACACCAGCCCTTTGTCTCTGTTTGACTCAAGGGCATGACTGATCCCACTGACTCTGCCAGAGTGGACATCTTATTTGAACAGGCTTCCAGAGATAACTCCATCATTCACTTTATAATTAATCATATGCTGTCTTGTGTCACTTCTTCCACTCTTGCCCTGAATTTCTAGCTGAACCATTTACTGTTGATTAACACTTGGTCTGAATTTAACCAAGTACATATACGCATTTTACCACACACGTGAATAGAGGACAGCAACTGCTATCTTGGACAAAGTTCAAGAATGGTTGTCTTGTGCCCCGGGTTCAAGTTGATTGTGCCACCAGCTCATTGTGTGACCTTGGATGTGTCATTCTGAGTGTGCCTCCTTGCCATCACTGTGTCCCCAGTATCTCACCAAACATCTGTCATAAAGTAGATGAAGAATAACCATTGGTTGACCTCAACTGACATCCCGTAGCCTTCCAATTCTACACTTGTTAAACTGATGACCCAAACAGATCCTTCTAGCACTGTTACTTGGTGGTTTGATGTCTTATTTCAACAACTAAATTGCACGCCCCCCTGGGGGCAAGATCTTTTTAGAAAGACAACCCAGTGTAACCAAAAGAGCACAGGCTTTGATGTTAGATGTATCTACATTTGAATCTTAGCTTTACAACCTACTCGTTGTTTTGCCATGAACAAAGCATTTGATAGAGAAAATAATTAAATCTGCTTTATGAGGTTGTTTGAAGATTAACTGAGATAATGTTTGTAGGACCCCCAGCATAGTGCCTGGCACACAGCAATGTTCCCCTACCCTGGGGTCTCTGGGTCCTTGACAGCACCCTTCTAGAAGAGCGTAGCACTGGCATGTGTGACCCGAAAATCCAGCAGAAGGGATGATCTGACACATTCTGTTTTCCTGTTTTCCTCCTGATTAGATTGTGGTCAGAAGTTTCCGCCTCCAGGTTTTGGGGAGACCATGCCCTCCCTCCATTTCCAAGACCACTCCATCTCCCAAAGCAGAGAGAGACAGTGGTCCTCGATTCTCATTCCTCTCCCCTCTTCAAGGCTGCCTCTCTAGGACCCCCAACCTGCACAGTCCCAGTCCCATGAGGGGGCTTCTGGGGCCTGAGCCAAGGCTGAGAGAATGAGAGGGAAGACACAGCTGCACGAATAAAGGCCAGGCACACAGGAGAGGTGAGTGGGTGGATCTGGCATTTGGCAGATGATTTCCCTTTTCCTTTTCAGGAAATCAAAAGCTGCTCCAGAGAAACTTGAGTTTATGGGAATGCCAGAGGGCAAGTTAATTTTAAATCTTCACAATAAATTCAATGAAGAGCAGGGGGTGGGGCCAGCTCACAGAGAGTTTGGCTCTGCAAAGGCCTTTTTTGGCCTCCCCCTCCCACTGGGTGCTCAAAGCCAACACCCGGACCCTTACCCAGAAAACCAGCAGGACATTTCCTTCCCGACCCATTATATTTCTAAGGGGGAGGGTCTCCAAGGCACCCTCTCTCAGCCTAGAGACCACAGCCCTAGACACAGGAGGTTTGTTCCCAGACTTTCTCTACCTTTGGATCCCAGATGCCTAGGTGGGAGAGAAGCAGGCCTAAAACTCACCAACAAATTCTGGCGTCCCAAAAATGTTCTTAAATTCAACTCCATCTTCTATTTCATGAGCCAGGCCAAAGTCAATCAGCTTGATGTGTGGAATGGGAATATTCTTGTCTAACAACATAATGTTTTCTGGCTGGAGAACAAAAAAAGAAAAAAAAAAGAAGGAAGGAAAGAAAGGAAGAAAAGACATTAATTAAAGCCCTGTTTTGTGTTTTCACTTTGGGGTTAGGGTGGAGTTTGGTGTTCTTTTTTAGAAGACTCAAACTCTTTCTTGGTTTTGTGTCTTGTCTTTTCCTGTGAACTCAAAAACAGGCACAGCGCTGAGGGCAAGGCCTGGGTTGCACCAAACCTGCTGTTCACAGCAGAAGCGGAGACCTTAACTTTGGTCCCATTTCTTTCTCTTAATGGCAGATCCTTTAATGCAGTACCTCTGTTTCCCGATCTGTTAAATGGGGCCAGGGAAAAACTTGCAGCATTTCCTGTAAACAAAACCACTGCCCCTGTGTGAGGATGGGAGGGGTGGGAGCCTCGCAGTCTAGCCTCGGTTTACACTTGGCTTATTAACCTCTGTCTTCCTGACCACCTCTTTTCCCTGGCTGGCCAGCTTCCTGTTGACAAACTCCCCTCCTCTGGACTGTGTAGCTCACACTTCTCTATGTGTGTAACTAATTTTGGCCCTCTGCAGGACACAGGAAAAAAATGCACCTGATTTCCAGGGAAAATACCAGCTGCCCAGGCTATTCCCAGTGTCACAAACAGCTGTCAGATCGGATGCAACCCTGCGGGTACGTGTCAGTAGGGGGATGGTCCTGCCCTGGCCTCACGCGCCATAGGCTCTCCGTGAGGACAGAACAGGAGCCTACCCTTCTCACTCCCACCCAGCTGCCCAGAGTTCACAGTGGGGGAGCAGGTCGCTCTGCTTCACCAGTCCCATCCCACTCCCCACCATGATAGTCTTAGACTCCATTCCAAGTGGAACGTCCTGAAAACATACATCCGCACCAAAACATCAAATGTCACAGCCGCATATTCATAATAGTCTCAAAGTGAAAACAAGACAAATGTCCATCAACTGGTGAATATGGTATATCCATGTATACTATTCCACCATAAAGAGGAATGAAGGCAAAGAAAAAATAAAAAGGAATGAAGTATTGATATTTCAACACGAATGAATCTTGCAAACATCCCACTCGGGCACCTGGGTGGCTCAGTCCCAGGGTGCTTGGATAGAGTCCCACATCCGGCTCCCTGCTGAGAGGGAGTCTGCTTCTCCTTCTCCCTTTGTCCCTCCCCCCACTTGTGCTATTTCTCTCTCTCTCTGTCAAAGAAAAAAATAAAGTCTTTAAAAAAAGGAAAAGAAAAATTCTTAATGCCAAGTGACACAATCAGTCACAAAAGACCATGCATGGTAGGATTCCACTGATACAAAATACCCTGACTAGGTAAATCCGTAGAAACAGAAAGTGGATTAGTAGTTGCCTGGGACTGGGGGAAAGGGGAGTGACTACTAATGGGTAACAGGACTTTTTTTTTTTTTTTTTTTGAGTGACAAAGATTTTCTAAAATTGATTTCGGTGTTAGTTGTACAACTTTGTAAACTGTACACTTTACATGGGTGAGTGGTAGAGTATGTGACTTATTATCTCGATAAAGCAGTTTTAAATAAATAAAGGTAAATAAATAAATACATGTTTAAGAAAATCAAGTGTCCCTATTTCTCGAAATCCTGAAGAATTTCCCACCTTTGCTCACATTATTTGAGCTACCTAGAAACCCTTCTGCTTGATCTGCCCATCAAAATCCTAGCTGGGCTTCTAAGTCTAACTCAACTCAGCTTGTCTTAAAAGCTTTCCTCAAAGGAAGGAACTGAGTACCGCCCCCCACCCCCGGCCACACACACAGCCCAGAAATGAATTCTCCTCCCCAGTCGCCTTGGTGCTTATTTTAACCTTTTGGTTATGACATTTGTCACACTCTCCTTTGCCCACAGTCCTTGCTGTCACTGTCCTAGCTCCTCTACCGGACCCTCAGCTGGAGGGAGGTTTGGGGTCTTTGCTTGTTGACCCCTGCAGTGCAGAGCACAAGAGACTGGCAGGCTGAGGGTGGTCCTAACTGTTAGCCGAACTGATTCTCAGTCTGGCTGGAAGACAGTCCAGGTGCCACATCCCAAACTTCCTGGCTCCCCAAAGTCTCTGAGACCTCATGTCAGAGTGGCTGGAAACTTTCACTCGAGGAGGCTGGCTGAAGCCTCCCCTGACTTTGAAAATAAATAATACATTCCCTTTTGCTTTTTTTTTTTTTTTTTTAAGCTTGTTTATCCTTTTTCCCCTCTGGAGATTTCTCTCCACTTTATTTTTGAAAATGTGTCAAAGTCCTTTCCCAAGGCAAAGCAGGGTCTTTGGCCCTGCAGAAAGGAGAGTAGGGACAGGGGAGGTCAGGAAATAGGACCCGGACAGATGGCCCCACTCCAGTACCCCCAATATAGCCCTCCAATGGCTGCGCATGGACTCCAAGTGTCCTGGAACCCCATTCAGGGAGCTGTGCCCTCCCCACTGCCCACCATCACCCCGGCGGGTGGGGGCGGGGACTTCTCCTCCCCCCATTCCACCATATTCTTTAATCACATTATTGCTAACTTCCCCTTCTTTCCAGGCAATGGCCCTGAGGCTTGTCTCTGGGACTGAGGGTCAGGGCCCGAGGCTTCCTGATGAACAGTGTGCTCAGGCCGCAGCCCACGCTACATGGGGACGGGAGCTGCAGCGGACAAATGCAGTCATGCCAGACCCCCAGAGATGACCCCCAGAATTATGGAGCAGCAGGAACAGGGTGGGGAACATCACGGAAGAAGGAAGAACCATGTGAGGCTGAATTCTCCCAGGCAGCACTGCTCTGAGAGGTGAGAAGCATCCTTCCCTTATGGCCTCTCACCTCTGCGACCCAAAGTCCGGAGAAACAACCTCTCCACCGGCTTGTGAAAACCTCAGGGCCAGGCCACGTTTTCTCACCCAAGTACTACCTGGCCTCACAAGTTCTTGTCCACCCTGAGAACCTAACACACAGCAGGTGACTTCACCCCCACTTGGAACATTCTTCCTGCACAGTCCCAATCCCCAACCTGCTTTATTTCCTCTTCACATTTCAGTAAAAATAGTCTCTCCTCCAGAAGGCCGACACGTGGGCGCACACATTCCACCCCCCCCGTCCCCATAACACCCCGTGCCTCCCCAATTCTAGCGTCTCTTCCCCCGTCTCAAGGTGACAGCTTACTTCTCTGTCTCCCCACACCGAGCTACAAGCTTCCTGAGAGTTTTGTTCCTCCCCTTGCTACAGAGCCTGGCATCCACCAGGTGCTCAGTAAATGTCCAGGGAGTGAGGACAGCTGTCATTTGGCTGCACTGTGCTAACCAAGCACATGACACACTTTACACCTCATCGAACCCTCCCCCCCCCCATCTTATGCAGTGGATGCCATCATTCCTCGGTTTCAGAAAGAGAAACAAAGACCAAAAGACTGACTTGTGAAGATAAGGCTTAAACCTCTATCTGTTGAACTGCAAAACTTCTATTCCTAACAATAGAGGAAAGGATCTCCCTTCCCTGGGGCTCAAGTGCCCTGGGAATCTCTCCCAGGGAGCAGTGGGAATGCTGCTTGGGCCTGGCAACCTAGGGCAGCCTTGTACCCTGGCACAGCGGGAATGTTCTGCTGGGTGGGCAGGCCCTGGACCCCCGTTCTGCCCTCCATCACTCACACCCTGGCCCATTTGGACCAAATGTACTTTTAGGTTCAGACCTGCCCTGACTGGGAGTAAACAGGAAAATAGCTCCTATATCTGTAGCTCCTCTTGCTTTCGGAAGGGCTTCCTTCTTGCTATCCCAGCCTCCATGAACCCAACCTGATGCCACCCAGGAGGCAAGGCAGGGGCTGACATCTTCTGAACAATTTCCAAGGCAAGCAGCGAACAATAGCTCCACATCATCTTTGCAACCGCTCTCAGGGGTAGGCACTGTCAACATCCCCACTTCACAGATGACGAAACAGAGGCTCAGGGGGCTAAAGCACTGGCCCAAGGTCCAACACCTCATAATGGCAGAGTCTCGGGGTGGGTTTCCCAGGCAGTCCAGGCCCCGCTTGCCACCACATCACCCAATTTGGTTAACTACCTTCAGTGGTCCCACTGACCAGGAGAGAAAGCTCAAATGCCCTGCCTGATATTTGAGGCAATGAGGCTCTGCACTGAGGGTTCCATGCCACCTTCCCAGCCTCATTGCCCCTCATTTCCTTGCACCTGCCCCCTTTCCCCTCCAGGTGGCTACTACCACACCCAGGGAGACAGCTTGGTTCCATCCTTTGCTCGGGCTTTTCCCCTTGCCTGGAATGCCTTTCCTACTCCTCTTCACACTTTCAGGGACTATGCCTCGACCCTGCCTCCTTCTACTGCCTTACTCTTCAATGAAGCGGCCCCTGACCTTGGGCTCTAACCCCCTTGGCGCTGACAATGCTTATGAGCGAGTGGTCCTCAGTTGTAGGCTGTCTCTCATATTGGGACATCGCTGCTCTCCCGGGTGGTGGCCTCCCTGGGAAATTTCAGATCAGTGCTAAGTTTCTTGGCGTCCCCTATGGTATCTTGTGCCCTGCACATGCCCCTGAAATATGCTGACATGCACTGAAAGAAGTGGGAGTTAGCGGTCCTTCTCTTTCTGCCCTGTGGAAGTCCTCCACCACCCTTAGGGGGATGCCCTAGGGCACTCCTCCCCACGGGGCCGCTGTAGGGCTGGGTCAGGAGGGACCATGACTGAGGGAGGATCCCCAAGGGTAGCCTGAGGGCCAGCAAAGCAGCAGCTCCCCCAAGGGCTTTTTCTCAGCTTCTCTGCTTCCCCCTTCCCAAACAGGGTAGGGCACTAGAAAAGATCCCGGGCCTGCGTACTGGGAAATTCCGGGTTCACCTCCACCATACAAGGCCATGTGAACTGAAGCATGCCACTTCCTCTCTCTGGGCCTCAGCACCCCCAGTTCTAAACTAGACGCTGGATGAGATCTAGAGCCCCTTCGAGCTCTAGCCTCTGCAGTTGCAAGGTGGCACAACATCTCGAGCTGGTTGGGCAAATTCCCACTCCTCTGGGCCCCAAGTAGGACATACGAAAGTCTCAGGTCTCCTGTCTCCGGGTCAGGAAGGAAGAAGAGGCCACTGTGACCACAGACTGCTGGGTCTAAGCCAGGCTGCCCTCTGGGGTAGTATGATCCTATCCATCTGTCCTTCTCCAGCTTTATTTGCTTTGACCAAATACTACCCACACACTTGACATCACCTCCAAAGCATGGCTACAAGGAGGGATTCCTACAGGTGCCACCACTGCCCAGCACAGGGCTTGTGGAGTTGCTACCATGAGGCGAAACTGCCCTCACCTGTCAAAACAAACCCACCCAGCTCAGCCCAGGAGGCAGGCAGCTGTGGGAGAGGCTCAACATGCCCCACCGTGTCCCAGTGGATTTGATCAGAGGTGCCTGCTATGGCACTAAACCGGAAGCTGGTCCTCCAGGCAGGACCCATGTGAGTGGGTGATGCCCCCCTCCCCCGTCCAGTATAGCATGTCCAAGAGCCTCTACAGGAGGAAGGCAACCTCGGGGGCTATACAGTAAGGTGCAAAAGGCTTGAGCTTAGAGTCAGGCGGGTCTAGGTTCAAATCTCAGCTCTGTCACTCACAGTGAAACCTGGTCAAAGTCAATGGACCTCTTGCAGCCTTGGTTCCCCGTCTGTAAAATGGGACAATACCTCCATGGCATAGGACTGTTCTAAAGATCCAGAGAGATGGTCCATGGAAGGATCCATGCCCAGCAAGATTTCAAGTAATGGTGGCTATGTCCATTCGTTCCTCTCTGGGATGGAGCAATGACAATAGTCATCCCCAGGAAACTTACTGAATCCCTGCTGAATCACCTGTGCACCACTGTAGAATATGCCCTCTCCCTGACCTGCCTCCTGTCCCACACATCCTCACCCCCATGTCACCCCTACACTGTTCACAGTGTTGAAGCTGCAAGGGCCCTCAGAGATCATTAAGTCCCATCATGCTGCAGAGCAGCTCACAGAGGTCAAGAAACTGCCAAGGTCACTGAGCGAGAAGGAGAGCCCAAGTCTGTTGACCCCCGCCCAGTGTCTTCTCCACATGCCTGTCACTGGGCGAGGCTGCTTAGCTCAGCCAAGCGGGGTACCGGCCAGACAAGGAAGCTGCTTATGAACCTTCATTGCAAATGTGGAGCATGGCCCCAGGAAGTGCTGGGCAACCTGAGCCAGCAAGGATGCCTGCTGCCCAGCCTCTAGGAGTAGGTTTCCATGGAGATGCAGCAAACTCTTCCCCTGGCACCCTATAGATGAGACCACAGTCAGCCTCTTCCCACAAGCCTCCAGTGTGGCCCATGCACAAGGTCCCCTCCATCTGGCAGTCAAGGCTCTCCTACCTCTGGAAACTCACCCCTCCACCACATCCCAACCAACCTCCTAATCACCCTTACACCACCCTGCAGTTAGCTCTGCTGGAATGGCCTTCCTCACGAGCTTCTACCGGTCCCCACTGCCAGCTCTGACACATTAATTCCGGAACAAGTTCCATGACCCCCTCCCCTCCAATACCTCCAACTAGTTGTTTCCCCCCAGCACCTGCCTGTTAACCTGACACACCTCTGGCGGCAAATCAACTGCACTATAATTCCTTGTGTGTCCTCTCCCCACCGTTCTGAAGCCCCAGGAGAAGGACAGGGGTCCTGCCTCTCATTTCTACCCCTTGCACCCAAAAGTGGCTAGCATTGCAATTCCTGCGTGCTTGGGAAATATTTCCTGCCCGAATGAACAACTAGCACAGTCACATATGCATCTCTTGCACCTTCTGCTTTTAGGCAATCAAGATAGATAATGGCTAAGAGCCTTGGAACCTGGGTTCCAATCCCAGTTTGGCCATTTACCAGTCTGACACTGGGAAAGTCACTTATGACTTTCCCAGGTGGGCAGCTGCAGGTTGCTCACCCATTAATTAGTAATGATGATCCAACTACCTCACGAGGGTTACCAAGAGGATCAAACAGGACCTATAAAGTGACCGGTAGCTGTTAGCATTCCCTCGGTGATTATTTCCTTGGCCATGTCTCTTCTTCCCAGAACGAGGGTCTTTATCATCTGCCTTCCTTCTCAGCCAAAATTCTGTCTCCCCCAGCAAGTATCATCTAAATAGCCAGCCTAGTGCTCCTTCCTTCTCCCACCTTCACACGTGTGCAGCAACCTCACCCCACGGCCCCAGTAAGGCCAAGAGCCTGGGTGTTCGTCCCACCTTCCCGACCAGATTGCCCAGTTGCAGAGAGCAGGCCTGTTTTGCATGCTCTGTGTTCCTAAAAGCACCCAGCCTAGGGTTTCTGTATAGCACAGCCTATAGCATTTAGTTTCCAAAGCATTCATACTCATTTGATTCTCACTGTCCAAGGCAGGTACTATAATCACCCCCATTTTACAGATGAAGTAACTGAGGCTCACAGAGGTTAAGCACTTGCTCAAGGTGCCTCAGTAATAAGTAGTGCAGCTAAGGTTCAAGCTCTGGCAGACTCCAGATCCTGTGTGCTCTCCCGTCTCTTCTGTCACCTCCTTCCTCTAGTTGATGCAAGGGAGCCTGCTGGGGTCACCCCTGCCTGCTGCCCAAGTGGGCATGTCCACCTTGGCTCTGGTGCCTCAGCAGCTTCCTATCCTAGCTCCATGTTATTTCCCAGAAAACCCACAGAAGCGGCTTCGGAAAGGACCCCAAACTCGGTCGCATTTGGATTTTTTTTTTTTTAAGATTTTATTTATTTATTTGACAGAGAGAGATCACAAGTTGGCAGAGAGGCAGGCAGAGAGAGAGGGGGAAGCAGGCTCACTGCAGAGCAGAAAGCCTGATGTGGGGTTCAATCCCAGGACCCCGGGATCATGACCTGATCCGAAGGCAAAGGCTTTAACCCACTGAGCCACCCAGGTGCCCCTCGTACTTGCATTTGTTAAACCACAGCTTCTGGCCACACACTCATGGCCTCCTCCTCTAGGAACGCTGCTGCATGGTTCTGACCGCCCATGCATCCTCACTCCCATGTCACCCCTACACTGCTCACAGTGTTGAAGCTGCAAGGGCCCTCAGAGATACATTAAGTCCCATCAAGCTGCAGAGCAGCTCACAGAGGTCAAGAAATTCCCAAGGTCACTGAGTGAAGAGCAGAGCCCAAACCTGTCTGGTAAAGCAGAAGGGAAAACCTACTCTAGCTACCTACTCTGTCCCTAGGCTCTGTGACATGGAGAGAAATAAAAATTCACTTCCAAGGGCATTCCGGACCACTGGCTTTGGGCCTTGGGCCAACTAGCAATGTTGGCCCTATGGTTTGTGCCAAACTAACATTTGGGGTGGGCTTTCCCCACACATCACCTTGTTGGATCCTCACAGCCACCAAGCTGTGGATGGTTGGTGTCCCCATCTAACCAGTGAGGAAACTGGACCTAAGTCAAGACATTCTGAGCCCCCAAGCTGTGCTTTGAGGGGTCCCCTTCTGAGCTAGTTGCCCACTGGAATCCCCTGGGGGACTGCGTTAACAACACCAAACTGGGGAAATCAGTTCACCAGGAGTGAGGGTCCAGTGTTGGTTTTGTAAAGTAAGCTCTCCAAGGAAGTCTGAAGCAGACGGCGCCATGTTTGGGAAACCAGTGCTGAAGAGGACGCCGGCGTCTGACAGACACACGTTAGAATCCCACTCTGCCCTGAGCTAGCTGTATTGCCCTTGGTGAGGTACTCACCTCTCTGAGCCTTGGCCCTTGGTCTGCAAAACGGGAATATTACTGTGGTAAGGTTCTAGGAGCCCTCAAGTAACCTCTTCTTTCTATAAAATGCGCATGACAGCAGACCCTCCCTCACAGGTGGCTGCATGGGTTAAATGGTAAACACATGCCCAGCACTCAGACAGGAGTCTTCATGTTTTCAAGGTGCCCAGTAACCACCAGCTGCCATTGTTGTTACTACACCACTGACAACAGTCAGCCTGCATATAACACGATCCTGTTTACAAAGCGCTCTCACGTTGTGGGCAAAGGCTCAGAGAGCCAGGGAGGTACTGGAGCTGGTGCCTACTGGCCCATGACAGCCCAGGAACTGTGTGAGCCGGCTGATAAAGAGAGCCACATTAACTATATTATTTTAATATTAAAATTAAATTTTATAAACTGATATTGAAATAAGTCAGATGAAAAACAATACTTAAAAGTCATTGCTTCCTAATTTTTTAAATCATATTCTAGTATTCTCTGTGTTTTGGAGGTGATCTCTGTCCCTTATATCTGAATTGGGGAAATCCTAAATAAGGCTATGCTACTGTTCCCCTCTTCCAAACTCTGGTCAGTGGAACGTTGATACATTGAAATTGTGGGCCGGGGTGGGGGGGATATTGACACCATGGAAAGTGGCAGACACTACAGATCAGAACCTGATTTATTATCTTTTTGATTCTAGACTTAAGACGTGCTGGAGAAGATCACTTAATAATGTAGCTGAAACTTAAAAGGGTGCCATGTATGTAGCTGTTGTTTTGTGAATAGCACAGAAACAGGACATATTTTTTTAGTATTCGGAAACTATTATCTAATCCAGCCAAGAAGTCATTCCAGTCATTGACAAATGAGCAAAGTTCTAACACATGTCTTCATTGTTTCATTTTCACCCTACTTGTTAAATTTTGTTAAATTTTGTAGGCAAAAATATCAACCAACATTCTGGTCAGAATTACACTCGGGTGTCAACTGCATCCCTAGGTTGGCTCTTGATACAAGAGTTTGGCAGAACCCAAAGGAAATGTATGAGAAAATTGGCTCTCTGGGATTTACCAAAAAAAGTATCATATATTTTTATTGTTTGTAGGTTGTGTTACAAACCTTTACATCATAAAATTCATGATGTGTGTGTGTGTGTGTGTGTGTGTGTGTGTGTGTCCATACACTTGATTTCTGGAGATCTGGCTGTTACCAGAATACTACTGCACAGAACCTCAGGCTAGGAGATGCTCAACCCCCAATCTTCTCCTCTTTCTACTTCACCATGCAGCCCCCTGCTGTATCTCGTAAGAGTCACCTGGTTGGCTTAATGCTTCCTGTTGCAAAGTATCTGTATTTCAACTCTTTCATTTTTTGTTTTCTTTCTTTCTTTCTTTTTTTTTAAGATTTTATTTATTTATTTGACAGAGAGACACAGCGAGAGAGGGAACACAAGCGGGGGAGTGAGAGAGGGAGAAGCAGGCCTCCCGCCAAGCAGGGAGCCTAATGCAGGCCTCGATCCCAGGACCCCAGGATCACAACCAGAGCCAAAGGCAGATGCCTAAGGACTGAGCCACCCAGGCGCCCCTCATTTTTGTTTTCTTAAAGGTTTTTGTTGTTTTGTTTTGTTTTGTTTTGTTTTTTAAGTAATCTCTACCCCCAACGTAGGGCTCCAACTCACAAGCCTGATGTCAAGAGCTACACGCTCCACCAGCTGAGCCAGCCAGATGCCCCTCAACTCTTAATTATGCCTCTCCGTAGCTTACTATTTGCCACATTTTGTACTTTCCCTCCACTATTTAGAAGTTCAGTTTCCTCAGTTCACTCCTTCCGGGGTTACCCTAAGGGGGCCTGGCAAGAGTGGAAAATGCAGCCAACATTTATTTCTAGGGCTCTAGGCTCAGTCTGATGCATGGGGTTGCGATGAAGGGGCCCAAGAGGTACACTCTGAGGCTGGGGCACAAGCTAAGATTGGCATCTGAGGAACAGGAAACAAGGTCTGCCCCTCAAAATGCACCGAGAAGGTAAGGCAATCAGAAAAGACTTGTATAAAAGTTCCTACAGCAAAGTAAAATACTTTAGAGCACATGTGGGCTCCTCGGGTTAAAATGTAAAGTAGAAAAAAGCATAAGAGAAAATTGTAAAAGTAGTATAGTTACAAGCATCCTAAAATGAACACATACACACACCTGTTCAAAAAGCTGGAGAAAATAGACCAACTGTTAACAATGGTTGTTTTGGAGTAGAAAGTCTATGGGTAACTTCTTTGCAAGTTTCTGTGTCTTCTATGAGCTACTACTTTATGACAGCATAAAAGACCATCCTTCAGTTAAAAAATGCTAAGGGGTACCTTTGGGTCATCCCTTTCCCATGTTCTTGTCATTACTGGCCTACTCTCTCCCAGCTATCCTCTCTGCACTGCCAGAATTTTCTTTCAAAATCAGAAATAAAATCATCTGCATCCATTCATGAAAGGTCTTCTACCAATTATTAATTTTCTTAAGTGTGATAATGGTAGTAGGTTGGTAGGAGCCTGACCTGAATCTTGGGAGATGCCTATAGAAATACTGAGAGTGAAATGTCAGGATGGCTAGAATTTTCTTTCAAATTATACCAACGTTTTTAAAAATCACATATATTTTTTATTTTAATTTTTTATTTAAAATGTTTTTAATTTTTTTAAAGATTTTATTTATTTATTTGACAGAGAGATATCACAAGTAGGCAGAGAGGCAGGCAGAGAGAGAGGGAAGCAGGCTCCCCACTGAGCAGAGAACACGATGTGGGGCTCGATCCCAGGACCCTGAGATCATGACCTGAGCCAAAGGCAAAGGCTTTAACCCACTGAGCCACCCAGGCGCCCCAAAATGTTTTTAATTTTAAAAGTATACCTGTACTATGTGTACATGTCTGTGTGTAGATATACATATATAAAAATACTTTTATATAAATACACATTTTTCTTTTTTAAAGAGAGAAGGAGGTAAAGCAAATGTGCCTCCATGTCGAATCTAGGAGAAAGGTGTAATGGTGGTCATTGTATTCTTCCAATTTTTCTGATATATTTTCATAATAAAAAATTTTGAGGGAAAAAGCCTTCCGTGGTCTGCTTTGACTGACCGTGGTCTGGCCTGCATCTTCACAATCTCACTGTGCTCAATCCCGACGGTGAAATCTCTGCCATGACTCGCCTTTGCTTCATGCTACCAGGTTTTGGTATGGAAACAGCCTCCTTCTTATAAGTTCTACTTTCAAATGCATGCACATTGTATAGCAACTAATAAAATATACATTTTTTAAAATATGAGGAATAACTTATTAGAAATAAACAATGTAACCAGATGAGAAATTAACTGTGTGAAGGAGAAATGCATGGCATAGTACAGACCTTTGGATTGATAATATGTCAGAGGCATGGCCCAAGGAAGTCAGAAATTTATGCTGTTCAGAATCTGGGGAAAGAAAAGCTCGTGGCACCCAGCTTGGCTTAGTGTTTCCTCATTGGCTGAGTTCAAGCCCCAGCTCTGTCACTTAATACCTGTGTTATCCTGGACAAGTTATTTAACCTTTCTGAATCTCAATTGCCTTGTGTGTAAAAAAAAAAAAAAAAGGGACAATACTTTGTACCTCCATGCATGGCCATAAGGATCAAATGAGAGAACAAATGTATAAGCATGCTATATTCTAGAAAGTGCCATAAACATTCAAAATATTATTATCATTCCTATGAAAGCTTGACGAGCAGACCCCATCAAGTCACGAACGTAAAATATAGCTCAAAGGATGATCAGAGCATTGAGGAATTTGGATTTTGGGTACTTTGTTTACAAATTCAAAATTCACTTCTTAATGCTATTTATATAAACCAAAAGCCCCATGAGAGTTCTAGGTTCCTGGCTTGCATATAATTTCATTCAATCCTCATGGCGTGTTCTTTTTGCTGAAAATACGACCTTCCATTTTTGAATTCTCCAGCTGGTTTGGGGTGTAGGGGAGACACACCCATACTCAGAAGGGAAACTCCCAAATCTAAAATAAACACAAAACCACACAAACCTGCCCTCTACAAGACCTTCATTTGTGCTGGGATGGCATGCCAGGGTGAGGTTTCCGGGCAGTACTGAGGGTAAGCCACCATGCAGACGCCATGTCTGAAGGCACACCAGGTGCTAGGTGGTACTGAGGGGCAGTCAGCCCTAGGGTTCCTTCCATCCAGGCAAACACAGGGCAACATCATCTACCTTCACCACCTACAACCACCCACATCAATGGGCCTTTCTGGGGTATATTTACAACACACACTGGCATGGTATTCCCTCTGCTGAGTCAGAACACTTACCCCTGGAAGTGAGATTTTGCTGGTGAGAGTCATGGTTAGCTTTCATTTCAGAAGGTGGCCTCCCCCCTGAGTCCCACCATGGCCATCTCCTAGTAGACAGTGGGCCCTTGGAAAGCAGGTGCCCTATTGCACTGATGTTTGACACTCTACTCCTGGGCATATGAAAGTCCCTCAATAAATGTTCACATCATGGGACTAAAACCTGCCTGTAGCCTCTCTTGCATTTTCCAGGTGACATGAAAGGGCCATGACACATCTGGTCTTACCAAGGCATTCATCCCTTTATTTACTCATTAATTCTTCATGTGTCAGCGACGGTGCTAGATATGAGCAGCAGAAAGTGAGTGAGAGCGACAGATACTCCCAGCAGAAGGCTGTACAAAGGGCAACAGAATCAGAGAGGCAGGTTCATTCTAAGTTATGGTTTGGGAGGTAGCAGGGATGGGAAAGGCTTCCCAGAGGAAGTGGTGCTTCTGCTGGGCCTAGAAGGGCAAGCAGGAAGGAAGTCTATGGCCAGAGAAAAGGAGGAGCAGCAGCTTCCTGGATGGGAACAGCATGAACAAAGGAGGAGAGAGGCCAGAATAGGGATCTGTCATCTTGTTGCCTGGGGCTAGAGTTTTGGAGGGGGTGGGGGGGTTGGGGAAGGTAGATGAGGTCAGAATCAGACCTGAATGTCATGCTGACAATGGGTTCATTTATCCTACAGATGACAAGGACCGACCCATTACAAATTTCTGGGCAGCAGCCTGCCTTGATCTGTTTTCCCAAGACTGCTTATCATATGGTAATTGGTACATTTATTGTTCTCTGCCACAAGGCTGGGAGCATGTCAGCTTTGACATGGAGCCGGGAATGGGGCCTCACCTCTCTAGCCTCTCTAGCACCGTGACTGAACAGGAGGAGCTAACTGGCTAGCAGTCCCAGGAGAAGCCATTCGTATTCCAGAGGCCGTTGAGCTGCCCCTCCTCCATCATCTGCCCCTTCAAGCTAGAAGGTGAGCGTGGAGAACAGGTCACAGGTAGGGGCCTGGAGACAACAGGGTGGCTGTGTTCGTGGGACCACAAGACTAGCCTGACTCACTTGGTGAGGAGTAAGAGAATACAAGTGTTGAGGAAAGCAGAGGCACCTCAAAGAGAATGAAAATCAGGAAGAAAAATATATCTGTGAAAAATGATTTTTAGATGGTGGGAAACAACATGGAACCACCCCCCACCCAACCCCAAGCTACCAGCTGGACTTTCTACATCATCCCCTCTAGCTGGTGGAAAGTTCCAGCCGGGGGCACGCCTACCCACATTCTGGCTCCAGGGATGTCTACCCCATCATGAGGTAACACAGCTACTCATCACTTCCTGGAGTTGCTCAGCTGGGCCTGGGCCAAGAGACCACAGATGGGGCGGAGGGGCCAGAAGGCTCGGCGTCTGCACAGCTCTAAGGACAGGAGGCCAAGATAGGGGTTAGCAGCAGCCTCGCCCTGCGCACATCTGAGGCAACCCAGACTGTCTCTAGGTGGTGGAAAGCAGCCAGACTGAGCCCAGGAGCCAGACATGCCCCAGCAGCCTTCAATCTCAGCTCTCTGCTGGGCAGTTGAGAACTGCATTAGCAGGCCTGTTTTCCTAGTCTGATGGGCCCAAAATCCTGTAACAAGAGTTGTGTTTTCTTTTCCTCTCTGCTGGGAGGGGAAATAACAATGGCAGGTACTATTACAGAGTGCTACCGGGGAGTCCGCTAACTCAGCTTCTCTTTAACCCCTGCGGCAACTGTGCCAGGTGGGGATTATTACCTGCGTTGAAGCTGAACGACTGAGGCTCAGGGGTATCCTGGTATCCAGCAGAATGAAGACCAAACCCCGGCCTGGCCGCCTCCAAGCCAACACTCCCCTCCCCACAGCAGCCACACAAGCAAGTTAAAGACTTTTCTTTTCTTCTTCTTCCTCTTCTTCTTCTTCCTCTTCTCCTTCTTCCTCTTCTTCTTCTTCCTCTTCTCCTTCCTCCTCTTCTTCTTCTTCTTTTATTTATTTATTTGACAGAGAGAGAGACAGTGAGCGAGGGAACACAAGCAGGGGGACTGGGAGAGGGAGAAGCAGGCTTTCCACGGAGCAGGGAGCCCCATGTGGGGGATCATGACCTGAGCCGAAGGCAGATGCTTAATGACTGAGCCACCCAGGAGCCCTGCACACAAGCAAGTTAAACAGCATGAAGGGGCTACCGTCATGGTACCTATGGGATTATAACTCCTCCTACCTCTACCAGACCTGGTAGAGAAAAGACAAAGAGTGAGGCCAGGCTCCTGGAAGCAGTAAAGACACAGAAAACAACAAGTTAACTCTCCTCAGTACTTTCAGGAGGGAGACACAAGAGCAATCCAAGTAGACGGTTTCCCACTCAGAGTGTTACCACTCCGAAGGCCAAAGGCCCGCTCAGGCCACACCCTCACCAGATTAGGGCACTAGCCTCCCAGCTAGGCCCCCAGCCTCCAGGTGTCCCCATTCTATCCAACCTTTCAGCCAGAGAGAGATCCTTCGAAACACACATCCGCTCATCTCACCTCCATGTTCCCCCCCACCCCACTCCCTATTCTGTATCCCTCAGGGTAAAGTTCAACCTCTTTGGTTTAGCTCTCACACCCTTGTGTCTGCCTTCTGCTCTCCTCCTGGCTTGTTCATTCAGTCATTCAGAACATCTACTCTTTGCCTGTACTTTCCTGAACACACTGTGCTCTTTCCAGACCATGTACACTGCTAGCCTCTCTTCCTCCGAAGACCCTTCCCCTTTGGTAACCCCTGCCAGTCCTTCTTTTGTTTGTTTATTTATTTATTTATTTATTTATTTATTTATTATTTTTTATTTTTCCAGCGTAACAGTATTCATTATTTTTGCACCACACCCAGTGCTCCATGCAATCCGTGCCCTCTCCAATACCCACCACCTGGATCCCCCAACCTCCCACCCCCCGCCCCTTCAAAAACCTCAGATTGTTTTTCAGAATCCATAGTCTCTCATGGTTCACCTCCCCTTCCAATTTCCCTCAACTCCCTTCTCCTCTCCATCTCCCCTTGTCCTCCATGCTATTTGTTATGCTCCACAAATAAGTGAAACCATATGATAATTGACTTTCTCTGCTTGACTTATTTCACTCAGCATAATCTTTTCCAGTCCTGTCCATGTTGCTACAAAAGTTGTATGTTCATCCTTTCTGATGGAGGCATAAGACTCCATAGTGTATATGGACCATATCTTCCTTATCCATTCGTCCGTTGAAGGGCATCTTGGTTCTTTCCACAGTTTGGTGACCGTGGCCATTGCTGCTATAAACATTGGGGTACAGATGGCCCTTCTTTTCACTACATCTGTATCTTTGGGGTAAATACCCAGTAGTACAACCTGCCAGTCCTTCTAAACTCAACTCAAATATCACCTCTTCCAGGAACCCTCTGGGATACCTCAGTCTGACTCAGATGCCCTCTCCTTTGAGCTCCCCAGCTTCCCTATACTTCCTCCTATCGCAGCACTTAAGAGTTGTTGAGTTTCTTTCCTGTCTCCTATACTAGGTTTCCTAGAAAAGAGGAACTGAGCCTGGACAGGTCCTTAGTTGGTTTGTGTATCTGTAGAAATACCTAGGCACATGGCACAATGCTTGAAACACAATAGGACTTTCTGGATAGAAAACTGAACGGGTCTTCCCCCCACCCCCCCCCAGGTAAAAAGGTCTCTCTGATCCCGGGTTAGAGGATCTTTATGCTTCGGGGGTCTGTAAAGGCTCATCAGTCCACTAAACTGAGCTCAGTTACTACAGGAACTGATCCTTCTACTTTGACCACATTCTTGCTTTCTGAGCTCCTATGTGGTCACAGTGAACTTTCTCAACCCTGAATACCACTTACCACAAATGATCAGTGCCCCTTGGAAGCAGCTTTGTGGCCACGTTAGAAGATGGGAACAGGGAGGGCAGCTAGCGGTCCCTAGGCTCCAAGACTGATGACCTCTGGGCCAGGGGCCCCGGAGGCTGTGCGGGGCCCAGACAGCCAGCCAACCTCGGCAGTGCTCACCTGAACGCTAACACTTCTGCCTCTTCCTGAGTTAGTTCTTGGTTACTGAAGAGTCCAGCCTTGTGACACGTGTTTGGTTTCACGTTTCCTGTCAGTGGTCTACTATTTAAAAATGACACACCACCTACTACTGTCTGAAAGAGATAAGGTACCTGTGGTCTGAAGAAGCAGCTTCTTGCAGCCAGCCCCTCTGTGAAAAAAGCCTGATAATGCAAAATGAAACCGAGGGACGCCTCCTGAGGCATCGTATTTTTCTTAGATGCTCAGAGTTTTCCATGGCGAGTTGAGGGAGGATGGCCAAAGGGGCGCTGATCCCTTCCTAGCAGTAATGTCAGAAGGGACAGGGCCCGTTCTTCCTAAGACGATTCTTCTCCCACATCCCCTCACTGACCTTGAGATCAAAGTGAGCAATTTTCTTGGCATGAAGGTAGTTCACACCATCCAGGATTTGCTTGATGAAGCTGGTGGCCTCTTCCTCACTCAGCGACTCCTTCTGGGCCAGGAAGTCAAAGAGCTCTCCTCCTGACACTCTGCAAGACACCGGTGGTGGGGTGGGGGCCGGGCCATGGGTGCAGCTCCTAACCATGACCCCCACCATTTGGACATATGGCAGGATCACCTCACCCATCTCTGGGGTTCTGTCTAGCCAGCACCAGGAACCAATTTTGCTTCCATTCACTGCATTCTTCCCTTTGGATCACAAGGGCAGGAACTGCTCTTAGAGAGTCACCAGAAGGATCTCGGGTTACCCTTGGTATTACCTCTCCCCAACCCATGACAGGGGACAGAGGACAGAAACAGTGCTGTGCAGTGACAAAGAGGAACATATGCTGGGCCAGAAACTGGAGGCCCAGGTTTTAGTCCAGCTCTGCCACTGACCTTGGGCAATTCACTTTCCCCCTTCAGGCAGATCTTGGTTTCCTTACCTGCAGGATGAGCAGATTGAGAAAGACGGCTCCTGAGCCCTTTCATTTTACAAAAGATGGCCTCCTCAAAGCTCAAGGGAATCTAGGCATGGGTTCTAGACCCATTTAAAAACCTGACCATGTTACTCTTGTCCTCACCCTCCCCTCTCTTGCACCTTATGGTAGATATGACAAGAATGGAGGCCCACAGAGCAAAAACAACCTCCCCTGTAAATACTAGTTTACAGTGTTTTTTTTCTCCCCCACCCCCCCACTCCTGCCTAGTTTACAGTATTATCAGAATTAGGGATTTGGGGTTGCCAGATAAAATAGGGGATTCTTATTCACTAAATCTGATAGCTCTACTGGGTTTGTTTGTCCTCTGATGGATGCTAGGGTATCCAGCCAGGATGTGCTTCTCTGGGGCTGGGACAGACCCAAGGGTCATCCCAGGGAAAGATATTAGGAAGAGATCTGGACTGAAGTGTCCAAGAACTCAGGATCACCTGGGAAACCTGCTTTAAATGCAGATCCCAGGTCCTACCACAGACCCTAACAAATTAGATTCTCCAGCCCCTAAGCCTTGGAACCTATATTTTTACAATAAAAAAAATAACACTAGTAATTCATATTTATTGAATACTTACTCTGTGCATAATGTATACTTAAGGCATATTATCTCATTTAACCATCACAATACCTTACAAGCTAAGAACTAGTATTTCCTACTTAAAAAAACAGACGCTCAGTCTCTGTGTTTGAAAAAACAGAGGCCCAAGGTCACAGAGCTAGTAAGTGGCAGTCAGGATTCAAACCCAGGCAGGATGACTTTCAACCACTCCATCATACTGAATGTCCTCAGATGATTCTTAAATGGCCAGAATGGCTTCTGTCCCAATTTGGGGACTCACTTATTCCCTACTGCCGAGTTCATCCTAAACAAAGAGCACCAAAATGTCCTTTTTCTCCTTTCTTTAAAAATGTCCAGAAGCACCCACGGAACCACTCTTCAATCTCAGCGTCACGAAAAACAGAACCCCTGGATACGATGGGGTACCAAGAACAAATATACAGCAACACCCATGACGTTATCTCACACCCACCTCTGCATCAGCCTCTCGCTCCGTGCTAGCTAACAGAACTTTCTGCTGGGATGGAAATGTGCTCTATGAACACTGTCCAATATAGCCACTAGTCACATGTGGCTACTGAGCATCTGAGAGGAACTGAATTTTAAATTTTATTTCATTTGAAATCATTTTGATTCAAAAACTGAAGGGGTATAAAATAGTTTACTCCAAACACAACTTTATTGTTTTGATAGGATCGTATTTCACGCTAACCATTACATTGAGAATGAGCTAAATGTGCTGTAAGTGTAAAAAACACACTAAGTTTTGTAGATGGAATATGGAAAAAAGAATGTGAAATATCTCATTAATGATTTTTATATCGATTACATATTAAAATGATATTTTATATATATATAGGAGTAAATAAAAAATGATAAAAATTAATTCACCTATTTCTTTTTACTTATTATTCAAGGTGGCTAGTAGAAAATCTCAAATCACATATATGGTTCATATTATATTTCTCTTGAACTGTGCCAATACGGAGGTTATCTCCTTTAGATCTAGCCATTAGGTTACAGGAAATGCAAGACATAGAGGAACAAGTTGACTAACAGCATGAGGAAGGAATAAGCCAAATCCAGGCTGTGAGACAATCAACGGGACAAATGACCTAGTTTTTTCCAACAAATCAATAGCATCAAGGAAGAAGGGGAAGGAGAACTGCTACAGGAGAAATGAGACAGAAGAGACAAAAGAACCAGATGCAGTGTGCAGACCTCATTTGGATGCTAATTCAAATAAAACAACCATAAAAAGATATCTCTGGGTCAATCAGAGAAACATCACTATGGACTGGAGCATAGATAGCCTCGGTGGTCCTGAGGCCCGACTGGATAATTCTGTCATGGGATAGATACACGATGGCCACATTTTAAAAAACTGTCATCAATGAGAGATGCACACTAGAGTGTTTATATGTAAAGTGACATTTTGTCTGAGAGTTGCTGTACAATATTCCAGCAAACAATCAGCTGGGGTAGGGGCAGGTGGGGGAGTAGGAGTTTTATATAAAACAAGAATGGCAAAACGTTGATCATTCGAAGCTGGGTGATGGGCATATGAGCGTTCCTTACATTTTTCTCTCTACTTTTGTGTATTTGAAATCCACTATAATCAGAAGTTAGCAGTAAACTTCCACAGTGGGGGGTGGGGGCAGACTCTGGGATCTCCTTCAGCTGCCCTCCCACATTATGACCATCATCACCTGGCAGTTCCTCCATAACAGATGAGGAAACCGAGGCCCACAGGAGGGAAGTGGCCATGCAAGGTCTCTCAGCAGGGGAGCGTGCGGTCAAGGCCATGTCCAGGCCCCAGCCACTGTCCAACACCATCTCCTCGGATGAACATGTGGCTGTAGAGGAGCTGCCCTAACCCTCTCAACCATGCCTGTCAGGGACTGGGGGTAATGAGGATGTCTACATGCTCACCTCGTTCTGAAGAGCAAATGGGCTGGTGCGATAAGGAAGGCACTCAGCCCAGTGACCAGCATGTGTCAGCACTCCACCAGCAGGGCTTCCGCCATGAGTTATTGTTTGTCACATGTGGTTAGTGTGGGAGAAGGCGCTGGGGATGCAGTGAGGCTTGGGGAGGGCCTGGCCGGGGGAGTATGGTAAATGAGCAAAGGCCCAGAGACAGGGGCGGGAGTGGGGGGATGCGTACAGGGCATGTATGTGGCAGGAAATCCCTGGGTCCTGGCCAGCCTTGGAGGTGAGGGGCATGCCTGCTGGCGCGCTGGTTCTGTGGCTGCCTAGCACGTCACTCTCCACCTTAGTCTTCTCTCATCTGTCAAATGGGGTTAAAAATATCTCCTCCTGGCAGACAGATGAATGTCAAAAAGAAGACCCTGTTCCTGCTGGGGTGTGAGCTTCTCAAGGGCAGGAGCCATAATCAGGTCCTCATCTTTCTGGCATAAGAGATGCTGAGTCAATATTTAGAGAAAGTGGGGGTGGTGGTAAAGGGGTGAAGAGAGCCTGAGAGAGGCGCCAGTGAGATGGCGCCTGAGAACTTGTCGGCTGCTATAGCCGCACTGCCCCTCTACTCCCTCAGCTGGGCACAGCCTGAGGTGGCTGCCTCAGTGTTGGGATGAGGCTGGTGCACTATTTCTCCAAGTGTCTTGGGGGTGAGGCCATTCTCTGCCCTACCCCCTCCTGGGCAGGTGCTGGAAAGTGGAGCCCCCTCTTAGCTGCTGAAGGAGTAACCCTGAGTCCAGTCAAAGGGCCAGGACGGTGGTCCCAATCCTTCCCTAACATAGATCCAAACTTCCCCTGAGGGTATGGCACGGGAGAGCCCCTGGGCCTGGCTTTTCTTCTTGCAAAACAGGAATGAGGATGGGGTGCCCGGGTGGCTCAGTGGGTTAAGCCTCTGACTTCGGCTCAGGTCATGATCTTGGGGTCCTGGGACTGAGCCCCGCATTGGGCTCTCTGCTCAACAGGGAGGGAGCCTGCTTTCTCTTCTCTCTCTACCTGCCTCTCTGCCTACTTGTGATCTCTCTCTCTCTGTCAAATGAATAAATAAAATATTTTTTAAAAAACAAATTAAAAAAAAAAAAAGAGTAAAAAGAAAAAAAAATACAGGAATGAGAAAAAAAATCCAGCCTATGGCCCCCGGGAGTGGGGAATCTTGCTATAGGGTTGGACAAGTGCTATGAGACCCTTGATGAAGTCCTGGAAGTAAATACCACACACCATATCATCGTCAGGTGTGCCGGTGGTGGAAGGGCATTTGACTCCAAGTCTACTCAAAGTTTGCCACCTGTGCTTCCCCTGAGCATTCTCTCCCTTGAAACTCACATCCCCCCAGAGGGGTAGATGGAACTTCTGTCCTGATTATTTCAAATGAGAAACAGAGGCCCCAAGAGAGTGAGACTTGCCCAACGTCACACAGTAAATTACATGACCAGGATTCAGAGCCGGATCTTCTCAGCCCCAGTCCACCATGTCTTTCTCACCGCACTGTCTCCACATTATAAAGCCTGACTTAGTGCCATGAGGAAAGCTCAAAGCCTCCCCAAGTAGTGGGCGGTCCTCTGACATCCCTGTTCAGCCACACTCGCTTTCGATCCCTCATATCACACTATTGTTAGCTGTCTGTCTCTCTCCCCAGCTACGTTATCTTTGCTTCCACAGCACCTTGTGTAAAAAAGGCATTCAATAGAAGGTAGGTGGGTAAAAGAACAAAGGGGAAAAAGCATTAAAACTCTCAACATGATATAGGATATTCCATATCATACAGAAGTGACACCGTGGCATCGGCAAGAGACCTGTCCGGAGCCCTGTGCCAATGTTCAAATCCACAGCGTCCCCTCTTGCTGGCCCTTGGTTTCTGTCCTTCCAGCCCCTGCTGGGTTCTGTGAGGCTGCTGCCTCGGGCATATCCTAGCCTTCTTACCTTAAATAGAAAGCTCCCTAAGTGTGAAAGAATCTCATGATAATGGGGATGTGTCCTGTCACCCAGAGCCACCGATGTGAAGGCCCAGGCTGGGTGAGGACTTTGGGAGACAATTATCAGCCACTCCATTTGAAGGTGTGATCTGGGCAGGAGACCGGGTAACCCATGGTCTCCTTCGCATAAAGGAGGGAATAGCCACAGGGGTCCTCAGACTCCCCCCGAGAGTCCTGGAAGGGTGGAAGACTGAGGAGGTCACCACGGTAAATGTCCAAGTCTGGACACCCAGGCTGGGGACACTCACATCAGTGCCCTGGCAGCTCTCCTCAAGGTTTTGTTCATTTTCCCCTTAACACAGCTTTTCACAAGGGCTTCTCAGTCCCCAAACCTCTTCCTTGGAGCTCCCTGTCTCCTCCCAAAAGGTCTCTCCTCTCACATCCCAAAGCTCCTTAGCTTAAAGATGAAAAGCAAAACCTAATAGTCTGAGCCTCTTGTCCTATCCTCTCAGCATCCCCAGGATCAGTCCCTTCCTGGTCCGTTGATCTCCCTCCTTGCAGGTTGTTTTGCCTGCTGGAAACCCTTTTCTGACTGTTTCGTGAACGTGCGCTAAAATGACCTGCGTGGGCAGTGACTGAGGAAGGATGCTGCTGGAGCTGCTCAGGCCCAGGAAACAGCACTCAATCTGGGGCACTGGGAAGCACTGCCGACACGCTGGGGTGCTCTGCCGGGTCGTTCTCTCCAATGCAACTGCCCGGGTCTTGCTTTCCATTCGCTGGGGATCCGGGAGGTACCAGAGCCATCAGGGGCCTGGATGGAAGGCCTGTCCAACCTCCCAGGGCTGACTTACATTTTCCAGAACACACTCCACATATGACATGAGTTAATCTACTGAGATTTTGAAAATATTCTTTATGGTATACAGAAGTCAGCTTATATGGTAAAACCGAATCCCTCCCATCTTTGCCTTCAACAGTCCTAACTGGAGGCAGCTGCTGCTAAGGAGGTCATGGATGGGGGAACAACAGCTAAAAGGGACTCAAATCAGGGCTGGGCATGTCCTCTGAGAACCGGTCACTTTTTTTTTTTTTTTAAAGATTTTACTTATTTATTTATTTGACAGGCGGAGATCACAAGTAGGCAGAGAAGCAGGCAGAGAGAGAGGAGGAAGCAGGCTCCCCGCTGAGCAGAGACCACCCCCCCACCGACGTGGGGCTCGATCCCAGGACCCTGGGATCATGACCTGAGCCAAAGGCAGAGGCTTTAACCCACTGAGCCACCCAGGTGCCCCGAGAACTGGTCACTTTAATAGAAAGCAGAGCGTGCCAGGCACCAGACCACAGTTGCTGAGAGGGGCAGTGGGATTGGGGTAGACCCATCCATAAAACCTGCCATTTCAACTGAACAGGCAGGCACTAATACTCATGTTCCAGCACTGGGCAAAACCACTGACCTATTAGGTTACCATGAGGACCGGGCTGCCAAAGGCTGCTGAACAGCCCAACCAAGTCCAACCACAAAAAAGCCCACAAAAATCCTTTCTCTGTCGGGACATCCTCCCTCTCAGACCCCAGTGAGAGCAGTGAGACAGCCTGAAAGAAAAGGAGGAGACAGAGAAACTGTAAGTACACAGAACTGAGCAAGCATGGCAGCTCACGCTGGTGACAACCGGTGGTATGGACAGTGACAGCTCACTAGAAGAGGGCACACAGCTGTCACAGACCAGGAGCCTTGCTGGGAGAAACAGAGACATCTCAAGAGCATCCCAGACCCCAACTCTTAGGGTTCTACAAACAGAGAGAAGCAGGCAATTTCCCCTGCAATTAAAGAATAAAATTCTTTAATTTTAATTTAATTTAATTAAATTTAATTTTATGAAAATGATCCCCTTCCTGGGGACTGATCCGAAAGGATTATTTCAAACAAACAAACAAAGAAACAAACAAAAAGGTGGGAAATTATGAGAAGAAAGTTGTTTCATGGCCGTAAAATCTGTAATGGTTAAAAGCTGGGAAATAAAAACCAAATGTCTAACAATAAAGATACACAAGTATGTAATTCAATGAAACATGATACACTCAGTTAAAAGAAAAAACCCTTTTTGTGAAATTATGCTGAGGGGGGAAAGTAGACCAAAAAATTGTACAATTACAATGATTGTATACAAACAGATAAAGACTGAGAGGAATCACAGAAAAACATAAATAGCTATGTTTGGGTGGTAGGATTATGAATGTAATTTCTTTTCAGATGCTGAAAAGTTTTTTAAAGCAGTGGCCTCGCCTTCCCAGCAGAGATGGGCTTCTCACTCTACTAGGAACCAGTGTGCAAACTGCTTCCCCTAAGCCCCGTAGGATGCCACACCTCGGGCTGTCCACATGGCTGACCACAACTGCAGGACACCCCCAGGCTTGCTGAGTCAGCAGTGGCATTTGCCAGCTAGTGTGACTGGCTGAGAAGACCACGGGAGAGACATGAAGGACGCTCGAGTGAGAAAGGAGTAGCACGAGTGATTTTATGCATTTAAACAGAGAGATGGATAATTTAAGCATCCAATGCAAGAGTATGCAAAAGGCCATCTGCTATGTAAATCTATATCCTGGTAATACAAGGGTTTAGCTCTTAAACTAGAATTATTTCAAATGTCAGGTGGTCCATCCAACTTGTAGGCAGGTGAAGGGTGGCTGCTGCAGTTATGGATGAAAGCTGAAGCTCAGAGGAGGGAGGTGACTGGCCTAAGGTCACAAAGTCAGGGATTACCAAAACAAATGCCACCACCCCTCTGTTAACCGGCAGATGCATAGATGCCTGTGAGGCTCAGAATATTCCCAACACGGGTCTTGCTGCTTGACTGGACACAGCCATTGTGCCACAGTCCAGCTCAAACTCTGTTGTCTGCCAGAGTCCCATCTCCGCATTCCATGGCCACACCTCTGGAGGGACACCAGGTGGCCAACCCCTGGAGTCTTGGTATCACCAGACTGTGACATCTTCCCCCACGAGGCCGGCATAAGGCCATTCCACCTCACACTCATAGCTGTCCACACAAGCCTGTGGACTCAGGTCCTGGCCCCTCCTCTTTCTGGCTTTGGGGTCAAAAGTGATCTGGCCTCTCAGTGTTCTTGTCTGTAAAATGGGAAGAATAAGAGCTTCTGTGTGCTAAGATTGTTAGGAAGATTAAGTAAGGTAAAAGAAGTGCTCGGTACAGTGAATAAAAAGTAAGCCCTCCAGGCTAGTAGGACACTTCCCTCAGGAGCCTGTGAGGACTGAACAAGACGGCAAACATGAGGCACCTGACAAATAGTTGGCTTACCATGGGGGTGGGGAGCTCTCGATACCAGCTATTATTAGGATAATGAAGGCATCAAACAGCACAAATGTGGAGATTTTTTCCTCAGGAGAGGGCTGGAGAAGGGCTCTCTGGAGCCTGGAGCATGTCTGCTTCTCTCCTCCTCATAGAGAAGACCCCTCCGAGACTGCCTCTCCTTCCCTCCCACCACCTTCTTACACCCCATCCCCCACCGTCCCCGCCCCCCCCCAACCACGTCCTCCCCTAAGCTCTCCAGCCAGGAAATGACCCCAGCACCAGCCACTGCTTCCCTTTTATCCCCAGGGTCCAATGAAAGCCAGACCTAGACTCTTGCCCTGTCCCCACTACTCAGCAAACCCACCTACTTTGACCCAGATTGCAGGGCGGCAGGGGGAGGGGGGACGGTAACCAAGGGAAACAACCCACCGTTGACTTCATCCGCTTGCTACTGACCTCTGGGACCTGTGGCTGCACCATCCAGCACCCTACCCGCCCCCACCAGGGGTCCCGGGCACCCACTCACAGCTCCAGGATGAGCACCACGTCGGTGCGGTTCTCGAAGACATCGTGCAGCGTGATGACGTTGGGATGCAGCACCTGCCGCAGGATGCTCACCTCCCGCTCGATTTCTTCCCGGCTCACGCCCCGCCGGCTGGCCCGGCTCTGCCGCTTTTTTATGAACTTGGCCGCGTACTCCAGCCCTGTGCTTTTCTCTCGGCACTTCTTCACAATGGCAAACTGGCCGCTGTGGGGACACAGACCGGCACAGTCTGATTGTTACTATGTCCATCCAGGAATTGACCCAGTTGCCAGCCCCCAGGCCACACTAATTCAGAGTCATGCTGCAAGGGTAGGACAAATCATGCCACCAGCCAGCATCCTCACCTGCCTGTTAACCGTGGCTGAGATGGGGCAGGTCCTGGGCTTCCCTTTTGTTCATAGGAATCCTTCACCTTTACTAGGAATGAATGTTAGTATTGTCATTCCCAGTGTACAGATGTGACCACTGAGGCCCTGGAAGGTTACTGATTTGATGAGGATGACACAACTTCATCATTCCTAAGTCTCAGAACCTGAGTCCAGTATCCACTAGATAAAACCACAGGGTCCAGAAGCTTGTATTATGTCATGTAAAGTTTAAAAAGGAAAAACATAAAGATCAGATCGGCATGGTCAAAATACTAAAGGTAACAGTTAATGTATTTCCATCCTTATCTGGATACAAGTACAAATTCATCCATTTATAACTGTGATATCTCCATATTCCCTATATTCTTATTCTACCTTTGTTCCCAACCTCCTCCCAACAAATAAAATCTCAATGACCTGATCAAAGCAGGTCTACAGTAAGGGAGCAGAGCCAAGATGAGGGTGATGCCCTTAAAGTAAGGACAAGGCCAGAGGACATGCTGGATGGGTTGGTGGAATATTAGTGGAGGCCAGGTGGATGGAGGCAGTCTAACACTGTTAATAACAGTAAGTGGGAGCTCCCCATGGTGAGAGAGCTAATGGGACCACAGAGTTGTAAAGTGTTAGAAAACTGCTGCGTAAGAGAGGTCAAGCGACAAGTGTGAGGTCATCACAAAGTTAATGGCCAAGCCAGGGGCCCATCCCACTGTCCACAAAGCCACTAAGTAGTTATAGAAGTCAAGACCGTGCTAAGTGCCCTTCAGGTTTGAGCCTAGAAATGCTTCGCTCTGAGAACCAATACAGTAACCATGAAATGGTGTCCCTCCCAATGGCAGGTGGCCCTGAGCCAGCTTCTCTGAGTGCTCCAAGGACAGGGAAGGGCAGCAGCCTTCTGTTCGCCATCTCAGTTCAGATGGGCAAGGCAGGTGGGCAGCTCTAAGTCCCCGGAGACTACCCAGGGGTCGCCCCCTTCTGGGGTCCTCTCACTCTTCTTCCATCATTTTCCACAAGTGCCCCATGTTTTCTCACCCACAATACCCACTTCTTAAGACAGAACTCAGAAAGTGTTCAGGTTCAGTTTAATGGCTTAATAAGGGAGCACCATACTCCACAGGCAGGATGTACTCTCTTAGTGGCTCTGGGTAAGAGTTATGCACAATGAAATTCTCCAGATATTTGCCTCAACCTCAGAAAATAGCATCACATCTGAACCACTCCATTCCTAGAATAATTCTCAGTGAGAGAGCCTTCAAAATAAACCTAAGTGGAAAAAAAAAAAAAAAAGTCAAGTAGAGCAAGCAAGGAATAGATATGCCAACACTTAAATAGCATTCTATGGCAACCACCTTAGAGACGTCACCAGACACATATTCCCGTAACTCTCCATCCCCTCATCCTCCATTCACTCAGTGCTGCCTGAGTGTCTGCTCTGTGACAGGCCCTGTGTGACAGAATAAGGAGCAAGGACCAAAGGCACAGACAACAGATACAGAGGAAGCTCTAGGGAAGGAGAAGGTCCTGGGAGCTGGTCTAGGCTGGGCAGGGATGGCTTTATGGAACCAAATTTATATTACACGTCTACTAATTCTAAAGTTTCAGCTATTTATGCCCTGAATATTGGCTCCTAGCTGTCTACACACTAGGGGTTGACGCAGGTGGAGGGAAGCCAGGCCTCTCAAAGCCAGAGTGAACACAGTCAGTGAGATCTCTAACACAGCTGGTCCCCTGGAGCTACTTTGGGCCTCAGGGACACTGGGTCCCTCAGTCGGAGGCAGCAAACACCTGACAAAGCTTCCAGTCCCAGGCAACTGTAAGTCTCAATGTCAGGACGGCCATGTTTTTCTTTTCTCAGACATCTCAGGAGCCTGGCGTCAGCAGCCCTCAGGGCAGACAGGGCTCACTCCTTCCAGCTGACTGATGGGGAAACCAAAGCTTAAGGATTTTAAGCATTTTGTTTAAGCTCACAGAACATAGATGTGGAGGTACAGAATTTTTGTAAAGCTGAGAGAAATATTTCTAAGTCACCTTGAGAAAGCTCCCCCTCTCTGACTTATGAGGGAAACAGAGCCATTTTTCTATATGACATGACTTAAAAATTCCTCAAAATCTCAAAAAAAACAAATGAGTGTCTGCTTTTCCTGGTTGAGTTTTCTCCTTGTTGAGAGCAACTATGGCCATGAGAGGTGACTGGGGGGGTCAGTCCTAATATACAGGCCATTTCCTCCCACCAAAAGCAGGTATTTTGACAGTGGGTGAATAATGAAGCCAAACACCAAACACCACCACTCATCTCCCCTCTCTTCCTGGGGGAGGGTCCTCCATTCAACCTGCCCTCGGGAGTCCAAGGGGAGCCCAAGGAGAGCTTAGGCCACTGATGCCCTTCTTGGTGGACCATTACTGGAAAGAGGGAGAATAGCTCCATGAGGGCCAGCCCCTAGGCTGAGAGGTTTGGGCAGCAAAAGCAGCACTCCAGCGCAGACAGGCCTGGACTCAGGAAACCTACGCTGTCCCCTGGGGCAAGTGGCTACCTGCTCTGAGCATCAGTTTCCTCATCTGTAAAATGGGAATCATGACTTCCTACTAGGGACTCGTGGTGACTGGAAATATCTGCGATGCTGGCCCACGGTCAGGTCTAATGGATGATAGCTCTTCTGTTACCAGTTTACTGCTCCTCTGAAGGTCAAGCTAGAGACACCATGGAAGTCACTGATCTACATGGTCAGCAGTGTGTGGCCAGGGAGTCGGTGTCATTTTTAAAGTCCTCCTCATGATTCTAGTGCATAGCTAGATGCAGGGATATCTTTGTTCTAAGCAGTTAACCAACTCTCTTGACCCTTTGAGGAGTGGTTCTCAACTGGCTGTACACGGGAATCACCCAGGAGATTCCAAAACTGGCTGCCCGGGTCTCATCCCCAGAGATTCCCATCTCCTGGGTCTGGGTGGGCTACCATCTGGGAACTGAGATATTTAAAAACCTCCCAGGTGACTGGTGCAGGCGGGGGCTGAGAAACCCACTTACCACAGTCTTCTGATTCTCTGCATTTTACGGAAGAAGAACCCGTACTGCTATTACTCATTTTATTCCTTGTCCTTTTCAGTATTCATTACCCTCTCCCTTGGTTCTTTGATCTGACATTCAAGGGAAGGAGGATGGGGAGTAAGGGAGGGAGGGAGAGGAGTGTTGTCTCTCCCACTAGGGCCATTTCTGTCTGACAGGTCTGGTGCTGAACTGCTCCAAATCAAGACAGAAGGTGACCCTAGGCTTTGGGGGTACCAGGAGTAGAAGTTTACATTCAGACTCACCCTGGTCACTGTATCCACAGCAAATGCAAAAATCAGAGTGGGGGTGTAAAAAAAAAAAAAATCAGAGCAGAGATGCCTCTCTGTTATGCCCTGTTGACTCATGGATGGGCCCTCATCTGTCCATTTGGATGTTCCAAAGCCAGGGGTTCAGGCCACACAGCACAGAAGTTACCCAGTTAGGCTATGAGGGCAAAGGGTAGGCAGTGAGGGCCTCTCTAGGCCAGGTTAGGTTAGGACAGAGCCACCCGGGGTGCCATCCAGAGAGGGAACAGAGAGGAGCCACTCATTAGCCAATCTCTAATGAAAATCATTACCCATATTAAATCAGAAATTCTGGGAATGCTGAAACATTGACACACACGTGCAAAGCATGCATATTCCAATCCTCCTGCCTCCCCTTTCCCCTCCCCCCCAACATTGCAGTCAATACCCAACCCATGGTCTCACGCTGCAAAGGGCTGGCAGTCTCCTGGTCCTGCCATCAGAGCCTCATGGGCTTGGGCAAGGCACTGCCTTCTTGGTTTGTGGTTCTCCACCTGCCCCCTGAGGTCTCACCTCAGAAAGCTCCAAAGAGCCCATGACAAACTGAACAGAAGTAAAGGCTTTCCCTTTATTCTCCATGTGGGTTCTAGTCAGAGCCCTACCCCCGACCCGGGACAGCTCAACTCCCTGGGCTTCAATTTCCTCCCTTGTCAAGCAGAGGTGAGAAACCTTGGCCTGGCCATGTCACAAGAGAAGTCATAAATGGTGCCTGAGAAAGGACTTTATCATCTAGCACTGTAGAAGGGCAGGAGGCATGGGGCGGAGTGTGTGTGCGCGCGCGCACGTGTGTGCACGTGTGTGTGTGTGTGTGTGTGTGTGTGTGTGTGACTCTGAGCCTGGGGCTGGACTGAAGTCACGTAGCACAGTTTAGTGACAGACATGCAATCCACCAGACACAAACTAGCCTCCATAATTCTGCAAGCACACTCTCCTGTAATTAAGTCAGGAACACACCCCTCTTCCCAGCCAGAGGACTCAGTTCCTCACTCACTCAGCACCCCAGAAAGATGGAGGAGCCTGCATAAAGAGCGAGACAGATGGGCCTCGTTCAGCAACTCAGCAGGGCCCAGGGTGGTACTCCACAAGGATGTCCTATTGTCTGCCCAGGAATCAGATGAAAAGGCATAAACCTAGAACAGTCTCTCGGTGCTGAAAACCATGTTATCTCTCCAACACCAGCTTCTCAATTTCATGAAGAGCCTGGCTCGATCACCCCCAAATTCTTCACTGCCAAAGAAGAACATCCTGAATGTGACCCAGATCTCACACCATTTAGATTTTGTACAGCAATGTGGATACCACAACATTGATATCCAGATTTTCTCTTTATAAGCTAATTTTATATTTATTTTCTCTTTTAATATTTGAAGGTCTCCTTCATAGTTCCATTTCACAGAAAAGGAAACAGAAGCTTAGGGAAGAAACTTGGTGGTTGGGCCAGGGAGCCAGCCCTGAGAGCTGGGCTAGGACACAAAACCACATCTACTGACTCTAGCTTCAGTAGTATACCAAGCAGTGGGGAGAGGGGCCCACTCCAGAAAAGAGGAGTATTTCATCACTGATATTATTTAGAATTGCACAGGGACAGTGAAAATTAAAAAGCAGACTTTTTTTTTTAATTTTATTGTTGGTGTTCATTTTCAAAAGAAAATGCACCAATCATGACCTGCCTCAAGGAGACCAAATCCCCAGCCCACCCACCCCTATCTTCCATAGAAAGCAGCAGCCAACCAGACTTGCTCTGGCACACTGCTAAACATGTTTTGTAAGGTCTAGGAACAGAGCAGACCTAACTCAGTTCCTTTCTCAGTCAACTGTAAAGTGTCCATGAGTTTAGTAATCTGACCCAAAGTCACCAGTTTATTAAGGGAGAGATGAGGCAGGGCTTCCTAGAACGTAAACCCAGGGACGAGATGCCATGTGTGTGGAGTGGTAGTGAATGGGAAGTGTTCCAAGGCACGGGGATGTGGAGACCCGGTTCCTCCTTCTACTTCCCCCAAGGGGTCACTGTAGTTCCTCTTCCCACACTGCAGAACAATGAGCCACCATTCCTTTGGAATTGCCCTGCAAGTTTTCAGGGTCAAGGAGCAGGTATAATGCTTAGATGCTTCCAGTCAAGACCTTCCCAAAGGCAGCCCAGCAGGTGGGGGAACAGGCACTTGAGCTAACATATCTCCAAGGCATGGGCCACGGGGCATCTGGGGGGCTCAGTTGGCGAAGCATCTGACTCTTGATTTTGGCTCAGGTCATGATCTCAGGGTCCTGGGATCAAGCCCCACGTCAGGCACTGCGCTCAGCATGGAATCTGCTTGAGGAATTTGCTTGAGGTTCTCTCTTTCCCTCTGCCCCTCCCCAATATGTTCTCTCTTTCTCTCTCTCTCTCTCTCAAAATAAATAAATTAAAAAACAACAACAAAAAAAGGCATGGGCCAGGAGCACATCAAATCTGTAGTCAGTAGGAACCAGATCAGCCTGATTCCAGAGGACACACACCCCATTCCCACAGCAACAGCCTGTCTGGGGATGGTGTCATGGAACCCCCTCACCTCCCCTATCTGCTTGACCATATTTGACTGTGGACCCTCTGTGGCTGCCCCTGCCTCTTATCTCCCTCCCATTACCAACACATCTAACCCCTAGTCAGGCCACTTCTAAATCCCATGAACAAGATCCTTGTCATTGTCTTGGCACTCAACCTATTCTTATCTCCTCTACCCTAGCCCAGGATATAGAGTCCAAAGATCTGCATTCTACTTCTGGTTCTACCTTCAGTAAATCACATCTCTTGTGTGTAATATAGACATAAGAATGTCCCAGTCTCACCATATTGTAACAAGAATGAAATGAGACTGTGTATGAAAGCACTATGTGAAACATAACTTCTCCGTGCAAGTAAATTCTTTTTTCTTTTCAGCCAACAGACTCTGGTCCCCACGTTCCAACCCAGCCTATCCTTGAAACTGATTCAGCCCCAATTAACTGGATCCTCAGATCCCAGCTTAAAAACAGATAATGCTGGGGAGGGCCATGGCAGATGAAAAGCAGGGTTCCCATGTGATGCCCGCATCCAGGAAGACGGAAGACACCTGGGACATAGTTACTCAAGGGCGAGCCAGGAATCCAAAATAGGGCAAAGAAATATAAAGTTGCCAGAAGTCAGAGCAGGAAGCAGGTCAGAATTCTGGGCCACAGAGATAAGGATAAGGAGCAAAAATTTACCAAAATCCAGGTGGGCAGTGCATCAGGAACTAGGTGGACAAGCAAGAAGTACGAGGCACCCAGGAGCAGCCTCCAAGCCAGTCTGAGGTGAGTGGAGACTCTGGAGTGGACAGAAACATCAGCACCAGAAGTGCAAACACCAGAGCACCCAGAGACCTTCAAATGGCTGTTTCTGCCAGCTGGCAAGACAAGCCTGCGGGCTGATGAACCCGTTTCTCCTCTCTGACCATGTTGCCAATGTCTTCATAGTCTTCTGACATCGGTGCTTAAAATTTATGTGAAGTGTGGAACCCTCTCTCCAATACATCTTGCCCAGAAGCCCAATATGTAAAAAAGATAAAAAGCAGTACTTCTTTTTGGGAGGAGGGACACTGGGAGCCCACTGACTCAGAGCCCACACCCTATGCCTAACAGGCTTCGTAGAACCCCGAGAGCTCCAGGAAACAAAACTGGAGAAGCACCCTGTACAACATGAAAACATGCCCTTTGCTGGTCCCCAAACATTTCCAAACTGTAAGTGGGAGAAAAAAAAGAGAGTGAGCGAGAGATAAGCAGAAAACACCTACGCTTCTCAAAATTATCTAGTCTTTCAAGAAGTTCACTCCACCAAAGCCAAGCTCAGGGTCAACAGTAAGGAATACACAGAGGATAAGAATCAGGGACCAGATCAGGGAGCTGAGCCCTGACCTACCAGTGGCCTCCATCCACAGAGTCACAGGTGTCTGCTCACGCTGGCCAATGGCAGCTGGGTTCGCAGGTTAGCTTACTTGATTCCCTGCAGGCTAACTTCCTTCCTATGGCCTGTTTTGTTTGCCTTTTTTTTTTTTTTTAATCCTATCAGAAAAAAAACTCCTAAAGCATGAAAAGGAAGGAATTGTTGAGCACAGCCAAGTCAAACTGAGGTATGATTACTTTTCAGAATCTATTTTTTTTTTTTTTTTAAAAAAAAGACACATTTATTCAGCGTCATGATCAGACTATTACATTTAGCAATCAACAGCATGGGTGCAAAAAAAAAATCTACATTAAAACCCTTTGTTGGAATGCTTTACACTTTCCACAGAACAGAAACTAAAATAACCTGTTATACAATTAGTCACAAATACAGTCCTCGAGTTTTTTTTGCCCATACACATGAGTATTGTCTAAAACATGTCTTCTTTGTAGCAGCTAGGCCCTGCCACCACTGTGCTTGGCTGAGTTCACAAATCTGTTGTAACCTGTAGCTTCCCTGTCACTTCTCTGGCTCTCCTCTCCTGCTAAGCTTTGTTTCCTGGCAGTAATTAAAACCTTCTGCCACTGCCGTAGCTGCTGCTGCTGCTGGAACCACCATAGCCACCTTGGTTTCGTGGTTTGGCGAAGTACTGGCCTCCACCACCATAAGGGCCAGAGCTTCTGCCTCCAAAATTGCCTCCTTTCATGGGTCCAAAATTTGAGGATTGATTGTTGTAATTGCCAAAATCATTATAGCTTCCGCCACCTCCAAAGTTGCTTCCATCATTACCAAATCCGTTATAGCCATCCCCACTGCCACCATATCCACCACCACCTCGACTGCCACCAAAGCCACCTCGACCACTGAAGTTTCCTCCGCGACCAAAGTTGTCATTCCCACCAAAACCACCTCCACGACCACCACCAAAGTTTCCAGAACCACTTCGACCTCTTTGGCTGGATGAAGCACTAGCCATCTCTTGCTTAGAGAGCGCTTTCCTTACTTCACAGTTGTGGCCATTCACAGTATGGTATTTTTGAATGACAATCTTGTCTACAGAATCATGGTCATCAAATGTTACAAAAGCAAAACCCCTCTTTTTGCCACTGCCTCGGTCAGTCATGATCTCAATCACTTCGATTTTCCCATACTGTTCGAAATAATCTCTTAGATGATGTTCTTCAGTGTCTTCTTTAATGCCACCAACAAAAATCTTTTTCACAGTTAAGTGGGCACCAGGTCTTTGAGAATCTTCTCTTGAGACAGCCCTCTTTGGTTCCACAACTCTTCCATCCACCTTGTGTGGCCTTGCATTCATGGCTGCATCCACCTCCTCCACAGTGGCATATGTGACAAACCCAAAGCCTCTGGAGCGCTTGGTGTTTGGGTCTCTCATTACCACACAGTCCGTAAGTGTTCCCCATTGCTCAAAATGGCTCCTCAGACTCTCATCGGTTGTTTCAAAGCTCAGACCTCCGATGAAGAGCTTCCGCAGCTGTTCAGGCTCTTTAGGAGACTCTGACTTAGACATGACGGCGGTGGGAGGGGAGACTTTAACGATGCTTACTCGGCGGCGTCCACGGGCAGAAAAAGCCAGAATCTATTTTTAAGTATAGCCACATTTTGATGTTGTTGTCAAATGAACCTGAGCCCACAAAACCAAGACGTGAAGTAAGTGAGACCTGGTTTAAGCTGGACTTGGCTATACAGAGAACAGTTTTGACTGAAAATACAGCTCAGTGTCCTCTGGCGTAATCCCTGGTGTAGATTCTAGGCTCTGGATGCCGACATGATGTGGGTTACATAATATAGTGTTGGGCTTGGAGCCTTCCACACACTCACCTCCTATCTCCTCAACCCCACAACTCCCACCATCCATCTGAGGGCCCATTCCTGTCTGCATCCCTTCTCTCATTCATTCCTCCATTCCTCACTTGTCAATCAGTGTCCTGAGTGCTCTAAGCGTAACACATTCCATAACTTGAAGGACTTATAGTCAACCGGGGAGATGAAACACACATTAAGGAAAAAAGAAACACAGCATGGGTGTGTGTAAGAGGAACATGCGTCATGGTCAGTGAGTGGGCAAACAGAAGCTGCAGAGAAGGACAACTACCACCTGACGGGGAGGATGGTCAGGAAGAGCCTTGTGGAGCTGGCAGGATTCGAACCAGGCCTAGCAGAAAAAGCTGGATCCAGACAGGCAAAGGGGAAACAGTTCACCAAAGCTGGAAAAGCAGAGAGGGGGACACAAATGCTGTATTCTATGGAGGCCCCAAGTCACCACCTCTCTACCTCACTTCCTTGCTGGCGAGTGGCCACTTTGTCGAGAATATACATTACAAGGCTATGCTTGCCCTTTCCTCTCCTCTGTGGGAGCGGAAGGAAGGCAAGAGTAAGAGGTCAGCAGACAACGATGTTCACTTGGGCTGGGCCCCCTTCTCACCACCTGGTTCCTGACAATCAGATGTACGTTTGATTTGTGAAAGAACTTCCACAGAAGGGGTCAGCTAGCTCGATCCTAGAAATGTCAGCCCATTGGCCTTCAGAGCCTGGCAAAGCCCAAGAGACTGGACCATAAGAGATGAGAACTTAAGTGTGAGCTCACTGTGCAGAGCAAGAACGGCACAGCCAAGGAAGACCAAAAAATCCAAGATGGCGGAGGTTCTGCCATTCCTGTGGGGGTACAAGTTCATCCTCAAGAAAGGGCGAAATAAGCAGTTTATCTTCTAGAATCCCCTTGAGTGCAGAGTTCTGTGCCTATCCTGTCTTCTGTGAATATTCACCTCCCCGTGGCCCACATCGCTCTGGGATTCTTTCCATAACTCACAGAAAGTGTTAAAGGATTCCCAAGGGTTCATCTGACCTCCTTCCAAAGCAACACATTCACATTTTAACAGCGTCCTTGACCAAGGGGGACTTTAAGGTGGCAGGTTTAGGACCACAGTGGGAAAGTGGAGAAATTCCTTGGAGATAAAAAGGTCTTTCCACTTTCCTAAAATTCACACCAAATAAGTGGCTCTACAGAGAACTGCCTATGTGTGTCTGTGTATGTGAATGTGGGTGTGTGAACGAATCATGACCAGTTATTTCTTGGTGGTTCTCTTCTGTACCTCTGGATCCTATTTTTTTTTTTTTTAGATTTTTAAAATTTATTTGAAAGAGAGAGAGAGAGAATGAGCAGGGAGGAGGGGCAGAGGGAGAGGGAAAAGCAGATTCCCCGCTGAGCAGGGAGCCCGAGGCGGGGCTCCATCCCAGGAGCCTGAGATCATGACCTGAGCCAAAGGCAGACGCTTAACCAGCTGAGCCACCCAGGCGTCCCTGTCCCCCTGGGTCTTAATGTCCTAGGAATTCTTGTTGTAACTTCTTCATTGATACACTCAGTTCCTTGCCATTCTCTGTTTCTCAGAATTTCAGTGAATTTTTTCTCCCAAAGTTCGCTTCCTTGCCATTACTTGACAATGGCCCAGATCACATCTCCCAAACACTCAGGGCTGACTGTGGGCAGAGCACAAGTTTAGGAGTCCTGGCTCTGTTACCAACTACCAAGTTCTCTTCTCTCTTGGGGCCTCAGTTTTCTTCTCTGAGAAATGAAGAGTTAGACCAGATGTCTCATTCAGGTCCACAGGGATGGAGGTAGCTCCATCCCAGCTGGCCCTCTTAGGATTCTCTGATGCAGGTCAGTAAGTCACATGGATCTATCCTTTTGAGATATAGATGGTGACTTCCTAGTTTCCCACAACACAGGGCCCAGCCATGCGCTGAGGCTACTGAGAATTATCAGTCCTGTGTTAACCAAATAAATTTCCAAAGAAAGAAGAGGATTAGGGTTTGGGGCAAGAAAACCAGATCTCAGGCACTCTTAGCAAATGCCCCTATACCATCTTTATATCCAGCAAAATGCTGAACACACCAAAGGCCAAAGGCATGTCTATAGCAAATGATCTAGACCTTAGCCCTTCACGGCTAACCAGCCCCTAAGAACCTCGAGAGTAAGAACTCTCACAGACCCCACTCAGCACTCAGCACACAGCAGGGAGGCAGCCAGGGCTTGCAGAAAGGAAAATTTTTTTCATTTTAAAAAATTTTCTATTTAAATTCCATTTAGTTAATATGTACCATATTATTAGTTTCAGGGATAGAATTTAGTGATTCATCAGTTGCATATAACACCCAGTGCTCATTACATCAAGTGCCCTCCTTAATGTCCATCACCCAGTTAGCCCAACCCACACCCACCTTCCCTCCAGCAAGGGGGATTGTTTCCTACAGTTAAGAGTCTCTTATGGTTTCCCTCCCTCTCTGTTTTTGTCTAATTTTATTTTTCCTTCCCTTCCCCTATGTTCATCTGTTTTAGTTCTTAAATTTCACACAGAGTGAAATCATATGTATTTGTCTTTCTCTGACTTATTCCGCTTAGCATCATACCCTCTAGTTCTATCCACGTCACTGCAAATGGTAAGGTATCATTAATTTTTGATGGCTGAGTAACCGTCCATCTTAGATATATACCACATCTTCCTTATCCATTTATCTGTCAATGGACATCTGGGCTTTTTCTGTATTTTGGCTATCGTGGACATCGCTGCTATCAACTTTGGGGTGCATGTGCCCCTTTGAATCACTATGTTTGTATCCTGTGGATAAACACCTAGCAGTGCAGTTACTGGGTCGTAGGGTAGTTCTGTTTTGAACTTTCTGAGGAACCTCCATACTGTTTTCCAACCTCCAAATGGGCTGCACCAGTTTGTGTTCCCACCAACAGTGTAAGAGCGTTCCTCTCTCTCTGCATCCAAATGGCTAACAGACCCATGAAAAAAAGCTCAACATCACTTGGCATCAGGGAAACACAAACCAAAACCACAATGGGATACCACCTCACACAAAGACTAAAATTAACAACTCAGGAAACAACAGATGTCAGCGAGGATGCAGAGATTGGAGAAAGGAAGATTTAAATGGAGGCAGCAGGAAGTGTGGTGAAGTGATCACCCACAGCCAGCCCTCAATGTAGCAGGAGCATTACTGGCAGAGTCACTTAAAAAAGAACATGTTCCTGGTATTTTTTTTTTTTATTACAAAAGCAGCATGTTCATTATCTAAGAGAAAAGAAAGCAAACACAGAAAAGCACAAAGAGGAGGCTAAAAACCTCCTTAATCACGCCTTCGTGAGACAATCATTGTTATTTGGTGTCTGTTCTCTGGATTTTTTTCAGTGCATCACATAGTATTTTCTATTGGTTTCTTAATTTTTTTAATATAACAGGAATGATACCTTAAGTACTATTTTGGAACCTGCTTTTTTACATGCTTCACTTAACAATATATCCACTTCACATTTTCCTACATAATTAAAAATTCCTTGACTACCTGATTTTAAATGGCTACCTAATAACCCATTTTACAGATAAACTATGGTTTTAAAAGCAAATTCTTAATTTTGGACATCTATTTTACCTCCAACTGTTAATGTAATTAATAACACTGTTCTAAATACCCTTACATATAAATCTTTGTATATGTCCCTGATTTTCTTTCCTTAAGATAAATTCCAGGAAATAGAGTCCTTAGCCAAAGGTTATGTACATTTTTAAGGTTTTTCATGCTGACAAATTATTTTCCAAAAAAGACTGTGCTACTAAGATTCCTAACAGCCATAAATATTGTTAACCCCTGCATTTCCCACTATATGCATCTCGCCAAATACTGGCTCATTACTTTTTTCGGCTTTACCATCTAGATACTCGAAAGATGATATCACATTTGTTGTTTTAACCTGAATGAAGTTAATTAACTTGTAAAAAGAAGGTAATTGACTTGTAATTGATTATTAGTGAGAATGAACATCTCTCCTATGTTTATGGGTGATCTGAACTGCATACTCATATATGCTTTGCTAATTTTTCTACTGGAGTGTTGGCCTTTCTCTTAGTGTTTACGAAAGCTCTTTATGTACTTGTGGTATTCATTTGTCACATACATTGCAAAGATCTTCCCCAACTGATTGAATTGTCTACAGAGGAGTTTCAGGTCTTCTCAGCATCAAGGTGGTGTTAACCAGTTTTTCCCCTTTACCTCTCCCTCCCCCTGTCACTTCAATCACCCAGATGCTGTGCTTTAGGGGCACCATGAAGGGAAGTGGCTTGAGCCCTGGGGTGAAACTCTTCACTTGGTTGGTTACCTAGGGACCTGATTCAGGCTATACCTTCAGACTCACTGAGCAGGCCCAGAAGAACCACCGCCATCTCTCATCCCCCACACGTGCTCCTTTCCTCAAAGTCACCTCACTTTTCCTCCTGGCAATGCCCCCTCCCCACTGACTGCAGGAAGGCATGGCATCTCAGAGTAATGCCATGTCCTAAAGCAGAGTGGGCCTGGTGCCCCCTACAGGGGCCACAGCTGCGGGGTGGCTGGCACAACAGACCTTGAGGGACACAAAGCATCTCTCCTGCCCCCCAATTATCCATTATGTCATTTAGCATCCTTTGTCCCAGGATACGCCTAATGGCTTTCTTTCAGAAATCAGCTCCTTGAAGATGTCTGGCTACCCTGAAAAACTGATACCCTTCCTCATTTCAGAAAATGAAAATGACATTACCTTATTTCCTTCTTGTTATCTTTGTGGTCAGTGATGACCACTGTGAGGGCCTAGATCTTGGGTGTACTTCCTTCTTCCTTCCTTCACACCAGTGGTACTTAGACTTGGGGGTGTTTCAGAATTATCTGGGGAGCTCGTTTAAAATAGATGCCCACTTGTGCTCTCACTCTGTCTATAAATAAATACATATATAAATATAGAACTAGATAGATAAATAAATAAATAAATAAATAAAGTCCTTTTTTAAAATGTGGAGCCTGGGTGGCTTAGTCAGTTCAGCGCCCAATTCTTGGTTTCGGCTCAGGTCATGACCTCATGGGTTGTGAGATCAAGCGCCCTGCCAGGCTCTGCACTCAGCATGAAGCCTACTTGGGATTCTCTCTCTCCCTCTGCCCCTCCCTCAGCTCTAAATAAACAAACAAAGTCTTTCAAATGCAGATCCCCAGGCCTTACCACAGATTTGATAAATCATAATCTTTGGAGGGCTTGTGGCTTTTGGATCTTCTACTTTCATTTTCCAATTCTGTCTATGTGCCTCTTATCCTATGTTGTCTCCAACCGCAACACACATGAACAAGAAGAACTAACTGTAAGTGGTTCTGTGTCACCATCCCTCCAGCAAGAGAAAGACAGTGAGCTGGGGAGCACACCTGCAAAGACGGAACTCGGCCCATTTCACAGCCTCCAAACTGTTAAAGGTCCAAGACAGAACCACCCAAACACTTAAGGTTCATCCCAATAGCCAAGATGATGGATCTCAGAGAAGGAGCCATTTCCCACAGGAATAAGATGGTGACGCTTCCATCCCCCTTCTGTCCCCAGCTCACAGGTGGCCCATCCCCTCTTCCCCACCCTCAGATGGATTTGACTTTAGGTCCACACCCAGTCTCCCACAAGCCTGGAGGTAGGGTGGGTGTGGAGGAACAGGTCCAAGGCCTCTTGGAAACAAGATTTCTCTCTCAACCCTCCTCCCACCCCTCCCTGTCTCCCCAGCAGAAGCCAGAAAACTCTGCTGGGCAAGTGGCTCAGCGTTGAGGCTTTGCCACCTCCTGTCATCACCAACCCCAATTACCAGCTACCCGGCGCCCTCGAGGCTGCCGCTCCTTCTCAATTCCTCTAACTAGGCTGCTCTAAGTCGGCCTGGCACGTTGCCTCTGAACCTAATTGTCAGAACACAGGAAGCGAACGGGTCACATCTAATGTGATTCATTTTTACCTCCGTCAAGCCAAATTGCAATCTAGAACAGTCCCCCAGCCCAGGGCCTCTTCCCTCTAGAAATCCACCCACATGGCCTCCCTCACCAGCTGCTTCAGTGCAGCCTTGTCCTTGCGCATGTGACCCATGCTGGAGTCACAGAGGGCCAGAGGTTAGCCAGCAGTGCTCTGAGGGAGCAGGGGGCTCGGATCTAGGAAGGACCCCCGGAGGACACCAGCCCGGTTCCGTTACTGGCTCTGGAGACTTGGGTGGTTTCTTAAGTTCTCTGTGCCTCTGTCTCTTCCTCAGTAAAATGTTATGACAGCCACCTCCCAGATGAGGATTACCCACATTGACAGATCTAAGGGCTCAGAACAGCTTGCGCCGTATGGTAAACATACAAATATGGAGGTCAGAAATATGACCTCAGTTTTAGCTCTCTGGGCTTCAGTCTCCTCACCTGCAAAATGGAAAGAATACACTTACGTTGCAGGACTGCTGAGAGATCTTAATTAGAGAAATACAAGGAGCCTGGCATAACCTTCTTGCCCGGTGAACAGTTTCTGAATGTGAAAGATGAATAAATCAGACAAGGAATATCCTAATTCAGAGAAGATGTTTTCCCCCATGGTTGCAGGCTGCCCTTTCTTGCCCCCTCAGGATCTCATAAAATCACTTCTACCCTTAGGGAAACAGGCCAACAGAGCAGTCACCCGTCCCCACAAGGGCCCCACATGGGCCCCACATGTGTCCCGCACGGGCCGCAGACTGGCCAGACGGGTACATTCTTGGCTTATCTTGAGAGCTGGCAGATTCCAGCTTTCCCTCCAGAGTAGAGTGAGAAGCCAGGCCACGTCTTGACCCATCAGAGATCAGGACAGCCAGGGGACAGACTGTCTCCCTTGGGTCTTCTGCCACTGTACCATTTCCTGCAGGTCAGGGCTCTGTGGGGTATTCTGCTGGATGCTGGGTCTGGCTGGTGAGCTTTATTTACACACAGAGGAGGGTCCCCGGATCACCAAAGCTCTCTACCTGGGTCCCTGGGTCTCTGTTGGGTGGCCCACCCCCAGAGAAGACCCTGGGGAATTGCCAGGGAGTGCAGGCAAGAGGGCTGCCATTGTCATGACTGTGGCAACAGGTGCCCTCTATGTACGCAACACAGCATTCACCACAGTTCTTCCTGCCCTGGGCTAGTCTGAGTGTCTACTTGCCTGAATCCCACCTGCCATGCCTTCCTCCCATCCTTCGGAGATATAAACTCCTAAGAGGCAATGTCTTGCTCACTGTTGTGTTTCTGACATTTATCAATGCTCAGTGCATGTGAGTTGTGTAACTGAGTCTGGAGTGTAGGCACCAGGGACACCGAGAGGCAGCGGGAGCAAGAGGCAGGTCCCGACTCATGTAAGAACCACAACATATTCGAAGAAGGCACCCTCGCAAATCTCTTTTCTAAACATGCTGTGTGTCTCCTCTCCCGTGCTCTCTGAGGACAGAGCTGTTTTGTCGAGCCCCTCTTTACCTCCAGGATACCTAAGCTCACATGGGGTACACAGTAGGTGCCTCTTTGACACACACTAAACTCAGCTCAGGAGCATTTCATGTATAGTCTGCTGACAACCCACCCAGTCCCCTCTCTGTTTTGTAAGGAACTTTCTCATGATCCCAGCAGCAAGTAAGATGGAAAGTAATTTGGTCAATTCCCCTTCCCCTCCAGCTGAGGAATTATCTGACCAGGCTGGGACCAGGGTCCAGGCGGATCCACAGGCTAGGTGTCAGACCCCACCCTGGCCAGGGCACAGCTGGGGAGTGGGAGGGACCGTCCTGCTTCCACAGCTGCCAACAGCTGCTTCTCACGAACTGCAGGGTCAAACCACAGGGGAGAGGAAGGACCCCTCTGACAGTTGAGGAAACACTCAGAGCTTGTCCAAGGTCACAGAGCAATTCACACAGGAGCGGCCTGAGACCCTGGATCTCTCAGCACCTGTTCTAGGATGGCAAGGATTTCCAAACTTTTTCTGGTAGCAGAGCTCTTTTTCTTTTCATTCTTTCTTTCTTAAATTTTTAGCAAAGTAAGACCTATGACCGTAGCTAAATAAAAAAGAAATTGCACACAAGGCCTTAGAGTAGCATCACGCGCGCGCACACACACACACACACACACACACACAGGAAAGCCCCATAAGACTCAGCGGGAAACCACACACCATACCCTCTACAGCGAACTTCCCTTTACAACGCAGCCTCCTGCTTTTCGCTACAGAGGCAGAGGGAACTCTGCTCCTTGCACAGACACCCCAGCAACCAGGTATGCCTGAGTTTTTTCCCCACGGCTCCTCCCATACTCAGACTCCTGAGGTATCAATATCCATAGCAAAAGAGACCTCTACAAAGCCCCAGGCTTTCCTGTGGCTGCGGCTCTGGTGAGACAGAAGTAGGAGTCCACCTGCGTCACAGCTCATAAAAACATAAGTAACTAATGGTTAGTTCGCTTAGCAGTCACGCAGGCCTAAATTAGTTGAATTAGATTACTTTCCTACCAACTGGCAGAATTCAGCCCTGCTGGGGAAGAAAAAGGAAATTTTGATGCCAACGAGAAGAAGGGGTGAACTGGGAGTGGGGAGAATTGGGGTACTCAGGAGAAAGCCGAACAAGATGGGCCCTGCAGTGGAGGTGTTTTGGGTGCCAGAGGTCAGCATGAGGGCACCCAGAGTTGGCAAGCTGGGACTAGAGGGTGACAAAATGTGTTAGAGGGATGCAGAAAGAAGCAGGGGGAGTATCCCGATTGCTTACTCCTCAGTCCTTCCCTTCTCCAAAACACTTTAAGTTCACATTTTTCAACCACCTCCAAGACTGGCAAAGTTAAAAGTTCTGGTCTACACTGCATTATGATTCGGCTGTTGACCTTTGGATGCTGAAGGTGGGAACTGGCTCATTCTGCTCTCTCTGGATCACTGCCCAGCCATGAGGAAATGCAGCTCGTCACCTAGATAGGACAGTTACCCTCTGAAATGGTGTAATCTCCTTCCTTCCTCCTCCTTCCCCCAAGCATTCATAAGGCACATTTTCTTCCTCCAAAATGCAGAGCAAAGACACAGCCCAGGAAGATAACAGCCTGTTCCAGATGGGGATAGGAAGGAAAGAGGGGCAGACAGTTGTAATCACAGCTCTCAACACAACCTTCCTGGAAATCTCCCTCCCAGGGCCCTCGGCTGCACTTCCTCTCCTTTGCTCACCACTGAACCTTGTACCCCCGAGAACATTGCTCCTCATAGTTTGAACTATGGACCAGCAGCATTAACTTCACCTGGAGGTGGTTAGAAAAGCAGAATTTCTGACCCCATGCCAGCACTACTGAATTAGAATCCGCATGTCAACATGACCTCCCATGTGAGTCACCCACATATTAAAGTTTGAGAAGCAGTACTTTAGAAAAACTTACAGCAAGCCCCCAGTCTACTACTTAATGGAATCCTGGGTACCCGAAAATTCATTTCATCGAGAAGGTTCTGGACCTTCTTGCTGGAAATCTGGACCTAGAAGACTGTTTCATACTTTGGTAAAGGCAGAATGGTGAGCAAACACAAATTAATAAATATCCATTGAATGACTTCTTTCTTGAATGATAAACGAGAAAGAGTAGCATTATGATTTACAAAGTGGCTTTATGTGTCTTCTCTTATTTCATATTCACCAAATCCCTAAGAAGACCCTGGGGACAGGTATTTCTGACTCTGATTTACAGACGAGGAGCCAAGCCCAGGGGTCTTGGAGAGAATGACACCAACAGCCTCCAATGTCACACTTAGGAGCCAGATCTGGTGGAAAGATCACAGCTCAGCACGGACTAACCATACATAGTGTTTGGAGGGAAGGATGACCTAATTTTAAAAAATGTTTTAGTAACAAAGTTCATCAGATTCATCAGAAATTCCTTTTTTATTTGGGCGATCTTGTTGAGAATATGAATCAGCTTTACCTTCCCTGGTAATGAATAAGATCCTATATATGTGCTTTGATCAAATATGTTTTTAAAGATTAACAGATCTTGAAAGGTCTTCAAGTTCTCCCACTGTCATGTCTTCAATAGCATCTATCACAGTAATCTGCATGTAACTGTCGGTAAATATTTTGAATGAATGAATGGTAGATATATAGATGTGGCAAATTTGTCAGAACATATCTTTTCATCTGTCATTGGAGAAGGCTGTAAACTGACCTATAGGTGTGAGAAACTGGGGACTTACCCCTAAAATATGAACTAGATTTCCGATATCACCTTGTTTTCTTTTAATCTGCCTATTTAAAAGGTCACACATATATACATGCTCATAATTCCACTTGGCAGAGGATTATAGTTAAATGAAGTTTCATAGAATGAGACCATAATGTGTCCAATTGTCTCATAAGGTTTGCAGTCTGGCACAGAAGGCAATTTCCAGGAAGGAGCTTCAGGACTATTTTCAGAATTGACAGCATCCTTAGAAGATTCTCCAGTTTACTTAAAAACAATAACAACCGATTGTTCATTATTTTGTAGTTATATCTTGCTCTATTTACAAAGACTTTTCACTCTTTTTAAAAAATAACAGCTACCATTTATTTCCTACTATATTCTTTTTTTTTTTCCAGGAAAAACTCATTTTTTATAAAGATTTTATTTATCTATTTGACAGAGAGATCACAAGTAGGCAGAAGGCAGGCAGAGAGAGATTGCGGGGGTTGGGGGAGCAGGCTCTCTGCTGAGCAGAGAGCCTAATGCGGGGCTCAATCCCAGGACCCTGAGATCATGACCTGAGCTGAAGGCAGAGGCTTAACCCACTGAGCCACCCAGGCACCCCTCTTGCTATATTCTAAGCACCATTCTAGAATATATTAACTCACTGGGTCCTCTTAGTGATCCCATCAGGGAGGTATCATAATTGTCCCATTTACAGATAAGGCAGCTCCTGGAGCTCAGAGAGGGGAAGTAATTTCCTAGTCACACAGCTAGGAAGGGGCAAAGCCGGAATTTAAACCCAAAAGAACTGGCTCCAGAGCCTTACTCCTGACCTCGATGACCTCATCTTGAGTTGGTGGGAAACTGGTAAGAAATGGAGTCAGCAGCCTGGGGAAAGATGATGAGACAGGAGGCCAGGATCTTGACCACTTTGAAAACCAAACAGGACTGAGTTTGATCCATTCTTGAACATCACCAGAGTGTGCTGGGAACTTGGCCATGACAGAGCTATCAACCCAAGTTTTCACTTACTTGTTCCACAGAAACAAATGTCACCAGTGGACCCCTGAACCTGAATGCTCCTTTCTACCTCAGTCACAGGTGATTGGAGACTTTTAGGGCAGGCCTGCGGAAGCAGAGCACCCATCCTGAGACCTGACAGCCACTTGTCTACAGCTGGGATGTGGGATCCCAGGAATCAGGTGGCCTGGGATCTTGTAGCGGCTCCCTTGAGAGAGCTGTCATACTCGGGATAAGTCATAAACTCTCTGAGCCTCTGCTTCCTCTTCTGTAAAATGAGGGTAACCCCTGCCTACAGGAGGCTTCTGTGAGGCTCACAAATGACAATAGAAGCAAACACACTTTGTAAACTGCAAAAGGCCATGCAGACACACGGACCAGCTCCCTGGGTCTCATGCACAGGCAGTGAGCCGCCATTGCTAAGAGTTCGGGTGCCTCTGCCCCCACAGTGCATTTCTTTAAAGTAGTATTCCTTACAGTTCTGGAGCTTTTTAACAGAGAATCATCCAGCTAATGAAATGGAGCAGAGGATGTGTGTTGGTGGGCGGGGGGGGGGGGTTGTGCGCGTGCACGTGCCTGTTGCTGGAGGTGGTGAGGTGGTGGGGTAGGGTTATGGCCAAATCCCTTATCAACTCATCCAAAGCAGGAATTCGTAAGAGTGGGACCTAGGCTGGGAGGCCAAGGAGGGCAGGGATGAATGCAGGGAGGTGAGATGGGGAGGAACCGTCTTTGGGAGAGAAGACTGGGCCTTCCTGCTTTAGGAATACGGACAAACCCTGCTGGCTCTCCTTGGCTCCCGCCAGGTCACATACCCAGATTCTGTTACTCTTCAGTGACTGAGTGTTAAAACTCAGAAGACCAATACCACCAGAGTGTGAAATCAACCCAAATTCATGGAAATGTTTAGTGACTGTGCCCCACTATAGCCAGTGCCATTGCTGGCAGAGACCTAGATATACATTGTAGACTGTAAGGTAAGATCCTTACAGGACATCCAATGCTTCCAGCATGGAACTCCTGAGGGAGTTCCACAACCCGGGTTTAATCTACGTGATGGAAGAGTAAATCAATCATCCTCTCTGGACCTTAGTTGTCTCGTTTTGGTTTTTGTTTTCTAAATTTATTTATTTAGTTAAAGAGAATAAGAGAGTGAGCACGGTGGGGAGGAACAGAGGGAGAAAGAGAATCTCAAGCAGACTCCCCGCTGAGTGCAGAGCCTGATATGGGGCTCGATCCCACAACCCTGAGATCATGACCTGAGCTGAAATCAAGGGTTGAATGCTTAATCGATAGAGCCACCCAGGCACCACTAGTTGTCTCATTTTAAATGAGATGACTGACATAGATCCAGTCTTCAAACTTCTCAACTAGTAAAGCCCAACATGTAAAACCAATAGAAACAGAAATTCTAGGTGTGGAGAAGCCACATACTCAATCCCCCATTCCCTTTCCCCTGTGGTGTCCCTGGTCAGTGGGCAGGGGGAGCCATGGCTCTAAGGAGCACAGCTTGAAAATCACTAGGTCAGATGGACTCTACGTTCCTGTCTATCTCTAGCCTATGGGACTCCGTGATTTATCCTGGGAGCTGGTGACAAATGTCAGGGTGAAGTAGGAGCCAAAGTGATTCTTATGGTCAATTCTGGCAACCAGACTATACAGGAAATTAGTCAAGCTTGGAGCTGGGGGATTCACAAAATTAAACAGATATGGTTTGCAGTGGCCCATGGAGAATTCATCCCTTGGGTGAGCTAGCTTGCCACTGTGCCAGTTCCCTAATCTTTAAGGTTATCCATCTTCCTTACAGAAGAACCCCAAATAATATAGAGAGGTACTCCCCTCTCCATGAGACGGAGCCAAATTCCCTTCACCTTGAGTGTGGGCCAGACTCAGTGACTCATGAACAGAGCATGGAAAGGGAAAAACAGTGACCTTCCAGTGGAGAAACCTGGCTGACACCATCTTAACTGAGTCATCAAGATTAACAATACCAGTGATAAGTCATGCTGATGCCAGGTACCCCCTACTAGCAGGTGATAAGAAGGGTACTTCACCTTTGTGGCATTCTTCCCTCCCACCCCCAGTCCAGAATGTCATGAGGAAAACATCAGACAAACCGAAACTGAGAGACATTCTGCAAATACCTGATCAGTACTCCTCCAGCTCCTCAAGATCATGAAAAACAAAGACAGAAATAGTCACAGACCAGAATTCCTTTGTCCCCTGTATCTCCTGTAAGTCAGTAGTTGGGTCTAGAGGTTTGCTCAGATTCAGGTTTGAATTTCCAGTAAAACTCCATAGGTGATTCTGTGTCTAAGGAGACATGACAACTAATGCACAGTGGAATCATAGAGGAGACCCTGGAATGGAAAAAAGAACCTAATGGAAAGACTAGTGAAAGCCACAGGAAGTCTGGAGTGTACTTAATAATAATGTACCAATGCTGGTTCCTTAGTTTTGAAAACTATACCAGGGGTATGCAAGATGTCATTAGAATTAGATGGAATTGGGTGAGAGGTATCCAGGAACTCTCTGTGCTTATCTTTATAACTTTTTTGTAAATCTTAATCTGTAATCTAAAAAATTTTAGAATAATAGGATCTACCTTATAGAGTTGTGATGATCCAATGAACAAAGGGCATAGAACAGCATGTAATACACAGTAGATCCTCTACTGATACTAATTGCTCTTATTATCACTACTACTTTGTGCCAACCCAGAAAATCTATTTCATGATTCTATTTCATGTTCTATTGTACTAGAGTTCATTTGGTTTGCAAATATTTAATAACACCTGTGACACCAAGACTTGTGGCACATCTTCTGAATAAGGTTTCTGAATCAACTTGGGGGTTAAGCAAAAACTTTTAGTTTTTGTCCAATCTCATTAAAACCAAATTTTTCTAATTTCCACAATTATCAGTTCATAGCCATCTCATTTCATGCCTACTTACCCTCCACTCTGCTGGAGTATCTCAAAGCAAATCCCAGATATAATTTTATGTCATCTGTAAATATTTCAGTATGTGTGTCTCCAAGGCAAGAGCTCTTTTTAAAGAACTATAGCCACAGTACCTATCACACTTTTTAAAATAACAATAATTCTTAAATATCATCAATATCTTGTTGGTGCCAATATTTCCCCTATGGTGTCATAAGGATTTTTCAAAATTTGTTTCATCAAATCAAAATCCAAATAAGGTCCATACATTGCAACTGATTGAAAATGTCCTTAAATCTTTTAATCTATAGGTCTCCTCCTCTCCTCCCCTTTCCCTGCTTTACACACCCACACACTTCTCTCTTTCCATCTCTCTCTTTTTCTTAAAATTCATTTGCTGAATATACTAGGTCTTGTGCCTGGCAGAGTTTTCCAGTTCTGGATTTTGCTGACCATAGTGTTGCTGAACATGTTCCTCTGTCCCCTATGTTTCCTACAAAGTAGAAGCTGGGTCTAGACGTTTGATCAGATTGAGGTTTGAGTTTCTGGCAAAACTGCATAGGTGCTTCCATCAGGAGGTATATACATGCATGGCTGTCTCTCTCTCTGTAACATCAGCAACTTTTGATGACCAACACCTAGAGCCATTCATTCAAAGTGGGGGAGGGAATTCATTTTCTAAAAAATTATCATCACTGGGGCACCTGGATGGCTCAGTTGGTTGAGAGTCCAGCTCTTGATTTCAGCTCAGGTCATGCTCTCAGGGCTGTGAGATCATGCCCCGCATCAGGCTCTGCACTGGGAATGAAGCCTGCTTAAGATTCATTCCCTCTCTCTCTCTCTCTCTCTCTCTGGATTCCTGGGTGGCTCAGTCAGTTAAGCGTCTCCCTTTGGCTAAGGTCATGATCCCAGGGTCCTGGGATCAAGTCCTACATTGGGCTCCTTGCTCAGCAGGTAGCCTTCTTTCTCCCTCTGCCTGTCGCTCCCCCACTTGTGAGCACTCTATCTCTGACAAATAAATAAAATCTTTAAAGATTTTCTCTCTCTCTCTCCTTCTGACACTCTTCCCCTCTGGAAAAAAAAAAAAAATCATCATTCTCATCCCATGATTGGCCTCATGCTGATGCCTTTGCTTGGATGAGACAGCTTTTTAGACCAGTAGAATGTTCTGAGGGTTTGGAGCTCCTTAGTGGGGTATAGGCTTTCAAAGCTGTTACTGCCCCATTGGCATGGGGTCGAAGTCAGAGTCTCTACTGACCGGTTTGGTGGGGTCTTCCCCTCAGCTTTGATCAAAACAATCACATGGTAGGCTCCAAGGTTCAGCACAGGCTCTGGGGGTGCGTATAGGCTCTTTTTCACAGGGTCTCACAAATGCACTGGGCATGGGCAGAACTGCCTCCCGCATCAGCCGAGGCACAACCCAAGACACAACTCTGAAAGCCACACCCTCCCTTTCAGCAGCCACAAGTTGTTTTTTGACCTCACATTCTTGGCTTCAGGGCCAAAATAATGATGACTTCTCTTTCTTTCCTTTGGAACATTAATTCCTTCTACTCCCATAACTCCTTGTAGATGAGGGTTTCAAGAGCTTTCAAAACACTTTCTTACCTAATCCTCCCACCACTTAAGTGTGTAAGGAAGGTGACTAGCAGAGAGCTCCACTCCCCAGGCAGGGAAACTAAGCCCAAAGAGCTTGGCTGGACTTTTTGCTGTCCTGCTCTGGCCTAAGGCCTGCGCTTCAGATCTTGTCTACACCAAGAAAAAGACATGTCTTTGGAGTAAGTCCAATACCCACCCCCAAGGGATCTTCCTACCTGTGGTACCGGAGGAGCTAAGAGGCTCTCAGCAAGACAGGTTCCAGTCAGCTCACAGCAATTTATCCAGCTAGATTTCCCCCAAATAGCAGCAATTGCAAGCACTTGTCCTACTCTCAGGCTGTGTGTGTGATGCCATGTGTTTTGATCAAGGGTTTAGTAAACACAGTCACCACAGATATTGGAAACAAGAGCAGAAATATTATCCTCCCTTGACCTAAATCCCAGCTGCCAGTCCAGAAATACCACACGCAGCTCAGGAAAGCTATGCAGGTGCTGGAGAAAATGGAGAAAGGGATGCCCGAAACAGCCCAGGAGGCGGGAGGACAGCCACGTGCCCTCCCACGAAGGGAACGGGCTTGTACCGATCTGCCCAGAGTCCCTCATGCTTGAGGCCAACAGCAAACACTAGGAGACAGATGGCCAAGGCGGAGGCGGGAGGGGGGAAAAAAACAAGAAATTATCTTGCCCACAAAGGAAGGGAAGTGAACACAAGGACTGGATCCAGGAGTAGAACCAGACCCAGCCCACATAAATCTCTGCAGTGTGGGCAAAACCAACCTGCCCAGCATGGCTCTGCCTGCGCCCTCTCCTGGCATCCCAACAAGAGGGCTTCAGCACCAACTTACACTGGGAGATCCCAGCCCACCATGCGGGTCCACCCAGCTCCCCCACAGCCAGCCCTGACCCCTCTGTTACCATAGCAGCACCTGCCACCAAGGTCTGTACCAACCCCAATCGGACCCATACAGCTTTTGCCAGTTTACTGAAAACAGATCAGAGTCAGAGAATCAGCTCTTAGCAGCAGAGGCCCCAGGCTTTCAGGGTGACTGCTCAGGGAGCAGGAGACACCAATACAACTTCTCTCCTCATATCATGTCCTGGTTTATACAATACATGTCAGCCCCTGACACTCCCCAGCTGAGGATGCGCCATCCCTATGTCAGGACCCTCAAGGGAAGCCACAAACCCCCAAAGCAGGACAGAGCCAACCAAGGAAATTGTCCGAGATCTCCCCGTGCTCAATAAAACTTGGCAACCTCATGGAGCCATGGAAATAAAGGGAGCTTCTCACCATCACCCCTTACTTTACAGATGGGGCCACTGAGGCCCAGCAGAGGGAATGGCCTTGCCCAAGTCCCCTGTTCTCCCAGACAGTGACAGATCCCAGACCAGACAGGTCTCCTGACCAGCATCCCAGGTCTCTCTCATCTCCAGCACGCCTCAGGTTTCAGACAGCCCAGACCTGGCGCCTGCATGGGGAAGGCCAGGCAGCTGGGAGAGGAGAAGGCCAAGTCCAGATTACATCAATCTCACAGGTCGCCAAGAAGGAAGTGGAGACTATTCTTCCTTCCCACCCACACGGAGCCCAGTGCAAACTAGTAGCCTAGCTCCAGGTAGCCACTGAAAATGCAGGAGGCTCAAAAGCTGAAAACCAGGGGTGGGCCCATTCCCACTTCCTCATGCTCATTATCACATGACCCTTTCTCACATATCCCCCAAATGAGGGGAAGGCATAAGATCCCTTCAGCTCACCATGTGGCCAACCCAATGCCCCCAAGTTCTCCCTCAGCAATCCTATCATGGCAACCTGTCTCCTGCTTACACCTGTCCAAGAAGTCTGCCTCCTCCTAGTTCCAGCCAGAGCTTTCTATCCCTCTTTAGGGGATAGAAAGTTGGCAGCCCCCTCCTCCAGGCAGCCTTCTCTGTCTCCTGAAGCCCTTCCCCTGATCTCCCAGCCCTGGATAAAGTTGGTGCAAGGAAGGAAGGCAGAGGTATCATCATAGAAGCCGTGTGCTTGCTTTGTCTGGGATTCCTCCTAACTCCCTAGAACCGTTCTCTGATGGGTCTACTAACAGTTACCTAATTTCAGTGGTTTGCTGTTAATGTTGAAAAGTGTCCAAGAGTAAGACCAAGAGGGTGCCTGGGTGGCTCAGTGGGTTAAGCCTCTGCCTTTGGCTCAAGTCATGATCTCGGGGTCCTGGGATGGAGTCCCACATTGGGCTCTCTACTTGGCAGGGAGCCTGATTCCTTCTCTCTCTCTCTGCCTGCCTCTCTGCCTACTTGTGATTTCTCTCTGTCAAATAAATAAATAAAATCTTAAAAAAAAAAAAAAAAAAGACCAAGAGTCCTACTTCCTGGCACATCCAAAAGCTTGGCACATGCAGGAGTGTTTGATAAATGCCATTTAGCACTATATATCTGGTAGAACCTAAATGACCATCAGTTGGATAAATAAAATGTGTTATGTCCATATACTGGAATATTATTTGGCAATTAAAAGTAATGAGGTTTTTGATGCATGCTAAACATGGATGAGTCTTTTTTTTTTTTAAGATTTTATTTATCTATTTGACAGATTGAGACACAGCTTGAGAGGGAACATAAGCAGGGGAGCGGGAAAGGGAGAAGCAGGCTGCCCCCTGAGCAGGGAGCCCGATGCGGGGCACAATCCCAGGACCCTGGGATCATGACCTGAGCCAAAGGCAGACGCTTAACAACTGAGCCACCCAGGTGCCCAACGTGTACCAGGTGCCAAGACAATGAGTCTTAAAAAACATTATGAGAAGTAAAAGAAGCCAGTCATAAAACACCACATATTGTATGGTTCCATTATATAAGATGACCAGAATAGGCAAATCTATAAAGACAAAATTAGATTCATGGTTGTCTAGGGCTAGCAGAATGGGGAGACTTGAGGAATGATTCTTAATAGGAACAAGGTTTCTATTTCGGGGTGATAAAATGTTCTAAAATTGATTGTGGTGATGCTGTAACTCTAAATATACTAAAAGCCATTAACTTGTGTAACTCTAGATGTTGAATTGTATGGTAGGTGAATTATATTACTTAAAGGGATTAAAAAAAAGAGGAACCATAAAAATACTCACATTACTTTACTGGGTGATGTCAATTAAAGAAGTAAGTATTTATGAAACACTTCCACACACATCTGTCCTGGGTCCTATCCCAGCACCCTGTACAGTCTCTATTCTCACCATCTTACAGATCAGGAAGTTGAGGCTCAAGGAGTTGAGGTCCCATTGCTAACTAGCCACAGACCTGGAACCAAAAAATCAGATGATCTGAGTCCAGGTAAAATCTTCTCTAGGAATGCCAGGTATGAAGAGACTTTGAAAGAAAAAACACAGCTTCACACACAAGGAAAAGCTGAAAACAAACAAAACATCTTCCGGAGGCACCTTGGTGGCTCAGCCGGTTAAGCGTCTGCCTTCAGCTCAGGTCATGATCCCAGGGTCCTGGGATCGAGCCCCACACCAGGCTCCCTGCTCAGCGGGGAGTTTGGTTCTCCCTCTCCCACTTCCCTTGCTTGTGTGTTCTCTCTCTCTGTCAAATAAATAAATAAATCTTTGAAAAAAAAATAACAACCCTCCTCCGCTAAGGAACTGCAGTGGCCCCAAGTTGTCCCGGATGCAATGGAAGAGTACACACCAACATTAACATGATAAACAGGAGGCTGATGTGTTATAAAATAATGTCAAGTAAACATGTGCAAGTGGTACGTCAGTTTGGTTATCGTTTTTTGTTTTGTTCGAAATACCCTTGTGTGGCCAAAACACAGTAGAGAACACGGATGCAAAAATGTGCTGGGGTGATGAATAGTTCAGTGAAAACTTTCCTTTAAAAATTTCCTGTGTTGTTTTAACAGTAAAAAAAAAAGAGAGAGAGAGAGAGAGAAAATAAACACTTGAATGGACACCCCCCAACCAGCACAGCAGAGCACAGTAATTATCCAAACAGGGGTGATCTCCCTGGGGGTCGGCACAGGCCACTGAGCCACAGGGTCACAGAGGGCCTTCCAGGCAATGGGGAGGAGAGGGCAGGACCCCTTTTTTAGTCTGCAAACATCAGCTCAAAAGGAATACAGGGGAGTCAGCCAGAATGTACTCTGTCACTACAGATCTTTCCTTCAGAATGTTCCTTGTGTCCTGAACAGGGGATGTTCTCCTGTCTTCAACTCCGGAGCATACCTCCTCATGACATTCAGCACATTTTACTGGAATTCTCTCTTTATATATTCTTCTTCCTCAAGAGACTGTGAGGTCCTCAGGCAGAGCCAGTCATCACTCATCCTTGTACCCTCAGACACCTGATAGAGCGCTGGACACACAGTAGGTCTACAGTACACATTTTCTGAATAATGGAATTGGCTAGACTCTCTTCATACCCGCCACACTCCTGAGCTAGACTTTCACACACAAATACACTGAACACCACCTCCCGATCAGCATTCCTGCCCGCCGTCCTCCACCCACACATCCCCACGTCCGCCTTCCAGAAATGCTGATATCATCCCATTCTCCCCTGCTCGAGACCTGTTTCCCCCTTCCCATCAAGCCTGGGCACCTTGGCCAGGCCCCAGGGCCCTTTCATCACCTGGCCCCACGCTACCTGGCTTCCCAGCAGGCACAACCCAACACACTCATTCCCACCTCCAGGCTTCCACTAGCCCTCTTTGTCTATCCTGAGATAACTTCTACCTCCTCAGCTCCCACCTCTGCTGAAATTCAAGTTCCAACTCCTCCTGAGGCCTTCCCTGACCATGCCAACCCCTGGGGATCCTCGCCTCTGAATGTGTCAGCTCCAAGCTGAGTACACTTAATAATCTTTTTGTGCCCTTTTCTTTCTGTGTTTGTCTTTTTCCCACCCTCGAACTAGATTAATCTTCTTAAGGGCAGGGCAAGGTTACACTTCATCAGTGTGACCCACCACACCCAGTGTAAGACAGACACATTCTAGAAGCTCAACATTTACTGCTGGTTACATCTCAAAATCGGAAACACAGCCTCAGTTAGTAATGACAATAGTGTTTTTTCTTCCAGGTGGTACAGAGGCTTGTTCTAGGCAGCCGTGCAACGTGGGGCGTGGGTGGGAGGATCTTCACAAGAGGGGTTTAGAAACTTCAATCTATGCCACTGAGAAACAAGGGGAGTCCTCTCTAGCCCCTGATGGCACCCAGACCAGGAGCTTCCTCATCACCTGGAAACTTGTGAGAAATGCAGATTCTCAGGCCCTACCCCAAACCTCCTGAATCAGGAACTCTGGGGGTCAGGTCCAGCCTCTGTGGTTTAACAAGCCTTCCAGGGGATTCCAACGTCCAGCAACATTTGAGAACCACTGGCTCAAACACTTAAGAGGAATATCCTGATATATCAGAAAGAAGAATTCCTTCCGTCTCTAAAGACTGCCTATGGATATAATTTTTAGCTCATGTCTTCCTGTTTACTATTATCCCTACTGCTCCTAAAATCGACAACTATAGTTGGCGAGCATAGGCAGAGCATACAAGCAGTTGATAACTATTATTACTAGTTAGTACTACTACCAGCAGTAGTAGTGACAGCAATATCACTATTACTAACTACTAGTACCAGCAATAACACCAGTTACTGACTGCATAGTACCCTCTGTCAATTTTCCCAGCTAAACAGTAGTTTCCAGGAGTGAGAGGTCGAGTACAGGATAAAAATCTATGAGGCATGGGGTATATGCATTTGTGACCCTTTCAGGATGACCATGTTCCCCATTTGTTTCTCAGTTTTAACCAGTGGTTACCCATCACTCCCTAACCCCAGAGGACAAATGAAGACCAAGGCGGAACTGGCTGCCTTCTCAATCATCTTGACTTGCAGTTTGAACTCTTTGAAAAAAAAAAAAAAAAGATTTCATTTATTTATTGGAGAGAGAGAGAACACAAGCAGGCAGAGTATCAGGCAGAGAGAGAAGCAGGCTTCCTGCTGAGCAGGGAGCCCAATGCAGAGCTCGATCCCAAGACCCTGGGATCATGACCTAAGCTGAAGGCAGAGGCTTAACTGACTGAGCCAACCAGGTGCCCCTGCAGTTTGCACTTTAATCGTTCTAAGTCCCTACAGAATACTTTGGTCTCTAATTTGGGATGCTTGCCCCCATATGTGAAATCACTGGGTCAGTTTGCTAACATCTCCAGTCGGACCCCATCCATGAGGACAAACTGTACATGCTCTCGTTCTTCAGCACCCGTCCGTCCCATGGCAGATTGCTGGGTGGGGTGGGCTTGCGCGCACAGCAGCGGCCCAGCTTCCTGTAATCTTGTTTATAAACTGTGGATGCTTGTCCTGACCTCGTCAGAAGAGGGTTCAAGAGGAGGCCTGCAGTCTGGGGGGAGAATCTGCAGGGAACAGCACTGCCTTGCAGAGTGCAGGGAACAGCATTGCCTTGCAGAGGTGGCTGGCTCCTCCGTCTCCCGGTCTTGGGAACAGAGTGAGAACACAGACCTGGGGCTACTTGGCAGAAGGCACCTGATCTGGGCCCTTTGGTTCAGCCAGGGGTCAGGGCAAGGGAACAGATGAAGCCACAAGCGAAGGGGCGGGGGGGTCCTCAGGAAAAATGGGGCAGGTTGGAGCAGAGGAAACACAGGAAGAGGGCTGGCTCTCGCTACAGCTTTGCACATCCAGCTGTGTGACTGTGGACAGCCAGTCTCTCCCCATCTGTGAGCCTCCTTTTCCCTACCTATACAGCCGGAAAATGAAGACCATCTCAAAAATTCCTCCCTCAGATATCCAAGCTGATGCTACAGCCTTATTGATACTCTAAGCCAGCGCCGCGGATGATGGAATGTTCTGTAACTGCACTGTCCGACAGGCTAGGCGCTAGCCATGTGGGCCTACTGAGTGCCTGAAATGCTGCCTGAGGAACTTAGTTGTAGTTCTATTTCATTTTAATTACTTTCCATTTGAATTTAAATCGTCACGCGTGGCTGGTGGCCCCTGCACCGCACAGCACAGCACAAAGGGAATTCATGAACCACAAGTCCTTTAAAACTCTATCACCACATTGTAAGTGAAAAGAAAAAAACTAACTTAATCTGCCAGTTTTAAAATGCTGTAATAGATTTTTTTTAAGAAAGTTTTTATTTTAAAGTCATCTCTATACCCAACATGGGCTTGAACTCACAACCCTGAGATCAAGAGTCACAGGCCCCACTGACTGAGCCAGCCAGGTGCTCCAAAGATGTTTTAACTTAAAGAGCAGAAAGTCTGAGTGCTCCCTTAAGAAGTCCCAGAAAGCAGAGGCCCTCTTCCTGGGTCCTCATCCCAGCCTTGTCCCCAGCCAGCTCTGTGGGAGCTGGGAGTCCCATGACCAACCTTGGTTTCAATCTTATCCCTCTGTGCCCCAGTTCGTTCTGTGAAGTGCACACCAGTCCATCTGAGTCTTCTACGCAAGCTGTGAGGATACACTGCAAAGCTGTACCCTAAGGAATCTTAAAAGTGCTAGCAAACACATTACAGTCACCACTCACTAGCCATGAATGCTGTCACAACCTTCCGGAAGCCTCACTAAATGGCCCCTCAGCCACTGGGAGGCTGGGGAGAGGATGATGATAATACGGCCAGGGACTGTGGGGAGAGGGTAGAGGTGGGGGGGGGGTGGAGAGAGAGTATCAGGCAGCCACTGATTTATCAAACATTCAACAAATTACAGGCACACCTCAGAGATAATGCAGGTTCAATTCTAAGAGCACTGCAATAAAGCGAATCAAATCACTTTTTCAATTTCCCAGTGCACATAAAAGTTATATTTACACCACACTGTAGTCTACTCACTGAACAACGGCATTATGTCTTAAAAAACAACATATATACCTTAATGAAAAATGCTTTATTGTTTTTAAAAGTACTGTTTTAGGGCACCTGGGTGGCTCAGAGGGTTAAGCCTCTGACTTTGGCTCAGGTCATGATCTCAAGGTTCTGAGATCGAGCTCCGCATCGAGCTCTCTGCTCAGCGGGGAGCCTGCTTCCCCCCTTTCTCTGCGGCCCTCTCTGTCTACTTGTGATTGCTCTCTCTCTCTGTTAAATAAATAAGTAAAATAGAATCTTAAAAAAAAAAAGATTGTTAAAAAAAAAAAGAAAAATGCTTTATTGCTAAAAAATGCTAACCATCACTTGACCTTGCAGTAAGTAGTAATCACTGACCACAGATCAGCATAACAGATATAAGAATAATGAAACAGTTTGAAATATTGCAAGAATTACCAACATGTGACATGGAAACATGAACTGAGCAGATGGTGTTGGAAAAATGGTGCCAACAGACTTGCTCGAGGCAGGGTAGTTACAGACCTTCAATTTGTAAAAACAAAGCATCCTAAAGCCAAGCATGATAAAAGGAGGTATGCCTATATTCCCTGTGGCTTATATGCACTCAGTAAATGGAGTAAGTCAATCAGCCAACAATTCTACTTTGAATTTATCTGACAGTTATCCTGTATGAGTGTGGCACAAGAATCTGTCCTGTTGACTGTGGAATCTCAGCGCCTGAAACCATACTTGGCAGTTAGAAGGTGAGTAAACGAAATAGGCAGATATGCAGATGTCCAAGGATGCTCGCTGTGGTAGCAACTCCATTGTCTACCAACAAGGGCACTAAAGTCATTACGGTCCATCCATAACAGGCAGTACAAGTAGCTGTGAAGAGGCATGTCTCTTTCTCTCTGTCACACACACATGCACACACACACACAAACACACAGAGATCTGGGAAAATGCACAAAACGAAAAAGCAAATTGCAGAACCACCTTCTGATCCCACCTATATGTACAGTCTCATCCCAACTACATTCTAAAAACTACAGGGGCGCCTGGGTGGCTCAGTGGGTTAAAGCCTCTGCCTTCGTCTCGGGTTGTGATTCCAGGGTCCTGGGATCGAGCCCTGCATCGGGCTCTCTGCTCAGCAGGGAGCCTGCTTCCTCCTCTCTCTCTGCCTGCTTCTCTGCCTAGTTATGATCTGTCTGTCAAATAAATAAATAAAACTTTTTAAAAATATATAAATAAAGACTACAGAATGTGCAGACATATGCTTGTCTATGCATAGATAATTTCTGGAAGAATACATAGAAACTAACAGTGGTCACCTCTGAGGAGGGGCTAGAGAGGTTCAGGAGGAGGGGGGCAGGACATTTCCAACGCATAGATTTTTTTTTTATGGATAGTTTTCTTTTTCAACTATAAAAGTTAAACATGCTCATGTTAGAAATCATATCTGCAATGTCACACAGCATATATATGTATATACTGAGGGAGTGACAGAAAAAAATGTTCACGTCATAATGTCTTTGGGGGAAATGGGATATAAATTGTGTCTTTGGTGTGATTCTAACGTCAAATAGACAAAAAAGAACAACACACAGAAGCAAAACCATCACACAGCCGCTTACAGTCTAGACCTTGAAGGCCAGAGGCTCCTGCCATCCCCACCCCTAGCCGATCCACAAGGTGGCAACGAAATCAGTAAGGAGCCTCTCCCTCCACAACCAGAGCACAGGAGGCAGTCATGGTAACATTACAAATGTCCTGCAAAGTGACGCAGGTCCAATTCCTGCACTCTGAGGGAATACGGAGGTGGAGCAAAGCTTGATTGGACAGTCCCCATCGACTGAGACTTCGTTCTTCGTTACTGAGATTTTAGGCTAGAAGCTTCAAGTTGGAAGACCTTAAGCAAATCTGTGTAATTGTAAAAGACCAGAAACTAGCAGCTTAAACTACACTAGGTGCCTTTGAGAGTTAGTGATTGGCAGGAAAATGAAGCCAGGCGCAAGGCTTCCAAGCAGCTGGGATGTCTCTGATTACCGCCAGCAGCCCTATGGAAGCAAATACCTTAGGAAAACAGAAGGGTTTGCTTCGGGAAGGGGCAAGAATTTAAAAGTAAGGAACCTCAGCGGTGGAAGGCCCAGAGATACTATCTAGCCCAACCCTACATTGCCAGAGAAGGAATGGAAGCCAGCTAAGAATGCATTCCTTCTAAAATGACTGCAGACCCAGGAAAGTGCCCCACTTGCAGGCGTCCTGGCAGTGACTGGGCAAGCAGGCTAGATTTGAGAAATTATCCCTTCTAGAAAAATACAGTTGGTTGCACATCACATGGAAACCACAGGAAACAAGGGCCCAGTCCCCCAACAAGTGTTCCAGGCTCACATGAATAAATCATGATGCCATCACAAGCAGATAGAAATCTCCAGCTTCAGGACTAATTAGTCATTTTACGAAGTAAATCCCAGACTCCTTAGGGTGTGGCTGGCAGCTTCCCCAGAAAGAAACACCTTCCAGGTAGGGTTCTGGGCTGGGCTCACAGTCCTCGTGGTATTGCAGTGACATAAATCACATACATGTTTGGTTACCTCGTTTTCCTCTCATTGGGCTCTAGAATAGTCTTTTTTGGTCCCAGAGAACCAGATCCTAGGGAAGTGGGGTTCTCACAAAGACTCCTTGGAGAGAAAAGAGTGCATGGCCCCTCCTGGAGTTTGTTTTTTCAGGGGTATTACCTGAGGAGGTGGAGGTGGAGGAATGGTGTCTCTGACCGACCACCCCAGGCACAAGGAGAACTTTCCCATTGGTCCAGGCCCTGCCATTATCCGACATGATCCCTCAGAGACCTGGGGGCTGCTGGGCCATCACACAATGTTCAACCTGAAAGGGACCTTCCACAGTCGTTAACAGCCCAACACTCTGGTTTTCCAGAGGACAAAGGGAGGACTGAGGAAGTGAGTGACTTGTGCACAGCCATCCGATAATTTAGGAACAAGTCACCCACTTCCTGGGCTTTCATTTCTCCCTACAGCCCTCAGGCCTCTGAAGGAGAGAGACCTCAGGTCCCAGATGAAGCCCAGAGCCCACACCTTCCTATGCCAGGTGAGCAGCCAATGGCCACCAACGGCTATTCATCAAAAACCACAAGCAAAGTATCACAGGGGAGCTCACTCTACTTGAAATATAGACCTGATCCCTCAGAAAAGTTAGTGCCATTAAATAAAAACAAAACTTGCCACCATGGAGGGAGGAGAGAGAATGACCAGACAAGTGAGAGGCATGGAGGAAGGAGGAATTCTAAGAAGAGGCAGTCAGAAAGTATAAGGAGATCTGGGCAGAGGAGGAGAGCAGATGTTTGGGGGGTGGTCAGTCGGGGGGAGGCAGCATGAGAGGGTACCATATGGTCAAGGGCGTTGCCAGCTGCCGTTGGGCAGGAAACAAACAGCCTGGCTGCCCCCTGGAGCCCTGTCATGCCAAGGATACCCCCTCTCCTGCCTACGCCGTACACAACAAGGACAGCATGTTCCAGGTGGGAATTACTCCTCTGAAGTTCAAAAGCAGCTAACACCAGGGCTCTATGCATTTTATAACAAAACCCCCCATTGCCACTCTATGGGGGGCCAAGGCCCACTCAACCATAAGGCCCAACCATAAGGCTTCTTGGGGAGGAGAGGCAGGTGCGTGGGCAAAAGGCCAAGCCTGCAGTGAGAGCACTGACCCCAAAGGTCTCAGACAACTCCAAGAAGAAAAAGGGGTGGCAGGCGTAGTAGGCTTAACAGTGGACCCTAAAAAGATAGTCCACGTCCTAACCTCCAAAACATATATATGTGACCTCATTTGGAAAAAAGATCCTTGAAGATGTAACTAATTGAAGGATCTTGAGATGAGATCACCCTGAATTACCAGCGTGGGCCTTAAATCCAGTGACAGGGGTCCTGATAAGAATGAGGCAGAAGGAGACCAGACAGAAGAGGAGGACACATGGAGACACCCAGGGGAAAAGGCCAGGTGAAGACAGAGGCAGAGTGACGTGGCTGCAAGCCAAGGAATGCTAAGGGTTACCAACAGCTGCCAGAAGCTAGGTGAGGGGCATGGAAACCTCCCTCAGAGCCTCCAGAAGGAACCAACCTTGCCAGCACCTTGATTTTGGACTTCTGGTCTCCACAACTGTAAGAGGATAAACATCTGTTGTTTTAAATCACCTAGTTTCTGGTGATTTGTTATGGCAGCCCCAGAAAACTAATATAGCAGGGCAGTGGGTGGGGAAGCAGGCTGGGGAGTCTCAGGAGTTCTGCGAGATGATGTCACTCATGTTTGTGACTTCTGAGTCACTGGCTCCTGAGGACTTCAGGCTGGCTGGATACAGGGCCCATGAACAGAAGCCCACCCGGCTCTCTCATCATGCACGGCTACCATAGAGGGGCTCACTGCATTTTGGGGTCTCTCCAGAGCTGTGTTCCTGTCCACCCAGCCTAGAATTTCCATACTGGATCCATGAGCCCCCCCAAAACTAACTGGCACCATCCTTGTCCAATGAGTTTCTCAGAGTCCATTATCATAGACAGGGAGTGTAGTTTAGTGGAAAGTGTTCTGGCTTTGGAGTCAAACAGACCTGGGTTTGGGTTTTTTTTTAAAGCCTATTATTATTATTATTATTATTTTGTAATCTTTACACCCACCGTGAGACTCGAGGTCACAAGCCCAGGATCAAGAGTTGCATGCTGTTCTGAGTGGCCAGCCAGGTGCCCCAAACAGACCTGGGTTTTAATCCCAGGGTGACTTGGGATATGAGTGACTGACCTCTCTGAGCTTCAGTGTTCTCATCTGTAAAGTGGAGTAAGTACTCACTACCTCACAGGGCTACTATGACAACTAGAAATAGCCATGTAAGATGCCCAGCCCACGGTCTGCTAGGTAACAGGAGCGCAATAAATGGTAACAATTATCATCATTATTTACATGAATAATGAAGTTTTTCTGGAACATTGGCCTGAGCCCCCCCCCTTGTTCTCATCGCTGTGGTGAATACAAAGAGAACCACAACCTGGGGCTCTCCTCAAGGGCTCCCACTCAGCAGAGCTGGTGAGCACCTACCGTGTTCCCTCTTCTTAGTCCCTCCTTCCCCAGTCACCGTATATGACCCCAGTCCCTTATGTACCTCCAAGAGGCACCCAACACATACTTGTTTTGCGAATAACCAAAAAAAATGACATTGAGTGAATCACCCAACCTCTGAAAACGTTTTTATCATCTGTAAAACGGGGCTAATAGCATCTAACTACTCTGCTGCCTCATAGGGCAAATGTAAAGACCAAACAGAGACAGCAGCCATAGAAGGCCATAGAAGCAAAGCCCCACTGTGCCTGGAAGCCTGCGGAGGTTGGCTCTGCTGGGCCTGCAACCATCATAGCGAATCTGCATTTTGGGACAATGGCAGGTCCACGTCTTAAACTGGGTGTAAACCTCCCCCACGCTTTCTGGCCTGGAGTCAGAAAACCTTGACTCTACTTCTGACCCTCCGAGCCTCAGTTTTCTGTAAAAGAGGGTTCCTTGCCCCTGCGGAGCTAGAAATGTAGCCACGAGGACCAAATGCGATCGTGTATGTGAACGTGTTTTGTAAACTGTTAGGCGCTATACAAACACAGGTGATTATCATGATTATGATTATCATTATCATGTCAGAAGCAGACCCTCCACACTGCTGTGAGCCTCAGAGGAACACAGACTCGTGGGCCAGAGGGAGGAAAGCACAGTTTCTGCTTTCACCCACTCCTTTCAGTTTGGGCAACTTTGAAACCGTCTCCATCAGATTTCAAGGTTCTATATGGCTTTGCCAGGAAACCAAAAATATTCTAGCCACAACCCTGGAGAACCACAAAATAAGCCATTTCTATAATAGGTGCTGCTGGGCTTCAAACAACTCAGCTGCTTAGGACTCAAAAAAAAAAAAAAAAGTTTAGTTTTGTTGTTTTTAAACACCACATACCACAATTCCGCTTCTCCCCGCAAAATACACATTTTTTCTCCTAAGAAAATAAAACAAGTAGAAACCAACTTTAACAGATGAAGTCCAACTCTGAGACATTCATTCTCGGAAGGCAGGCCTTCCTGGGTGAGGGGGGCAGACAGAGCTTTCTCCAGTTATAGTTTGTAGGCAGAGAGATTCCCAGGGGAAGTGGGTGAGGAAGTGGGGTTCCTGGCCAGTCCTAAGGGCTGTGGGGACTGGATCTATGAGCCCAAAGAGACAACCGCTGCCTCAGACTCAGAAATTAGCTCTACTAACCCAATAAAAGACCTAAATAGGCATAAGACTCCTTTAGTGGTTATTTTCATTCACTGGGCTTAAAGAAGTCCAGAAACCAATTTCTCCTCACCCACAGGCCTTGATGCCACAACCTCAAGTTCCAGCTCCTTTCTCCTCAACAATTCCCCCCTGCCTCCCATCTCACAGCAGTCCGCAGACAAAAGGCCCTCTTGACTGGCCAGAAGTAATCTCAAAGGAGGTCTACCTCCCCTTGGTTCTCATGGCCTTATCAGCCCCTTTGGGTCACCCCAGGGCCGAGGAGGGCAGACACATTCAGTCCTGGGGTCAGGGCTGACGCACCAGGATCCTGCCTGTAGCTACTCGCCCATGTTTACACTTGGGGCTGCCTCTTCCTCCCAAGACCCTCAGTCCTGGGTGAAGGCTGCATGCCTCTTGTTTGTTAGCTCATGTACCCTGTGGAAGTTTCTGTTCTCTAGTTCAAAACCCTAAATCGCTTGAGAGGCATGGTGGGAAGAGCGAGGCAGTCAGGCAGACGTGGGTTTAAATCCAGGCCCACCGCTGACTGGCTCTGGAGCTTTGGAAAGGTGACTGTCCTGGGCCTGGTTTCCTCATCCCTAAAGGGTAGCTAGCTAACGTCTATCACACAGTTTTGCAAGGATTTGTACTCAGACATGGGAAGCTCCTGGTATATGATTGGTGCTGAATGAGCAGTGGTTATTATATTAATGGCATTGTCATCGACCCCCCACCCCACCAAACTCTAAGGCCTAGTCCCTCCAGACCTGGCTCTTGCCACTTCCAGCTCCCACGTAATCATCTAGCAGAGTGTCCTATGCTCGGACCTACCAGTTCTGGGCCAAGCCAGGCCTCGCCACTATGGTACACAGAGCTGGCAAACAGAAAGCACTCAGAGCAATTAAGTGTTTGTTTACAGAGAAAAAAAAAATCCTGAAATCTCAAATGACTGGAATTTTTCCCACCTCATTCCGCTTTCATGCGCACAAATCAATAAGGAAACAAGCTTAGATCAGGGTTTATTCAGAAAGAGTAACTTCTCCCTGACAGACTTTTCTCTTGATGACCCAATGTTCAGCAGGCAAAACACAAAGGTCTGAGGTCCTTGGGAGATTCAGAAATTTCCTTCAGACTCATCACAGAAAAATAGTTTATTTCTAATACGTTGCCCTTTTATAATTGTAAAAGCAATATCGGATCCTTGCAGACGGTGTGGAAAATGGGAAAAGTATATGAAAAATCCAAACGAGGAACAATTTAGCCATCTCTATAGAATGTCGTGGGGGATGTTTTGGTGTATTTCTTTGCATTGTCTTCTCTATAGGCCTCAAGCATGTAAGTATCCATTTATTAAAAGTGAACAGATGATAATCTCAGGAAACAAACTGAAGGTTGCTGGGGAGTAGAGGGGGAGGGACAGGGTGGCTGGGTGATGGACACTGGGGAGGGTATGTGCTCTGGTGAGTGCTGTGAAAAGTGTAAGTCTGATGATTCACAGACCTGTACCCCTGAAGCAAATAATACATTATATGTTAATTTAAAAAAAAAAAGTGAACAGATGAATATGCAGGCCAGCCAGTGGCCTCAGGAAAGCAGCGGGGAAACTGCCCCTGAAGGCTTCCTCGTCCTGTTTTCCCTTCTCCCTACCCCTAAACAACTGATTTGTTAATGACACTCCTCCACATTGCAAAACTACATTTCATCTTATCAGGACCTGGTGAACTCTGACCCTCTTGGAGGTGTTAAAGTAGTCATCTCTGCTTTCCATTTTCGTGTCACAGGGTCAATATTAACTAGTTGTGTTGCTAAAACAGGCCCTGGGCATGGCCTCGGTGCCAAACGTCACTGTTTAATCTCAGCAGCAGAGGTCCCAGTGGTACCAGATGCCTTCCCATGCCGCCAAGGGCCCTAGCGCCAAGTCAGTGACTCCTGCCCCAACTGAGCATGTGGCCTCCAGCCTAGCAAGGTTGCCTCATGTAATCATAGTCCAAGAGGCTAGTGCCAGGTGACACACAGATGTTAGATATGGGGGGAGGGGTGCCTGGGTGGCATAGTGGGTTCAATGTCCAACTCGGTTTTGGCTCAGGTCGTGGTCTCAGGGTCTTGGGATTGAGCCTTGCACTGGGCTCCCTGCTCAGCATGGACTCTGCTTGGGATTCTCTCTCCCCTTCCCTCTCCCCTCCTGCTTGTGCATGCGTGCGCTCTCTCTCTCTCTCTCAAATCAATAAATAAATCTTAAAAAAATATATTAGAGATGGGGAAATTGAGGTCATGAGGACTTGCCTAAACACATGCAGCCTGGACCCATCCACTCCACACCAGCACTCTCTCTCGCTGTCCTTTCGTCAACTGCCTTGACATGGAGAAACAGCAGAGACAGAGATGGCAGGTGTGCACAGACCCTCTTTTATCAGACCTCTCCTTGCCAGGTAGAGGTGCTGCTCTGAGATGGTCCCTTTCACAGGGCGGGGGGAGGAGGGGTGTCTTCCCAAGAGTGGCCTGGTCTCTTACAGTGACAATTAAGGCTACATCATGGCATCATCAATTCTCCTGTCTCCTGCTGGGGTCACATATCCCTGCCTCCTCTGGGAAGGATCTCCCTGTAGCTATTGAAGAACACAGACTGTCCGGTAGCCCCAAGGGAGTCAGAGGCTTAAAAGGAAATACCTATAGGAAGGAAATGTGGGAGAATTATGGAATTATGTCAGGGGTAGATCCCTGACAGCACATCTCTGGAAGAAAGCCCCTATTCTTGAGAATACCTCGAGTACTGAAAGGAGTAAGTGTTTCTGTGCAGTAGTAGAGAGAGCAAAGGACCTGGAGTGGAGAGACTTGCATTCAGGTTCCTGTCGCACCACCAACATGCTCCATGGCCCAGACAGGAACACTATCTTGCCCAGGGCACAACATCTTAGTGGCCCAAGTGGGACTTGCATCAAGTTCTCTACTCCAAGTGCAGGGCTATTGGCTCGGATGCCACAAATGAGGATTTCTGCTCCTCTTAACCTCAGCCCCAGGAATGCCCCAACCCCATTCTGGAACTTCCACGGCAACAGGACTCCTCATCGTCTCCTCAGCTGCGATTGATACCTGCACAAGGGGAAGCGCCTTCACTTTCCCTCCCTGGAATCAGATACCGGGCTTGGCTTCAGAGAAGCAGGTTGCGCCACTTCCCTGAGAAGCAGGAACAGGACAGAGGCCATCAGGCTAACCCCAGTGCAGGAAGAAGCTGTGCTGTGGAGCCGTTCTGGCCCACGACAGGGAGAACAAGCGAGCATTCTCTACAGCTGCTGGGGTGTCAGACAGCTCTGCACACTTGGCCTGCTCCCCTGCTCCGCCCCCTCCAGGCAAGAAAACAAAGAGGGTCGTGTGAGCAGGGCTGTGAGGAAAATGATGCTGCATTTCTACCTTCTCTTGGGCTTGTAGACACAAACAAGCCCTTGGGGCTCAGCATGGATTATGGTTGTCCCAGCCCCTGTGTTTGTTGACTGTCTCCTGTGGACCCACCCCTGCTTCAGATCCTGGGAACACTAAGAAAGATACACCTTGGCCCTGGTCCTCAAAGGGTTCACAGTCTGGCTTGGGATACAGAATGAACTTCCAGAAAGCCTTCTGCTTTAGAGCAATTATGTGCGAGGCACAGACTCTAAGGGCTATGGTTCCTCGAAGCTGGAGAGATGGACAAGGCTGGGGGAGGTACCATGAAAGGCTGCAGTAATAGGAGGCATTTTCACTGGATTTGAGGACTCAGGAGAACGAGGGGAAGAAAGGAAGGGAGATGAGAGAGAAGGTGCTCCAGAAGGAAAAAAAAAATTTCACTAAGAGGCTTGGATATGGGGACGCCTGGGTGTCTCAGTTGGTTAAGTGTCTGACCCTTGGTTTCGGCTCAGGTTGTGATCTCAGAGTCATGGGATCAAGCCCCAAATAGGGCTTCACGTTCAGTGGGGAGTCTGCTTGAGATTCTCTCTGTCCCTTCCCCTGTTCTCTCTCTCCCTAAAATAAATAAAATTTTTTAATCTTTTAAAATTTTTTAAAAACTGGGGGGAAAAAGGCTTGGACACAAGAAACAACAAGTGTTAGCAAAGATGCAGAGAAAAAGAAACATTCATGCATTGTTGGTAGGAATGCAAACTGAGATAGTCACTCTTGAAAACAGTACAGAGGTTCCTCAAAAAGTTAAAAATAGAAATACCCTACACCCAGCAATCACACTACTGGGTATTTAGCCCCCAAATACAAAAACATTAATTCAAAAGTATATAGGCACCCCGATGTTTACAGAAGCATTATCTACAATAGCCAAGATACAGAAGCAGCCCAAGTGTCCATCAACGGATGAATGAATAGATGTGGCATCTATATAAGTCAGTCAGAGAAAGACAAATACCACATGATTTCACTCATATGTGGAATTTAAGAAACAAATGAAAAAATGAGCAAAGGGGAAAAAGAGAGAGAAATCAAGAAATGGGCTCTCAGGGCACCTGGGTGGCTCAGTTGTTAAGCGTCTGCCTTTCAGCTCAGGTCTTGATCCCAGGGTCTGGGGATCGAGCTCTGTGTTGGGCTCCCTGCTCAGTGGAGAGCCTGTTTCCCCCTCTCCCACTCCCCCTGCTTATGTTCCCTCTCTCTCGCTGTCTCTCTCTCTCCATCAAATAAATAAATAAATAAATCTTTTAGAAAGAAAGAAAGAAAGAAAGAAAGAAAGAAAGAAAGAAAGAAAGAAAGAAAGAATGAAAGGAAGGAAGGAAGGAAAGGAAAGGAAGGATTCTCAATTATAGAGAACACACTGATGGTTACCAGAGGAGAGGGGGTAGAGGGATGGGTGAAATAGGGGACGGGGATTAAGGAGGGCACTTGTTGTGATGAGCACTGGATGATATATAGAATTGCTGAATCACTATATTGTACACCTGAAACCAATATCACACTGTGTGTTAACTAACCAGAATTAAAAGTTTTAAAAAATGTAAAAATAAAAGGCTCGGACAGGGGAGCATAGCAGCTAGAGTACAGAAAATATGGGAAGTATTGAGACTTTATTTATTTGAGAGAGAAAGAGCATGAGAAAGAGAGAAAAAGAGCACAAGTGGAGGAGAGGGAGAGGGAGAGAGAGAAGCAGGCTCCCACTGAGCAGGGAGCCCGATTCGGGGCTTGATCCCAGGACCCTGAGATCGTGATCTGAGAAGAAGACAGATGCCTAACTGACCAAGCCACCCACACACCCTACATCCTTCAGTTTAATCAGCCAGGCACTTATTCCTGACTCTGTGTCTAACAGATGATAGGGAAGACATAGCTTCGACATAGTCCTGAATCACTTTCCCTGCAAAGAGGACACAAAAGCAGCAGCGAAAAGCTAAGGCAAATAAGTCAGAGCCATATACCTGTGGGCACAGAGTAATCACCCAAGTCCCAGTTAACATCTGGCTACAGGGCAATCTCACATTGACAACAGAAAAGGCCCAACACAGTCATCGGTAAATGAGCGCCTGCTGCCATTAACAGTTTAAGTTCTATTCTCAGTTAATGGCCGTGTTCCTCAAAGTCCTAGGCAAAGTCTTCCCAGACTTATTTTGGGAAGCTCTTGTTCAGAAAGAGCTTCCAAAAGCCATCATTAGTGGGAATTAGGACTTGAGCTAGAATACATACAGGTATGTGTCACTTCACCTAACAGACAGGATCCCTAGAGTGAATTTCACCTGACTCCCATGCCTCCTTTTCCATCCAGGTCCCATGAACCTTTCTTCTAGCTTAAAACCAGCAAAAAGTCCAAACATCTGAGCATGAAATACTTAAAAAGCAATATGTTCTCTATAATATAAGAAGTACATGTTGAATGTTTTTTTCGAAGATACAGAAAAGTATAAATAAAAAACTGTTGCGGGGCACCTGGCTGGCTCAGTGGGTTGGGTCTCTGCCTTCGGCTCGGGTCATGGTCTCAGGGTCCTGGGATTGAGCCCCACATCGGGCTCTCTGCTCAGCGGGGAGCCTGCTTCCCTCTCTCTCTGCCTACTTGTGATCTCTGTCCGCCAAATAAATAAATAAAATCTTAAAAAAAAAAAAAAAACTGTTGAATCATCCACAATCCTACCTTACCCTCCTTCTCCGCCCTGGCCAGGCCTGTGACCAATACCATTACATCAGCTAGCTTAGATTTTTGTCCATCCTGTGTTTGCTATCCTGGACTTTCCCATGGCTTGCCAGCCAGAACCAGTCATCTAGCTTCCAAGGGACCCACCCCCTGCAAACATACCTTGCATGCTCCTGTCCCTTTGGGAAGCTCTTTACTTATTGATATCTGGAATGCCCATCCTCCCTACTCAGCCTATCCGAATTTCAACCACCCTTCAGTGCCCCACTTTTTTCCTACCTCCCAAAATCTTCATCGGCTATGCCAGGTCATGGAGGTAGCCATGTTCTAAACTGGAAAAAGGGGACTGCGGACCAGAGAAGAGGAGAAACGTGACCAAGGTCACAGTGCAAAACCAGAATAGAGACTACAGAGTGGAGCCAACTGAAACCAAACTCATCTGAACACTTATGCTGCGCCTACCTCACGTGGATCACCGTGTGAGGCTCTAGGAAGTAAAACAGAGTGGCCTCCAGACCCTGTGATCAGAAAACTCACCGGACTGTGACCTGGTTTGGGGCAGCTTTTCGTCAAGGGGTAGCACAAAACTCAGTGAAAGCTGACTTGCGGGCAAATAATGACAAGGGTGGCCGCATGTGTTGTGTGAATGTAGCCACTTCCAACCAGCCCATAGTCAGCAGTCAACGCACAGGCAATAGTCTGGGCGGGCCTCAAGAGGAAGCAGCTGGACCAATGCTCCATGCTCGGATGAGAGTGGGTAACACAGGAAAAGCCTGCTACTTGAGTTCTGTGAAGGAAAGGTAGTCACTGGAATGATCCATGCAGGAATGGGAAGTGAGCCTAGAGGCCACAAAGGCATTAGCTCGTGGAATCAGGCCTCCTCAGTGGCTGCTCCATTCCCTCCTCACCCTCCGAGTCAAGTCTCAGAGAGAGGCCATTTAATTGGCTTTTAGCTAAGTTATCACGGCTCCTAGTAGGCAGAGCTGTTTAAGGCCAGCCATCTCATAGGATACCAGCTAGCCAATGAATGGGGTCTCTTGGGGTCAATCGGGGGACTACCCCTGCACAAGGACCAGCCCAGTTCCACTCTACCAGGCAGGGGGCAGTGAGGGGCATGGAGTAGGGGAGAGGGAAGAGAGTAGTTCTAGCAAGAAAGGAATGTTGAGTATGGTAGACACAACGCACAAGCAGGGGTGGGGAGGGCAGGGGGGAGGAGGTGGGGTGCATGGCATCTCAGCAGGGGTCTAGTGTGAGCAAAGGCAAAGAGGTAAGATGAACATAGCCAGGAGAGGATAATACGGAGACTTGCTCCATCAGGAGTCTCATGATCAAATGAGGTAACAGAGAAGCTGCCCAACCCAGTTCCTCCCCATAACGCCTTCAAAACAACTGACTGGCAGGCTTTTAGCAAAATGGATGAACATATTGTGACCATTTGCTGGACACTTCCCAAATGCCAGGCCACGCCCTTACATCTATGGCAGGAATGGGGAAAGTGGTATTTTGAAAGCCGCTCTGAGCTGTTACCGTGGAGAGAGAAGATTCCATCATGGGGGCAAGGTGGGTACAGGTCAGAGATAGCTTTTGTATGGGAAAAAACTTTAAAGGGCCTTTGATTCAGGATTTAAAAAAAAAAAAAGCCAGGGTCCACTCAGGGACAGGTTGTCACAACAAGGAGCTAACTTGTCTGCATCTGAAGGAAAAACGGGTCTCCATTGGTTAGTAAGTATGAAGGATGGTAGCAGATTTGGGCCCCGGAGAAGGGTCCTAGAAGGCCCCAGCATCACGGCAGAGGTCAGGTATCAAAGGAGCAGAGGGGTCTGCTACCACCCTTTAAGCCATCTCTGTGGAGAAATTCTTCTCATTACCCCCAAGCCTTGTGCGAAACTCAGCATACCCTGCAACCAATCTTGGTGGTGGGGGAGGCCCTCAGAAATGGGCCCAAGTCCATGTGTGAGACAAGGTCACAGAGGGAGCCCAGCCTTGTCTCCAAGGAGGAAAGGGTCCCTGAGCACAAGGCCCTGAGACATGGAGGAGGATGTGAGTCCTCCCTGGGGAGAGCCTGAAAAACTAGATGAGGAGGAGGTCTTCCTGTTACCCAGGAATGGAATGCTCATTATTTTTATTTGGACATTAAAGAATGGGACTCCAGAAGGCTGGAAAACATGGAGAGACTCAGACTCCACCATGTGGTATTTCAACAATCCTGTGAGACGGGGACCATCTTAGGACGAGGAAACAGAGCCTACAAGAGTGCAGCTGCCTGAGGTCTAAAAGCTCAAAGTGGCAGAGTCAAAGTCAAACCTGGGCCTGGTGGCTCTCGCACCCTGGTCCCTGCCAGATTAGGGCTCGTCAGTCTCCTGCCCTGAGCCTGTCCTCCTGTTGACACCCCTCAGCTGCCCTTCTCCCCCTCTGCCCTGTCTTCTCAGCTGGGAGAGAAGTGGGGCTCTCCTCCAAAAGATTGGTAGGAATGCTTTGCCTTCTAGAACCGAATTGTAGCTAACCTTGCCCCTTTAGCTTGTGGGTCCTGCCCAGGGTGCCAAATTAGCCTCACCCCGAGAAAAGAAGGACATTTCATCACCCTCCACGCTCTGTGGCCAGGCCACCAGGGGCCAGTAGCTCAGGATTCAAGATTAGGGTTCTGAGGCCTCAGGGTTAGATGCTAGCCACCAAGGGCCAGGGATGAGCAGGGATGCAGTGCCAGCCCTAGAGACACACCAGATGCAGGACAACTGGGCTTTCAGCAGCTCTCCTCTAATAGCCCACAAAGAGTAGGAAACAACTGTATAGACTTCCCTCCCTGTTCTCTGGAGTGGGCCTGAGGGTCTCAGGCAGAAAGAAAATTCTGGGCAACTTGGTACCACAAAGGGAGCACCAGACCAGGAGTCAGAGTCATGGGCTTAACTCCCGGCTCTGACACTTACCACGGCAAGTCAGCCAAGCTCACTAAACTCCAGCTTCCTCATCTGCAAAATGGAAGAAAGACCTATCACCCCATAGGCTGCAAGAGGATTAATCCTGGTAACGAACCCCTGTGGCTAGTGCAGGACCAGATTTAGAGGAGACACTCAATTCCTAATGCCCAGAGTGCCTTTCCCTTCTTCCCACTCCAGCACTCTCTGAGGAAGACAGGATTAACTTAGTCAGTGACTCTGAAACCACCTTCTCCGAGGTTCCTCACAGGCTCTGAGAGGAAGGGCAGGGAAGAGGGACAGGTAGACCTCTGCTTACCCCTTCTTCCTTCTTTTCCATAATGGCCCCTTCAGACTTTGATTGGTTTACAGCCTGACCCCCACCCCATAATAATCCACCTTTTAAAAGTCTTGTTGCGGGGCACCTGGGTGGCTCAGTGGGTTAAGCCTCTGCCTTCGGCTCGGGTCATGATGTCAGGGTCCTGGGATCGAGCCCCAAGTCGGGCTCTCCGCTCAGCAGGGAGCCTGCCTCCCCCTCTCTCTCTGCCTGCCTCTCTGCCTACTTGTGATCTCTGTCTGTCAAATAAATAAATAAAATCTTTAAAATAAAATAAAAGTCTTGTTGCTTAAATAGTAAACTCTACTGAAATAAATCAGGAGTAGTCAATTTTTTTCACAAAGAGCCAGATAGTAAATAGTTCCTGCACTGTGCACCAAGAAGCAAAATCAAGGTATGTGTATAATGAGGAAGAAAACAACATCTACACAAATTTTCAGTTGATGAAATTTAAAATATAATAAGGAGTTTTATTTTATTTTCATTTTGTGTGGTTTTGGTAGTACAGATCTTCCAAGGAGAAGAATGGAACATTTTTGGCAGAGGAACAACATTTTGTTTATCTGGGGTCCCAAGTCAATGTTTCCTCTCATCAAATCTGTTGGAACTCTTCATCTGTAAAACCCATTCATAGTTCCAAGGCCACTCAAACAGGTGGCAGACCAGGTGTAGCTTGAGGGCTCTACTTTTCCATTCCCTGGTCTAGACAATGTAGGAGCCCTTGCAGATTGGAGTTCTTGGGCTCTAAAGGCTGGTGAAGGCTGCTTGGGAGTCTGGGGTAATCCCCCAGAGAGTCACTGAAGGCCACAGCCATCACCCCTGTGGGAAAATCTAGAAGTTTCAGGGTCTCCCACGACCTCCCACCTGCACTGCCAGAGGCTGGGTTGGTTTACTAAAGCTAAGGGGATGAGTATCTCAGGACCAGATTCCTACCACTAGCCTTGCCTCTTCTCCTTCATGTGGGTTTCCTCAGCAAGAAGTATAGGGAAACAACACTCTCTTCTCCTCTGCCCTCAAAAGCAGTCCCCTCCCCAGGAAACTGCTCTGCCAGAGCTCTCAAAAAGCTTTCTTAGAGACCCCTTCCAGCCAGTTTCTATAAGTATGGACAAAGACACGGAACCCTCTACTAGAGTTCTGTGGTCTGAAGATCTTGTGTCACCTCTGCCTCTGAGGGGAGGGAGGCCACAGGGAAGAGCTCTCGGCCTCTGGTTCTGGCAAGGCTGGGTCACATACCTTCCCCAAGCCTCACAGGCATCATTTATAAAATGGGAATGATTATATTTGCCTTACCTGCCTTGTGTTGCTCTCAAAACTTCAAATTATCCAATGACCGGAAATGTAATGAAATATAAACACCATGAAGGAGGGCAAAGTCACAGAGAGAAACCAAGTTTGGAACTGAGGGAGAAGCACAGAAGACCTCGACCACTTTAAATTAACCCCACTGTGAAAACACAAATGTTCCTTTACGAAACTCTGTAAATACGAAAAACACACAAAAACAATGAAAGCCTATCGACAAAGCCACACGGAAATAAGCACCTCCTGGTGACCTGGTAAACTGATTGAGTATCTAGTTTCAACCATTACACAAATCAGTCATAACCTTCGACCTGGTATTCCACCTCTGGGCATACGCCCAGCAGAAATAAGGCAGAGAGGAAAGTAAGCAAATGTGTCCACAGAAACATTTATTTTTAGTAGTGAGAAACAACAGGGGAACTTAAGTACACTGGCAATGTCTCTACAGCAGAATGCTATGAAGTTAACAGATGTATATGGACTGTACTGTGTCTATTTTTTTTTTAAGGCTAGCATTCTTCAAAAATGTCAGTGTCATGATGGCCCTAAGGCACCGTTCCAGATTAAAGAAGACTAGAGGGACGCCTGGGTGGCTCAGTTGGTTAAGCGGCTGCCTTCGGCTCAGGTCATGATCCCACATTGGGCTCCTTGCTCGGCAGGGAACCTGCTTCTCTCTCTGCCTCTGTTGCCACTCTGCCTGCCTGTGCTCACTCGCTCTCTCTCTCTCTGACAAATAAATAAAATCTTTTAAAAAAATAAAATAAAATAAAGGAGACTAGAGATATGACAACAAAACTCAGTGTATGATCTGCACTGGATCTTGCTGTGCAGGGAGAAAATGGCCATATAGCACACTAACAGAGGGGTGCCTGGGTAGCTCAATGGGTTAAGCGTCTGCCTTTGGCTCAAGTCACGATCCTGGAGTCCCGGGATCGAGTCCCACATCAAGCTCCCTGCTCAGTGGGGAGTCTACTTCTCCCTCTCCCTCTGTCCACCCTTCTGCTTGTGCTCTCTCTCAAATAAGTAAATAAAATCTTTAAAAACAAACAAAAATAACACTAATGGAATCATTGACAAAACTGGAATGAGGTTGACAGTGTAAATAAAAATATTATATCAGAGTTAAGTGTCCCGAAGCTGAAAACTGTTCTGTAGATATGGAAGAGAGTAGTCACGCCCTTGGGAGATCCATAATCAAGTCGTAGGGGATAAAGAGGCATCATGTCTGCAAAGTGCTTTCAAATGGTTCAGAAGCAATAACAGATGGTCAGATAGACAGAAAGGAAGGAGAAAGAAGGGAGAGGAGGAGGGAGAGGAGGAGGAGAGGGGGAGGGAAGAAGGGACGAAGTGACAAAATGTTAAAAATCAGTGCATCTGAATAAAGGATATGTGGGATTTCTGTTATTCTGATAACTTTTTTATTAAATTTGAAATTATTTTGAAGCAAAAAATGCTTAAGTTATATGGACTCGGGATACATGGAACGGTGTAAATAAAACAAGGTCGAGTGAAAAACAACCCAACACAAATATCCATGCTGGTGGTGAAGTAGAAAAGAGAGTGTACACTGTAGATATAGGTATATAATGGTTTCAGTGACACCCCCACCCCCAGCTCTTAGAGTTTTCCTAATGCAAACTGAGCTCAATGACACCTACCCCTCAGGGCCAGCGATTTGCCCCGTGTGCCAGCTTCTGACGGAAGCGTGGGCAATGCAGCCACTTTGTTCGAGTGGCTCTGTGCTTTGTTTTCCTAACAATGGGTAATGAAAGCGCCTCCCTCCTTCTTCCATGGCCTCTGGCACCCAGGGCCCTCTGCTGTCGCCTGTCCTCCCAGCAGCCCCACCCTTCAACCCCCACCATGTGTCCTCTTGCCCAAGCCCAGGCCTGCTGCTCCCCAGTCCCTGGCAGAGCCCTAATCTTGGAGTGGTTACCTGCCGTCTCCTGGACTAGACTGTGAGGAGCTGTCCCGCGCAAGTGATGACTTCCTCCTCTGAACAACTGGCACATGTTTTTGGGGTCCCCCTATTAGCTCATGGCCTGTTCCATCTCATTTCATTTGAGGACAGCACCCCTGTGCCCCAACTGAGCCTAAGCTCTTCTGGGGCAAGGCCTGAGCCCCAAGTGTCCTGTATCCATCATGGTGCCCATTGCCAGTGGGTGCCAGGAAGGATCATTGGACTGTGATAATGAGTATGTACATGAATGTATGCATCCACACACCCCACTCATCTTCAGAAACCACTGGCTTGCTCAGGGCGTAGCTACGGCCCAAAGGCTACCTTGCCACTAGCACCAAGCTGAGAGCTTCCTGGGCCTGAAGAAGACAAGCTTGGTGCTAGTGGCCGGGAAGCCTTTAGGCATGAGGGACAGAGTCCACTGTAAAAGTTCTCTGAGCCTCAGTTTCTTCATCTGTGAAGTGGAAATGTGATCCAGCTCATACTGTTCTAGAACAATAGGAACTACCCGGCACAGACATTGATGTGAGAACAGAAGATCTTACCACATGTCAGCCACGTTCACCTTCCCAGCAACAGGAAATATAAGCATGTATGTGATCAGAAAGGCACAAAAATCCCAGCCCAGGGCAGCAGATAGGGCTCTGCCCAGCAAAGTTCCTGGCTTTTATTTCTGTCTTTCTCTGAGTTTTGCTGTGTTGCACAAAATGTAATTTCCCAGTTGACTTCTCCTTCATATGGTAGATCTGAATTTCTTGAGGCAGGTACCTAACATTTTGGAGACTGAGTCTCTCCAACTGTAACATGGAGCAATAACTACTTCACAGGATATGACAAGGATTAAATATAATAATGTGTGTCCATGAAATGGAGGTAATTATTGCATTTTGTTTTCTGCTTGGTGTTTGCGAAATCCTAGACGTTCATGGATTTCAAGGTCTGTGGTACTAGGGACATGTGGCTGAGATTTTCTGCCTCAGATTTAACTCAGGGGAGGTTCCAGACAGCACTGCTGCTCAGTGAAGGGTATCTGGGGGAGGGGAGCCCTTCTCAAGTGTAAAAGGCCTGCTCTGGACACTACAGAGGGAAGCTCAGTCGGGAGGAAACCTCGGTGGGGAGACGGCTACGGGAACCCTTTCAGGTAACACGAAGTATGATGACCTGAGCACTTAATAGGGATGTGGGTCCAGAATAAGGGGTAATTAAATACACAGAAGGGGATAGAGTAGGTTGGGGTGGGTCAGACAGCTTTGCTGGGGAGACAGCATTTGACCTAGACCTTGAAGGAAAGAGCAAGGAGACGTCACAGAAGTTGTTGGACTCTCTGGCCTCCGTCTCACTGCTACAGTGATACTTAAAATAAGAACCTGGGCAGGGAGGAGACAGGTGATAGGGCTTAAGGAGAGCGTTTGTCTTGGTAAGACCTGGGGGTTGCATGGAGGTGTTGAATCACTCTATGGTACACATGAAACTAGTATTACATTCTCTGTTAACTAACTGGTATTTAAATACAAACGTAAACAAACAGAAAACAAAATAAGAGAACCTGCCTTCAAAGAGCGGACAGCCTGGTACACACAAATGTGAGAGAGGCCTCACCTAGGCAGTCCCAGGGCCATGAATGCTACCCTGCTCTCCACGGCCTCCCCAGCCTGCCCAGTAGCCCAGCACCGGAGGGAATGTTAACTCTGAACATATGTGCCTCAAGCAGACACAAAAGAGGAGGGGCTGTGTGGGCATGAGAAGTAGCCCTGGAAAGCACCTGGGTGGCTCAGTGGGTTAAAGCCTCTGCCTTCGGCTCGGGTCATGATCCCAGGGTCCTGGGATCGAGCCCGCATCGGGCTCTCTGCTCGGCAGGTAGCCTGCTTCCTCCTCTCTCTCTCTTTGCCTGCCTCTCTGCCTACTTGTGATCTCTGTCTGTCAAATAAATAAATAAATAATCAAAAATTAAAAAAAAAAGAAGAAGTAGCCCTGGAAAAATAAGAAGGTAGAACTCAGAAATAAAAATAGTTGCTGAGTTAAGGCTGCTAATCTCTCATTGGTTTAACTTGCCTTCTTCAGTTCCTTATGTAAAAAAAACTTTCATCCAAAATAAGTCTCATAGATCTCTATATAGTGCTATAAAAAGATAGTCAATGTATTTCATTAAGCGAAAAAACAAAGTTGTAGATTGCTATGGTCATGTGATCCTATCTGGGTCCCTGTACACACTTGCTTTACTTAGAAAAGTTCTGAAAGGTGACAGAAGAAAAATTATCATCAGAGTCCAGCTGTGGGCATGAGACAAGGCGGAAGGGTGGAGGGAGGTGACTTTTTACTTGAACTCTTCAGAACTTTATGACATTTGCCATGCATTGTTTCTATAATTTAAAAAGGAAATTTTTAATTTAAAAAGAAATAATAAAAGCTCCTTTGCTTCAGAGGTCACCTCAGAAACCCTTTTCCCAAGGACTGAGACAGGTCAACCTAAACACCTGCTATTGTAGTTTCCTATAGTGCTTTGTGGCTAGACTGGGCTATAGAACCCATAGAACCCAGCCTGGGTAAATCTGAGCATTACACATTCCTGGAGGTCTTGTTTCTCTCCCAAAAGAGGTTGCCCTGGCTAAGCTGAGTATGTGATCTTAACCACAGGGAACCCCATCAGGTAACTCGGGTCTGGCAGGCAGCCCTATCAATATGGATGTCACAGGGAATTCCTTCGTGCTGCTTAGGGAGGGCGAGGCTGGAGAACAGTGGCTCCTTCCCTGACCCAAGGCTCCTATCCCTATGAAAGGGGATTCTGTACGTTACATGCCTCGCAGGGTGCCTTGCACACATAAGCCTCCTGTAAGTAACAGGGCTTGTGGCTGGTGTCTTCGCCAGCAGAGAGGAAAGGGGGTGAGGGTACGTGTGGGGTCATGGTGGGGTAGGCTCTTGGACAGAGCTGGGGCTGCAGAAAAAAGTTGAATGAACATATTGATAAATATTTGTCTGTTTATTGAAACCAGCACAGTGTGGTTGAAAAGCTTCTTTAAGCTCCACCTTCTATGTTGCTTAGTCTGTGACCTTGGACAAAATCACCCCCCACTCCATCAGCCTCACTTTCCTTGTCTATAAAATTGAGATTGGGACTAACTTCTTTTTGAGATCCAGTTGAGCATAACGTTTTACGATTTTTATGTTAATGCAACAGTCTAAGTAAAGGAAAGTAATGTAAGCACAAGGAAAGAAGAAAGTGCTGATCATTATAGGACAGACATCAAATACGTTAAAAATAGTTTCTATTCTCGGGCGTACATTCCCAGAGGGAGGGCTTATCTACCAGTGCCCTCCCTCTGAGGACCACCACTCCTTCCCAAATGCTCACCTTCCTGACCCTGACACTGCTACAATACCCTCAGGGTCAAACAGAAAAGACCACCCTGACATATATTCTCCCCACTCACTAGAAACATTTGAATGAGAGCCAAAATGAGTTTGTGCTTTGTGAGTTCTTAGGGTGTGGTAGCCAGAAGAGTCAGACCACCTGTCCCCACCCCCAAGTGACCTCAGACAAGTCACTTTCCCTCTCTGGTCCTAGCCTTAACTAAAAAGGAGGAGTTGGGTGGGTTTTTCTTTGTAAATCCTTCCTCTCTCCCCTATTCCCCTGCTCTACCTAGCCCCAGGTACCAAGGCTGGGAGAAGCCAGAATCTACAGGCCAGCATTACTCCAAGCATTCCCAGAAATAGAAGATGATCTCCAGCATCCCCAGCAGGCTGGTCCCGAAATGGGAGCACAGCCAAGTGTCTGTACTCGGCGCCGTGAGCCAGAAATCAGGCAAGATGCAGGAGCTCAAACGGGGCCACAGCCCAGGACCCTCCAGCCACGGCACACTGTCCTGATCCAAAGGCAGATTCTGCAGCTTTTCTCACAGATGTCCTCTTACTTGTAGGATCAAGACATATAAGGCCTCCGAAGGAATCAAAAACTTGTGCTTTGGGCACCAGACCAGGACCAGGAAGAGAGTGAAAGATTCCTTGTTGGTTAATGCATGGTTTTAATTAAGGTTTCACACGCCTACAGGAAGATGGACCTAAACATGTATGACTTGATATATTTCCATGAAAAGAATGCATCAGTGAAACAAGCACCCAGGTGAAGAAACAGAATGATACCCACCCCCCGGAAACCTCCCTCGTGCCCCCTTCCAGTCACTAGTTCTTCAAGAATAAGCACTATTCTGGCTTTTAGCACCACTGATTGATTTTGCCTGTTTTTGAACTTTACACAAACGGACTTAACGCAGTGTGGACTCATTTGAGTCTGGCTTCCTTTGCTCAACATTGGGTTTGTGAGCATGGACACCAGTGTCAGTCATGTTCACTTGTGCATAGTAAGGACTTGAATGAGGAGTTAAAATCAGTAAGACATCCATGGGTCTAGCCTAAGGTGCTTACCAAGAGCTGAGAAGCCAGGTTTATGCTCTTCCCAAAATCAGAATGACTCAACCCCATTCTTCCTGCAGACTCCCTCCTAGGGGGCTGCAGAGGTGAAAGGCAGGGCCTCGGTGCCCCAATCAGACTTCAAAGGCCAGAAGCTCTTGTTCATTGAACACTTACCCCATGCCTGGCTCTGTGAGGGGCACCATAGACTCAGTAGCTCACTTAATCCCGGGAACCATGGGCTACATACTGTTGTTATTCCTATCTAATGGGTACAAGAATAGAGTCCCAGAGAGGTTGAGTAAGTTGTCCTAAGGTTGCACAGCTAGGAAGGGGACACAAATTCCAATCTTTGTTGACCCCTAAGACCTAACATGGCCACCACTCTGTGCTGACAAGGAGCTCACTGGCTGGCTCTGGCCTCCACCCTTGTCTCCAACCCCACGTACTACTGCTTGCCCACAGCTCACATTTCAGCAGGCTCTACCCCACCTCTGGACCTGTGTCCATGCTGTTGCCTTTGCCTGCATGTTTACCCCTCAGCTTTTAAATGAACAGTCACTTCCTCTGAGCAGCAGTCCCTGACCAGTTGGTCTCAAACTTGTGCCCTATACTCTCACAGTCCCTCCTGCTCTCCCCTTGCACAGCCCTTAACACATGTTATAAAAAGTTATCCCTTTGGGTCCCCTGTTCATGGGGTTATTACCTTTCTTCACCAATGGATCACAAGCTTTAAAAGGACAGGAATGTGTCTGTTTGTTCACCACTGCCTTGGACAGTAGCCGGCACATATTAGCTCCTCAATGGCAAGTTAAGTGAAGAAAAGGAGAGGAGGGAAGAAAAATAGGACTGTCTCTTCTGAATCGGAGCACTCATCTGCAGACAGCTCTAGCTCCAGCCTACTTATGGCTCCCGGCAAGACCTTCCCTCCTCCCTGAGTGCTGGTCTCCTCAGTTTTCAGATGAAGAACCTGGAAGAAAGGATCTCTAAAGCCCTTCTAGCTCATCTGGCCTCCTGACCACAAACCCTAGGAGGTCAAGCCATTCCAAAGGCCTCAGGGCTCTGCAGCCTTTTACCCACACCATGTCAGAGGCGGGGTTGGTGGGGTGGGGGGGGATCCAAAGCATCCAGTCTGTGAGGTACGGACCCACCCACCGGAGAACAAGAGGCCTCTTCCAGCTCTAACAGCCCTGATACACAAAGGTGGGGAGAGACAGGACTAAGAAGGTATAATAGGTGAATTCCCTAGGAACCGGCCTCGACTTCCTTCTTCAGAGCCCCCCACCCCAACAAGGTCCCTTCCAACTCTGCTCTTGGCATGTGCATGGCTGCGCCCACTACCAGGCCGGAGCTCCAGGAGGGCAGGAACTCTCCGTGTTTTGTTCATCTTTGTGCCCAGAGCACTTGGCACAGACCCCTCCATGTAGGATGTGGCTGAGGTGAGGCTACTGAATCAAATGCCATGGGCAGGACCTGCCAGGGTCTGCTGCTAGGCTTGCCACCTTCCCCCCCTGGGAAGGACCTGGGAGCACCACGTCAGGAGAATCACGTGGCTTCCCATTCAGAGGTGGACTCCCACTGACCACCTCCCCACCTCTGGCCCTGTCTTCTTCCTATACCTTCTCCAGGCCCTGGATTGTCAGTGGCAGTCAGCTCAGACAGAAGGCTAAGGACTCGTGCCCCTCCTGGGTCTCTGCAGGCCTTCTCTCCCCCACCCCGCCAGTCAGCCAGGACAAGCACTCCCTGGGCTTGAAGTAATGCACCCTCTTTGTGAAGTAAGCCTCCTCTGGCTTTGAAGCTCTTTCTGTTTTGCCTTTAAAAATAAAAGTAAGAGGTGGAGCACCTGGGTGGCTCTGTCAGTTGAGCATCCAACTCTGGATCTCAGCTCAGGTCATGATCTCGGGGTTCTGGGATCAAGCCTGGCATCAGGCGCCACACTCAGGGGTGGTCAGCCTGAGGATTCTCTCTCTTCCTCTCCCTCACTCCCCTCCCCCACACATTCTCTCTTTCTTTCTCTCTCTCAAATAAATTTTTTAAAATAATAAAAATTTTAGGGGCGCCTGGGTGGCTCAGTGAGTTAAGCCTCTGCCTTCGGCTCAGGTCATGATCTCAGGGTCCTGAGCTCGAGCCCCACATCGGGCTCTCTGCTCAGCAGGGAGCCTGCTTCCCCCTTTCTTTCTGCCTGCCTCTCTGCCTACTTGTTATCTCTCTCTCTGTCAAATAAATAAATTTAAAATCTTTTTAAAAATAAATAAATATTTTAAAATAAAATAAATAAATAAAAGTAAGAGAATATTGGGCCTGAATCCAAGACTTCTATAAAGAGGGAAGGCCTCCTGTTTTGCATCATGGATATAGTGACGGCCTTCAACCCCCACGTTTTTATTCTGCTAGGGATGTGAGGGGGTGGTGAGGCTGGGTGTACTGGTGGGCTCGCAGGAATATGCAAGTGCTGTACTTATTGGAAAAGGCATAACAGGTGTGCAGGTACAAACTGGACTGACCAGACCTTGGCCATGTCACTCTCCAGCTGAGCAACTTTGGGATTTGCTTAAACTCTCTGGACCAGCTTCCTCACATGAAAAATGAGAGTGAAATTCAGACTCTAGGGCTGGTGTTCTGTAATCACTGAAGAGCCATTTAAATATTAGCAGATTCTAGAAACGGAAGGCAAGAAGAGAGCTTTGGGGGGGCGTCTGGGTGGCTCAGTGGGTTAAGCCTCTGCCTTCGGCTTGGGTCATGATCTCAGGGTCCTGGGATCCAGCCCCAAGTCAGGCTCTCTGCTCAGTAGGGAGTCTGGTCTGCTTCCTGCCTCCCCGCTTTGCCTGCCTCTCTGCCTACTTGTGATCTCTGTCAAATAAATGGATAAAATCTTAAAAAAAAAAAAAAAAAGAAGAAGAAGGCCTCGGAACATCTTCATTTCTTTCCACACAGTAACTACTTTCCGAACTCAGAATTCATCCCTGGCTGCATTTGGGATTTAGCCAAGCTAAAAATGCAACCAATAACTCAGATCCTAGGAACCTTCCTGATGAGGCTCGAGTGGCCTCTTACTCAAGACAAATCCATTTTCAGGAGGATTACTTCACCTCCCATTCAGGCGCTGGGCTTATGAAACAAAATCCCGAGAGCCATGGAGAATCCCAAGTGGGACTCAGAGAAGAAAACCAACAGGCCAGGTGTCGGTCCAGAGTCTGGGGAGGGCTTCGTGAGCAAAGGAGCAGATGAAACAAGAATCCTTAAGATTTGCCCTTACTGTCAGCCAGGCAATTCGGAAACCACAGGGCACAAGAATTGTAGTCCCCTCGGCTGGCAAGTCGTTATTTCCACAGAGACTGCTATTTGCAGAGCCACACCTGAAGATGAATTCCTCAGGACTGTTTTTAAAGCTTCCCAGGAATCGCATGACAAGCCCGTGCTTACCTGATCAAGCAATCACTGCCCCAGGAGAGGCGTCCCCTCCACCTCTCCCAGCCTCTTACCTGCCCAGCTCCTCTCCGATGTCATAAAAGTCCTCCACCTTCTGCTGCTTGAACGTCTCCATGTTTGGGCTCCTCATTGAGGCCTGGAGCATACAGCCCTGAAACCAGAGGAAACCTGAGGTCAGGACAGCCAGGAACATCGGCACAGGCCTAAGAGTCTGGGCCTAAAAGTAATCGGCTGCACAGGAGCTCATAATTTAATGATAATCCACAGCCCTAGTTCCTCAAGGACTAGCCTGCCCAAGCCTATTCTCACCAGTGACTGACAAAGTATGGTTCTTATTGATTTCTATCAATTTGAACCTGTTACGGAGACAGGAAAGGAGGCCTCCTTACTTACTTAGATCTGCTCTGAACACGTTCAGAGAAACAGCCCCATGGCCAGCTTCAGTGATTTGTTCTCATGAAATTCAGGCTGGCTGAGAAAAAGAGGCAGCCACAAGGCAGGAAAGTGAGCACTCATCTTTGAGTCAGAAGTTCTGGGTTCGAGTCCCAATTGCCTGAGTAAGTCATTTAAACTGCCACACTTAGGTTCCCCATCTGCTAAACAGGTTTATCCTGTTAAAAATCTGCAAATCATGAAATTATTTTGTAAACTCTAAAATGCAGTGGAAGTGTAAGGGATTTTCATGACCTCAGCTCCCGGAGGGGCTGCGCCACCCAGCTGTAAACTCTCACTCATCACTCCAAGGGAAAGAGGGACAGGAGTGGCGGAACAAATTATAGGAGGCACCAGCAGTCAGGGGCTGGAGGTTCTGATTTCAAGGCAGCCCACAACTAACTCTGTGACCTCATCTCTTGTCAGAGAGCCTCACAGTCCTCATCTATAAAATGGACCAACTGCCCGCCCAGAGCCCCTCAGTGAGAGCCAGAGGACAACCCTGAGCCATGGGGAGCGTTCACCACCCCACCAGATGAAGACTGTTTTCATCCTCCCCTGGGATCTCCCTGCCCCAAAAAGCTCACCCATTCCTGGGACAGCCCCATGCCACCCTGGACAGCACCCCAAGGGAAGGACCCAGGGCACAGTCTGCAAATGACAATGTTACAACCAGGGGCCTGTGGCTGTGTGTCTCAAGAGTCATTAGCACAGGCCTCTCCAAGCTCATTTTGGCTAGTATTGGCAACTTTTCTTCTGCCTGGCAATCAGATACCAACCACACCCAGGGCCCCATGAGCCCCAAAAGACTGTTTTCACCAGGCTGGGTGGAGGCAGCCTCACACAAGGGTGCGTCTCCTCGATGCCACGTAGCTGAAGCTGTTCCAACTCCCAGAGAATGTATACATTTCACACTCCTTCCTCCGGCGCTGCCCCCTGCACACTGTAGCTCTATTACCATGATGCCGCCTGCCTCCCTCCCTCCCACAGGCTGCACACCCCTGAAGTCCCCCAGGCAGAGCCGGCCTGGCTCCTGAGCCTGACTCACAGTCACTTGCCGAACTACTACCTGTTGATGCCCATGGTCCATCAGGCAGCCTCCCTCCTGCTCCGGCTTCCCCAGTGCTAGCCTGAGCCCAGCAAACATGGGCCACAAAAAAGAGCAGGTTCCCAGGGCCCCAGTTCTAGACTAGCCTGGGTATGTAGCAGCTGTCTAACCCACACAGGCTGGCACCCTCTGGGCCTCAGTCCCCTCATCTGTAAACGCATACTTCACACAGCCGTGTGTGGATCCATTTGTGATTGGGGCATAAACTCATAAGCAAATAAGAAAGGTGATTATTACTGTTAATACGTGACTCATCCTGGGCCAGTCTTTGTGTTTCTGCTTCCCACAGCAGTGGAGAAAAGCATTTCAATTCCCTTCTAGGGAAAAGGTTTTGGGATCCTCCTAGAAAGTTTGGCTTGACCAAAATCTGAAGCTATACCCCCTCACTCACACACCCCCCAAACCCCCATCCTGGCAAATTTCCTGAGACTAGCCCAGAGGGTGGCAGAGGACTGCTATCTACCACCTTCTTTGGGGTCAGGCAGGTCCTAAGGGGTGGGGTTACTCATTTCACATACCTAGAGGGAAGCAGAAAATTCCAAAAAATTCTTTTGACAGATAACCCTGAGACCAGTCCCTAGAACAGCAAAGACCCTCCCCAGAGTAGCTAAGATCCTCCATTAGGCAACAGGCCAGCTCCATTTGCTCTCGGGAGCTGAGCTGGATTCCAAGCAGCCCCAGCTCCCAGCAAAATGATGAGCCCCTATGTTGGGCTCCAGGTGTAGCCAGGGGCTAGGAGACAAGGAAGCACCCTAAGGACAAACTAGGACCACCAGTTTGGTCCCAACTAAACTTTCCAGACTTAGCCCCCTCCCCCCACATATCCTATATTCCAGCCAAATGAGACCTTTCCCATTCCCTCAAAACTTTCACCCCCGCCATGCATCAGCTCAAGCTGGGCCCTTTCCATGGAAGGCCCACCTGGAGAGCCCTCCCAGCAAAACCATTCCCTTCCCACAAGACCTGGCTCAAATGCCACCAACTCCGTGAGGCTCCGTGACTCTATTTCTTATCAAAACAGATTAAATTTCCCCTCCCCCTTTAAATTCCCAGAGCGGTCTCTTCATACATATTTAGGGTTAGAGCTTTCAGATTTTGGCTCATAACTGTCTATGTCTAACCCCAAAGGAGAAGGCACAGACCCTACAGGCACACAGGACTGAGCTGGAATCTCAGCTCTATCACTTCTGCACATACTGAGCACAGGACAACTTTTCGGAACTTCAAAAGACTGACATGGAAAATAAGTCTGGACAGTGCCTGTTGGTCACTGTTGGTGACTATGTGGAGCAGATAGAACTCTCAGACACTGCCATGAGAAGCATATTCTGGGACAACCACTTTAGAAATCTGTTGGGCAGTTTCTATGGACATACCCAAGAGAAATGCATGTAGATGTTTTCCAGGATGGTCCATGGTAGAATGTTCACAGCAGCACTATTAGTAATAGCTACAAATTGGAAACAACCCAAGGGCCATCAGTAGAAGAACAGATAAGTAAATTGAGCTATACCCATACAATGGAATTATTCTATAACAATAATAAACTACCCCTACGTGTATCCAAATGGATAAAATTCACAAGCATAATGTTGAATGAAAGAATCCAGACACAAAAGACCACATACTTAAGACCACAAAAGACCACTTAGGCAAAACTCATCTATGGTGCTAAAAGTCAGAATAGTGGTTACCCCTGGGTGGGGGGTTATGTCTGGGAAACGGGAGTTTCCTGGTGCTGGCAATGAATACTGTTTCTTGCTCTGGGTCGTGGTTACATGGATATGTGAAATGTGCACTTATTTTGTATGCAATCAAAATTTTACATAATAAAAAATGAGACTAAGAGCTACATTATGACAAATGAGATAAACATGTAAAATGACCTGCATAGTGTTTGGATGGTTCCAACAAAAATGAATTCCTTCCTTCCTGCCTCCTGTCTTAGAGCCCCATGAGGGCAGTGGTTGTCACATTCTCACCTATGTCTCCCAGTCACTGCTGGTATACAATAGGCACTCCCTAAATATTTGTTGATTTAAATGTAGGGCCCAGCCTCCCTTCTCAAGGTCACTGCTCAGCAGCTTCATCAGGTAAAAACAACTAATAACAACTTAAAGCATTTTCCTAATTATCTCTCCCCAAGAGGAATTTGCATTTTATCAATTTATCAATTTTATCAATTTAGGGACATAAAACTAAAGGGGAGAAATTCCAAGGTGAAAGTATAGTCACCAGTTAGGACCCAGAGAAGGCCCCAGGGCACAGGTACCTTTCTGGCCCTGAGAAGATGAAACAACATGGCAGAGGGGAGGGACATAGCTACAGCTTTTGGTCAGAAGCACAGGATGTCTGCTCCAGACATTCCAAGGGTGAAACCCACCTTCATGCCCACATTTCTCTTAATGGAATCACTAGGACTCACACTCCTGCCCTCAACCCTCATAATAGGCAACCCTTCTGAAGTTTAACACAGATTTCCTAGAACCTCACAAAAGGGAATCTCAAAGGTTATCCAGGGGCTTTTTAGACACCAGCATGAGGAAGGAGAGGCAGAGCATCTCCCCCTTTATCTATACAATAAGTTGGGGCTCTGGGTAAGAATTCACTGGGGGCAGGAGGAGCTTGACAAACCACTGCTATCTGGTCTATAATCCACTCGTTGTTGGGTTTGTTTTTTGTTTTTTTTAAGATTTTATTTATTTAGTTGACAGAGATCGCAAGTAGGCAGAGAGGCAAGGCAGAGAGAGAGGGGAGAAAGCATGCTCCCCGCTGAGGAGAGAGCCCGATGCAGGGCTCGATCCCAGGACTCCAGGATCATGACCTGAGCCGAAGGCAGAGGCTTTAACCCACTGAGCCACCCAGGCGCCCCTATAATCCACTCGTTTGACAAAAGAAGGAAATTGAGGTCCAGACAGGGGATGGGACTTAAAGTCCCACAGCTAGCCCACTCCAGCTGTTCTTGTCTCGGCTTCTGATGACAGCCCCCTCAACCCTCCAGTATAGCACCAGGGTTGGGGAAGCCAGTGGCCTCCAGAGGGACAACTTAGGAGGAAGCCTCCAAGGCTAGAGGATCACCCTGCAGGGAACCCTCTACCCTACTAAATCCTCTCACTCACTGGCCCCAGCTCACTCTCCTGGTCATTTGGAGATCCTCGTCCCACCTCACCCAGTGTCAGTCAGTGAAATGGGACCGTTGCAAGGGGGCAGGCAAGCTTTTCCTCTTATACCTTCCCCCACATTAGGAATCATCACACTCAGGCTGTGAGGAGACTGCCCACAGAAGGGAAGGAGCTCCAGCATTACAGAGCCCCTCCATGCAGTCAAGCCTCTGACCAGCCCCAGTCAATCTCTGATGAGGAAGCTCAGGCCCAGAGATCAGCCATTTGCCTAAGTTGACAGGAGAAAACCCATTTTTCGAACGAAGGTCCAGCTCCACTAGACAGCCTGCTTGTTCACCCTCATGTCTAATAAGGAGGGAAACCTCAGCGGGGTGGTCAGGGTCAGATCAGGTCTCATTCCTGCCGGCTGAAAACTTGCTCCAGACCAGCACACACTCACCCCCAACCACACATACCCTGCACCCCCTGCCCAAGCCTCTTCCAAAGCAGCTGAATTATCAGTGGGGCCACTTTACAGTTAAATCACAACTTGGGAGAAGAGCAGGACTCTGAAAGTACTGGTGAAGAGGCCAAGGCACCAGCTCCCCTTAGTCACCAGGAGTCTCCCAGAAATACCTTACATGGAGGCAGATGGGAAACAGAGTGGGAAACCAGATCAGCAGCCCCCAGCTGCCCTCCACTGGATTCTAGAGTACAAGGTGCCAGGGGCTGTTCTCTCCACCTGGCCCCAGGACCTTCCCACCTGCTTCTGAGGCAACCAGCTAGGACTCCCTCTCTCCCGGGGTGCACCCCCAACCTTCCACTACCTGCATGGCCTCCATGCTCACCTTTCTGGGACTTTTTCTCACTCCTAATGTGAGAATACTAATCGCCACCTCGCAAAGTTACGGTGAGGACCAGCCAGACCCACACATGCCATGAGACGTCCACAATGCCTGGCCCAGAGTCAGGGTCAACTACTGACGACGCCCTCCTATGCCCTTCTATCCCAGCCTGCTGCAAACTTACAGGCTACCCCCATTGCCTCCCTAGTGGCCCCGGGCCCATGACGTCGGGGACCACAGCTTCATTCTGCCACAAGCAAGCTGACTGTGTGTGGAGCAGCCTTCTGGAATCACGTCCTTGTGCAAATGGGAGAGGAGGTGTGCGAGGTTGCTGCAGAGAAGACTAGCCCTCTCCTCCCCGAAATCTGTAGTGCTCTCCCCATCATGGGGGCCCTAAATTGATGAAAGTCTGTTTCCTATCTCCCCCAGATCCTGCCCTGGGTGCCAAGCCTCGGCCAGTCGCTCCCACCCCGTCCCTCGTCCCTAGGGTCAAAGTGCCAGGCTTCAGAGAGCGCCCGAGAGCACAGTGGACAGTCCCGGGCCGGCCACAGCGCCCGAGGACAAGGCCGGCCAAACCCCCCAGACGGGGTGGAGGGGATACGGTGTGAGGGACCCGGGCGGCAGGCTCCGGGAACCCGAGAGCGCACCCCGGAGCAACCTGCCCCCGCCAGCCCCAGCCCCGCGCGCCCTGTGGCGCCCGTCGAGCCCGCATACGGGCGCTACTCACGGCGAGAGGCTGCGCTGGGCGGGCACGGCGGACGCGACGGGGTGCGCGGCGCTGGGCTAGGCTCTGCTCCCCGCCCGCTGCCCGCCCGCGGAACCGCGGAGGAGCCGAGGGGGCGGAGCGGCGGCCTGGTCCCAGGCGCCGGCTGGAGGCGCGCCCGGCGTCCTGGGACAGGGGCTCGGGGCGCCCCCTGCTGGGAGCCCCCTCTGGACTGCCCCGAGGTGAGCGTCGAGAGCCTCCTGCCAGGTCCCCAGACACCTCCAGGAGTGCCGGGGAGAGCCAGCAGCGAGACTCTCCCCGCGTCCTTAGCGTTCTGCCCCTCACAGGCTGTGTGGCCTTGGACAAGTCAACTAAGCTCTCCAAGTCTGATCTGGAAATTGCTTTAAATGAGCCGATGGTAATCTGATACATCTTGGCACAATCGCTCAGAAAATGGTATTTCCTTGTCCCCTCACTCCCGATCCCTTGCCCACTCACCCCACCCCGCTCAACGCACACACCGTGAGAGAGGAAGTCCCACGAGGGAATAGGCCGTTTCCTCCCTCCCAGCCGGGATGCTCTTCTGCGGACATCACCACTGGCTTTCACAGCTGGGTGGGGGCTGAGATGGAGAAGGACACTCCCCTTGTCCCCACCAACCCCCAGCTTGGGAGTGGCCTAACCTCGGAGGCCCTCTATGTCCTCTCCCCCAAGCCTCTGCATGGTTGATGAGTGAAGCCCCACATCACCGTCAAGCCTTCCTTAATAAAGGACTTGGCAGTGGATTCCTCCTCTTTTTCTTCTGCCAAAAATCCCAGGAAGAAAAGAAAAAAGAAAAAAAAAAAAGGAATGAGAGTGGAGCGGGTGATGGGAAGAAGGAAGTGGAAACAGAATCACAGCCAAGACAGAACTTATTTGAAGACAAGAGACTGTTTAGCGAAAGGAAATGGAGGCCCCTTCCCAGAGTTTCCCATCCCTAAGTCACCAACAGGGCTCCTCAAGGGGTCCTAGAGGAAAAGGTCTTTGATTTGGAGTTCTGCTCCTTGGTTCAAAGCCCTGCTCACCATTCCCCACGTATAGTCTTGGGCATGGCACCTGAACTTCTCCTTCATCAGTAAAATGGGGCAAACACCCCCCCCCCCTTATAGTTTCTAATGGAGCTACTACGGGACTGAAATGAAACATGTGCAAGGGATGCCTGGATGGCTCAGTTGGTTAAGCATTTGCCTTCAGCTCAGGTCATGATCCCAGATGTGCAGGGATCCATTCCCACACTGGACTCCTTGCTCACTGGGGAGCATGCTTCTCTCTCTGCCTGCCGTTCCCCCTGCTTGTTCTCTCTCTCTCTCTCTCTGATGAATAAATAAATAAAGTCTTTAACAACAACAAAAAAAGTATAGGATATACCTAGAGGACTTTCACCAGTGTAAGTAACCTCCCCCACACAGACTGGGGTACTGACAAGTACAGATGAGCCCTGTCCCCCAGCTGACCAGAAAGACCAAAGAGCTTCCTTGTTTATAAACTTTATCACATCCCAGGACAGTGCAGACTCTGAGTCTCCTGTCCCAAGAGCACCATGCTACCTAGAGTAATACCCAAGACCAGAGCTGGCTTCCAAAGTCAGTGACAGAGGAGGCCACCCACAGAAGTTTCACCAGTGTAGGGAGACCCTTTATCCTCAGACTACCCTCAAAACACACACATACCCACTTCCAGTTATCTATTGCTATGTAACAAGACACATCAGCCTTGGTGGCCTGAAACAGCAATATTGTCAGGATCACAAATTCTGAGGTTTGAGAATTCAGACAGTGCACAGGATGGCTTAGCTCTGTTCCGCAATGTCCAGGGCCTCAACTGGGAAGACCTGAGTGGTGGGGAATAATTTGCATGGCTGGGAGATAGAATATTCTGGAGGTTTCTTCATTCACATCATAGCCTGGGCTATGATAAAGCCAAGCTGGAATCAGCCAACACTGCCAGAATACCTACATGTCGCCTCTCCATCACTTCCCCTGTGAGCCTCATGCTTAACACCTAATTTGCAAAAACAACATCCCCTCACATGAGGCAAAACTGACATTCTTAGGTTTGATACTTGGCAAATTAGTCGAAGGACATCACAGCAGGAAGGGTCATTTTCAGTCATCCCATCCAGCCTGTCATTTTCAGACAAGGAAACGGAGGCTCAGAAAAGAAAAAGTGACTTGTCCAAGGTCACACAGCTGGTGAGAGGCAGAGCTAGGATTAGAACAAGGCCTCTGCCAGATTCTGTCTGGTGCTCTCTGCATCGTTCTTGCCAAATGCAATTGCCTAGGGAGGTACCATCTGGAAATGCATTTTTTGCTTAAGGTTGAGTGAACGTATCAGACCTTCACCTGAGAGCAGCAACAGGACACTGAGCACTGCACATGGCACCAAGGTGGCAGTGGGCAGAGAAGGAAAGACCCTGAGGGTGATAGCAAGAAGTGCATCTATTCCAGAATGAAACCAGAGGAGGGACTGGGTATTAAGAGCTAAGAATCAAGCAATTCTGCTCCAGCTCCTGCATGCTTCCCACGGCTGGCAAAATAGCACAAATGCCTCACTCTGGCAATTAAGGCTCCAACCTGCAGTTCCCAGGCCCACACATACACCCTCTTCCCTCGTATGCCTGCACAGCCAGCTCTCTTGCCGGGTTGGATTATTGGCTGTTCCTGCCTCCGTGCTTTTGTTTAAGCCACTCCACCCACCCCCAGTCCCATCCTACAAAATCATATCCATCCTTCAAGGGCCCTTGAAGGATGGGTATCCTTATCTTCCATGGATACCATCTCCCTTCCTCTCCAGATGGCTTTCTCCCCAGAGCCCCGCCACTCTTGGTTTGTACCAAATTGGCATTCTCCTTCCCCTGTTTTAGTTATCATCAGTGTCCACTTCCCTTTGCCTTTAGGGCAAGGACAATGTCTTGTTCATCTCTGTACCCAGGCAATGGCTGATAGCCCAAACCTGATAAAGTTTGTTAGATTGGATTGCTAGAATGTAAATAGCACAAGATGACTGTCTTGTTTTCTGTTGTCTCCCAAGGATATCCAAGTCCCTGGCCCTTAGAAATTTTATGTTGGATGGAGAGACGTTTAAGTCATTTCAATAGCTGCCACATAATAGCATTTCTTCCAGCAAGTACCTTCTCCATACCAGGAACTTTACTTCAGGGTGGATGCAACGATCCCTTTCTACAGATGACGTAGCTGAGGTTTGGGAATGTTGACTTGCCCAAGCTCCCCTAACTTGTAAGTAGCTGAGCTCTGCTGTGAATCTGTCCTGCCCACCTCCAAAGACCAGGCTCTTTCTGCTCCCCTGACCCTCCTACACACTGTCTTCTCTCAGTGGAAACTTCCAAAGATTCCAAAATGGTGTTAATACAGGGGTTCTCAGCCCAGGCTGCACATCAGAATTGCCTGAGGGTGTTTAATGATCCCCGTGCTCAGACCGCACCCCTCACCAATGACATCGCAACCTCTGGGAGTGACGTCTGGGCATCAGCAGTGGTTAAAACTCCCAAGTGATTCCAGTGGGCAGGTTGAGAACCACTTTGCTCATGTCACAAAGATCTGGGGAAATGAAACCACCCTCCATCAACCCACCAAACTGCAAACTCATCAGAGCACCTGCTTTGTTCAAGACACTCCAAGGGACCATGGGATGGGTGAGTCACAGGAGCTTGAAGCTTCCACAGGGAACAAGCCCACAGGGAAAGAGGTGACCATGGCAGGCAGCAAAGGGCAATGAAAGTGGTGATATCCTAAAGCACACTTTGGTGCCTGGCAAGTATACAGAGCCTAGCAACCTGTGGACAAGGAGACAGGGCAGGGATTAAGATGCTGCATGTGTTGGCTGGGGCAGCTGGTCCTGGGGACAGCCCAGAGGGTGCATAGTGTGAGGACAAATGATGCCAGGTGCCTGCATGCAGTTTACTTACTGTGTGATCTAGGGCAAGCTTCTTTATCTCTCTGTGCCTCATTATCCTCAGTGGTCCAGTGGAGCTAAGATTTGTCTCCTAGATTGTTGTGAACGTTCAGTTCATCAGGGATCCATGCAAAGGACTTAGACTGGTACCTGCTGCATGGCAAAGTGCTCAATGAGTCTTAGCTCTTTTAATTTTTCCTTAAATGTCTGCTGTGAGCTTCCCTAGAGGAGGAAATGGAATTTAGCCATCTTTTCACCCCACCCTCCTACAGCCTGGCCCAGAGCACGTTCTTAGCAAGTGTCAAATGAAGTCTGGAATGCAGGCTTCTTGACAGTGGGCCCAGAGTGGACTCGTAGGCTATCAGAGCAAGCCAGGAGAGGGCACAGGTGGTTCCTCCCTGGCTGGCTTGCCTCCGGGCTGGAAGGCAGGCCGGAAGCCTCCTCCTCCTGTGGCCTGACTTCTCAGCCCTTCCCAGTCCTGCCTACCCTTCCCTGTGCCCTCTGTTCTCCCACACCCAGCTAGGCAGGGCCAGGGGGTGTGGAAAGGGCCCAGAAGCCCTTCCTGTTTCCTCCCTCAGAAGGCCCACTGGCTTCTGCAGTCAGAGGTGACTGCTTCGAACTTTAGCCTTACTGGACTCAGCAAGGCCTTGACCCCACCAAGAAAGGGGCTGGGTCATGAAAGGCCTTGCCTTTTCCTGGAAGCCTAGAGAATGGGGATTTCCTGGGCATATACGTACACCCATTCACTCTGCAAATGTTGGAGGACACCTCCTGGGGCTGGGTGCCATTAAGGGTAAGCAGAGAATCAATGCCCAGAGGTTTATAATAGCAATGTCCACAACAGCCAAACTATGGGAAGAACCTAGATGTCCATCAACAGATGAATAGATAAAGAAGATGTGGTGTGTGTATATGTAATATATACACAACACACAATCGAATACTATACAGCCATCAAAAAAAAAACCCAAAATCTTGCCATTATGGAACTAGAGGGTATTATGCTAAGCGAAATAAGTCAATCATAGAAAGACAATTATCAAATGATCTCTCTGATATGAGGAATTTGAGAGGCAGGACAAGGGGTCGTGGGGGGTAGGGTGGGAAAAAATGAAACAAGATGGGATCAGGAGGGAGATAAACCATAGGATACTCTTAATCTCAGGAAACAAACTGAGGGTTGCTGGAGGGTGGGGGGGATATGGAGAGGGTGGTTGGGTTATGGACATTGGGGAGGGTATGTCCTATGTTGAGTGCTGTGAAATGTGTAAGCCTGATGATTCACAGACCTGTACCCCTGGGGCAAATAATACATTATATGTTAATATAAAAAAAAAAAAAAAGAATCAATGCCCAGAAGTGTCGGTCTACTCCAGCAGGCATCACGAGGGGCTTAAGGGGAAGGAGAGGCTTGGAAGAAGAGGACCAGGTGAGTAGGAGGTGACAGAGAGGGGAGCACATCAGATGGGAGCAGCTGTGTGCACAAAGGGAAGGGGGTATGCAACCACTTGCCATTTACTGTCCCGACTCCCACCTAGTCAGCATGGGGGTCACACTGTCAGATCATGACCCAGGTATTCGCCATTGCCTTCAGTTTGGGGTAGAGGTTGGTGTCATGTGCATGGAGTTCTTAGAGATGCCCCCCAAGACTGTGCCTACCTTTAGGGCTACAAATTTCACCTACCTGGGTCTCTAGCTTGAGGAGTCAGGTAGGCCTATTTATAGACCTGTTCAGCCACTGTTTTGAAAAGTCAGCTTTCCTTCTCTGAGATTCAGTTGCCTCATCTGTAAAATGGGAGTATCACACCTTTCCCTCAGAATTGATGTGAGGACCAGACAAAATATTTGAGAAAGAACTGGGTACAAATTTCACCTCCCCTCCCAAAACTGATGTGTCCCTCTCTCAAGATAGTCTGTCACTTGTGCCGTATCTCTCTAACCATGTTGTTACCACAACTGTCCCTAAGATATTTTCTTCCCTTCACCTTCATTTATCCAAGACTTAGCTCAATTCTAGCCTCCTTTACTGTTCAGATATTTCCTGGTGCCATGGGCCAGGCTCTGGGCTGGGCCCTGAGAGAAATGAGACACAGGCCCTGCCCTTCAGGATCTCCAAGCCAAGCAGAGAAGCTATCCTGGAAATGAAGGTCCAGAACCCCATGGTTTGGGGCCAGGCAAGAAGCTGGGCAGAGACCAGAGGAGACCAGAGGTGGGAGGGATGGTCCCTGAGCGCTGAGGGCAGTGGCAGGAAGGCTGCTCTGAGGAGAGAGCCCTTCCTCAACGTCACAATCATATCTGCTGAACTGAAGATAAGATTGCACCTTCCCCTGTTTGTTAATGGGTCCTTTGAGTCACTCCTGCCATCCTTCCCACACTTTGCTGGTGGTGTGGTTAGACCCACCATCAGAGGCCTTGGGTGGATCCATGAGGGAAGGATGGGGAGGACAGAATTTCCTCCCCATCCCAAGAGGAACTTCAGGGCCAAACCTGGTCCCAGTCTGCTCCGACTCCTTCCACACCCCTGGCTGATCCCCGACCTCTGTGTAGGCTTGCCCTCCCACTCAGGGCTCGTGCCCTGCCCTCCCTGGTCTATCTCCCTCTCAGCTGAGCCCAGGTCCCGACCCAATTACAAGCAGCTGCATCCGGGAAAACAAAGGCAGAAAAGGCCAAGTCCGGCCATCTATAGTGGTCTCCGTCCCAAACAGAACTGGGCCTCCATCCTCACCAGAACTGCTCTCCAGGATAAGGAACCCCGGGACCCCACGGCTCTTTCTTTCTAGGTTTTTCCAGCCTCTCATGCTTGGTTTCTGTCACTGTCTCCACACAGATTATGCTCATCCCTCTGCTTAGATCAAACCAACATTTATAGAGAATCTATCTGAGCCAGGCACTGTACTAAGCATTTTCCTATTATTTCATTTAAATTCCAGCAAACACTGTATTATTATAATCTCCATTTTACAGATGAGACTTAGTGAGACTCACAGAGTTAATATGTAGCAGAGACAGGGCTCACACTGCACCAGTTATGTCACACCACCAATCTCCAAGTTCTGCACCGAACATTAGGAAGAGCAGAAGTTGGGGGGCTGTGTATGGTGTGACAGAATCACTCACGAATTCCACATCAGGCACAGAAATGCCGGTAGGCTCCTCCCTTACTCTTCCACCTCCCCACTGGCCAGAGGATACAGCTTTGGATTTGAGATAAATCCGGAATAAGAATAACTCTGTGAAGGACACCTGGGTGGCTCAGTCGGTTGAACGTCTTCCTTCAGCTCAGGTCATGATCCCAGTGTCCAGGGATCAAGCCCTGCCTCTGGCTCCCTGCTCAGGGAGGACTCTCCTCCCTCTGCCCCTCCCCCTGCTTGTACTCTCTCTCCCTCTCTGACAAATAAATGAATAAAATCTTAAAAAAAAAAAAAACTGTGAAAAAGAGAACAACCTACCCAGGAAAGCCTCCTGACAGGGCTGTGGAGACCCTCAGGAGAAGTGGAGCAGAGATAAGTTTGGTCCTCTATGAGAGACAGAGGGCTGAAACGATAGCTTTATCTAGAAGTGAAATACACCTCAGCGTGCCATGCTCAGGGAAAAGCAAAAGAAAGAAAGAAAGAAAGAAAGAAAGAAAGAAAGAAAGAAAGAAAGAAAGAAAGAAAGAAAGAAAGACAGACTTTTTTGGCAGTTTGTCCCCAACCTTGTGTTCCGAATGCAGTCCCCAACAAGAAGGCTAGACTAACAACTCATCCAACCCACTTGCACAGTTTGTAAATTGAAAAATAAAGAAGTCAAAAAGAAAGAAAGAAACAAAGAAACAAAGAAAAGAAATCTCCCAGAACAAAACAAAAGGACAAGAAGATGGATAATATGAAGAAATGTTCAGAGGCATAAAGAATAGATCTAGGGAGTCCAACATTTGTCTAAAATGAGTATTAAGAGAGAATTAAAAGGAAGAAATAATAAAAGATATACTTAAAGAAAATTACCTTTTTTTTTTTTTTAAAAAGGTAAAAATCTTCAGATTAAAGGAACCCACCAAGAGCCAAGTAGGGTTAATTGAAAAAAGTATCTATACCAGGGCAAATCAGGGTGAAAATTTAGAACCCTAAGAATAAAGAAAAACCCTAAAAGAATTCAGAGGAGAAAAGCATCTTGTCTCAAGAATACAAAGGAGACTAGCAACAGATTTCTCATTTGAAACCTGTGGTTTCAAGCCAAACTGTGAATGTGAGAACAATATGAAGCAATTTTTTGCAAAATGGCTCAGAAATCTTACCACATCCATCTAAGATGAAAAAAAGAATCACTCTGGAAAATGTAAAAAAAAAAAAAAAATGCCTGGGCACCTGGGTGGCTCAGTTGGTTAAGCGACTGCCTTCGGCTCAGGTCATGATCCTGGAGTCCCAGGATCAAGTCCCACATCGGGCTCCTAATAAGCAGGGAGTCTGCTTCTCCCACTGACCTCTCTCCTCTCATGCTCTCTCTCTTTCATTCTCTCTCTCTCAAATAAATAAATAAAATCTTTTTTTAAAATGATTAAAGGATCCAAGAAAGTGGATGATATGAGATACAAGCAGTAGCTTGCACTGAGTGGGACCCAGAAGAATGGAACACAGCCAGAAAGAAAACAAAAGAATTCTTAAGGGGCTGACACTTGAAGGCTTCTCAATTGACATGGGTTTATATTTCCCTCTTTATCCAGCCAGTACTACTTCACAAGGTCTTAGAATCACCAGACACCTTAAATGAATTGATTCAGAACTTCTGGGGGTGGGGCTGAGGAATGTGCATCTTCAACAGGCCCCTTAGGAGATTTCATATCTACACTAAAATTTGATACCCAAGGTGTATTTGTTTCTAAAGAGAATTATATATGATCATAAAGTATATCTCATTTATTGGCTTTTAATTTTTAGAAACAATGCTTAAGCCAAGAATGAACTAGTTTAACTGTAGTACTGATTAAGATATAATGCTATAGATCTTGGCAGCAAAAAAATATATATAGCTAACAAATTTGGGAAGTAGAAAGGGTAGAAGGAGAGGCATTTGCTCTAGTTTATATTATATTATTTTTTATCATAACGGAAGGCTCCTAATGGAAATGGCTGATACCATTGGGGCAGGGACAGTACAAGGATGAGAGCACAAGGCAGGGAGAGGAAAAGATGTTTTACAACCCAGAACACCTTGTGCCAGAAAGTAAAGAAGTGCTCAAAAATGGATGGTAACAAATGTGTTGGGGACAAGGGAGCCAGCTTGAAGGGGATCCCACTGATCCAATTTGGAATAATTTGATTATTGAAATAAATAATGATGGAAACAGGTTTTAATATGTTGATATAACATATTGAAAAAAATTTTTAATCCATGTGTTCTAATCTGATATTTAAAAATAAAAATTATGGGTCCCTGGGTGGCTCAGTGGGTTAAGCTGCTGCCTTCGGCTTACGTCATGATCTCAGGGTCCTGGGATTGAGTTCCACATCAGGCTCTCTGCTCAGCAGGGAGCCTGCTTCCCTCTCTCTCTCTCTCTCTCTCTCTGCCTGCCTCTCTGCCTACTTGTGATCTCTCTCTGTCAAATAAATAAATAAAATCTTAAAAAAAAAAAAAAGCCTGCTTTTATAAAAATAAAAATTAAGGAACACCTGGGTGGCTCAGTTGGTTAAAGGTCTGACTCTTGATTTCAGCTCAGGTCATGATCTCAGAGCTGCGAGATTAAGGCCCTCGTTGGGCTCCACACTAGGCATGCAGTCTGCTTAGGATTCTCTCTCTCCATCTCCCTCTGCCTCTCCCCTTTCCCTCTCTAAAAAAATAAATTATTAAATAAATTAAAATTAAAATTAAGGGGCCCCTGGCTAGCTCAGTCAGCAGAGTACAAGACTCTTGATATCAGTGTCCTGGGTTCAAGCCCTACACTGGGGGTATAATTTACTTAAAAATAAGTAAATAAAAACTTTCTTAAAAAGTTACATCTGTTAACCTCACAGAGATTTTAAATTTTTATTTTAAAAATTAAAATTAAAGCAAAGGGAGGAAAAGAAAGCAATTATTTATTTATTTATTTATTTATTTTCAAAGATTTGTTTATTTTAGAGAGAAAGAGAGCACGTGCATGAGCAGGAAGGGCAGAAGGAGACAGAATCAGACTCCCTGCTGAATGTGGAGCCCAACTCAGGGCTCGATCTCACAACCCTGAAATCACAACCTGAGCCGAAACCAAGAGCCAAAGGCAGAGGCTTTAATCCACTGAGCCACCCAGGTGCCTCTGGAGAGCAATTTTTTAAAGGAAAATGCCAACTCATAAATGAAGAAGACTTGATGGAATTAGAAAAATCACCACTTCCCCACCGCAGAGCAATGAGTGTTCAGGCAAGAAAGACTCATCACTGGATATTAAAACCGCTGAGTGAAAGATGGTCAGAAAACAAGATATTCCCATGGTTTTTAACTACTAGGCCACAGACTACTCATTACTAATGAAGAGAAAGGGGTCCTCTTACAATGAAGGAATGTGGCAGATACCACTTCAATAATTTGTCCAAACTGAACCTCAGTAATAATGGGACAAGCTGACATCATGTGTTGTGCTGGGAAAGAACATCACCCATTTAGTATTTCTGCCAAAAATGTGGATGCTGAATCTGGTCAAGAGGAAGCAATCAGACAAATCCACATCCTGTGGGACAACCAACCTATACTCTTTAAAAATATCATTGTCACGAAAGAAGACATGACTTCTCTACATTAGAGAGACCGAAGAGATGACAAGTCTGTGCACTGTGTGACCAGTGAGTGGATCCTGGATTTTAAAAAGAAGTTAAAAGGGACATTATCGAACAATTATGGAAATTTGAATATGGACACTTCATTATGTAATCTATCAATGCTCCATCTTCCGAGTGGGAGAATTACATTGTGGTTATGGAAGAGGATGGCCTTATTCTTGGGGCAGCATGTTGGAATATTTGGAGGAGAAATGGCAGTAAGTCTACAGCTGCTCCACAAATGGTTCAGCAAAAAGGAGAATGCGTTTTTGTAGAGTATGAGAAAGTTATTAGCAGCTGATAAATCTAGATGAATTCTTCTTGCAACTTCTTTGTAAGTCTGAGGTTTTCAAACCCAAAAGTTGGAGAAAGTAAAACATAACATTTATTATGGTGATTGGCAGAAAAACTAAAAATACAAATTGTTGAAGCTGGTCGTCTTTGGGGAGTGGGCAGAAAAGGACACTTCTAGTTTTCATTTTATACTTTCTGAACGTTTTTTGCTAAGCTTCGATATTACTCTTGTGATGAAAGAAAACTAGTAATTAATTAATAAAACAAATATGTACAACAGAAGTTGCTCTGAGGATGTAAGCTTGTATCTGTGGAGGCCTCTTCATTCCAAAAAAGAATTAATAAATATCATGTTTAGTGCCCATTAATGTTCATTAAGCTTGTAGACCTATTAATGGTCACTGAGGTTCTTAGAGCTCCGTCTTGCTTCCTTAGTCTCGTTTCTGCTCAATAACAGCACTCATTAAAGGGCTTGCATTATTTTACTAAACCTTACAAAGAGGAAAAAATATTGCTAAGAATATTAAATATCACTAATGCGAAGACCTAGTAGGATGTAAATATCTTTCAGAAATTGATGAAAATGAAAGAATGAATTGAATCATATCTTGTTTCTCATGTCCTATTACGTCCTTTTTTTTTTTTAACCAGGGGGGTCCTTTGTCAATATACTTAGCCCGTATTTTTTTTTAAAGATTTTATTTCTTTATTTGACAGAGAGATTACAAGTAGGCAGAGAGGGAGGCAGAGAGAGGGGGGAAAGCAGGCTCCCCGCCGAGCACCCAGGCACCCCACTTAGCCCATATTTTAGTCTACAAAATAATTAAATAATCTAGAAAGTTTCGCATTTTATTCTTTTAATTCACTTTAATCTGTGCAGCAAAGTGTTTTGCCCAAATCATGCTGATTATCAGCAAATCCCCGGTCGGAATCCAGACCTCTTTCCATATATCCTAAGCCCACAGTCTTGGCTCTGAGTTTTCCAGGCTGTGTGAGTGTGGATAGGTCACTCAACACCTTCCCGCTATTTTTTCACCTATAAAATCAAGTAGTAGGATTAGAGCCCCCATGCTCGCCAATTGTAACCAAGTATTTCACTTGGCGAAATGAAGGTCCAGCAATACTCTGCAACTTGGTAAATTTCACTCTGCAAGGCAACCTCGAGCTTGGCATATGTATTCATTGTATATTCTGACTCATCTGAGCAGACCTCACCCTGACGTAGCCACAGAACACTGATATGACAGCCTCAGGAATCCAGTGACAAGGAGACTCAGATGATGTGACCCAATTTAGCTTAATTAGCTGAATCAAAACAGAAATAACATCATCCACCCCCCCCACCAAAGAAGCACACACTCCTTAAAAGCAACAACAAACAATAAGCTTTGCTATATAAATCACTCTTTGATATATAAATCATTATTTGCTATATAAATCATTCTCGGGGTGCCTGGGTGGCTCACTGGGTTAAAGCCTTTGGCTCAGTCTCAGGGTCCTGGGATGGAGCCCCTCATCGGGCTCTCTGCCCAATGGGGAGCCTGCTTCCCAAACCCAGCCTTCTGCCTGCCTCTCTGCCTACTCGTGATCTCTCTCTGTCAAATAAATAAGTAAAATCTTCAAAAAAAAAAAAATCATTCTCAATTCTGTAAAAATCAACAGATTCACAACTGTGGACCAGGCTAAACATTAATCATGCCTGTGGTTGTTAAGGATGTTAATAAATCCTTGGAAGCCTCAGAGAGCCAGAACCCACTATGGCTTCTAATAGGTAGAAATTTAAACCGAAAGGTTTAAATCTAACACTTTCATTTTATAGAAGGAAGAAGGAAACCCAAAGCAAGGGAAGTGACTTTTACCCGAGTTCATACCTGTCTGGGCAGAGCCAGGATTAAAGGTCAGGTCTGACCCATCATTCAATGGACATCCCTTCTGTGCAATGCCAAAGGCTGAAACCCTGTGTGAAGCTGAAACCCTTCATTATGACCAAGGTCAGCCTGAAGTAATTCATCAAGGAAACACTGTACCATGAGCTGTGGGAGACTTAGGGGGCACCTAAGAAGATAAGAAATAAAAAACAGGCTCAGGATAAACAAGAAAATGAGCAGTGTGATACAGTACTAGGCCCTAGGAGTTTGGATAGAATCAAAGGAAACTTCTCCAAGGGGGGAAATAACATTTTACTTTACTTACCTCCCACCTTAAAAATATACTTTTTAAAATGGCTTTATGAAGGAGACACATGCCGTAAGATGTGTGTGTGCATGTTTAGTAACATTTATTAGGGGTTATCATATTATTAAAAGAAAATATATTCATTGCAAATAAACTTTTTTAAGGCAGAGACAACTACTCTTAAATTTTTAATATATTTGCTTCTAGCCATTTTTATATGTAAATGCACTCCTTTGTTTTTAATTGGGATAATTTGGCATAGATTATTTTATATTTTGCTTTTCCTCTCTTATCTTGAGAATTCTCTAATGGAATGAACAAGTCTTTGAAAACACTGAATCCATTAAAAGAATGTAGTATTATTTAGTTAATACTTTACCTATTGTTAGACATTAAGTTTTACATTTCTCATTATAAAAAATAATGTGACCAGGGATGCCTAGGTGGCTCAATCAGTTAAGTGTCTGCCTTTGGCTCAGGTCATGATCCCAAGGTCCTGGGATCACCTCACATCAGGCTCCCAGGTCAGTGGGGAGCCTGCTTTTCCCTCTCTCTGCCCCTCCCACCTCTGTCATGCTCTCTCCCTCTTTCTCAAATAAATAGATAAAATCTTTTTTAAAAAGTAATATGATTACATGGTTTATAAAGTAAGATTTGGAAATAACGGCCATGGATAAGATGGACCATTCAACAAAGAGTGCCAAGACAATAATTAGCCATGTGGATAAAAAGAGAATTGGGTCCATTCCTTATGTATATAAGTATAAATTCCAAATGGCTCAAAGACTGAAATACTAAAGAATAAAATCATTAAAGTATTAAAAATGAACATAGGAAAAATGTTTTATAACCTTGGAGAGAAGACAATCTTTCTAATTATGACCAAAAAATCCAGGAAACATAAAGTTAAAGATTGATAAATTCAGTCACATAAAAATAAAACAAAACAAGAAACACATGAAGAAGAAAGCACTAAAAAAAAAAAGAAAAAGAAAAATATTCATGGCAATAAAAAATGAGAAAAATCAAAAGTAAGTGACAAACTGGAAAAAAAAATCTTGCAACACCTATCACTACTCTAATTTGTGAAGATCTACAAATCATTAGGAAAAAGATTAACCAGAAAAATGGACAAATGTAGTAAATGGTTCACATCAAAGAAAATACCTCTAACTCATATAAAAATGGTGCATAACCTCACTCATGCTAAGGAAAATACTAACTAAAATTCCACTGAGATAAAATTTTTCACCTGTCAGTTTAACAAAAATCTAAAAGTCGGAAAATGCCCTATTTGGCTACAGTGCAGTCAATGAGGACTTTCATCCATTGGAGTGCAAACTGGCACAATCGCTACTGAGGGCAATTTGTCAGTATCTATACAATGTCAATGCATAGATCCTTTATCCAACAATCCCATTTTCAAAAATTTATCCTAGAGATCTACTTGTAAATGTATGATATGAGGTATATGAATGGTTGTTCATTACAGCCTGGTCTGTAATAGCCAGATAACAGAAATAATCTAAATGTCTATCAATAGGAGGCTTGCTAAATAAAATATGATACATACAATGGAACCCTGTAACACAGTGAAGAATGAGGAAGTTCTTTGTAGATTGTTATGGGAATATCTCAAAGATACACTCTTAAGTAGAAAAAAAAAAAGCAAGGCATAAAATAGTGTGTCTGGCAAGATGTATGCTACAAATTGTGCCCAAAAGGGCACACACACACACACAAACACCCTTTTGGGCACACAGATATATATATATATATATATACACATATACACAGATATATATATATATTTATATTGGCTATTACAGGCATAAAAACTCTGTGGAGCAACAAGAAATTAATAACCATGAAACTTATTGGGGAAGGATGAAAACCGGGTAGACAGGGTTGTGAAGGAATCTTTTCACCATATACTTCAGACCATGTTTTTTGATGTTTAAACCACCTGAAGGTGTTACTCATTCTAAAACTAATTCATGTTATTTATTAATATGTTAATTTAGTTTACATTAGTTAGTAGACATTAATTAAACGTTCCTATGCAACCAAAATTCTGGGAAACATATTTGCAGTATTATGACAGAAAATGCTAAAACCCATACTGTATAGGTTTTTTTGTTTGTTTGTTTTAAGTGAACATCTCAAGGGCACCTGGGTGGCTCAGTTGATTAAGTGTCTGCCTTTGGCTCAGGTTATGATCCAGACACCAGGGATCAAGGTCCACCTGGGGCTCCCTGATCAGTGGGGAGTCTGCTTCTCCTTCTGCCCTACCCCTACTCCTGCTCTCTCCCTCTCTCTCTCACATAAATACATAAAATCTTTTAAAATAAAAATAAATAAAAAGTGAACATGTCAATAGGAAAATGGGCAAAGGATATAAACGGGAAATTTTTTTAAAAATCCCAATAAAAATACGTTTAAATGTTTAACCTTAGCAAAAAATGTGAATGGAAAAAAGTTAGCATTTAAAAATCTTCCACCTAGTGCTAAGATTTTTTTTAAATAATAATACCCTCCCCCGAATAAATAAAATAACAATGCCCAGTATTAATGTGCGACAGAGACACAAACCCCCATTCTTGGTAGGATGTCGATCAGTACAATTCAGAGGGCAATTCAGCAATATATATCAAATGCCTCAAAATTACTCATAACCTCTGGCAAGGTAATTCCACATCTAAGAAGTCTTCCGTGATAATCACCCCAGTCAGAATTAAGTATGGTGTAGCCCAGTATGGTGGCCCAGTATGGTGTAGCATTTAGCGCAGCCGGGTGGCGAGGGCGCCCTGGGGTGCGGGGGTAGAAGGGAGCGCTGCTCGGCAGGTGCTGCGAGCCCCGCGGGCCGCTGAGGCTCAGCAAGCCATGCTCTGTCTTGCACCTAGCTGTTCGGCTGGAAACCTGAAAACTGACACTAAGGAGTCATGCTTTGCTGCCACCTAGTGCTCCCCAAGGTGATTGCACCCAGCTGGCGGGGGAAAAAGGTCCCTCCGTTTAGTAATTTAGCCACCAAGGGGCCCTATTTTCGCTTAGTATACACTATAATAAAGCATTTACTATGTTCCAGACATTGTGTTCAGCACTGCCTAGTAATCCTCTTAACAGCCCTCTCAAAACCCAACTTTACAGATGAGAGAACTAAGGTACAGAGAGGTTAGGTAACTTGCCTAAGGTCACACAGCCACCCAAGTGGCTAAGACCAGAATTAGAGCAAGGTGGCCTGTTGGGACCAGGGACTGTGCTCTGAACCACCTCCTTTGTGAGGGGCAAAGGTCTGTGTGATAATAATAGTACTCGAAGAGAACCTCACAGCCCGTACAGCAACTGCTAGCCCTTCCCCTAGTACATCTGGCCCAAATAAGTTAGCGCAGGGACTGAGTCGGTCTCTGACAGATAGGCAGTCTAACCTGAGTCAGGGACAACCTACGGCCCAGGCCAAATCCAGTGGATTTACAAAAAAATATATATATATTTGTGAAATACTTCATATAGACAAAAAATAGATAAGGAATAACATAATAAATATTCAGGACCCACCAGCAGCATTTAAAAAACTGTTGTCTCCAGTAGCAATGCATCAGTGATGTGTTTCAACCCTTAGTGCACTGGCTTGTTTTCTGCCACTGTATTAACACACAAGGGGCACCAAGTGGGCTCTCAGTGCAATGCGGTTTTTATAGCAATCCTTCACCTTCCTAAAAACAGTCCTCCCCGGTTACAGCTAATATCCTGCTGGAGACATCTGCAGTTTGGGTAACAAAGCAGTTGCTTCGTGGTAGAGCTGAGAAAGCTTCTCGATTATTTGCTATGATCTAACAAGGTAGTGGCTTCCAGTCACAGCTGTGAAGCCTGGGGCTCTGAGGAATTATTGAAAGAACAGGAAGCCCAAATGCTAAGGCAACATTACTTGCAGACCAGAGTTATAAACCTGACCTCCCCTAAACTCCTTAGCAAATCCATGCAGCACAGGACACCAAGTGTCATGTGAGTATGTTTTTTTCCTTTCGGAAAAGGAAAAGGATCAGTTCCCTACCTTTTATCAGATTCTCAAAGAGGTCGGAGACCTTCCAAAAAGGTTATGAATCATTCCTCCAGATCAGGGGAGGCGCCGGCAAATGGCCCACAGGCCAAATTCTTCCTGATACTTGCTTTTGTACAAGCCTCCAGCTGAGAATGGTTCTTTTTGGTTTGGGTTTTGGCTTTTGGGAATGGTTTTCATATTTTTAAATGGTTGAAAAAAAAACAAAAGAATAGTACTTCATGATACACAGAATTAAATGACATTCAGATTTGGGTCCATAAAAAAATTCTTACTGGAACACAACGACAGTCACTCATTTACATCTTGCCACGGCTGCCTTTGGGGGACAAGAGAGGAGCCGAATAGCTGTAACAGAGACACAAAACCTAACAATGTACCATCTGGACCTTTCCCGAGAAAAGTTTGCTGACCCAACCAGAAATGGGACTAGATAATACATCCTGCAAATATATGTGCCTCTACTTTGCACTTGTGTGTAGATGCTGTTGTGATTAAGTACAACTCATCTAAGTATATTACTAATGTAGGGGACATTAGCCAGTGGTACCCTCTTAATGAATCTGGGGAGCTCCCACATGAGGCCAGCCTCTCCTTTCTCCCACCTCCCTGGCACGCAGGGCATACACGAAACCTTTGGCATTAGAGACCTCACCTAGGGCTCTGAAGCTGGAGTGAGTCACATGGAACAGCAGGGAGAGGAGAGATCGTTCTGGCAGTAGCAGAGACATGGCAGTCACATCTAACTTTCAAGAGCAGCAGGACCAGCAGGATGGGAGCCCTACAGCAACGACCCATTTCTGGCTGCATGTCAGTGGTCTCTTCACTCAACAGTTCCTAAGGAATGGCTTTGTCTTTGCTTCTAGCTGTCTAGCCTGTGTGTCTACCCGGCCAAGCCAAGCTCAGGCACTAGAAGAGACCAGCACCATTGGCCAGCATCATTCATTGCCTGCAGCAGAGGGGCTAAAGGCAGAGGTTGGTTAATTACAAGCTTCAAGGGGACAGAGAGTGGCCAGTCCATCTTTGTACCCTCAGTGCCTGATAGTGCTGGGTACTGAGAGGGCTCACTGAGGTATCTGTTGATGAGAGCACCAGGGAGTAAGTGTGTGAGTTGGAGAGAGCATACACTAGGGATCTTGACTCCTTTAGATTCCAGCCACCTGAAACTGGCAACGAGCTTTTCATGTATCAGGGTCTCTTAAGAAGGGACTAGAAAGACAGCCCTCCTCCTTTAACCCTAGCTATGGCTTCCTGGGTTTCCCAGAGTCATTGACTTTGCCTCTCTCTTGCACTCTAGACTTCCGAGGCAGATCAGCCTGCCTTTGGCCCAGCCTTCAGTCCACTTCCACCTTCTTCCTCGGGCCCGAGTCAAGCACCGGTTTACTGGATTCCCCCAACTGCAAGAAATACATTTCCAAACTCTCTAAGTTGTCCCCTTGGAATTCCCCTCAGCAGGTAGTGGTAGAAGGTGTCCCTTCCCTACTCCTCCACCAAAATGGGGGCTGGAACTCAACACAACAACAGCTTTATCCAAAAAAACCTCTTCATTAATCTTCTTATAAAAGCCTCTGTTCTTTCAAAACATATACTCTCGAAGTGGATAAAAGGGTTCAAGAGCCAAGGAAGAAGTTCTCCCATTTTCCCCTTTGTATCCTCAATTAAATTTGAGGCAGAAGAGTTCCATTCTAATAACCTATTCGTTACTTAATGCTATATAACAAATTACCCCCAAACTTAGTGGTATAAACAATAGACATTTATTATTGCTCACAGCTTCTCTGGGTCAAGAATTTGGGCAGCTTAGCTAGACAGTTCTGGCTCAGGGTCTCATGAAGTTCCAGTCAAGATTTCAGCTTGACTGAGGCTGCAGTATCACTTTTAACACGGTTCACTCACATGGTTTGTAAATTGGTACTGGTTGTTGGTGCAATGCCTCAATTCCTCTCCTTGTGGAATTCTCCACAGAGTTGCTCGTGTGTTCTCATGACATGGTAGCCGGATGCCCACGGAGTGAGAGATTCAAGAAATCAAGATGAATGCAACAACACCTGTTATGATCAGCCTCAGAAGTCACACACTGTCCCCTCTGATTCTTTTTTTTTTTTTTTTAAAGATTGTATTTATTTATTTGACAGAGAGAGACACAGCAAAAGAGGGAACACAGCAGGAGGAGTGGGAGAGGGAGAAGCAGGCTTCCCACCGAGCAGGAAACCCAATGTGGGGCTCCATCCCAGGACCCCAGGATCATGACCTGAGCCGAAGGCAGACACTTAATGACTGAGCCACCCAGGTGCCCCCCACTCTGATTCTTGATTAGCCACACCTACCAGCTCTGATTCAATCTGGAAGGAAACTATATAGGGGCATGGAGACCAGGAATGGAGGATCATTGGGGAACACTCGGAGGCCGCCTTCCACAACCTGTTATACCTCAAATGATAATTAGCCTCTAAAACAAAATGAACAAAGTTCAAATAAAGAAGAAACCATACATTTAGTTTGGTTTAATCCAAACTTCTTTAGGGGGACTTCTTGATCTTCAAAATTATGTATATTATCTGGCCCACTCCACATTCATTCCTTATCTACAGATGGGTCCAGGACTCTCCCTGAAGGAAGGCAGGGCCTACGCCAGCTTTTAAGCGTTCTTTCTGGTTCTCAGATTTCTGATTATTATGTAGATACCTTTTAGAGTTGACATTTACCTAAGATTTACAATTCAACGTAAACATTCTAAGGTACATCATTACAAGAATCATCTCTGTTTTATTTATTCTACAAGTAATGATTTAAATTGAATACATCTGGGCACAGTAAATATTTGACATGAAAAGTAGTTGTATCAGAAGAGGCGTCAAAAAATTGCAAGTCATCTGACACATAATCACTAGAAAATATTTTTCTGTCCGATCATTTAAGTGTTACAAATCCTGAGAATGTTATCCACTGAACAAACTAGGTACTGCTTATAATTAAATCTTGCTTGCAAATCATCCGTTAAAAAAAATGCCTTGAGGTACAAATCACCTATGTATTAAACATGAGTCTTTTACATTTTACAAAGAATTTAAACAAATATATCAAACAATTAAAGGTAAGTGGCTCTTAAAACAGTTATTAGTCGGGTTCCAGAACACACTGTTCCACAATTTCCCGTAAGTTGGGGTTTTCCATTGCAGCTGCCACTCGCTCTTTGTCATTTATCTGCTTGTTGACTGCAAAACACAGACAAAAGTTAGCAGAGGGACTGTGTCAACATATAGTGACAGACAAAAATTTCATTAGCCCTTTAAAACAAAATTGAACTCCTTGATAACTTAAAGCTGGTTCACTTTTTCTAAGTTCTAGAAGGGAGATGTACAGAGAAAAATACCCACTAAATTCCTACTACTCTACAACTATTTTCATTTCTTTCTTTCTAGTCTTTGTCCATATACACTATTTCCATATAGAGCAAAGAGTAGATACAATTTTGAAAATTGTTATTTTCCCCCGTTAAGCCTATTTTTTCAAACTACAGGGTTATTTAACACTTAATGACTGAGCCACCCAGGTGCCCCCCACTCTGATTCTTGATTAGCCACACCTACCAGCTCTGATTCAATCTGGAAGGAAACTATATAGGGGCATGGAGACCAGGAATGGAGGATCATTGGGGAACACTCGGAGGCCGCTGTGTTATTTAACACAGCCCAAATCATAAGCCTTCTAAATTAATTATGAAGACTATGCTACATGGAGTACCTTTATATATATATATAGCCTTCTTTTTGGAAAGATTCTTAAAAGTGGCATTATTAGATCAAGAGGTCTGAATATTTTTTTTATGATTCTTATCATTGAATTACTTCCCAACATTTTTTACCAACAACAATACATGAGTTATCAGTTTGCAAAAAACATCCAATACTATTAATAAAAACAAATATACACATATATAAAACAGTAGGTGAAAAACAGCTCATTATTATTATAATTTGCAATTCCTTGATAAATAGTGAGAGGACATTTCCCCATGTTTATCTATTAGTTATTCTGTGAATTTTCTGTCCATCTCTGTTAATCTACTGCGTGTTTTATTTTTTAATGAGTTTGCATGGCTCTTGATATAATAAAGGTATTGGCCCATATCATCTGTCTATAATTTGCTAAAAGCACTCTCAACGTAAGAGTTCAAAAGAGAAATGTCCATATTCTTTTCTAGATCTTCAATTTCAATTTCAAGTACATAGCTCTCTATCCTGCACCAAAGAAAAAAATCAAGCCCTCTTTAGAGTTTGTAAGTCAAGGTCCCTAAAGCTGGATGTCTTTTAGAGAGGTGCAGCTACTCGCCAAAACCAGCCAATACTCACAGGGCCTGCCTCTGGCTCACCTAGAGTCCTACTGAAAAATTACTTTCTTGAAAAACCTATGTTTCCCCACCTCATAGAAGAGCTAATAACTAATTCTTCACTTTTTTGCAAATGACCCAAAGATACTTGGATAGCTGAATACCAGTATCCAAAGTGAAGTACTATCGGAAGTTGTTTTTTAATGGGTCAAGATTGACTTACTGTCTTCCTCTGTTGAGTGGGTTCCTTCAGAAATGTAGATTTCCAACTAGGAAGAAAAAAATATTAAAACCAAAATACTTAGGACACTCTAAGATGACAACTAAAGTGGAATGCACAGTGGACTAAAGAGTCTAGGAATGAAAGCCCAAATAGTTTTCTTAAGATCAATGACTTAGTGACAAATCCCTCCAAAATAGGGACTGAAATTAGTAGATTCTTTTTTTTAAGATTTTATTCATTTGTTCATGAGAGACAGAGAGAGAGAGAGAGAGAGACAGAGAGAGAAAGAGGAGAAGCAGGCCAGGATCCTGGGATCACTCCCTAAGCTAAAGGCAGATACTTAACTGACTGAGCCACCCAGGCATCCTGAAATTAGTAGGATTTTTAATTTTGGTCATCTGTGGAAGGCCTGCAGGGGGTATTCCCATTAATCACCTTCTGTAATGAATACACACAAATAAAATTTTACACAAACGAGATCTCATACATATTTTACTCATGGAATGGATCTCTCTACTCTACACTCTATCTCTTCCTCCCAAATCAGTACTAAAGTATCTAAACTTCCTCTCTGCCCCAAGCCCCAAGAAAAGCCATACTAATAATCTAGTGTAGTTTCTTCCATATTTTTCTCCATACCTACATAATGGAATACAAATTTTATACACCCCAAAGTTGTAAGTTTCTTTTCTTTGCTTATTTTACAAAAATGGGATCACAATATAGTTTTCAGTATCCTCCTTTTCTCATTAACTATTATCTTGCTAAATTTACTTTCAAGTATAATATTGGTTAAGCTAAACCTCCTGGCCCTGCTGCATTCCCCCAGATTAGCTAACCTCTAAGAACTAGACCTTCTGAGACAAACCCACAAAATCCTGTGACAAATAAAGCATGCTATATGATAAAGACATGTCTACTCCCCAGAGAACACTGGAGTGTATGAACTAATTCTTATACAATTATTTTGCTACTTTCAAGAGTGAAAAAAAAAATCATACTTTATTATGGCTAAAAGAGACCCTAGAGATCATATAGAATAGACTTTTAAAAAACAGAACACTTTGGGGTGCCTGGGTGGCTCAGTCAGCTAAGCACCAGCTCTTGAGTTTGGCCCAGGTCATGGTCTCAGGATTGTGAGATTCAGCTCAACGCTGGGCTCCTTGCCTGCTTAAGATTCTTTCACTCAGGGCACCTGGGTGGTTCAGTGGGTTAAAGCCTCTGCCTTAGGCTTAGGTCATGATCCCGGGGTCTTGGCCTCGAGCCCCACATAGGGCTCTCTGCTCAGTGGGGAGCCTGCTTCCTCCTCTCTCTCTCTCTCTCTCTCTGCCTGCCTCTCCCCCTATTTGAGATCTCTGTTTGTCAAATAAATAAATAAAATCTAAAAAAAAAAAAAAAATTCTTTCCCTCTGCTCCACCCCCGCAAAAAATACCTTATGAATTCCTACAGTGGCTAGAGGCATAATACTAACTCTTATTCCAGACAACAAAGGAACAGGTATAAAATCACTCCATATTCATTTACTTTGGTTTAAAATTATGCATGACTCAACTCTGAAAAATGGTAAATAAAGGGGAAAAGTCAGGCATTTACCCTGCTATTTCTGTATTAACTATACTTCAGGGAGACCACCAGTGGGCTTGGTACCTTGCAGGCATAGAAGACTCTAAATCTGAAAGGTTACTTGTGGCCCTTTCTTAGTGGTTCTTCCTTGCTTTTAAATTTTTGCACATGAAAATATGTTCAACATTGTTAGCACCAGGCAAATGGCAATCAAAACCACAAGTTATTACTTCTAACCCGCTAGAATGGCTATAATGAAAAAGACAGATAATATTAAGACAGAAGTGTAAGAACCCTCATACACTGTGGGTGGGAATGTAAAATGGTAAAGCAGCTATGGAACAGTCTAGCAGTGCCTCAAAAGTTAAATCTAGTTAGCAAAAGACATAGCAATTCCCCTCCTAGGTGGAGGGAAGATGAAACATATCCCCAAATGAAAACCTGTACATGAATGTTCATAGCAGCATTATTCATAATAGACAAGAAGTGGAAACAACCCAAATGTCCATCCAGTAATCAATGGATAAACAAACTATGGTATATTCATACAATGGAATCATATAAGGCAGTAAAAAGGGAAGAAAGACTGACACATGCTACAACATGGATGAATTCTGAAAATAATGTTTTAAGCGGAAGAGGCCAGTCTAAAAGACCACAAACTGTATGATTCCATTTAAATTAAACATTGAGAATAAGCAAATCTATAGAGTCCAAAAGGAGATCAGTGGTTGCCTGGGAATGGAGGAGGGTTTCAGGAAATGGGTATGGGGTTTCTTACTGAAGTGATGAAAATGTCTTAAAACTGGGGCAGCTGGGTGGCTCAGCTGGTTAAGCGGCTGCCCTCAGCTCAGGTCATGATCCCAGGGTCCTGGCATCGAAGCCCAAGTTGGACTTCCTCAGCAAGGAGTCTCCTTTTCCCTCTCCCTCTGCCCACCCCCTATTAGTGATTGCTCGCACTCTCTCAAATAAATAAAATCTTTAAAAAAAAAAAGTGATAGAAGTGATGGTTGCACATTTCAGTGAACAAACTGTACACTTTAAACAGGTGAGTTGTGTGAAATGTGAATTAAATCTCAATAAACCTGTTATGAAACAAAATCTTCCTTACCTTATGTTTAAACGGTAAACACCGCTGAAGTTTTACTCTTAAGCACAGCCCTGTAGAGGGAAAAAAGGAAAGACCCCAATTATTTCTTCCCTTATCAATTCCTGAAAAAGTACATACAGCTGTATGTAGGTGTCTCCATACAATACAGTTGCTGGAAACAGCTTTGGCTCAATCCAGTGCAGGTCTCCTTTGAATCAGGAACCATGCTAGCAACGTTAATATATATAGTCTTACATATTCCTCACGGTAATCCAGTGAGCCATGTATTACCAAACCCTTCTACAAATCATGAAACTAAGGTCACAATGTTACTTGCCCAAGTCACTGAGCTAGTAAAGTGGTAGCTGAGACTAAAACCCAAGACCACTGCAAAGCCTACGTCCTTTCTACTACATCAATTTACCTTCAAGCAAAAGTCAATTCACTCTTTTAACTTTATTGAACACTCAGAACAGGCCAGATGATGCAAAAATTTAAAACCAAATAAGAGCCTCTTAAAAAGGACCACAAGGATCTTCTCAAATTTGGAATCTTCTATGCCTGCAATGTACAAATAGAGTTCCCTAAAACAAGATCCTCTGAACTTCAGTTTATCACCCAATGTCAAGTCATATATATATATATGACCTGGCATATATATATATATATATATATATATATATATATATATATATGACCTGGCATATATATGTATGTATATATATATATATATATATATCCCCCAGTTGAGACTTATGAGAAATTAAAACTGAGCCTAGAACAGACCCTCAGTGTGTCCATGTTCCACTTCTCTCCCACCTCAAAACAAGGAAGGAATTTTTATCTAAATCTACACCCCTAGACACAAAAAGATAAGTCAAACTGTTCTTATGCACAGGAAGTGTTTCAGAGTACTTAGAGTCTAAAACACAGTAATTCCATAATAAATATTAGAGAACTCTAAAGACAATATATAGTTTCTGTAAGAAGGTCCCCTTTAGAAGATCTGCCTTAAAACATATCTGGAGGGCTCTTCTCTTCCCTCTGCCCCCGACACTGTCTCTTTAATTTGTTCCCTGTGTATCATCTGAGCCTCCTCATGTGTTCTACTCACTGTCGGTAGGTGTTTTATCCACATAGTAAATAACAACCATTTCACAATTCACAAAGCACTTTCTTGACCATCAATATCCTCAAGAGAGGCAGTACAGTGTTACTGAGATGGATAGTCTGGGTTCAAAAGCAGCTCCACTATATACAAGCTATGGGGCCCTAGGCAAGTTACTTAAGCTCTCTTCAGCTTCAGTTTCCTTATCTGTAAAGTAAATATAATAGTACCCCTACAGATAGGGTTGTTATGAGTGGTAAATAAATTATTATGCAATGTGCCTAAAATAGGACTTGGTACATAAAAAGTATTTAATAAATATTAGCTATTACTACCGTATCATTTTCATTTTACAACCAGGAACCATGATAAATGATTTGTCTGACCAGCAGAGAGCTGGGAGCTAAATATAGACCTTCTGACTCCAAATCCTATGCCATTCATATTGGACCACACCTGCCTTCAGCTATTCTTGTCCGGACTAAGTCAAAACAAACGGCTATCAGCTGGTTTCTCTGCCTTACCCACTCATTCCCTTTGAGTCTTCCTTGTCTTTGCAATTACTTACCAGGATAACTCTAAGTAGTTGACGATCTAAGCAGTCGGGCTGCAATGCTTATCCAGGTGCCTTCTGCTGGTTCGCACTACCTGCTCATAGGAAATGCCTCCCAGATGCCAGAAATAGGACTCTCTTCATTGAGTTTTCCAATCATGTTGATTGAACACAGTTACTACACTAGTATACTAACTTCTAAAAAGCCAAGGGTCTTAACTGAAACTCATATTAAAAAGGCCCCAAAAAACCTGACAACACTTTGTTCAAGGAGTGGACAGATCTGAAGTAGCTACCATAATCGGATCTCGGTGCCTTTAGAGTTACTTTTATTTCATGGGTTTTCTCAATCTTTGTCCACACAAACATGGTTTTTTGATAATTACAATTAGAATGCAAATGCAACTTAGCATTCCAGTTTTTTCATACATTTCTCAAACAGATACTTTGATTCCTTGATCATATTTATCATTTTCTTTTTTTTTTTTTAGATTTTATTTATTTATTTATTTGACAGACAGAGATCACAAGTAGGCAGAGAGGCAGGCAGGCAGAGAGAAAGAGGGAAACAGGCTCCCTGCTGAGCAGAGAGCCCGATGTGGGGCTCGATCCCAGGAATCTGAGATCATGACCTGAGCCGAAGGCAGAGGCTTTAACCCATTGAGCCACCCAGGCGCCTGATCATATTAAATCCCATTATATTGGTGCCATTGCCTTATTAATAGACACCAGAGTTTCTTCCAGGCTTTATGATTACAAATTTACTATAAACATTTTGTACATGTTACTATTTTCTTTAATGGAATTATTTCCTTAATTCCTGGGTCAAAGAGTAGAAATCTTTTCATAAGGACTTACTAATATGTACCCAGAGGCTTAAAATTACTTATACCATATGACCCAATAATTCCAATTAAAGGAATTTATCCTGAGGCAATAACTAGAGATATATGAAAATATTTATGTATAAAGTCATTCATCATAGTATTATTTATAATTGTAAAAGCCTAGAAGTGGTATAAATGATTATAAAAATTATGATATACTGATGTGATTAGCACAAACTTCTATGGCTATGTAATTAAAAACTAATATTTAATGAAGAATAAAAAATACTCCTTATCTATTTCATGCTTTCTATTATCTAACCTTTATAACTCGATACTCTTATTATCTCTACTTTACAGATGAGAAAACTGAGGCTCAGAAAGGTTAAGTAATTTGCCTAAGGCCACAAAGTGGCAGACCTGACAGAGCTGGAATTTTATATTTTTATTTTTATTTTTCTAAAAATTTTATTTATTTATTTGACAGAGATCACAAGCATTTAGAGAGGCAGGCAAGGGGTGAGGAAGCAGGTTCCCCACTGAGCAGAGAGCCCAATGCGGGGCTCGATCCCAGGACCCTGAGATCATGACCTGAGCCCAAGGCAGAGGCTTTAAGCCACTGAGCCACCCAAACTCACTGGGACCCCACTGGTACCCCAAAGAGCTGGAATTTTAGACCAGAGCACACATTCTTTGATGACAGCTGATTTTTACTTCATTCTTTATGCTTTTGTGGAGTTTCCAAATTATTGCCAATAAACACATTACTTTTGTAATGTAAAAAAAAAAAAAAAAGCACAAAATAAATGTTACTTTTTGAAAACTCAATTTGCTAAAGGCTCTTACAGGAACAGACCCTCTTTTTAGGAACTCTTATATATCAAAATATTTTAAGATACTCCCCTTCCATTCAAGAGAGTAGCAGCACTTCTGATATCTGTTGATTCAGAAACTGTGCAATGACAAAAAAATAAGTACACATTCAAAAATGCATTTTCTGGTATGGAATATTAATAACCACAGTATTATCAAGACGCCTGGGTAGCTCAGTAGGTTAAGTGGCTGACTCTTGATTTTGGCTCAGGTCATAATCTCATGGTCCTGGGATCCAGCCCTGCCTTGGGCACCATGCTCAGCAGAAACTCTACTTGAGGATTCTCTCTCCCTCCGTCCCTCCCCTGGCTCATGTTCTCTCTATCTCTCTCAGATAAATAAATAAATCTTAAAAATAAATAAATAAATAACCACAATATTATCTATGGATTCGTGGACCCTTTTGTCCCTCAAGATACAGCCTATATGCTGGAAATCACTAATAGGAATCCCAGATCAACAAGTGAGAAGAGAAAAACAGAAATCACAACAATAGAAGTAATAATAAAACATTTATCTTTTCAGTCATTTTTATAAATGTATCTATTTTTAAGTAGATAATATATTCGCATAGTTCAAAGACTTAAAAATATAAAGAAGTATATAGTAAAGTCTTCCCCCATCCTGTCCCCATCCTGCCCAGTTCCTACCACACTGCCCTTCACAGCTAGTCATTTCTTATGTATTCTTCATGTATACACAATCAAATACAAATTTGTTTTTGCCCTTTTTTACACAAATATAGCAATATTACAGTTGCTTTCATTTCTTAACAGTATGTCAGAAAGATCTTTCCATACCAGTACATGGAGACCTTTTCCACAGCTGTATAGCGTTCCGTTGTTAATAAATATCATCAATGATTACTTCAGCATTCCCCTACTGATGAACATTTGGTTTGAAATAAACTTCTTTTATCTTCTATATTTTTATTTATTTATGTTTTTAGACAGTGGGTGGGGAGAGGCGCAGAGGGAGAGGCAGAAAGAGAATCTTTAGCAGGCTCCACACCTAGTGCGGAGCCTGAACAGGACTCAATCCCATGGCCCTGAGACCATGACCTGAGCAGAAATTAAGAGTTGACATTTAACTGAGTGAGCCACCCAGGCACCCCTCCTTTATTTTCTCTATAACAAAGTAGTATGTATTCAAAGACATCTCTTGTATATCTTACTGCTAACTACTCCAAAGTATTAGGAACACTGCCTCTCAAATAGAAAACCACATCAAAAATACTTTAAAAACAAAACAAAACAAAACAAAACAGAACTCTCCCACTAGGACTGATGCCCATATTGCACTGAAGCCAACAGAGCAGCAAAGGAGAGGAAGGTGATGGCAGCAGGGTTAGGCTGACAGCAACCACTGCAATCTCCAGAACTGGGGAGAGGACTGGCCCACATCCACTCTCGTAACTGTACGCATGTACAGGGAAGACAAGCAGCATGGTATAACTAAGGAGATCTCACGTCTGAAGTCAGGGGACCTGGGTCTGAGCCTCAGCTTCATCATTTCCTGGCTATATGATTCTGAGCAAGGCACTTAAACTCTGAGTCTCGGGTTCCTCATCTGGAAAATTCTCTCACAGGCTGTGAGGGCTACAGAAGATACACGTCTGAAAAGAATCTGTGAACTACAAAGTGTGACACATGACACTAATTGTTATTTGGAATCAATAACAGTAAAATAATTTAGAATTAAAAATATATTTGTATATAAAACCTTACCAATAAGGGTTGCCAAAGAGCAGTGAGGTACTGTTGGCGTGAACCTGATAATAACCAAATAGTCGTCTTCGTTTCTCTCCTGAACCTCCACACTACTTTCTGTTACCACTTCCAGTTCTTCTAAAGTATTGGGCTTCTCTGGGTCCCGGATAGTTCGAATCAAATCTAAAGAATCATCAGAGACAAGGTATTATGTTAAAACATGAATATGCTAAATAAGGATGACTTTGCCAGTCCTAATCTAAACATGGACTCCTTTCTTTTTCTTTAACCAAATATTAACAGTATCTGCCCAGATTTCTCACAGCAGTTTCCACAACCAGTTTCCTTTTGAGAAAACTGTTTTCTTAGATTCTTAGTGGATCATAACCCGTTTCTTGGATCCAACATTGCACAGAGAATAAAAAAGAAGAGTGGGCCGCCTGATGGCTCAGTGGGTTACGCCTCTGCCTTCGGCCCAGGTCATGATCTCAGGGTCCTGGGATCAAGCCCCGCATTGGGCTCTCTCCTCAGCAAGGAGCCTGCTTCCCCCCACCTCTCTCTGCCTGCCTCTTTGACTACTTGTGATCTCTGTCAAATAAATAAATAAAATCTTTAAAAAAAATAAAAAATAAAAGGAGGAGAGTGTCATAGAAGCTCCAGAGGAAGAAAGAAATAACTTGTAGCTTGGGAGACTGTGGTATCAGGATTTATGAAAATTGAATCTAAATCAAGGCTTTAAAAATATCAATATTTGATACTGAAGGTGAAGGAAAGGAAAGGAAAAGAAGTTTAGTGCACTGGGCTGGCTTAGTCAGCGGTGCATGCAACTCTAGATCTTAGGGTTATGAGTTTGATCCCCACGTTGGGTGTAGAGATTACTTTAAAAAAATTTTTATTAAAGGGGCGCCTGGGTGGCTCAGTGGATTAAGCCGCTGCCTTCGGCTCAGGTCATGATCTCAGGGTCCTGGGATCAAGCCCCGCATCAGGCTCTCTGCTCAGTGGGGAGCCTGCTTCCCCCTGTCTCTCTGCCTGCCTCTCTGCCTACTTGTGATCTCTCTCTCTGTCAAATAAATAAATAAAATCTTTAAAAAAAAATTTTTTTATTAAAAAAAAAATGTTTAGTCTGCCTGGAACCCAGCATAAGTGAGTATGTAAGAGTTCAGGCCAGACCATCAAGGATCTTTTACAGTTAAGCATAGGCAATAGGGAATCCTCAAGACGTTCTGAACAAGGGAGGAACAGGGACAGCATTACACTGTCAGCAAGGAACTCATCCACTAGCTGGTAGACTCAGGAGGAAGAGCAGGGCCAGCTGAAAACGCTGGGCCCAAAACAGGCACATGACAATAGTAATGGAGAGGAGGGGACAGATGGAGAAGTAATCTCAGCGTCAGAATCAACACAATTTGACGATTGTTTGGATGTAGAAGACAAGGAAAGGGAAAAGGGAAGATGACTCAGATTTTAACTCTGTCTGGGAGAACACTGACAGAATGAAAAAAGAAAAACTGGAGAACCCAGGAAGAAAGTTGGGTAGAGGCTGGGAGAAGTGGGTTCAATTTTATAACATATTGATTTTGAGGTGCTTAAGGGGCAACCCAGTGGGACATTCCAGCAAACACTGAACTGTGACGTAAGGGTTAAGAGAGCACCAAGGTTAAACAGACACATGAAAAGATGCTCAACATCACTGGTCATCAGGGAAACGCAAATCGGAACCACAATGAGAGATCAGCTCACACCTGTCAGAATGGCTAAAATCAAAAACACAAGAAACAAATGTTGGCAAGGATGTGGAGAAAAAGGAACCCTGTGCACTACTGGTGGGAACGCAAACTGGTGCAGCCACTGTGGAAAACAGTATGGAGGTTCCTCAAAAAATTAAAAATGGAACTACCCTATAATTCAGTAATTCCACTACTGGGTATTTACCCCCAAAATACAAAAACACTACTTCAAAGGGGTACATGCACAACTATGTTTGTAGCAGCATTTTTCACAACAGCCAAGACATAGAAGCAGCCCCATATCCATTGATAGATGAATTTATAAATATATCTGATATATATGCAATGGAATATTATTCAGCCATAAAAAAGAATGAAGTTTTGCCATTTGCAAGGACATGAATGGAGCTAGAGAGTATAATGCAAACCAAAATAAGTCAAAGACAAATACCACATGATCTCCCTCATATGTGGAATTTAAGAAATAAAACAAATGAACAAAGGGAAAAAAGAGACATACAAACCAAGAAACAGACTTTTAACTATAGAGAACAAACTGATGGTTATCAGAGGGGAGGTGGGTGGAGGAACAGGTGAAATGGATAAAGGGTTTGAAGAATACACTTACCAAGATGAGCACTGAATAATGTACAGAATTGTTAAATCATGCTGTACGCCTGAAACTAACATAAGCTGTATGTTAACTGTACTGGAATTAAAATTAAGAATTTAATTAAAAAGAGAGAGATCGCGCACCCAAGCTTGAGTGGTTGATGAACTCATGGGATCCACAAAGAATGGGCAGAACAGTAGTTTTCAACCTTGCGTGAACAATAGAATCATCAGGACTGCTTTAAAAACAAAACAAAAACTGATGTCTAAGCCCTACCCGCAAAGATCCTGATTTAACTGATTTGTAGTATGGGCTGGGCATTAAAACTTTTTAAAAATTCCTCCGTTTGGGGCGCCTGGGTGTCTCAGTTGGTTAAGCCACTGCCTTCAGCTCAGGTCATGATCCTGGAGTCCCAGGATGAGTCCCATATCAGGCTTCCCCTGCTCTACAGAGAGCCTGCTTCTCCCTCTCCCTCTGCCTGCCACTCCCCCTGCTTGTGCTCTCTCTCTCTGCCAAATAAATAAATAAAATCTTTAAAAAAAAAAAAGTCCTCAGATTGCTCTTATGGGCATCTCAATTTGAGAACCACTAATGTAAAGGGAGAGACCCAAGAATACATTTGTGGGAAACACCTAATTTAGGGATCAGAAGGAGAAAGAAAAGCAAGAAGCAGAGATGGAAGTGGGGGGAGGTTAACGACATTAAATGCAGCAGAAAAATTCCAAATAAAGAGAGCAGGAAAAGGTCTTTGGATTTGTCACCCAGAAGATCACCTGTAAGAAAGCAGTTTCAGTAGAGAGATAAGGCAAAAGCCAGCTTGCAAAAGGGGGAAGTGAGAAGAAACTGAAAATGTAGTGCTAGGACTTTGGCAGGGAAGGGAAGGGCAAAGAACCAATAGGGGGTTTAGACAAAGCTAGAACAATGAAAAAAAGTCAGGGAAACTTGATTATGTTTTATAGCCCAAGGGGAAGGATCAAATAGAGGAAGTGAGACTGAAAGTATAGGGGGTGGATGGGGGACTGGCAAAATAAGAAGGGAATGAGACCAAGGATGTGGGAGCCTGGGTTGGCCTTGGAGAGGACAAGATTTCCTTCTTATTCTGGGGTAGAAAAATATGGAAAAAGAGAATGATGGAGAAATGGTGAGGTAGAAAGGAGAACAGAGGGAATTCACATAGGATGAGCTTGATGTTCTCAAGCCTAAGGTTTTGTTTTATAATTGATAGCACTCCTGTAATCAAAAATGCTACTGGGAAAAACAAATCAATCAAACTCTACCTTCTCCCCGACCACTCCTGGGCTTATCACTTGATTAGCCACAGAATTTGAAAATGGAGGCAGGAAAAAAAAGACAAAGCTTTCTCTTCACAAGACTCTATCAACATGGGGCTCAGGGAAACGTGGCCTTTTTTTTTTTTTTAAGATTTCATTTATTTATTTGACAGAGATCATAAGTAGGCAGAGAGGCAGGCAGAGAGAGAGAGAGAGGGGAGGAGGCAGGCTCCCCGCTGAGCAGAGAGCCCAATGCCAGACTGGATCCCAGGCCCCTGGGATCATGACCTGAGCCGAAACCAGAGGCTTTAACCCACTGAGCCACCCTGGCGCCCCAAACACATGGCTCTTTAAAAAGAAATTTGCTGCCCCTCATCCTGGGCATTTTCCCTATAAGGCTCATTTATACAAGCTGCATTATATTCTTTAATATGCTACCTAACCCTGAAATTAAGTCTCATCCCTTATTAAACTTCTCTGGTTTTCTATTGATTTGAGAGATTTAGATTTATTTCTTTAGAAAGATTTGGATTTATTTCTTTAGAAAGAGCAATGTTGCTCTTCTCACATTACTCCCCTGATGAAAATTCTTCTATGGCTCTGCACTGACATTCTTTTTTTTTTTTTCCCCTAAGAATTTATTTATTTGAGAGAGAGAGTGAGTGACAGAGGGAACAAGTAGGGGGAGGACCAGAGGGAGATGGGAGAAGCAGGCTGCCCGCTGGGCAAGGAGCCTGATGCTGGGCAAGGAGCCCAATGTGGGGCACGATCCCAGGACCCTGGGATCACGACCTGAGCCGAAGGCAGACACTTAAACAACTGAGTCATGCAGGTGCCCCTGCGCTGATATTCTTTATACATTTAAATCTTCGGTATCCAGTACTGACCTGGTATCCAAAATAATTTTTGACCACACTTCCACCCTTAACCACACTCTATCCTGAAGCCCCACCTATCTGCCATTCTCTAACATGTTACTTTGTCACCTCCATACTTTTGTTCCCTTTTCTCTGCTGAGTATGCCTTCTACCCTCTATACATCCAGAGCCTACTTATACTTCAAGGCCTAACTCAAGTAACTCTTCCTTAAAGTTTTTCCAGATCCCCCACTCAGAGATTACTATCTCTCCTTCTGAATTTCTGTATCTCTTATTCAGATCAATGGCTTTCTACTGCATAAAACAAAAAATAGTGTATTTTCGCATACACAGGTCTCCCTCAATATAAGCTTTAGGACAAGAATCCTCTCTCTTCCAAAGCTGTATCCGCAAGTGTCCTTCTGTCCTGAGATGCTGTAGACAGAAGTCAGGACAGGAATGTGTCTGTTTTGTGGAGATCATTCCACTCATAATCATCTAGCTGGGCTTAACTCCTGCCTCTAGTAAGAGAGAGGTAAATTAGATTGGCTCCAAAGATCTTTTCCAACGCTGGCCTCCTTCTCCCAGCCTATAATCATTGCCCACATTTTATTTGTATTCTTATGGTTAGATCTTTCACTCTCGGTCAGCAGGAATAGCTTAACAGTAGTTAGAGCCAGTCTTCTTAGTTTACAAAAACAATACTACGTAAGTTCAAAAACAGGGAATCACAAGGCAATTGTAAAATGGTGTAAAGTGCAGAAAGTTTGGAATCAGAAGACATGGGCTTGGTTTTTGCCGTTTCTTTACTGGCAGTGTGACCTCCAGGTAGCTGTTTTAACCATTCTGAACCTTTGTTTCTCATCTGTGCAATGAAGCTGGCCCCAGAGGGTTAAAAAAAATGTATGTGTCTCTGTGTGTGTGTGTGTATTCGTTTTTTGCACTGCTGGTTTGGCTGTAATAAGAACTGTGATAAGAAACTGTAAGTTCGAGGCCTGGGTACAGGGAGCCAATTTTGTCCTCTTCTCTCTGAGACCTCTGCTTTTTTTTTTTTTTTTTTTTTTTTTTTTGGACAAGAGAGCGGCTGTGACCTTAGGCCAGTCCCCATCTCGTTAGTCACCCAGCAGTGCTGGCGGGAGGGTGGCAGGAGAAGGAATGCGTGTCCAAGGGGCTCGGGGACGCAAGGAAGGAGACAAGTAGTGTAGTCCGGTTTGGTTCCTAACCAAGCACCCTAAACGCCTGTTCTGCCCAGAAGTCTTGAAGAGGGCGTGGGGCAGACAGGGGAAACGAAGCGTTTAAGACCTCCAGGCTCAGCATGCCCCAGGTTTAGGAAGAGCCCGGGTCCTAGAAAGATCCACATTCCAGCGTGACTCAGGAACCCGGAGAAAAGGCTTCCCAAGCTTCGGACGAGACCCAGCAAAAACCGGGGTCTGTACCCCCAGCCCTCAGGTGAGATCCCCGTTACCCCCATCTCCACGTACAACGCCAATCGCTTCCCTGGGTAAAATTAATTACCATAAACCTCTAGCGCTTTCTCTTCCATGATCCGGGGCTGCCGGGCAGCTCCCCGCTCAAAGAGGCCGGTGAGCCACGGGACTCTGCTCAGCGTCCAGGAGAACAGCCCGGACACCCGCTCCATCCTCACGCTCCGCCATCCCTGGCGACTGTCCCACCCGAGCCACCGTCTCTCAGCAGCGGGCCTCGCGATTTATCAACTTCCTGGTCTTCAAATGCGCCAAGACCGGCCTAAAGGTCCAGGACAGCAGAAAATAGGCGGGACCCGGCGGAGTAGCGCGGAGGACCTAGGGAAGGGCCCCGCGGAGACTACAAGCCCCGGCATGCTTTGCTCGGTTTCGGCGGGACAAGAAGGAAAAAAAGTTCCTTCCAGCACGTGAGGCGCATTGCGTGCTGGGACGAATGGAACAAGGGGATGTATTCTGGTATTTGTAGTCTATGTCGGGTAAGAGCGGGTAGATAACGGTCTGTTACCCGCCACTGTTTGCCTCATTCATCGCCCTCGATAAGCTGAAAATGAATCCTGAAGAGGTAGGGGAAAGGAGATCTGGATTTCTTTTGGTGGAGGAGCGTATGAAAGGACATTCTACTGTTATATCTCTGAGGGAGCCGCTTCCAGCCAGATTCTTACTTCCTAGTCACGCCGGAAGTGAGTTCCGTTGCCGTGAAACGGAAGGTCTTGGGAGTCTAGTAAGGTTGGTTAGGTGTCGCGGGGCGGGGAGGGGTTTTTGATTTTCCTCGCCTCAGAGGCTTTTAGGCCAGCACCTTTCCTCACTACGAGCTGCGTATTTCTGTCAGTCGCCTTCAGAGACAACTAACAACGAAAGAGCTTTCCTCGTGCCCAGGATATCCGGTAGTGACATACTGGAAATCCTCATCCTAAAAAGAATGTTTTAAGTCCTCTCATGTTCGTACCTGTGATGAATGCCAGGAACAAGGTTGATGATGTTAGTTTTATCCATCCCTCCCTCCAAGCTTCAAACTTTTATTGGCCACTTACTTTGCCAGACTTAGTGTATAGGCAGTGAGAATGCAAAGGTAGGAGGCGGCCCCTGCCCTCAAACAGCTCATATACCTGTGAGGGAACTAATCTCTGATGTTGAAGAATTTGCAATTAGAAACAAACCTTTTGTCACACTTGATACCAAATGTCATCTCTTCTCTATTGAAAAGAAAGTCAGGGTCATTGTGCAGAATTACCCTACGCTAACATATCCCGATTATCTTTAAACTTTGTTTGGCTGATTTAGATTTTCGGCTCACCAGACAGGTGAGTAGTTTGGGTCCCAGGAAAATTGTGTTCAGAGTTTAAGAATTTCCCTGCCATCTGTTCCACTCCACTCCACAGCAATGAAGAGGATATCTTTAACTTCCTTGTAACCAAATTTAGGGCATTTAGGTCTCACCTCCTATGAGGCCTCCCTACATCTCCAAGCATAACTGATACCCTCTTTCACTGAGCTCCCAGAGCACATTACAGCACTGAACACATTGAATTTGTTCATTTACACGCCTGTCTCCCTCAAGTACCTAGTGATCAGGAGCTTATTTCTGTATTTCAAACGCATAGTAGGGTGCCAGGCACACAGTAGATGTTCAATATATATTTCTTGAATGAATTGACTAAACGCTGCCCGAAGAATAAATGGTGAAACTACTGCCGCCTGTTGAGAGACCGCAATCAAAATATTTACTGAATCTCAACGAGAGCACTGTGCTTGGCAGAGGTAGGCGGCATGTAGAGGAGTTTTCAAACTCCTTTATTTCGAACATCTTCTTAAGGCTGTTGGCTACAGCTACCCAGAACACAAAGGGCCTTAGCAATCTGAGCATTCTCTACCCAAGCTAGCTCCTCCTTATCCGCCCCACTCTCCCCCTTGGTTAAGATCTCAGCGTCCGAATGCCGGGCTCGGATTTGTTGGGTAGGAGTTTGGGGCCGCCCGCCCCCGCCCCCAGCGTCCAGGCTCCGCCCCTGAACCCCCGCCCTGTGCGTCCCGCAGGGTTGGTCACGACGATCCCACTCCTCGTTCATCTGGAACGTTTTGCTCGCGGCGCTATCTCTCTATAAAGTTGTTGTTGCGGCTTCCGCCGCGGGTGGAGGAAGATGGCGTCGGGTGGTGGTGGTTGTAGCGCTTCGGAAAGATTCCCTCCGCCTTTCCCCGGCCTGGAGCCGGAGTCGGAGGGGACGGCCGGAGGGTCAGAACCCGAGGCTGGGGACAGCGACACCGAGGGGGAGGATATTTTCACCGGCGCCGCGGCGGCCGTGAGTTCCCACCCTTCGGGGCGGGCGGACGCCCCGAAAGGGAAGAGAGGCTAAGGGAGGGTCGAGGTAGCTGGGCAGAATGGGCCCGTTGAGACCCTGCGTTGGTGACGGTAGTCGCGGCTTGAGAGCTCTTAATGAATGCTAAGATGTTAGGGGCCTGACTCCCAGGTCCCTGGGCCGGACGGTGAGGAGCGAGGGGTGTGGTGGCTTCTCCACCCTGGTCCCTGACAGCGAAGAGACGCCCAGGCCGGCATTTGGCCCTGCTGTGTGTTGACCCCAAGGACCCAGGGAGTGGTTTTGTGGTCTTTTCCTGGAGGCCTGATTTAATAGGTCAAGATAAGGAGGTGCGATGTAGACTTTTCTTTCCCTAACCTTACTGCTCCTAGGACAAATAGTCTTATCTGGAGTGGCTCAGGACAGTGACCCGCCCACAAATCCTTTCATTAGCTCAAAACTTAACCGTTAATTACCAAAGGCCCATTGTGGATCTAGTTTATAAGCGTTAAGCTGACATCCTCTGATCTCTAAGGAAAATCCTGCCAGAAGTCTGTTGAAAAAAAGGCCCTGCCAGATAAATCACTGCATAGATGACAAGCTTTGTCCCTTTTAAATAGATGTATTAAAATGCTGAAGTACCTCTGTGCGATTAAATCTCTAAACGTGAGGAGGAAATGGTGTTTCCCTTAGTTAATATCCAGGTTTCTAATAAGAGGTGTTGGGGGAAAAACTGATATTTATATGTGGAATGTGAAAATCAGTAATCAGTTCTGGAACCAGTGAAGATGTTTTGGTTGTTTTATAAGAATACCGACTCATAACCACTTGGTACAGTTCGTTCCAGTTTGAAAACTTCTTCAGGGCTAGGTCTGTGAATTTATGTACTATTCTCTTTTGGATAATACTTTTTGTAGTAGCTGTTCAGTAAGTAAGTGACTAAATAAAACAGCTGTAAATTCTTTATGCGCCATGTGTCTGAAAAAGGTTGAGGCTTGTATCATTTCTGTCAGAGGTTAAGTTTCTAGGAAATATCTTTGGTGACATCTTTAGAGTTTTCCCTGTACTGTTTTCGGGAATTGAATTCATAATCCCAGTTCAAGAAGTACTTGTTGATAACTAATATAAATGCTTAAACTGTCTAATGAAGTCTCTATTATTCTAAGAAATAACTTTTGCTGATTAATTTAGTCTTTCTGTATCTCACTTAAAACAAATTTTTGGTCTTTTCCTTTGGTAATTCTCCCATAAGTCATGGAGAAGAGCTACTGTTAATAATAGCTACTGGGATGGTAGATATTCAGACCAAATATCTGAAAATAGACACTCTGACATTGAAAGTGACAAGTCACATAGGCAAATGAGGATTTATTTTCTAAAAAGGGCCCTGAAAGGGCAAGGAGTTGTTTTCTAGAGGTTTCTAAAAGAAGTTGAAGAGGCAGTGACTTGCTTCATCAGATTACTTTACAGAGGCGTCAGTACTTCTCTCGTATTAGACTGTGTGAAAGTACTTTGCTTTTAATTTCCAAAGGGAGGAGGAAGGACTCTGAATGAACTTGTTCTACCACAGAAAGCATTATTTTTAGTTAGATTTTGATCCAGGAAAATTGAGTTGCTGGGGAAACTAAAATGCCACCTGTAAGCCATTTTTTGAGCTGCCTGTTCTGATGTTAATCTTTAGGAAGCCAAGACTCCCAAAATTTCTCACTAGTTAAACTGTGAATTTCTTGTTTAAAAGCCATTAAATACAAATTATATTCCAGTAAATGTTTTAGTTGTGAGCCAGTGTGAGAAGTTAAGGGATTGCAGTGCTTCTGTGTCTTAAGGAATAACATTGAAGAATAAGAACAACAGCTTTGAAGGCTTATTTAAATCCACCCAGGTTCTTTTACTTGGGCAAGATACTTAATTACTCTATGTGGTTTCCTCACCCATAAAATGTGAATAATAGCATTTATGCCCACCATTATTGTGCAGATTAAATTTGAATCAGTGAAACACTTGTGAAACAGTTGAGCATTGTAAACTAATTACTGCAACCCATGGAATCTAATAATGGGTTAGAAAAGTTATATTTATTAACTCTAAAAATGGTTAATATAGTTTATCAAAATCAAACTAGTAATAAGATTGATTTAACTAAAAGTCATCAAAGGCATTTAATGACTTCAGTGGTATCTTATTAAGTTTACCTTCATATATTGTGTTTTGTTGGGTGTTGGCGGTAGAGGGAGTGGTATTAAAAAATTGGGAAGCTGAGGCATATAAAATTTAAAATTTATGGTATGCATGTAATTTCCTGGACATTGATGTAACAGCTGCTGTTGTTAATCATCCCATCTGCTCTCTTTTAGGGCCCAAGAGGCTTTGTTACTACAGTAATAAAAGTACGATTTATAATCAAAAGAGCAGCCCATGATAGGCATTTCAAAATCAACAAACCACAGTTACCCAAAAGGATAGACTGGAGTTCAAAGGATTTTTAAAACAAATCTGAGTATTTAAAGGATTACTAATCTAAAACAAATCTGAAAGCATTGCCTTAAGATTGAGAACCAGCTGGGAAATATCTTAAGATGATTCTTAAGAATACTTAAGACCTTACATCTTTCTGCTTCTTACTTTGTGGGCACATCTATAAAAAGGTTACAATTCTAAATGTATTATCTGAATCTTTGACTAGACCTGAATCTAGATACACAGCTTTTTAGTTAAAACTTTCTTAGTTCTAGGATGGATTACTTTTTCTCCTTAATTAAATGAGCGAGCCATTTTTTTGGCCCTCCTAAATCTTAAAATTACATTAAAAAGACTGAATGGCATACATATTTCTGTGCTTCATTTGACTTCAGTGGTCTTACTTGCATACTTCTAACACTGAATGATAGAGTTGAAGCAAGTTCTTTATTTGCCCTCCCAGGAATTCTAATATGCCCATCTCTTTTTAGCAGAATGCCAGGACCACAAGTAGATATGCCCTCTAAATGAAAGAGAACTGCAGAGGCCTTTCTAATGCTAAGAGGAAGGAGGGAAACATTGATACATGATAACCTCACTTCAGATTTTGGCCAAATCTGGTAACTACTACTTCCAGTGATCCATCAGACCAATTAGAGTTTTTTCCCACTACTCTTAATCTTGAATTGAAACTCTAATAATTACAGAAATGGCTAGAAAACATAAAGAGGGGGGTGCCTAGGTGGCTTAGTTGGTTAAGTGTTCAACTCTTTATCTCAGGGTTGCGAGTTCAAGCCTTGCTTTGGGCTCCATGCCCAGCATGGAGACCACTTAAATTAAAAATAAATAAATAAAAGTAAAAAAAAGAATAAAGAAGAAATAGCAGGAGACTTCAAAAGTCATGTATTGAACACTTAGTCTTTGATTAATAAAGACTTATTTACATGGTCTCACTGATGTTTAAATCAAAAGAATAACATGGGGCGCCTGGGTGGCTCAATGGGTTAAAGCCTCTGCCTTCGGCTCAGGTCATGATCTCAGAGTCCTGGGATCGAGCCCCACATCGGGCTCTGTGCTCAGCAGGGAGCCTGCTTCCTCCTCTCTCTCTGCCTGCCTCTCTGCCTACCTGTAATCTCTGTCTGTCAAATAAATAAATAAAATCTTAAGAAGAATAACATAACTTTTTTAAAGATTTTATTTATTTGGTAGAGATTACAAGTAAGTAGTCAGAGAGGCAGGCGGAGAGAGAGAGAGAGAGAGAAGGAAGCAGGCTCCCCGCTGAGCAGAGAGCCTGATGCGGGGCTCGATCCCAGGACCCTGAGATCACGACCTGAGCTGAAGGCAGAGGCCTCAACCCACTGAGCCACCCAGGCGCCCCAATAACATAACTTTTATTGGTATTCAGAAGTCACAGATAGCAAGTGGCTTCTGATTGACAGTGTTTTATAGACTACAGGGAATTATATAAAGGTAAGTTATGTATTAACATTTAGACAGGAAAGGACATGTTATTTTTAGAATCCAGCCTACATCTGTGATCAATATAATAATGTATCCTGAAGGAGAATAAATCAGGTTTTCTTTATTGTGGTATGAAACATACAACAAAATTTACATAAAGCTTTTTAATTTTACTGTTCAGTAGTGTTAAGTATACTCACATTTTGCAACAGATCTCCAGAACTTTTTCATTTTGCAATTCTGAAAATCAGTACCCATTAAATAACAGTTCTTTTTTCCCTCCACTCCTAAGCCCCTAGTAACCACCATTCTACTTTCTGTTTCTGTGAACTTGACTAGTTTAGATGACCTCATGTAGGTGGGATCATGCAGTATTTGTCCTTTTGTATCTGGCTTATTTCACTTAATACCCTCAAGAGTTCATCCATGTTCCACTATTCATCAGAATTCCCTTCCTTTTTAAAGTTGCATAATAGGGGCACCTGCTCTGCCTTCAGCTCAGGTTATGATCCCAGCATCCTGGGATCGAGCCCCGCATCGGGCTCTCTGCTCAGCAGGGAGCCTGCTTCCACCTCTCTCTCTCTGCCTGCCTCTCTGCCTACTTGTGAGCTCTGTCAAATAAATAAATAAAATCTTAAAAAAAATTTTAAAAATAAAGTTGCATAATATTCCATTGTATGTGCCACATTTTATTTACCCATTCATTCCTTAGTGGACATTTGGGTTGCTTCTACCTCTTGGCTCTTGTGAATGGTGCTGCTGTGAACACAGGTGTGTAAATATCTTTTTAAACACTTCTTCAGTTCTTTTAGGTACACACGAAAGAGGGATTGCTGGATCATATCATAGTTCTATTTTTAATTTTTTGAGGAATTTCCCTACTATTTTTCATTTTGTACTCTTTTTCAATCCCAGGACCAGTTTATTTCCTTTTGTGTGTTTATAGGAAAACTTCTTTAGGTCTGGACAGAGTATGGTAATTTTATTAAAGGCCTAAAGAGATTGATAGTTTAGCTGGCTAATATTTTAATTCTGTTCTGCAAAATCCATGGTGACTGTTCCCAAGTAAATAACATGTCCTCAATAAGTTTTTTATAACATCCCTTCTCTAGTCTTTTTTTTTTTTTTTTTTAAACTATTACTCATTTGAGAGAGAGAGAACGCTCACAGGCGGTGTGGGAAGGGACAGAGGGAGAAGCAGACTCGCCGCTGAGCAGGGAGCCAGATCCAGGCCCAATCACAGGATCCCGAGATCATGACCTGAGCTGAAGCAGATGCTTAACTGAGTGAGCCACCCAGGCACCCCCCCCCCCCTCGATTCTTAAATAGACTTAGAAAGTTAATCTAGGTAACAATATAGTTAAACAACAGTTTACTTCTTAGTGTCTTTAGTTAATGGTGTCATAGCAATTAGTCATGGATAATTTATTATGTTCCTCTAATGTGTAGTGTTTTCTATAGGCATATTTTCTCAAACACTTGATTTTGGAGCTAATATCACATTAGGTGGTCAGATCTAACTACTAAATGATCAGTAGTTGGTCCCTGGGTGGCTCAGTCAGTTAAATATCTGCTTTTGGCTCAGGTCATCATCTCAGGGTCCTGGGATCAAGCCCTGCATTGAGTGGGGCTCCTTTGCCTTCTGCCCCTTCTTCCTCCCACCCTTCCCCCCTGAACACTCTTGCTAGCAGGCCTGCTCAGTCTCTCTCTCTAATAAATAAAATCTTTAAAAAGATGGTAGTTGAATTTCCTCATTTTTCACATAGGTCTGATAGATATGTTCTTGAAAAAGTCAGCAAAACACCAAAGATTCATTTTAATGCTCAGCTCCAATTGTAAACAAGTTTCACTTCTAAAAAGTTTAGATTTTCTTGAAGTACATAGAATCATTAATTTCTTGATCTTGATCCTATGATCTTGATCATAGGATTGTGCTAGCAGGTAACCTAGCCTTCAGGATTATGCAGGAAAACTAACAAAAGTAGTTACAAAGCACTTTTGGAGGTAGAAGAATGAGAAAAGACTTTTAAAGATGACTAGCAAGAACTCAACTTCAGGGGCACCTGGGTGGCTCAGTTGGTAAAGCGTCTGCCTTCAGCTCAGGGGCTCAGGTCATGAACCTGGAGTTCAGGATCAAGCCCCATGTAGGGCTCCCTGCTCAGCAGAGAGCCTGCTTCTCCCTCTGCTTCTCACCCTGCTCATGCTCCATCATTCTCTGTCTCTCCCTCTCAAATAAATACAATAAAATAAAGGGAAAAAAAACGTTAACTTAAAATTTATTTAAAATTATACTTGGGTGGGGGGGGCGCCTGGGTGGTTCAGTGGGTTAAACCTCTGCCTTCGGCTCAGGTCATGATCCCAGGGTCCTGGGATCGAGCCCCATGTCGGGCTCTCTGCTCAGCTTGCCTCTCTGCCAACTTGTGATTTCTGTCAAATAAATTAAAATAAATTAAATAAATTAATAATAAATAAAAAATAAATTAAAATAAATTAAAAATAAATAAATAAATAAAATTATACTTCGGGGCTTATGGGAGAAGCAATAAAGGTTGCAGTCAGATTTCTGGTTTCTGTAGGGAATTCTGCTCTTTGCTTATTCAGGTGTTGGGGTAGTTCTGATGACCTAGCCATTTGTGATTTGTTTGGTTGGGAGGGGAGAGAGGAAAAAGAATACTCTAACTTCTCTCTTGGTCCTCACATCTTCTCTGCTGTCTTGAGTAACTGTTGGCATAAATAAATCATGAGTAGTTGATAGTTACTAAAACAAGTAGCCATTAGTATCTCATCTCCAGGAAAAGCCTGTTGCTCAACTTTTCTGGCTTATTCTCTTGCTTAGTCAAGTGAATTGCTGGGGCTTCATTCTGCTTTCAGAGCAGATTTAAACGGGTTTTGCTTTTTCAAAATGGAAGTTAATACACTCGTTCGGACTCTGATCCTTCTGCAGTTTTCTGGGCCTTCTAAGTTATATTAGTTTGAAACCCAAAAAGTTTAGTAGGGAAATTACACCATAAAATTCAGTAGATTATAGCTAAATTTTGGTAGACCATAGTATGCCCTGTCACTTTGAGGTCTCTCATTTTCCCCACCCTTCCAGATTCCCCTTTTCTATTTTCATTAGTCTTAGAGGGACTAGCTTAGAGGTTATTTACCTTTTTGTGTCGTGGACCCATTAACAGTCCAGTGAACCCTATGGATCCATTCTCAGAATGTTTTTACGTTTATAAAATACATAAGATTACAAGGAAACCAGTTACATAGAAATGCAGTTAGCAAAACATTAAAACAATTTTATGTTTGCAACATGTGCTTTTTAATGCTTTACATATTAAGATGTAGGGATAGTTATAACTACCATAATTTTTTAAAAATACAGATGACCATAAATGATATTTTGAGAACTGTAACTATTGTGATATCAAATAAAAATATCTAATTTCCATTATAGTGTAAAATACTGCTAATTACTGTTGTGGTTTTTTGGCCTATCTTTTACCTGGAGAAAATGCTGAATCTCAGAAATTAGTGAAAATGAAATTGTAATTTTATTCCCATCTAAGTTCTAGACATCTCCTGATCCCAGGATAAGAACCCCTACTTAAACTCCTTTAGCTGTGAAGGGGGGTAAAATTGTGAAGTCCTTTGGGTTAATTGAATGTTTAACCAGTTTGTAGGGTAAGATGCACACTATTACCAAATTTAATGTACACTAAATTCCATTCCCCCAAGTCCAGAAGCTTTTAGTGCATCTGTGCCATTTTTGAAATGTGGCAGTGGCATGTGAGAGTGGAGTCACTGCCTGTGGTAAGTAAAATAATTGCCTTCTCCCTAAGATGTCCACCTCCTAATCCCAGAAGCTGTGGATCTATTAGGTTACAAAGCAAAGAAGGATTAAGGTTGAAGATGGAATTAAGATTGCTCATCAGTTGACATTAAGGTAGAGAAATTAGCCTGGGTTATCTGAATGAACCCAATATAATCACAAGGATCCTTTAAAAATAGAAGACTGGGGGCACCTGGGTGACTCAGTGGGTTAAGCCTCTGCCTTCAGCTCAGGTCATGGTCTCAGGGTCTTGGGATCGAGGCCCACATCGGGCTCTCTGCTCAGCTGGGATCCTGCTTCCCCCTTTGTCTCTGCTTGCCTCTCTGCCTACTTGTGATCCCCCCCACCCCTTGTCAAATAAATAAATAAATAAATCTTAAAAAAAAAAAAAAGAAGATTGAAGAGTGTCAGAGAGTGGCTGTGGAAATGAGTACCCGCAGAAGAAAGGCAAAGAGAGATGTGACATTGTTGGTTTTGAAGATGGAGGAAGCAGGCCATGAGCCAAGAAATGTGGATTGCTTTTAGAAGCTAGAAGTTCAAAGCAACAGATTCTTCCATAGTACCTCCACAAAGGAACATAACTGTGGTTGACCCTTGATTTTACCCCAGTGGTTTTAGCCCTGTATTGACTTCTACAGAACTATAATATATTTGCATTGTTTAAACTGTTAAATTTGTGATAATTTTGTGTTGGAGTGATGATAGAAAACGAATACACCACTCCACTTAGTTTATTCATCTGTAGAAATAAACGTGGCAAATAGAACAGTATTCCATGCCAGAGTCTGCCAGGGTGATTTTTAAAGACTTTGTGACTGCCCTGTTATCTAGGTATAACTTCTGGGCGTGACTTTTTCCTAATTGTCCTTGCCTTGTTACATTAGTATGATCACACAATTGTGTAGCTATATCTTGCCTTACTAAATTACATTAATTTTTCACTAGAAGATGAGTACTCACTCTAGTTCTCCAGAAGCACAGTTTTATCATAGCTTTTAATTTGGATTCACCCTCTAAATGCAGTTGAGAATTTTAACGGTACTTGTCTTTTGAGGTCCCTTGAAGAATGCAAGGATTCAGCATAGAGCAGTTGAGCAACATAAGGAAGAATCACCACTCAGTGACCTAAAGGGAAGTGATACAGAATCACAGCTGTACTTTTGAGGACTAAATGGCTCTGTTAGCTGTGAGGGAGAGTAGACCCAAGTCTGTCCTTCCCTGAGCTAAGAACGTTGTGTTAATGTCCTGGCCTCGTGGTTTGAGGCTGCTAATTGATGAGGAATACCTCTTTGCTCTTAACACAAGTGCTCTCTTGCTGTAGCTCTTTCTAGTACCTCTCTGAGAGGTAGATTTGGCTGTCTGTGTGCCTTCTAATTCTGAACAGAAATACTTAACTTTTAAGTAGGCTTATCAGTGGAACCACCTGCTAGAATTAACAGCCAAAAGGAGTCAGCAAGGGTTGGGTATCCTAGCCTAGGATTCTCTCACTAAAGAAAGTATATCTCCTTTATTTCAGAAAAGGGAGCAGGAGAAGGTGGCGGGACAAGGGGAAGCAGGCAGGGCTAGCTATAATTTGCTTTACTAACTATATCACAAACACACCATTTTCATCATAGAAAATAGTTTTATCTGTTGCCTAGAAATTTAGCTCCCCTTAATAGAGGGATAGTTTTGTGATGTACTGGTGATTCAGAGATTTTTAAAATATGAATTATAAGTAAAGGTTATTTTTAGTATTGAGTTTGCAACTCAGTATAATCTGTGTGCCTCTTCCCTTCCCTCAGAATGAGTCCTTCCTGAAATTTAGCTGTTGATTTTAAATTAGCTTTTTATTTATTTTTTACTTACTTTTTTTAAGTAGCTGTCATACCTAGCATGGAGCCCAGCATGGGCCTTGAACTCTCAACCCTGAGATCAAGACCTGAAGTGAGATCAAGGGTCAGATGCTTAACCAACTGAGCTGCCCAGGTGCCCCCAAATTAGCTTTTTAGTATAAATCAATAATAATGATTAAAGATTAGACTTTTAAATCTGGGGCAAAACATATGAAATGTGTTATAAAGCCCAGATAGATACTTATTTTGATAAGCTATTATTATAAACTCAAGTCTCATGGAAGACTTGTTTTCTATTAACAGTTCTGTTAATCTAAAGATTAACAGGGAAGGAAGAATACTTTGTCCATTTCTTATATGTAAAAGTAGTTTTCAACGACGCCTAGATGGCTCAGTCAGAGATGGGCTTTGACTCAGGTCATAGTCTTGTGGTCCTGGGATCAAGCCTCACATCACGCTTCCTGCTCAGTGGTGAGTCTGCTTCTCCCTCTCCCTCTGTGATCTCTCTTGATCCTCTGTGATCTCTCTTGATCCCTCTTTGATCACTCTCAAATAAAATTCTTTATTTTTTTTAAAGATTTTATTTATTTAACGGAGAGAGGGACAGCGAGAAAGGGAACACAAGCAGGGAGAGTGGGAGAGGGAGAGGGAGAAGCAGGCTCCCCACCGAGCAGGGAGCCCGATGCAGGGCTGGATCCCAGGACCCTGGGATCATGACCTGAGCCAAAGGCGGACGCCCAAGGATTGAGCCACCCAGGTGCCCCTAAATGAAAATCTTTACAAAAAAAAAAAAAAGTTCTTAACTTTTACTGAATCTGATTTTAAGTAAAACTTGAGAATAGTATGCCTCCAAGACTTACTGTGTGCTGAGTACTTCCCAGCCTAAAGAAATAAGCTTAGCTTGTCCAAATTACTCATCTGAAAATAAATTTCGTCAGGTCCAAAATAAAACAGATGTGAAAAGAGATAAAGTTGGGGAGAGGAACTATACAATATGCCCTAGAGAGGGTTATGTAAGAAACTTAGGTAAACTTAGATACACTTATGTAAGGAAAGTGTACATCTAAGTGTTGACTTGGAAAAATGGGCAGAGGATATCAAGAAAAGTCACAGAGATTCAAATGGCCAGTAAACATGTGGAAGCAAGACTTTTCAGACCTGTCAACCTGGCAAAGATTTTTTAAAAGAAAGAATTTGGGGTACCTGGCTGGCTCAGTCAGTAAAGCACGTGACTCTTGATCACAGGGTTGTATGAAGGTAGTTGACAATTTATGAGGCAAAAGGGTACTGTGGGTTTTAATTTTGTTCTATTATTTGTTGTCTTTATCTCTATAGTAATTTTGTTGATGAAGATTGTGGAAGCACCTAGAAAACAGGATCACTGTCTCTGAGTTGGTATAACATTTAAGCATATATAAGTATTAAAATACTTATTCATTAAGCTTTATTAGCATAGAAAAGTTTCAGTAGGAGCATTGCTTATTAATATAAATCGTACATATTGGTAGCAGTTTCTTTCCCTGAGGATGGCCCCAGTATTGGGATGGAGCTGTTTGCCTGGCAAATTCAGAATACCCAACAGATCTGTCATTTTACTTTGTTTTGTTGGGTCAGAAAAGGCCTGTTTCTGAGGAACAAAGTCCCTCAGATTTGCTAAGGAAATGTTTCATAAAAGATTCCTAAAGTCAGGTCATTTAACTGATTTGGCCTTGGGGTTTGACTTCAAAACCCTGCAATACCACACCATGGCTTTTGAAGCCAGATTCCCAGCATTTTGTTCATGTTCTACACAATCCAGCTTTGTTCATTCTGGTACCGGTCTGGGGCCCCACCCAACACTTGTTTGTGGGTGATCACTGAGCTTTTGATGAAGGCCATCAACTGACTGTATTTTTACCATGTGCCCATTAGGCTAAGCATGACTGGTTTTTATTCTGCTAGCCTGGCATGGGCGTGGTTGAAAATTGTGTCTGTGGGGGCGCCTGGATGGCACAGTGGGTTAAAGTCTCTGCCTTCGGCTCAGGTCATGATCCCAGGGTCCTGGGATCGAGCCCCACATCAGGCTCTCTGCTCAGCAGGGAGCCTGCTTCCCCCTCTATCTCTGCCTGCCTCTCTGCCTACTTGTGCTCTCTGTCAAATAAATAAATAAAATCTTAAAAAAAAAAAAAGGAAAAAAGAAAATTGTGTCTGTGTAAGTTAGGGATAACATATTTGTGAACAGCATTAGATGTAAAGTGTTATACCTTTCTTTGCCTGTTGGGGGGCCAGTAATACCTGCACAACTGCGTTTCTGTGAACTGTTTAGCCAAGGGCATACAGTAAGCCAGGATCAGAGCTTGAATTCTGCACCCTAGTGTCCTGGTCACTAGAATGTGCCTCATCAGCATTTGAAAGAATAAAGGTCATCAAGTGAGAAGGGGAAATGCATTTGGACAGGTTTTTTAGAAAATTTTCTGTGTGTACACATAGCCATGTCAGTATCACATGCTTTGGGGTAGGGCATTACAGCAAGGTTATGGTGTTAGAAATTAACTCTGGAATGTATGAGTTTATGTTAGCTCTGTGATTACTTGGGCAGCACTTACATCACTAATGATGATTTGCTGCTAAACACCGGTGGATACAACTGAGGAACGCATTAAAAGTCACTTTATGGGTTTGTTTTTAAAAGTACTGTTTTAGGGCACCTGGGTGGCTCAGTGGGTTAAAGCCTCTGCCTTCGGCTCAGGTCATGATCCTGGGGTCCTGGGATTGAGCCCCACATCGGGCTTTCTGCTCTGCGGGGAGCCTGCTTCCCCCTCTCTCTCTGCCTGCCTCTCTGCCTACTTGTGATCTCTCTCTGTCAAATAAATAAATAAAATCTTAAAAAAAAAAAAAAAGTACTGTTTTAGTCAGATTATCTCTTCATTTACAGAGTAAGCCCCAGTCTCCAAAGAGAATCACTTCCCTTCCCATCAACAATGGCTCCAAAGAAAATGGGATCCATGAGGAACAAGACCAAGAGCCCCAGGATCTCTTTGCAGGCAAGTATGGACTCAACCTATCCTAGGAGTCTTCTAAGTCACGGAACTAAACAAGCAAGGTTTCTATTGGAAACATAGCTCGTAAGAATACAATCATGGGAGATTTCAAATCATGTAGAAAGTAGCCATCAAGAGGGTTAAGGAGTAAGACCTAAACATACAGATAAAGTTAGGCTACTAAACAATGTAAATGTGGCGAGAACAATGCTAGAAATACCAAGTCTCACATCTTCGCTTGAGACCAGACTAAAGTAGTGTCTAGCCTTATGATCAAGACTCATAGTGAGAATTACATTTTGTGTCATAATCCAAAATATATGCATAGTTATATAAAACTGAAACAAATTTTATTAAGTGACTTACCTTTATTTCAATACAATCTGAAATGTCCTATTGTTTCTCCCTGTTTTTTAAAAGCTATTTGCATCCAATTGAATTGTTTTCACAGTTCACCAATGAGCTACATCTTGCAGTTTGGAAAAGACTAGTATGGAGTGAGGTTTCTTAACCTTGGCACTATTAACATTTTGGGCCCAATAATTTTTTTTTTTTAAAGATTTTATCTATTTATTTGCCAGAAAGAGAGCAAGAGAAAGCAACACAAGCAGGCAGAGAGGCAGGCAGAGGCGGAGAGAGAGGCAGGCTCCCTGCCGAGCAAGGAGCCCGACTCGGGACTCAATCCCAGGACCCCGGGATCATGACCTGAGCCGAACGCAGCGGCTTAACCCACTGAGCCACCCAGGCGCCCCTTGGGCCCAATAATTTTTAGTTGTTTTAAGATTTTTTTTATTTATTGACTTGTTAGAGCACAAGCAGGTGGAGCAGATTGAGAAACTGGTTGAGTGCCCTTGGAAGACTTCCTAGAAGAAGGATTTATGTAGGAGAAAAGAAGAAAATTTACAGATGGTGGGGCAGGGGGTGCAAGGTACATTTGAAGGCCATTCAGTAAACTAGGTGGGCCAGAGCAGGGAATTCTGAGAGAAGGCATGGAAGTAAGACTTGAAATGTAGTTTAGGGGACTTTAGACATCAATAATAATTACAGTTTGAATTTTCATTCTACTGTCAATTAAGAGCCATTGGCAGTTTTGAATAAAGAAAGTGATAAGGGTAATGTTTTAAGAAGACTGATCTAGTAGAATTATATAAAATGGATAGCAGTAGAGAAAAACTGGATACTTCAGAAGGCAATCACAAATTTGTTCAAGAATGAAATGGCAGGGCGCCTGGGTGGCTCAGTGGGTTAAACCTCTGCCTTGGGCTCAAGTCATGATCTCAGGTTCCTGGGATCGAGCCCCACATCAGGCTCTCTGCTCAGCAGGGAGCCTGCTTCCCCCTCTATCTCTGCCTGCCTCTCTGCCTACTTGTGCTCTCTCTGTCAAATAAATAAAATCTTTTTTTAAAAAAAACCCTTTGGGGCGCCTGGGTGGCTCAGTGGGTTAAGCCGCTGCCTTCAGCTCAGGTCATGATCTCAGGGTCCTGGGATCGAGTCCCGCATCGGGCTCTCTGCTCAGCAAGAAGCCTGCTTGCTTCCCTCTCTCTCTCTGCCTGACTCTCCATCTACTTGTGATCTCTGTCTGTCAAATAAATAAATAAAATCTTTAAAAAAAAAAACAAAACCCTTTTATTAGAAAGATTTTCAGATATTACAACATCTTTTTATCCCCTTTGGACAGCATGTATCAAACATAATCTTAGGGGCACCTGGGTGGGTCAGTTGGTTAAACATCTGATTTCGGCTCCGGTCATGATCCCAGGGTCCTGATATCAAGTGCTGCATCAGGCTCCCTGCCTAGTGGAGATCCTGCTTCTCCCTCTCGTCCCTGCTCCTCCCCCTGCTTGTGCTTTCTCCCCCTCTCTCTCTCCTCTCTGTCAAATAAAGTCTTTTTTAAAAAAAGCTTTGCAAGATGGTCTAAAACTATAACTGTAAACAATTACTAAACTGCAAACTACATTGCCATCCTCAGGTGTGGCTAATAGTGCCTTTCCCCAAGTGTTACTATGTTTGTATTTGGGGCTGTTTTTTCTTTTTTTTTTTTTTTTTTTTTTAATTTTTTTTAAGATTTTATTTATTTATTTGACAGACAGAGATTACAAGTAGGCAGAGAGGCAGGCAGAGAGAGAGGAGGAAGCAGGCTCCCCGCCGAGCAGAAAGCCCGATGTGGGGCTCGATCCCAGGACTCTGAGATCACGACCCGAGCCGAAGGCAGAGGTCTTAACCCACTGAGCCACCCAGGCGCCCCGGGGCTGTTTTTTCTAGCTTACCAGTTTTCCTGACTTCCTTTGATGTCATTTTTTGCTATCTGTGTGCCTACTGCCTCTAGCTGAAACTTACTCTTCTTTTCCAAACAATTGTAATAGGAATAAATAGTTTACATAAGATTTGGAATATTCCCTATCCCTAACCCCCCTAGCCCAGCCACCGTGGGCATGAATAGAATTTAAAAAAAAATTAAAAAAGAGTGGTTGCTCTTGTTTTTGTCTCTTAACTATAGAACTGAAATTTAGCCACCAAAGACCAATTATTGATCTTCATCGTAGAATATCTACTTCTTTTTAGATGCCACAGTAGAGCTCTCCCTGGACAGCACACAAAATAATCAGAAGGTGCCAGCCAAAACACTCATTTCTCTTCCTCCACAGGAAGCTATAAAATCTAAATCTCAGCCAAGCTATGAAGAGGTGAGAATTTGTGCCTTTGGTCTTGTTTCTTTTGGATTTTTAGGACTATGCTGCCAGTGTAAGGTTCAGTTGAGTATGAACCTTGAGAAAATATTTGTGACTTTTGAAGACCTTTGTGGTTAATGGACAGCCACAATCCAATACCTCTTTCTTGGGCAGAGGATAGCCCAAAGGATAGCACAGAGGCTTTCAATGAACACTAATGATACTTAGTATCTGAAGCTCCCAGATTCAAGAGTGTAGTTTTTCCTCATTCCTTCCTTAGCCCAACAAAGGCAAGTCTTGCAAATTCCTAGTAATTATGCATTATGATCAAAATAATGTTATAAGCAAATAGATGTAACAAAGACCTTTGAACAGGCTTAAAGTTGTGGAAGTTGATATTGGAATTGTTGGGAAGGGACAGAGTTGAACACTGATGTATAGAAGAATATAGCTTGATGTTGTTATATTGATACAAAATAAATGCAGGATAAAATTAATAGCCTTTTTCATGTATTAACTCTCATGGTTTATCTTCTCTTTAAAAGCTAGAGGAAGAAGAACAGGAAGACCAATTTGATTTGACAGTTGGTATAACTGATCCTGAAAAGATAGGTGAGTGTACTTGGGATTCCTTCTGATGTTAGGATGTGGCCAAGGAAAGCATAGCTAGCTAATTTCTACACAGTTGTCTCTAGAGCTGAATTAGCCGACATGAAGTGCTTCATCATTATCTTTCCTGCAAGATTATACTCCTTGCTATTTTATTAGGCTTTTCTTGGCTTTGGAGGGGAGGAAAATCAGAGACATTAAATACTATTAGAATTCTTTTTACGGGACGCCTGGGTGGCTCAGTTGGTTAAGCGGCTGCCTTCGGCTCAGGTCATGATCCCAAAGTCCTGGGATCGAGTCCCACATCGGGCTCCTTGCTCAGCAGGGAGCCTGCTTCTCGTTCTGCCTCTGCCTGCCACTCTATCTGCCTGTGCTCACTCTCATGCTCTCTCTCTCTCTGACAAAAAAAAATAAAAATCTTTAAAAAGAAAAAATTCTTTTTAAAAGATTGTATTTTATTTTTATTTTTTCTTTTCTTTTCTTTAGAACAAACATGAGTAGGGGAAACTGGCGGGGGGTGGGCGGTGGCAGAGCTAGAGAAGGAGGGAGTATCTTAAGCAGACTGCACGCCCAATGCAGAGCCCAACACGGGTCTCACCATCTTTAGAGCATGACCTGAGCTAAAGTCAAAAGTCCATCTCTTAACCTACCGAGCCACCCAGAGGCCCCAAAGATTTTATTTTTAAGTAATCTCTATACCCAATGTAGGGCTTGAACCTGCAACTCTGAGATCAAGAGTTACATGTTCCACTGTCTAAGCCAGCCAGGAACCCCAGAATCCTTTTTTAAAAACCCAAACATTGCTTTTTCCCAAAGAGTTGATGAGATGGTTTTACTCTTTTTGAAATCATAAATTCCATTTACACATCCTAAAACACATGTGCTAAAATTTGAGAGTACTGAATTTGGTTTTCCCCCCATAAGTGTGGAATTCTTGTTATGTATCATTTATCCCTTGATAGCCTAAAGAAGTATGTAAGTCTGCATCTCTCTTTGATAGATAAAAACGAAAGGACCCAAGCTGAATTTTGGTCATATTTGGGGGAAGTTAGATTTTCAGAAAGCACAATGCTTAACTCTGGGCAGAACTTGGATTTTCTGGATAGCCTTCCCATGTTCCAAGCTTGTAAAAGCTATTCGCAGAGAGCAACAGGCCTCAACTTTCCTTGTTCTGTATATAGTCCCTGAAAAATGAGGCTTTACAGAGTTTTTCCTCCTAAACAGTGATGATGTTTATAATGTTAAGAGGAAAATAAAATCAACCCTTTTTCTGTTCTAAACTAGGAAGAGGAATTTATAAAGTATAATTAGATTTTTATGCCAAAAGGTTTGTCATTGAACTGTTGACTTTGACTTTCCCTAGACTCTTGGACTTGTAGGATGTTTATGAGCATCTTTCACAGTTTCCTCATCCAATAGTAGAGGAAACTGGGAACCAGTAGGTGAAATGCAGCTTTCCTGTCAGGTCACAGTATGGCCCATGGTAGAGCCTGGACCAGTACTTTGGATTGCGTGTGCAGGATTATTTTTTGCCTCTGTAATATTTTAAATATTCTGTAAGCACATTGATTTTTTTTTTTTTTTATTTGACAGACAGATCACAAGTAGGCAGAGAGGCAGGCAGAGAGAGAGAGGAGGAGGAGGCAGGCTCCCTGCTGAGCAGAGAGCCCGATGCAGGACTCGATCCCAGGACCCTGGGATCATGACCTGAGCCGAAGGCAGAGGCTTCAACCACTGAGCCACCCAGGCGCCCAGCACATTGATTTTTAAGCTAGTTATTACCTGCTTTATCCTTGGTAGAATAAGAAAAATTATAAGTAAATAATACTGATCGTTTTAATATTTTAATAAAAATTTTAATAAAAATTATGTTTAAAAAAATTAAAGATCATGATGCTTAATAAACCAGGAGAGGGAGGAAGTATATTAGTTTCCTAGGGCTACTGTAATAAAGTACTACAAACAGGGTGAGTTAAAACAACAGGAATATACTCAGAATTCTGAAGGCCAGAAGTCTGAAATCATGGTGTCAGCAAGGCCATCCTCCCTCTGAAGGCACTAGGGAAGATTGTTCCATGCCTCTCCCCTAGTTTCTGGGAGCCTCAGGCATTCCTTGGCCTATAGATGTATCATTCTAATCTCGGCCTTAATTGTCACATGGCATTCTCCCTGGTGTCTTCACATAGTCTTACCTCTATATTTGTCTATCTCTGTCCACATTTCTCTTTATAGGGACACCAGTCACATTGAATTAGGGCCTATCCCCTCTGACCTCATTTTCACTTTACTTCTATAAAGACCCTGTTTCCAAATAAGGTTTATCACATTCTGAGATAACTGGGGCCTTAGGACTTTAAACTTATCTTTTTAAGGGGACAGAATTCAATCCTTAATAGTAATTTAAATTTTCCATGGATCAGATTTATTTAAATACAAATCACTCAGGTGATTAGCTTTCATTCCCTGGCACCATAGTCTAGATTCTTAGTCATGTTGATGCCAAAAAACCAGCTACTTAAAGCATATTCATATTCAAGACGTGATCTGTGGGGGACACCAGGGTGGCTCAGTCAGTTAAGCATCTGCCTTCAGCTCGGGTCATGATCCTAGGGTCCTGGGATCAAGTCATACATCGGGCTTTTCCCTCTGCCTGCCACTTCTGCTTGTGCATTCACTTGCTCTCTGACAAAAGAAATAAATAAAATCTTTATTTAAAAAAAAAAAAAAAAAGACCTGATCTTGGGGTCCCTGGCTGGTTTAGTCAGTGGTGCGTGCAGCTCTTGATCTCCGGGTCATGAGTTTGAACCCCACACTGGGTATAGAGATTACTTTGGAAAACAAAAACAAAAACCCACCTGATCTTTAGAACAATACCTTCTGTTTGTGTGGGCTGTTTATATTCAACATGTGCTTCTCACTCCTACAGACAATCTAGATAAGAATCCAGGGCGCCTGGCTGACTCAGTCAGTGGAGCATGCAACTCTTGATCTTGGGGTCGTGAGTTAGAGCCCCACATTGTGTGTAGAGATTACTTAAAACCTTAAAAACATTGATTAATTAATTGAGGTGCCTGGGCGGTGCAGTTGGTTAAGCGGCCAATTCTTGGTATCTGCTCAGGTGGTTGATCTCAGGGTCATGAGATCGAACCCAGCCTCACATTGGCATGGAGTCTGCTTTAGATTCTCTCTCCCTCTGCCCCTTCCACTCATGCGCGCGCGCGCGCACTTTCTCTGCTGAAAATCAAGTAAAGAAATCTTTTTTAAAAATTAATTAGAATCTAATTAATTAATTAGAATCCCACTCATACCAGGATGTGCTTTTTAGAGCCTTGGTAATTGTATAGGCCATCTCCAACTTTCTGAAATTATTTAGGAAATTAACGTTAAATTTAAAACTGCTATATTACTTGCTCATTTCCATATTTTATGAACTCTGTATGTACATGCAGGTATGTTTTTTCTCATTGTCTCAGTAAAAGCAGCAGATACACTGGCAAACTGAAGATCCTGCTTTGCTCTTACGTTTTATGGATGTTTGCACTTAGGCTTCCCTTTATTCTAGGCACTAAATTATGGGATTGACCTTTTGGAAATTTGACTATGACCTCTGAGTGAAATTCTGAATACTTCTTTCATAAAGTAAATTTAGATTTTTTTTTCCTTTTATAGTAAACATTCTTAGTAGTGTTACACAATGTAGCTTAAGTGATTTAGAAGAGAACTAACAGTGGTAATTGATACACAGTGATTTCTAAGGTTTAGCTTATGATTTCTGTTTCATACACACCCTTTTGGTAGGATTAGAGAGGTAGAGAAGACAAGCCCTCTGTTCCTGTATAATCTCCAGCTCGTCTGTGTACTTTATAAAAGCAGGCATTCCTAGCCATGTCATTGAAACCAAGTCGTAGTATGGGACCCTGCTGATCTGGTACTGTACCTTCTTCCCCTGGGCCCTCTCCCAGGACAAGTTCAGAAGCTTAAGCAGCTAGTAATTGTTGACCTGGGTTTTCCTGTTTGGTGTGGGGAAATAATTGAGGGGTTGGGAAGAAGGGAACAAAACCAACCCAAAACACCAGATTCTAGCACTGGAGCTTTGTCTGAGTCCAGTGTATGTCTTTTCACTACTCAGGGAGTCAATGGCGCCTTTATGTCCCTAAGTGGTCTAGGTCAGGACACTACCACAGAGAAAAACAATTGCCTGAATCCCAAATTATTTAACAAAGGCTTTTTCAGAAAAATAATTCCTCCAGGAAAGAGATTTGTGTGACATCAGGCAGCCGGAGCGTCTTCCTGCCAGGCCCTTTGCTCTGGGTGAACATGCTAAATGAGAGAGGTCAGTGTCCCCGGGACCAATGGAGGGGTCCGTGACAGTATTTCTGAAAGAGCAAACCGAGCCTAGAGCTAGCTTAGGGTAGAACTGCTTGTTTCCTTTTACATCAGTTGCTTCCTTCTCCTCCTGCTGCTTTATACAGCAAGAGAATTGTTTGGTTTTAGACAGATGTGTATAACCAGCCCAAATATTGGCATGGTAACAACCAATGGATTGTCAGTATCCAGTGCTGCTTTGTGGAGGGTATAAATGGAGCCTGGCCTTGGAACAGGGGGCTGACTCTCTTGTCTGTCTCAACCTGGGGCCCTGCCAGTATCTGTGGGGCCATGATATGTGACACAGAGACCCTAAGGCAAAGTAGAAGATTGTAGGATAGTATATAAAGCTTGGGGATGAAACAAGTATCCCTTCTTATACAGGGCTCCTGTGGCTTATGATTCCTGGTTAAATGTGAGCAAGATCAACCCTGCTTTGATTCACAGAATAATCCTCTTGTGCTTTCTTGTTTTCTCACAGGGGATGGTATGAATGCCTATGTAGCCTACAAAGTTACAACACAGGTGAGTCCAAGTGACCCTACTGGTGACCAGCTTAATAGATTTGGGTGTTTATACCAAGAAGGTCATCATTCAGATTATTTCTGGGTATTTCTTTAGTTTCTTTGCCAACATCCTCCTTCAAGTTTACTCAAGATGGAGCAAGCCTGCATCCCTTTGGTAATCTCATCTGAGCCTTTCCACTTTTCTTCCAGAGAGCTAACACTTCAGTATGAAACTTTGTAAGTTTTATTAAGACATGTGGTATATCTGATATATTCCCATCCCTCTTAGGACCTTTGTGGCTTAGAATTAGTTTGGTGGATTGCCTCAAACTATATCACCTATTTAAAAATCATCAGTTCTTAGGACTTTCCTGTGTGGAGCTTCTTTTAATACTTTCCCTACCCTTTTACCCCTCGGGTCTGGTCTTCCTTTTTTATATAACATTAATGCATACAAAACTTATACGATGTTGTATGCAGGTTATGAAGCATAAAAAATGAAGCCCCGAACCTACCACCAGTCTTAAGATGAGTACCATTGAATCCACCTGCGTGTTTCTCCCTGTCCTATCCCCTGCCTCACACCTTCAGGGCAACCACTCTCCTGAGTTTCTCATTTCCTTTATAAAGAGTCTTCACATACGTATCTCTGAACAATATACTGTTTTGCTTTGTTCTTAAATTTCATAAAAACGGCATCATGCTGAAAATAGTGCTTTCTTTACTAGCATTGTTTCTCAGACCCATCCATGTTTTGTGTAGCTGTAGTTAGTCTGTTGTGTGATTATAGCATAATATATTTACCCATTTTCCTGTTGTGAATATTCGGCATGTTTCCAGTTTTTGTAATTACAAACCATGACCTTTCTTGCACATGTCTGCTAGTAAACACCTGGAAGGGTTTCTCTAGGGTCTATAACCAGGAGTAGTTCCCCTGGGTCATAGAGCAAATGTTGAGAAAAGGGAATACAAACTTTCATTTTTGTTTTTGGAATACAAACTTTTTAGAAATCTTTGTACCAGTTTATACTCCCATTGGCATGTGTAAAAGTTCTCCTTGATATACTACTTTGCCAACAATCGGCAAGGACAACCTCCTTTAATTTTGCCTACCTGGTGAGTATTAAATGATCTGTCATTAGGATGTAGGCCTAGTCTTTTTTACTAGAAGTCTCCTTTATATTGTCTCACTACTACTTGTTGGCAGGCCACCTGTGAGTTCTAGATTCAGTGACACTTTAGAAGTTAAAGTATCTACAGTGTGGACATTTCACCTGGTATGCCCCCTTTAATCTGTCTTTAGTTTTGCTGCTTTAATTCCAGCAGCCAGTATCCTTAATAAAGCAGTGCAAGATGAATGGGTTATAGGTGACCATAGATTTCCACTTTAAACTAGACTTCAAAATCTATTTCCTTTTAGAGCAAGGGTTCTTAGCCTGGAAGTAGAACTGGATTTGAATTCAATTAGTTGCCTTTATAATTCTGTACATTTTATGTTATGCATTTAAAATCATCATTCTGAGCAGGGCTCTGTAGACTCCCAGACAGCCAGGGGGTACTGAAGTTCAAAAAGTTTAAGAATCTCAGCCTTGGAGAGAGTTATTTGCCAGGTGGCTAAAGGATAGGGATCTGGGAAATAGGTTCCTTTCACATCAGCCAGATGACTTTAAAGGTACTTAATCATCTTCTGTTTGTAATGAAATCACCTTGTGTTTTTTCTGTCCCCAAGACAAGCTTACCAATGTTCAGGAGTAAACAGTTTGCAGTGAAAAGAAGATTTAGTGACTTTCTGGGTCTTTATGAGAAGCTTTCAGAGAAACATTCTCAGAATGGCTTTATTGTCCCTCCTCCACCTGAGAAAAGCCTAATAGGTAAGCTGTGTGGTCTTTATTCTGCTTGGAATCATTTCCTTTGCATTCTTTCTGTAATATACTTTCTGATTAGTACATGAGACTATTAACAGTATGGAATCTTATAGGTAGGAAAGAGATATTTCCAATGTTTTCCTATAACTTACACGAGGTATAGAGGGATAGCATGTTTTGACATGTACTCTTTCCTCAGGTGCAGTAGGAGGCTCTGCTTTGAGCTTTCACAGCTCTGTGTGTTTTCGTGTGGTGTGTTGTGTTGTGTTCATGTTTGTATTGGTATCAGGAGTCTTAAATGATTTCTATTTCCTTCAGACTGAAATGTACTAAGTTGAAGGGGGATCGGCAGCAGGGGAGGGGGACTGAGGAACCCTTTCATTGCCATCATTTGATGTTTGTTAATCTATACTCAGAGTCCTGTGGCCCCTTTTAGAAAACGTATAATGTTCTGCAAGTCCCAGAGTTACTAACCTTCAGCACTTTGAGACTAGTTCAGAATATGACTCTCATGTAAAGAACCTTTTGTTCATGCATTCTCATGACATAGAAGCGTAGAAGTGGCCTTTGGTTGTTTTTTGTAATGCTGTTCTCATTGCCTTTCTTCTTGTGGACTTTTTTACAGGTTATTACTATTTTTTTTAATTCATGATGATTTATTTACATTTATTTCTACTTTTCAAATTCCATTTCAGGCATGACAAAAGTAAAAGTTGGGAAGGAAGATTCTTCTTCTGCAGAATTTCTTGAAAAACGGAGGGCCGCTCTAGAAAGGTAAGTGCCATACGACCATTTTCCTAAATGACATAAGAACAGGTGAGAGGCTGAAACTGAGACTTAACCATGAAACATTCACTGAAGTTAGTAGAGATGAGACTTGACTGAATTAAAGATGCACACCTCTGCAAGCTCTTTAATCTTTTCTAAGTCCCTGACCTTCCCACCTTAGGAACAGACCATCTTCTTTTCTTTCCTCATCCCAAGTGAGCAGACAAGGATATCCCCTTGGACAATCAAATATGAACGGCTCCGAGTTCTCTTTCTGAGCAGTTATTTTTCTTCCCTTTTTAGAAAAGTGAGGAACGTGAATTTAAATTTGCTTATAAGCAGAGACTCACTTAAGTGCCTTATGTGAGGACATGTTAAAGTAATGAAAGATGTACCCTTGCCTACACTGTATGACACCCAAAACTTTGTGAGGCCAGGTTGACTAGCCAGATAACTGCTTATACCTTGTAGGTACCTTCAGAGGATTGTGAATCATCCTACCATGTTACAGGACCCTGATGTCAGGGAGTTCTTGGAAAAAGAAGAGGTTAGTATTATACAAACTGAATTTCATGATTTCTCTCTGCCTCTAGTGAAATGAAACCAGTTCACTCAACAAACACTTGAGCACTTTACATGCATTTAGTTTAGTACAAGACTATATCCTAATTTGTAAGCCCCTCAAGAATGACAGGTATTTTTCAGCCTTTGAAATAAAAGAAGTTCTACCTGTATTCAAAAGCAACTGGTTTTAGAGGTCAGACTGCAACCTAGTTTTATCTTACTGGAACGACACAACGATCTGTTTGGCAAGTCCCTTTCATGTCTTTCATAAGTTACTACTTGGCTCAGATTGAATGCTTGTTTTATAGCAGGAGCTGAGGGGCATTGGTTCAAAACGGGTTACCACACACCACAGAACTGTCATGTAGCAAAAGTGTTGATTCAAGTAGACAGTCTTTTGTACAGGCTATGCATAGGCTATTCATGATTGTGAAAAATTGGAGATGGTCCAATTACTAACAGTTAAAGAAGTAAGTGAAATATACAATGCAACAAATTCTTTATTCTTAACAGAATAATTCTGAACAGAAAATATACAGAAGTGTTTATATATATTCATTGGAAATATACATTAAAAGAATTACATGGGGTGCCTGGCTGGCTTAGTTGGTAGAGCATGTAACTCTTGATCTCAGGATCATGAGTTCAAGCCCCATGTTGGGTTTAGAGCTTACTTTAAAAAAATAAAAATAAAAATTTATGGAAAGTGAAACTTGAAATAGCATGTATATAGAGCTATAGGAACATGTTAATCATTAAGGATCTCTAGAAACACTGGATTAAAATAGTGTTGTATCTCATATGAAAAAAACTGGAAGGAAGGAAATGACAGGGTAGGACTATCATTTTGTATTTGTTTTTTCATTTTGTTATTACTTTTAAAGGTTTTATTTATTTGTTATTTTAAATTTTTATTTGCATGTAGTATGCATTACTGTCATGAAGAAAATGGTACTAAGTATATGGGTTTTTTTCCCCCCAAAATGAAACTTTTTAATTACAGTTTCTTTACTGAATGCAGAAATCTTTTCGGGTGCCTGGGTGGCTCAGTGGGTTGGGCCTCTGCCTTCGGCTCAGGTTATGATCTCAGGGTCCTGGGATCAAGCTCCACATAGGTTCTCTGCTCAGTGGGGAGCCTGCTTTCCCCTTTCTCTCTCTGCCTGCTGTTCTGCCTACTTGTGATCTCTCTCTCTGTGAAATAAATAAGTAAAATCTTTAAAAAAAAAAGAAGAAGAAGAAGTCGTCTTTTCATTCCTCTGAGATTCCTATATCCATTTTTCTTTTTTAGTCCCTCATCCCCACTTCATATCCCTAAAACAGGGTTTGTCTCCAGCAGCACTTTTGACACTTAGGGCTGGATCATTCTTTGCTCTAGAGAGCTGCCCTGTGCATTGTAGGGTTAGCAGCGTCCCTGGCTTCTATCCAGTAGATGCCAGTATTACCTCTCCCCAGTCTGAACAGCTAGAATTATGTCCAGCCATGGCCAGATGTCCCCTAGGGGACAAAATGGCCCCAAGTTGAAAACTACTGCCCTATAATCTAATTTTTCAGCATGGTGTACTATAATTACTGTAGATTCTTTAGCATCCATTCCATACCTTGGGAAAGTAGTGGTAGGACTGAACCAACCAAGTTGTTTCTAAATGTTTGGCATGCTTGACTTAACAAGATCATCCCTAAAAGTAACCTCAATCTGAACAAATAATGCTCCTGTCCTTAGACCTTTGTTCACTGAGGAAAATCCAAATGGAATCATAGGACAGCTTCAAAGCTTCTCAAGACCTTATATCCAGCTGTGTGCAGAGTATGCTAACCCAGAGGATCTTTTAACAAAAGTGTTAAAAAGTGTGTTTGAAATTTAAGCAGTTCATGCCTAGGATGACAGACAGTCTCAACACGAGGTCACCTGGCCACGTAACCATCCTACTCTCATTTCTTTCCGCACACTATATCAAAAGCTGAAAATTTTGCTAATTCTGCTTAACATAGTCCTTTGATTTTTTTTTTCTTTCTATATGTACTAGTTACAGATGTGTCTAACTGCTTTTGAAAACAGCAATCTACAGTTCAAATAATTTGTTTAGCAAGTTTTGGGCATACCATCTGATGGATACTAATTCTTCTGAACCTAAAATAGGGGCAGCAGATAACATGCCATCCCGCCTTCTTGGTCTTGTAGCTGCCACGCGCCGTGGGTACCCAGACATTGAGTGGCGCTGGTCTCCTCAAGATGTTCAACAAAGCCACAGATGCCGTCAGTAAAATGACCATCAAGATGAATGAATCAGACATTGTGAGTAGCCCTGTGTCTCTCAGCTTCCCCTGCTCCCTCAGTCTTATGGGTCAGAAGCCCTGAAGAGTCCTGAATTTCTCAGAGACTTTCTTTTTAAGAGAATTCAGTCCCTTTTTTAAAAACAACTGCTAAGGAAATGCCATGCTGGATGCCTATATGAGTCCCCTCCATTAAAGATCTGGGCTTTTGTGTTTCAGTGGTTTGAGGAGAAGCTCCAGGAAGTAGAGTGTGAAGAGCAGCGCTTACGGAAACTGCATGCTGTTGTAGAAACTCTAGTCAACCATAGGAAAGGTAACAACCTCGGAAATGTTCTTGGAGCTGGGGGAAATTGATGTTTGCTAGTGAGCTGGAGATGGGAGGACATCCTGTCCCTAAGTCTATCAGCCATTCAAGTGGAAATTCTCAGCCCACCTAGTCCTTGATGTGCTCATCAAAAAGGTATGCCCTGCACCTCCCACCTCAGCCACTGTGATCATTGTACTTTCTACCTGGGAAGCATACAGGGAAGCCAGCCCACACTCATGGCCTTCAGATGGTATGATTTGAATTGGTGGCTTTTATCCAAAGTGATGTCACACACTTCAGCTACATGATCAGATGGGCAGTATGTAAATTTATGGAAACCATGTATGTCTCCTAACTTTTGCCTAAGAGCTACTAAAATTTGCCACGTTTGAATGCATTCCTTCCCTGCCTTAAACATGGTAATAATCAGAAATCAAAACAGGCAGAAAACTGTTAGAATGAAGACAATGTAAGGGTTGGCAAAGTAGGGCCTAACCCACAGGCCACTTCTGGCTCTCAGCCTTTGCTCCAAGGTGGGAATGGTTTTTACATTTTTAAAGAGAAGAGTGAAAAAATAGAGTAAGTGAGACTGTATGTGGTCCACGAAGCTTCAGTCCTCAGGCCCTTCACAGAAAATGTTTGTCCTGCTCTAGAACATACAAGACTATGGAGTGTGCACATACATTCACTCTCTGTCTTGCAAACAGACTGCTAACAGTGAGCTTTAACGTGAAAATTAGAATCATTCCTTTGGCCTATTTGTATTAACTGCCCCTACTTCTCCAGGAATAGTGGAGCTGCTTCTTCCAGGTAGGCCTCAACCTAGTGATCCTTAGGCCAGTAGGTGCCTCTCCCTGCTCGTGTGACCACACTGCACTCCGCTCACTCTATTAAGTCTGAGTGGCCGGGGTGTAAGTGACTGGGTCACAGAGCCCCCCCATTGTTAGATATGCAGAGGCAGCTTTGCTAAGACATGCCATGCAGTGCCAGCTGACTTTTCCCTTTTCCTTGTGAGATCAGAGGCCTCTGCTGTCTTCTTCCAGAGCTAGCGCTGAACACAGCCCAGTTTGCAAAGAGTCTAGCCATGCTTGGGAGCTCTGAGGACAACACAGCATTGTCACGGGCACTCTCCCAGCTGGCTGAGGTGGAAGAAAAAATTGAGCAGCTCCACCAGGAACAGGCCAACAATGACTTCTTCCTCCTTGCTGAGCTCCTGAGTGACTACATTCGTCTCCTGGCCATTGTCCGCGTAAGCTGCTTTTTCCTTTCCTCTTTCTCCCTGCTCCCATTGATTTAATTTGTCTTTCTTTTGCTTTTCCCCTTCCCAAGACATTTCCATCCATTATAGCTGAAAATAGGTGTAGCTTTATTCTCTCGGGAGAGAAGGTATCTTTTGAACCAAAAATTCCATTTAACTGTTAGCTAGTTATCACAGTCATTTTGAGGCCTATAGCCAGTTTTTAAAATACTAAAATATTCGGAGAAGAGACTACTCTTGAATTTCCAAGTAGGCCCCTCCTTATTGTTGAAGCTGGACAGTGCTCCTTTCTTCAAACGAGGCTTATTATAGACCTGCTGTCTTGGCCTTCGTGGAGCAGTGACTTCCTCAGTCTTTGGTCTTTGCCTCCTTAACAGTCAGCAGCAGCTTTGCCCTGGTAAGAGCTCTTGCTGGCTTCCACTTATCCCTCTAATGTGGGCAGTCAGGTAACTACACGGAACTGGCTTGGCATTGCATGGAGGAGTGTGGCCAGGGGGCTGAGAGAGCTTGTCACCAGAGTCCTTTGTGTGCTGTGCTGCCCACACTGGTAACAACACTGCAGCCTGCCTCTCAGGTCAAGTACCTCACCTCTTCTCCTGGTAACCAGGGCAGTCTGGTTTCCCAAGACCTTTTAGGGTGGCCAAGGAACCTTTACTGGGCAGTGGTATTCACTCTCGCATGGTCCCATGTGATAGAGGAAAGAGCCAAGAGGGATCCTGGCACCTGCCTTATAAGGCCTGGGTCTTCCCCTGACCAGCTTGGGACCAGAATGGACCTCTGAGTTGGAACAGGGCCATCTTCACTCCCCATCTCCAGCATTCCCCCACCAGGGAGCTCCTGTGTTGTCAAGAACCGAGCTGTTCCCAGGGTTCTCATTTCCTCCGTGGTAGAGTTGCTCAAGGTGGCATGTGAGGTTGCTCATTGTCCTCCCCCTCAGCTGTCTGGTTTGCTGCTAACTCCAGAGTGATAAGAGGCTAGAAAAATAACCTGCTTTGGAATTCCTAGAACTGGTCCGACTACAAAAACTGGAGCGGCACCTCAGGGACATGCCCTCTCTGGGGAAGTCTTCAGAGGGGGGCATTGTTTGGAGTCTCAGGAGAGCACAGCTCTGGGATGTGACCATCTCCCCCTCCCCCCGCCCCCAGGCTGGGTGAGCCTCTGTGGACAGCGATGAGAGAGGCCCAGCCTAGAGCTCTGGGCAGGCGCTGGGGCAGCATGCCTGCGTGCAGAACTACGAGCTAGGCTTCTCTCAGAGACCCTTCACCTGCCCATGAGGGTAGGCAGTAGGATTGAGGTGATGAGCAAATATTTCCTTTCTGCTTTTCCCTGAACCTGGAGCTGCACCACTCTTAACCCAGAAGGTTAGGCTTGAGTCTTTCGTGGATACAAAGTTACCTTTACCTGTCCTTTGACATTGAGCTGCTAGGAAGTTTCAAGTGAGCACACATGACAGCGCTGGAAAAGGTGAATGTGGTGGCAGTTTCACTCCCTAGGGTTCAAACTTTGGTAAAAGGCTGCACTAAGGAGACCTAGAAAACATCCAGGGCACTTCTGCAGCAAAGGAGAGCAAATGGAACAGGGCTGGAAGGCTGGCCCCAGGTTCAGATCTCTCATCAGGCTGCCTCTTGAAGTCTTACTGAGCCAATGGGGGTGGTGGATGGCGTGGTTAGGCCACCAGCTCTCCTCTGGAAATGCGATCAAGGGACTGGAATGAGGGCAAACCAGCAAGTAGACCTTGGGGAGCTTCTTGTGAGCCTTGATAGCCTTCCACAGTTGAATATGTAGATGAGATAGAATCTGTGTGTCCCATGGTAGCTGCAGTTATTTATTTAAAGATCTGTTAAGCTAACCATGTATACTATTTGGTGTTCATTTAAAGGCTGCTTCCTTAGATTGGCCTTGCGTGGTGTATCTTCCAGGCTGTCATTTGGTTATAGGTCCCCTGCTTGTTTTCTCTGTACTCTGCATACATGTAATCATTTATTGGTAATTATTAATATAATGTTAGCCTTTTCTGTTAGATTATAAGCTCCATTAAAAGCAGAACCATGTGTTTCATTACCCACTGCCTTCTTAGTTCTGGCACATGGCAGGAGCTCAGGAAGGGTGTGGAGACCAATGGACTAATCTGAGGGAAGCAGTTCAGAAGCCATAGTACTGGGCATTGGCATCAGGCCACCTGCTGTGCTCCCAGCCATCCAGCCTGGGGAGTCGCATGAAGCAGCATGGCCTCCTGGAGGCTGGGAGAGGAGTCTTAGCCAAGCTTGTGCATTTTGATATTAGGCTTCCGGCTGGGCACTAACATGTGGCTGCAGAACCTGCCCTTGCTCCGTCCTTCTCTAGCACAGCTGCCCACACCCCCCCACCCCTGGCAGAGCCGGTGGCGCTCCTGCAGGGCTGGTTGTGCTCTTCCCCAACCCCCCGCTCCACAGGCTGCCTTCGACCAGCGCATGAAGACCTGGCAGCGCTGGCAGGACGCTCAAGCTACGCTGCAGAAGAAACGGGAGGCTGAGGCTCGGCTGCTTTGGGCCAACAAGCCTGACAAACTGCAGCAGGCCAAGGATGAGATCTTAGAGGTGAGGCCCCCCAAGGCAGACCAGTGCGGGTATTCGACTGACTCCTGAATGAGCCCAGGTTCCATCCCCCCCAGATGCTTGAACCCGCACAGCAGGCGAGGGAGCTGTTTGAGTCTAAAGGCGGTGGCTGCTGGGGAAGCCTCGGAGGAGTCCCGGCTTGCTCCGATACCATTCCACCCCTGCTGGTCAAGTCAGAATCTCTGAGGGAGGGGTCTTGGGTGGGTCTTCAGAAAACTCCAAGGTGGTTCAGATATGCCCCTCTGGTGGTGAGAATGAAATTCAGTTCTCTGAAACTCCCAGCTGTGCTGGTGGGTGCCTGAGCCAGAGGCTACAGAGTGTCGGAACTTGCTTAGAGATTAGGCCTGGCCTGGCGCACACAGTACCTCTTTTCCAGCCAGATGGCCTTACACACTGAATCCCGTATGGTTTCTGATCTTACCCAGAGGGATGGAAAGACATAATGACCAATTCAGGTCTCATATGTAGAATTGCTATCCAGGGGTAAAGACTCAGTAATGGTACCATAATATTAAGTGACCCTTCCTTTCCCCTTTCTTCCCAGTGGGAGTCTCGTGTGACTCAGTATGAAAGGGACTTTGAAAGGATTTCAACTGTGGTCCGAAAAGAAGTGATACGGTTTGAGGTGAGATAGAACATCCTGCTTCTCACACGTGTGCAGTGCCTGATTTTAGTGGTAGTGTTGGTTTTGTTCACGTCTGTCGAGTAGGGAGATAAATGGAAGTGCTGGTGACTTGGTACTTGTGAACAGACGTGGTGTGTGTGTGTGTGTGTGTGTGTTTACATGTGTGTTCTGAGGCAAAGTAGCTGGCCTGTGTCGTTAGACCAGAGCAGTTAGACGCAAAACAAAGCTTGCAATCGTCCTGTGTCCTTTGGTCCCCTTTCCTTGCTCCTATCTTCCTTCATCCCCCAACCCCCCACCCCCGCCACCATGAAGAAAACTTTGCAAGGCCTCAGCAGAAGCTGTGTGACTGGAAATTATAGCTGTTCCAGCTGCTGGCTCTAGTTTCCGGGGCTGTGTTTGGCCTTGGTCAGCATTACACACCACCATCCCATCAAGAGGGGTAGGAGCAACTGTCTGGATGATCACTCTAGAATCCTGTCTCCTGTAGAAAGAGAAATCCAAGGACTTCAAAAACCATGTGATCAAGTACCTTGAGACACTCCTGTCCTCACAGCAGCAGGTATGTACGTTATACATGACTGCCCTCCTCTGCCTGCTCCAGAGGCCAGCTGCCTTCTGTGGGCTTTGGTCACAGGATGGGATGGGCTGGCCCTATTGCTCAAACGTGGAACATCTAACAGGGTCTTTTGCTAAGCAGGATTGCCCAAATCTACAAGAAGTTAGTTTTTAAGGACAAACCCCAACTCTCCCTATAATCCCGTGGTACCACCTAACCCTCTTTTTTTTTTTTTTTAAGATTTTTTTTTTTTTTAAGATTTTATTTTACTTATTTGACAGATGGAAATCACAGAGAAGCAGGCAGAGAGAGAGAGGAGAAAGCAGGCTCCCTACGGAGCAGAGAGCCCGATGCGGGGCTCGATCCCAGGACCCTGGCATCATGACCTGAGCCAAAGGCAGAGGCTTTAACCCATTGAGCCACCCAGGCGCCCCAAGATTTAATTTATTTATTTGACAGATCACAAGCAGGCAGAGAGGCAGGCAGAGAGAAAGAGAGGGGAAGCAGGCTCCCCACTGAGCAGAGAGCCCGATGCGGGGCTCGATCCCAGGACCCTGGCATCATGACCTGGGCCAAAGGCAGAGGCTTTAACCCACTGAGCCACCCAGGCGCCCCTCACCTAACCCTCTTAAGGCTGAGGCCCCAGTCTGTGTGGTGGACAGTGGGCCCCATTGTAAGGAGCTAACTGAGCTGGGCAAAGCTGTGGTCCCCGCAGGGGTACTTCCTAGGGCAGAACCACGACTGTCTTTAGTGATTTCCCTTGCACTTGATGATTCCTCTCAGTCCAGAGACAGGTAAGGGCAGTGTGGCTTGCTGGCCAGTCTGGCCCAGGGTCCACTCAGCCTAGCCGTCTCCCGCGCTTGGCCTGAGCTCCAGCCTCCCTTTAGGTGGCTCAGGCGTCTGGGGGAGTGCCGAGGCACTGTGCTTGCTCCCCTCCCAGGCTCAGCCTCTGGCTCTGCCAACGCCGCTAGGTGGGGGCACTTGCTTACTGTCCCCACTTCTTTGCAGCTGGCAAAGTACTGGGAAGCCTTCCTTCCTGAGGCAAAGGCCATCTCCTAATGGACCAAGGACATCAGAACCCACCTGCCTGACGCTGCCTTTTTATACACTGTCCTCCACCTCTGCTGGACTCCAGTGATGCATCCTGCCTAGCCTGGACTTGACCCTTTCCTCCCTGTCCCCACGACCAACCTGTCCCCATTCTAACCGTCACTTCATTTAGCTTCCATATATATTTTCTTACCTGAGAGAATAGTTTGTTGCTTTAAGCAGAAGACCCACACTAGGTGGTGGAGTTAGGGGATAGGGGTGGAGTATTGATATAAATATATAAATACAAATGTATATTTTTCAGGATGTGGTTAGGAACTGGGAATAACGTTTTCTGTTACTCCTGACGGTGCCATGAAAAGATTATGTAATAAAATATTTTAAAATCAGATTACATGACTCAGAATGGTGGTGCTTTTTGCTTTAGGTGGGGGAGCAGTTGGGAAGCAGGTCCGGAATGCTCTGAACCAAGAAGTTACCCAGGTATAGAGTAAGTTTCTCTCCATAGGAGTTTATAAGCTTTTGCTGATGCGGTCCCTATGGAGCTAGGATTTCTTTTTTTTTTTTTTTTTCTACCTACCTCAGGTACCTGCTCTGAGGGTCTCTTAATCTGTTTAATTCTTATTTCTACTTTTTTAGGGAAGGAGTTGTAAAGACCTTTCTCACAGTAAGAGAGGCAAAATGGTTTCTCCTACAGAGGAGGCCGACTGTCTTTTATTCCTGCTGTTTCCCTTAGCTGCCCAGGGCTTTCTGAATCTTGCACTTTGATAGCAGTCTTGTGTTCTAAACTTCTTTTTGCCACAACTACAGTAGATGGATTCATGTGAAAAGTGTAAAGGGGTGATAAGGACTTAACACTTTTATCTCCACTGATGACAGAGCCAGGCATTCTGCCTCTATAGATAAGATGATCCAAGAGTTCCTAAATTTTTTGAGGTTCCAAGAAGCTTTACTGTCTGTCCCAGGAGGGAGCATGCCAACAAGAGGCCGAGTGTTGTCCACACAGGCCACGGACATTCAAGGGGGTCTCTGTCCTGGCCTGGCGGGGGTGGGGCTCGAGTCTCCACTGCACTGTTGCTGGGCTTCCCCTCAGCTGTGTCCACAGCTGCTTAAACTGGCTGCTCAGAGTAGACCGTGGAGCTGCTCTGCGGGGCAGGGTTGGTGGACTGCCTGCTGTATAACTTCGCCACTCCCGGGCCCCAGCCCCAGCCCGAGATGCCCTTTTCTTGAAGGCGCTCCACACCTGCTCTGTTAGTTCTCTTTGGTGGGTGCTCAAGATTTGGGGAGGGCCAGCCTGAGGCAAGAGAATACAGTCAATACCACTGCTTTCCAGTACAACAGGCTGGGGAGTGGGGGATATGGGGGTGAGGGGTGGGGTGCAGTGCTGGCAAGTATCTTTTTCAACTGGTTGATTTTTTTGGAAGAAATCACTCAATCTCTTCCTACCCCCCAGTATCCTCATTACCACCCTTGATTTTATCCTGCCAATTTTTCTTGTGTGTTTGTTTTTGCCTAGTTGTAATAATATACACAAAATATTTTGTATCCCGCTTTTATCACTTGGCACTGTATATTTTATAAGCATTTCTTCTATATTGTTATATATCTTCACAAACTTTAAGTAATTTTGAGGCTTCCACAGAGCTACTGTACCATAATTCTGACTCATCCCTTGTTGTTGAATTCTTGTTGTTTGGTAAACTTTAAATTTTAATAGAATTTCAGTCTTATAGAAAAGTTACAGGCTATCACAAAGAATTCCCATATATCCCTTACCCAAATTTACTGAGTCTTTACATTTTACCTTATTTGCTTTATGACTTAGATTATCTATATTTATATATTGTATTTTCTGAAGGATTTGAGAGTAAGTTGCAGACATTGTGCCCCTTTACCCCCAAAATCTTTAGTATGTATTTCCTTAAGAACGAGGATGCTCTCTCAGAACTTAAAGCCAGAAGTACAGTTATCCAAATCGGGAAGTTGAACGCTGAAATAATACTGTGATATAAGCCATGGTCCATATTTAAATTTCATCACTTGTCCCGGTAATGTCCTTTATAGCGATGCCCTTTTTCCTGGTGCAGGATCGTGTATTACACTTACTTGTAACACATAATTACACGTGTCTCACTCAATCCAGAAGAATTTCATAGCCTTTGAGTCATTGCTTTTCCTTACCTTGGCATTTGTGAAGAAGACAGGCCAGGTATTTGTAGTATATTCCTCAGTTCGGATTGGCCTCATGGTTCCATATGATTAGATTAGGGTTTTGCAGTCAGGCAGGAACATCACAGAAGTGGTGCATCCTCAGTGAATTTTAAGTTGGCATATGATGTCCCGTTGAGCTGAAGTAACTCTGATCCCTTGGTTAACTATTTTCCCTTTTGTAATTAACAAGGAATTTGTGAGGAGATACTTTGAGATCCTGTAAATATTTTGTTCCTTGTCCGTTGTGCTTTTTTTTTTTTAATTTTTTAAAAAGATTTTATTTATTTACTTGACAGAGAGAGAGATCACAAGTAGGCAGAGAAGGGGCTGAAGCAGGCTCCCTGCTGAGCACAGAGCCTGATGCAGGGCTCCATCCAAGGACCCTGAGATCTTGACCTAAGCTGAAGGCAGAGGCTTTAACCCACTGCCACCCAAGCACCCCCATTGTGCTTTTCTAAGTCCATAATCTGCATTTCCTGATTGGCACTCTACTAAAGAAAAGCATCCTTTCTCCCGACTTAATCATCTATGTGTTTATCAGGATGGATGAATGGATTCCTACTTTTCTCAGAGTTGCAAGCCATTGCTTTGATTTACTTTGATTCTCAAATCATCCCTGATTTCTGGGAGGGTCCTGTGCCTTTTTAACCTGTCTCCTTCATTTCTGAACACTTTTGTTATTTTCTAGAGTCATAAAATGTTTCTGCTTCTCTTGTATCTTCCTTGCCCGAGCCCTGGAATCAGCCATTTCTCCATGGAGTCTTGATTTCTTTTGATGGAGGCTTATATTTAGAAACCAAGGTCTAGGTGCTAAGAGTGCTCATTGCTCCTGCAGTGTCATTGCTTCTAGGCCCTTGTTGGCCAGAGCTAGAAAATAAGGAAGGATAAAGATGTACAGCAATAGTGAGAGAGAGAGAGAGATGGCATAAAGCATTAGATACTAGAAATCATGAACTCTCAGGGATACTTCCAGTTTAGCCCCATTGGGTTTATCCTAGTCTCCCTTTTCTGTGTTTGCTAAGTCTCTTCTAAAGAAACTTAATTTTAAAACTTTCTCCTTGCTTTGTTATCCAGTGATCCAATGATTATCTTGATGAAGTCTATTTTTATCATTTCCTTGGGATAGATTCTCTGATTTCAGAACTTCCTTATCAGCCTCTGGCATCCAAGGCTGACAGGGCCCCTGCATTTCTGTATAGAGCTTGCAGACATGGAAATTGCAAAGGCAGGTTAGGCGTACTGAGCTGAAAGGCCAGCACAACTGTAAAAAAGGAGTCATTCTATCTGGGGAGTCGGGAAGAAGAAATCTATAGAGAAGAGGATGCTTGAACTGTGTCTTAAAGGTGAAGAGGTGTTCGCCCCTTCTGCTGGGACCATTCTGCCTCCCTGTCTCCTGACAGTGGGAAGTAGACACATCTAGGGAAATGCAAGTGGCTCAGCATGGCCAGAGTCAAGTCCATGGGCGGCCTGCAGAGAGTGATGAGCAGGAAGCAGACTGCACTACTTGGTACAACTTGCAAGTATGACTTGCGAGGTGCGTGGAATGTTATCCTGAAGTGTGGGGAGCCACAGAAGGGACTAAAGCAGGAAATAACAGATAACGTGGTCACATTAGAAGGTGTGAGACTGGAAGCAAGGGGAGCAGCCAGGCTCATCCCAACCAAGCAGATTGCTGAGGGCAGAAGGAATGGTCTTGGAGCTCTGGGGAGAGGCTCAGGAGGTGGACATGGACCCAGCATCTGGTCACCGAGATGATGAGAGGCCTGAGGGAGGGCAGTACTAGCCAGACCTGCAGGTTTCTGGCTGGGATTTGGGGGTACGGTAAAGCCCTTCATGACACAGGTAACACAGGAGGCCAAGTAGGTTTGGAACAGATGGGAGCAGAACAGGGAGGACAGTAGGTGCTGACCATGTCCTATAGTGTAAGAGGCTCCTCCCCTCATGGGAGGCCCATGCTGAGAGGTGGGAGAGAGAGGGCATGAAAGGAGCCTTAATTTAAAAGTGGGTCACACGTAGCGTGTTAATAAATTCAGAAGAGAGAAAGGGAATCACCATCAAAGCCATGTCTGGGAGAAAATGCACAGAGTAGGGAGCCTCACTGCCGTTCAAGGAGGTGAGGAGGTGTGGGGAAGAAAGATACAGTGGGCCAGAGAGTAAGTATCTCTGAATATTTACCTGCCTGACTATTATCTGCCTGATAATTACAGCATTCTCAAATAGGGATATTTTGTTTTCCTACTTTGAGTCAAATAGTTTAGAGAAGTGTGGAGGTAAGTGTGCGTTTCCCCCATTTCTCCTTGTGTTATTCCCCCTAAGAATCTCTGGGCTCCAGAGTCTCGAGGATGAGGACTTTGAGCTAGAGGGACCCCAACATTCAATATGAATAGTGATAGAATAAGTGAGAAGTACGAATGATAGTGTCACACATAGCTATTTGTAACTTTGAGCTCTTTCCAGAAGACTTGCATTCTGGGGCACCTGGCTGGCTCAGCTGGTGGAGCATGCGATCCTTAGGGTTGTGAGTTCAAGCCCCATGTTGGACATGGAGTCTACTTAAAATTTAAAAAAGATTAAATAGACTTGCATCCTGAGTGCATCTGTAGCTGGGAACCCTAAAGAACATAAAGAATGCCTTTGCAGCTCAAAGTTGAAAAACAGGGAGATGATGATAAAATCTGTTAAGGGTGGGACTGGGAACTGGTGGAGGAGAGAGCACGGTGATAGAACGAGTGTCCATTGCTGAACATGCTGGGAGCCCACATGGGAGTGGAAACCATGGCTTGTGAGGGGCATCAGGCCCAAGGTGGTGGGATTTCCCCACAGCAGCCTAGGGAAACAGGAGGGAAGAGGAAGAGGATGATCCCTCCCACAGCAAAGAAGGGCAGACCTTTGCTGCAATTGGCATGCGCTTAAACCGAACACTTTATCTTTGGAGACACTGGCTCAGATTTTCTGCTCCGCGCTTGCAGAGAGTATTTTAAGTATTTTAAGTATTTTAAGTTGGGCCTGAGCTGAGCCTTAGGGGTGTAAGGTCACTCACCCCTGTCTTCTGGCTGGGGTGGGCGGGGGGGTAGTGTGTATGTCATCTGCCAGTGTCTTACGACGCCGGATGTGTGGTTGATGATGGCTTTCTCTGCCAAATAGTCCGCTCTCTGAAGTGGTAAGTCTTTGTAATTCCATGGTCCCCAGCAAATATTTGGGCTCAAAATAGGTGCCAAATAGCTGAATGTTGAGTCGTCTCCAACTGCGGGTTCTCCCACCTGGCATTCACAGCCTTCCGTGAGAGGCCACCGCTCACCTTTCCTGTTTATCTCCTAGTGCTTCACAACAATACCAACACCTCACAGAAACTGCCTCCAAACAAGCTCTTTCCTTTGGCACTTCCATGCAGCCCCAGGAGCCTTTTATTAATGGTGGGCTTTGTACCCGATGCCCCCTGTCTCCGCTCCCATCCCTCTCTTCAGTCTCAGAATTACACCTGTCTGAATGGGAGTATAATTAGGTAGAGATGGAGGGCACAGGTGAATGTGTCAGAACATTCTTGGGGGATTGCCATAGACACATCTAGAAACCAAGTCCGTGAAGATGACTGTGTAAAGGTGCCCATCTTAGCATTATTTACGGTTGTAAAAACCGAAATCCATCTAAATGTACAGCAGGAAGGGATTAACTGAATTATGGTACATTTGGATATTATATAGTCATTGGAGATGATACATAGCTATATCCATTGACAAGAAAAACATTTTTAAGTGAAAAAAAGTAGGTTATAGAATTACATGTATAGTATCATCTACCTTTATACAAAATTATAGGTATTTGAGAAGGATGTTGATTGAACGGTTATCTGCAGTTGCCTAGCGGGATGGAATTTTGCATTATTTAAAATTTTTATACCATTTTGTGTTGCTTGGAATTTCTATGTATTACTTTTATAATCATAAAAATTAAATAAAGTGTTTTCATTATGGGAAAACAACTCAGCGCATCCTTCAAAGCCTACTTTATATATGTACATTCTCCAGGAAGCTTTCCTTGATGCACTCGCCACTCTACCCCCAAACTGGAAGGGCAGCTCTACCTCCTTTGTAGCCCGTTGTCATCCTCTTAAACCTCTGCTCTTTCTCACTCTTATGTGCAGTAGATCATCTGAGATCTAATCAATCTGAGATGTTCTCATTAGCCTCTGGGGCTCGGAACTCCTTAAGATCATGGGACTGTGTTGTTCCTAGCCATCTCCATGTTCACCCACAAAGGCAGCCTAAGGGGGCAATGGCTGCCATTCATCTCTGGCAATTATTGTTTTATGAGCTTGTAGGTCCAGATCTTGGGGTTTTTGAAGAGACCCAGAAATTAACCTGATTTGGGTTTGGCAGGAATGGTGCTTAAGGAGGGGGTGCCTGCAGGCTCGGGGATAATCACCACCTGCCCCATGCTTGCCCTAGACAGGATTCCTTCCCTTTGTTCTTGTCTATTATGGGAATGCCCCTCTGGCTGGGATGACCAGACCTCAGGAGCAGAAAGTACCCCTCACCCTCAAGGCTGCCTGGAGGGAGCCAGCTGCTCAGCCTCCATCAGATGCACTTCGGGTCCAGAAAAAACACAGAAAACCACCGTCCCATCTGAGTTAGGACACCTTTCCCTCCAGGGATGTAACCATTGTTTCCAAATGACTGCCCCCTCCTAGCTTTAGAGCTCTCAGCTTGTTCCTCTTCCATTTTGAGTGGCAGCGGTGGTGACCACAGGGGCCCAACCAGCAAGTCTCCTGGCAGCCTCACCAGAAATAATGATAAGGCACCTGGGAGGCAGGAACCCGAGTCGGGCCAGGGTAATCTCTTCCCACCGTGGAGCCTGATGATAGATGTCACGTGTTAAAGGCCTACTCTGTGCCTTTGGGCTTTGAAACATCTTTTTTTTTTTTTTCATCATATTGTATTTGTTTTCAGTGTTCCAGCATTCATTGCTTATGCACCACACCCAGTGCTCCATGTAATACGTGCCCTCCATAATACCCACCACTTGAAACATCTCTAATCTAGCATCAGGAACTTCCAGATGGGCATCACTCTCTGCATTAAAAGACTGAGGCTTTGAGACTGGAAGCAGCTTGCTCAGGCTCACCACCACCACCACCTCCATGTCCCCCTCCTTCTCCGTCCCGCCCCCCACGCTCAGAAGGAAGACCTGAACCCAATCTGCTTGACTCAGCTTGTCTGCCACACCATGTCGCCCATGTTCTAGGCAGGGATGGACAGGAGGAACCTAGATAATAATGAACTAAGTTGTTCTTTTAAAGACCAAAGGAAGCCACACAATAGACCTGTTAAGGACATGTTGCCCACCTGACTTTTGTAGGCATATGAACTTCTCTGACCTCTGTGAGGTAGTCTCTCCTCAGACATGCACAGCATGTGGCCCATTTGGGGAGCAGGAGCAGAAGCTGGAACACAGGGCAGCAGCTTGGGTGAGTACCCCGGGGACTATTAGTAGCAGAGACGAAAACCTCCACTTGCTGAGAAACCACAGACAGCACCCAGAGCTAGAGTGGGAGGTGAGAGCATCTCAGTCCCAGACCTCAGGACCTCGGGCTGCGGTCCCTCCCAGCCTTTGGTCTGGCTTTCCTCTTGGCCTCAGTGCTTGGACCCACAACTCTTCACAAGAAACCCCTGTGACCTGAGGATTCCCGAGCCCATCTTCATTCTGGAACCTGAGCACTGGGCACACCAGAGGGGCCGGCTGGTTGGTCTCCTGACATAATCATTCTAAGTAAGGGGTGTTGGGAGTTGTTGTAGCACCAGAACAATCTCCCTGGGAAGCTGTGCGGCCTTCGAGGCCTCTGTCAGTGTCCCCTCCAAACCTGGGTGGTGTCTGATGCAACTGAGCTGTCCTTGTCATCTGGACAGGGGAAAGGGATGCGTAGTAGTGACACTGTTGGCTGGAACCCCAGGGCTAGAGCCTTTGTGTCCCCCGAGAAGCAGCTACCCTCAGTCAAACTTTGCTTTCGGGGCTGTGGCAGGACATGCTCGCTGGTGAAAGGTGCTCTCCTAACACAACCAACTCCTGGGCTGGCTTCCCCTTCCTCACACCTCCATTTCCTCACCTGTAAAACGGAGAGTTTAGACTCCTCTATAATTTAAGATGTTTCAGCAGCACTACTATTTTTTTAGACATCTACACCAAAGTCCAGTATGCAAAACATAAAGGTATGGTGTTTTGTTTTATTAAAGATGTACCCATTAGGGGGTGCCTGGGTGGCTCAGTCGGTTAAGCATCTGACAGGCTCAGACCATGATCCCAGAGTCCTGGGATCCAACACCACCCCGGCCCGAGCTCCATGGGGCCTCTGCTTGGGTGGGAGTCTTCTTCTCCCTCTCCCTCTGACTCCACTCATGTTCTCTCTCTTTCTCTCTCTCAAATAAATAAAATCTTAAAATAATTCTTTAAGAACAAAAAATGTACCTGTTAAAAAGGCAATTAGTAAGAACTGGGAGGCCATAAGGATGAACGGGATCATTGCTGATTTTTACATCAAACTCTGCTCCCAATTCTGCCGTTTTTTGGTTGTACAATATCAACAAAAATCAGGATTTTTTTTTTCAGATTTTATTATTTATTTGACACACAGAGAGCACAAGCAGGGGGAGGAGCAGAGAGAGATGGAGAAGCCGACTCCCCACTGAGCAGGGAGCCCTGATATACCGGGCTGCATCCCAGGACGCTGGGATCTTGATCTGAGTTGAAGGCAGACGCTTAACTGACTGAGCTACCCAGGCGCCCCCAAATCAGGAAAATTCTGATCACTGAGTAGTTAAAAACTCATTTTTTAACTTAACCTTGCAATCTCAGGATACTGAAAGAGGAAGAGTAAAGCTTATTTGTGTTGTTTCAAAGTTGAAACAGCAATGTATTAGGATGAACCCTATGTAATTGCCTGTATCCTAATGTTGTAACCTACAAAAACAGCAAATTCGTATAATTCAGTAAATAATAAGAGCTAACATTAATTTACTATGTGCCAGGCCCCCGCTAAATGTTTTGGAAGCACGTTGTCTTTCAGCCCACACCCAACGCTCCGCCGTGCAGATAAGGACCTTGAGGCAGGGAGCTGTCTGAGCTTGTCCAGGTGACCAGAGCCTCCGGGGTGAAGCGATCTGGCGGCCCGGGTTGTGGGGGCTGGGCCCCCTCGGGCTAGTCCGCCTCCTCCGGCCGCCTGGAGGGAAGAATCCAGCCTCTGTGCCCTGCGGCGCCCACCAACCCGGGAGCTGTTTGTTTTCTTAAAGGGCTTAGCCAGCTCCTGAGCAGCGGCGGCTCTGCAGAAGCCGGATCCGTGAAAGGGGCTTTGTGTGCCGGCTGCGGAGGGCCGCGGAGAGCCAGGGCCCAGCCGGGGCGGCAGCTGCGGTCCAGCCCACCTGCGCCGTCCCCAGAAGGGGCCGGGGAGGGGACGCTTGTGCCCGGGGCCCTCGCTGCCTCCTGCTTGGCGGTGACCGTCCTCCCCAGGGGCCCGGTGTGGGAGGCAAGAGACTGGTGCCTACAACGTGGCCGCCAACCCAGGAGCAGCCGCAGCGCTCGGGGCAGTTGTGGGAACCGCCCACGATCTCAGAAAACTGGACTCAGAGCCCTCTTTGCGATTCAACAGGCCTTGTAGGTGATGAGGCTGATGCTGCCTTTGGAGGCCTGAGAACCACTGCTCTGTGATCTGATCTGGAAATACTGGGGCCAAGAAACCAGGGCTTTTAAGCCCCTTTCTCCCAGAAACTTGGAAATGAAATTCATGTGTTAGAGAGTGATGGAGAAAAGACAAAGATGCTGGTGCAGTTAAATTCATTCTAAAAACAGCAGCCACTTTGAAGGTCCACACACCCCTCATAGAGTGTGAGGAACTTAGCTCCGTGCTCATCTACGGAGCTGGCCTGTGCTTAAAGTCTACAGAAAATAAGCTTTTCCCTTGACTGTAATATGGGCTTTGGAGTCCACAGTATGTCATGTATGCTTCTTTACAGGAAAATATTCTCCAGAACTGATCTCCCCAGAGACATCCTAAAATATCTCCAGACCAAAGATCTTGTCTTTATTCATCTGGATCTTCACTCATGTATGGAACACGGTGGAATTAGGAGCTGCCGGTTTACTACCAGATGTTTTACAAGTCAGTTGCCTCTAACTAATCTCCCTGTAAACTGGTGATGAAACTCCATCAATTTGAGGTTTCTCAGGAACACCTGAAAATTAAGCAAATAAATAAGGTGGATGACAATCTTCGGGGAGAGAGAGGTGTCCAGCTCTGAAGGTAACCCCCCACAGGCCTTCCTCTAACTCCTCCCTCCTGCCTCTCTCCCAGGCCTTCCCTCTGCTCCCAGCCTCTTCCCAACATCCTCTTCTCCATTCATTCATGGAGGCTTTTTTTTTTTTTTTAAGATTTTATTTATTTATTTGGCAGAGATCACAAGTAGACAGAGAGGCAGGCAGAGAGAGAGAGAGGAGGAAGCAGGCTCCCTGCTGAGCAGAGAGCCTGATGCAGGGCTCGATCCCAGGACCCTGGGATCATGACCTGAGCCGAAGGCAGAGGCTTTAACCCACTGAGCCACCCAGGTGCCCCTCATGGAGGCTTTCAACCCACAAATGTTTTTTGAGTATCTCCTACATTCTTGGCACCATGGCAGCAAACTCTGACAAGACCAGGTCCCTGGCCTGATGGCAATGAAAGCCTGGGGCAAAGTCGGGAGAACCAGGGAGGCACACAAAAACCAAACATTATATAATGGAAGACAGGGTGATAGGATAGTGGTCAGGTAAGTGGTCAGGAAGGAAGGTCTCTTTGAGGAGGTTTAAGGCTAAGAATTGCAGTTTTTAGGCTAAGCCTACCAGGTAGGTAAGGAGTCAGGGAAGAGTGTTCCAGGGAGAGAAAACAGCAAGCGCAAAGGCCCTGAGGCAGGAAAGAGCTTGTTGGGTTTGAAGAGCTAGAAGGTCACTGTGGCTGGAGCTGGTACATGAAGAGGAAGGAGAGGAAATGAGATGAGAGATGGAGGCAGGGCTGGGTCACTGAGAGCTCTGTAGACTGTGGTAGGGAGGGTGGGTTTTGTTCTCAGTATAACGGGAAGCCTTCTGAAGGCTTGAAACAATGCCTTGATGGTGGTTTGTTCTAATTAGAGAATGGACCTTATATGAGAAAGGGAGGCAAGGAAAAAAAGGGAGATCCATTACGAAATGTAGCTGTTTTCTGGGTGGTAGGATCAGAGACAGAGGGCGGTCATTAGGACAGGTGACCAAGAAGTTTAGAGGTCCTAGGGTCCTGGGAGAGGATTCCCTGGTAAGTAGACACGGAGAACAGGGTCTCTGAGTGATGGCGCTCCAAAGTGCAAGGGAAGAAATGAAACCCCACCACTTCTGTTCATAATGGGTCATTTCCCTTGCGGGAAGTTTCAGCTTCCTGATTCTGGGGCTCTTGTGTGATGGAATTTGGGGGAAGAACGTGTGGTACATAATATTGGTGAGACCTGCTTGCTCCCTTTGGGGTCATCCTCTCAGCCTCTCTCTGAGAGCAGACTTTCTGCTCCAGCTCAGAAGCCCCTCTGCACTAGCAGGTGAGGAAGTGAGTCAGTGGTCCCCCAATCACCAGCCTCCACCCCTAAGACAGGTGCTCTTGCTTCCTCCTTCCCACCATAATTCCTCCAGCCTGCCCAGACCTTTGTTGGGAGAAGTCAGAGGAGTCCTGAATGGGACTCTGCTAAATGGGACAGCTCCCTTAGGGCTGAAGTGTAGGGCGCTCCGTGGGGGAGCAAAGGCCCTTTTTAGCCCAAGGGTGAGAGATTTCTGGATTAAATCCTGCCCCATACTCAGGAAGGCCTTGTCTGAGGGGGTGAGCAAGAACAGCCTAGTGCTCTCTCCCACAGTCCCTCTTCCCTGTCTGTTGCCCTGTACACCACCCACCTCTGCCTCCAGGACAAGCCCACAAGCTGCCATCTTCTCAACACCTGCTCTGCTGAGGGCTTAACAGGGATCATCTAAGTTTTTATACTGAGGGAGCCCTATAATCCCAATTTTGTAGATGAGAACGGTCTACACAGTTCAGGAAAGCCAAGCTATCTGTCCCCCAAAGCAGAGCCCAGGGCCCTAAACTGCTTCTTCCCGGCAAACTGGACCTGAAGCAGATTGGGGCTGAAAGATAAATGAATGGATGAAAAAAATAAATGAATGTAAGGGCTCATGGATGCTGGGAGAGGCAGACATCAAAGCCAGATTGTCCAAGCCTTCCCAGGTGAGGTCTTGTTCCCAGGGTCCAGGTGAAAAGTGGCGGGAAGGGGATGAGGGGCAGCCTGGTCCCGGGAATGGGTGTGAGGACGCAAAAAACATCCTTGATTGGCCCCCAAGGTAGGCGCCAAGGTTTGGGCCTTGCGTCCCTCCCTGTCCAGCACCCACAGACCCTAGTCGTTACTAGGCGCTCAATAAAGAGCAGATGAAATTTTGGCTCATCAGAATTCCTGGCAGTCAGCGGCTACTTAGTAAATATTGACAATTGATAATTGTCCGACGAAGGGTCCCCACCTGCGGCCCACTAGGCTCCGGGGGCGGTGCTTGGCCCCCGCCTCCCACGCGCGGTGCCTAATCGGCCCCTCGCAGGACCCGGCAGCGCGAGGGAACGCCCGGGGCGGGGCCAATTTGGGGCGGGACCTGACCGAGGGGGCGGGCCCAGGCCAGGCTCGCGGGGGTCTGCGGTGTGAGCTGGGAGAGGTCTTGCTTGCTGCTTCCCGCTCGGAGGGGCTGGAGCCGGGGTGCGGATGCTGGAAGTTCACATCCCGTCGGTGGGACCCGAGGATCCCAGGCAGAGCCCAGAGAAAGGCCACATGGTGAGCAGGGACACTGGCTGGGAAGGGGCATGGGACCCGCCGCATTTCCCCGCGCCACGCGTAGTGGGGATCCCGCGCCCCGGCTGCAGCATCCGAGCGCGGCGGGTCAGGCGGTCCAGAGACCGCCAGCCGAGGGTCTCGGGCCGCTTGGATTTGGCAGCTCCGTGGACGATGGTCCGGGTTCACGGGGGACTGCACGTAGCAGAGGGGCGGGTGCATTCTCCCCATCTCCCCAAGTGTGTGGGCAGCGTGGGAGGGTCCCCGGGGATTGGCTGGGCTCCCAGGCCGCTTTGTGCCTTTGAGCGCGGGAGGGTGGGCGAGTTGCGGCCGCGGGTCCTGTTGAGCCCTCCCGCTGGGCCTCACGCGCACCTGGCCGCCCGCCCGCGCCCGCCAGGTGTTCCGAGTGGAAGTGCTGTGCCGCGGGCGCAGGCACATCGTGCAGAGGCGCTACAGCGAGTTCCACGCGCTGCACAAGCGGGTGAGGTTGCGCCGCCGACCGACCGACCCCGGCCAGGCTCCTATCCAGCTCCTGGGAGACGGGCGGACGAACTGCGGCCCCAGCCTCTGCCACCCCCATTACCGCCCCGCTCCCTCCGGTCCTGGGCGCAGACCTCCCTTCCGGCTTCGGAGTGGACGCAGAGGGGCAGGGCCCAACTTGTATGGTCAATGCCAATCGCGTGGCGGGCCATCCCTTGGGCGTTTGGGGCGGGGGATGGGGGAAGACTGGGTCCTGTCCCAACCATCACTCACTACGGTCTGCCCCGGGGTAGAGCCTGAAGTCTGGCAGTGGGGGCAGGGAGGACCGGGGGAGACTCTTGGGCGCAGTGAGCTTGAGGGCTCAAGCAGAATGCTGTGATGGCACCGCGGTAACCTCCTGGCAGATCAAGAAACTGTACAAAGTGCCCGACTTCCCCTCAAAACGCCTGCCTAACTGGAGGAGCAGAGGATTGGAGCAGCGGCGGCAGGGCTTGGAGGCCTATATCCAGGTGTGCAGGGGGCTAGCTCTGTTAACCCCCAGCCTGCTGGACCAGTGGTGTGGACCGGGGTGGGGGGGTGGTGTGCGGGTACAGGGAGTGAAGGGGACCCACTCTCCAGCATGCTATGTACGACCCCAAGCCTCAATTTTCTGAACAGTCATGGGTCCAAACAGCTGTGTTGAGAGAACAGGATGAGGTAACACATAGGCAGGTGGTTTCTGCTCAATGAAAGCTAGTTCTTGCTTTCCTCCAGGGTGAGAGCCTGGGCTACCGTTAATACTGAGGATTTGGGTGGGGACCCTTCTCCCTCTTCCCCACACAGTGATGCCAGATTCCAGGCCACGTTGGCTTCCTGGGCTTAGGACCCATGGAGTCACCCAAGGCCCAGTGTTCAAAAGGTACCCAAGCTTGGTTTAATGCTCTGCTCGTTCTTGAAATTCCTGGTCATTTTAGAACCCCCACTCCCTCCATTTTGCACTGGGCTCTGTATGTTACACAGCGGGGTCTGATTACAGGTTCCCTCTGATCCCTCCAGGGTGTCCTGTACCTGAACCAGGATGTGCCTAAGGAGTTACTGGAATTCCTGAATCTTCGGCATTCACCGGCAGACTCTAAGGCCAGCAGCTGGGGGTGAGTGCCTCTGGGGGCCATGGCCAGGCAAGAGAGAAGGGCCCCAGTGCTGGGGGCACAGGGTCTCTTTGCAGCAAGCAGGTGAGGAAAGGTTTTACTTATTATTTTTAGATTATTTATTTGAGAGAGAGTATGAGAGGGGAGGTCAGAGGGAGGAGCTGACTCCCGGTAGAGATGGGAGCTGGAAGCCCAACTCAAAGGCAGGGATCATGACCCCAACCAAAGGCAGTTGCTTAACCAACTGAGCCACCCAGGCGCGCCTTATTATTTATCTTTGAGGAAAGGTTATAGAGGGCAAGTCCTTTTTCTTCTTAAAGCTGTCAGGCATGGGCCTGTTTCTTCTTTGAGACGTGACCTCCCTCATTAGCTTTCTTGGCGGCGGGGATAGAGTGCCTATTTTCTCGACAGTCTTGGTTACCCCAGCCACCTCCGGAACTGAGCTTGTTACAAATAGAAGCAGTGGTCCCCTGGGAGGCGAAGTGCTGGGCGTGCGTGTCTCCACCCCTTCCTCACGCGCGCGCCTGCCTCCCCCCTACTCCCCCATCCCCCTCACCAACCGCAGTTCACAGTGCGTCTCCTCTTTTCAGAGCCCTGGGGGAGTTCCTGCCGAATGACAGCAGGCAAGTCAAAGCCCCTGCCGCCCCCTAGTGGCCGTGCGCAAGGAGGTGGCCTGAGGCTGTCGGCCTATCTCCCCAACTGCTAACTCCCCTCCACCCCACCCCACCCCCGCCCCCAGCCACCATCCTGGTTTCTGTTGGTGCCTCCTGAGCCCACTTACAACCCACCTTTTCCTTTTGGGATCCCTAGTCTCTCCCCTGCCTCTCCCTCACTGTTCTGGACTCTTCCCTCCTAGTTCCCAGCTGCACCACCGGCCTGTCATCAGCTTCTACACGGATCCCTACATCTGCAGCCCATCCTCAGGTGAGGGGTAGGGCCTAGATGCCAGGATGGGAATCCAGGGTGAACCTGCCATTTTCAGCTCAGGACTTCAAGGCAGCATCTCAGGCCTACTGCCTGCCTTTGGGGCCATACCTGTCTTGGGCTGCTGTGGCCTGCTTTGTTTTCCTTCAGAAAGCGGATGTGGGGAGATAAACTTGGCACTCCTGGTCTCCATTCCTCACCAGCCTGGCTTTACCAAGCTAATGTGAACAGAATGTAAGCAGGACATGCCAAGGCCTCATTTGGGATGGCCAGCTTTTCTAGGGCCTTGGCAGGGACCTCTATTCCTGAGGAGGGGGCTGAGCCTATGGGTTCAGGAGCTCACCTAACTACAGACCTGAGGCCAGGCCGGCCCTCCATCTTTTCTTCCCTTCCAGTCCCCTTGCTCCTATTTTTTTTTCTGTCCCACAGAGCCTCTGCCCAACGTGGTGGTGAATGGTGTACTCCAGGGCCTCTACGGCTTCAACAGGCCAGCTGAAGCTCAGCCAGAGGCATCTTGTCATCCTGCTCCTTTGCCAACGATGCCCTGACCAGCCCAGAGGCCTATGGGCCACCTGCCAGGACAGGCACATGCCTCAGTGTATGTGCCCCCTTCTCAGAGGAGGCGGGGTCCCCCCTGGCCCAGACCCAGGACTTACCCACCCTAGGTGTCAGGGCAGGGACAACAGGGGATAAGGAATAAAGGGAGAAGTCCATTTAGAGGCAGGCAATGAAAAAGAAGAGGTGTATTTCTTCCCCTATACCAGAAGAGGGCAGGGGACAAAAAGTGGCACCTTAGTGGCAAAGGTTAGAAGCAAGGAGCAAAAAGTTTCTGGTTGCTATTTGTGAGTAGTTATCAGGGAAGGAAGGGTCAGATCAGAGCCCCCAAACAGGGGACAGCACCCCCTGCCACAGGATCCCAGACATTCTGGGACAAGGACTTCAGCAGCTGTCGCAGGCCCAAGAATCCAGCCCACACAGTGATTATAAAAAAAAAAAAAAAATCATTTTTTTTTTTAATTGGTCAGCATTGGTAGGACTTTGTTACAAAACCAGGCCGGTAGGTAGGCCTGCGGAATGTGCGGGGAGGGGTCCACTCTGTCAGAGGCCAGCACTGGGGCCAGTGCAGCACGGAACCCTGCGGCAGCCAGTCTCCACCCAGGGGAAGGCAACAGGGCTGCACAGATGGTGGCTCAAAGGGAAGAGGTCCCGGGGGCCCTACTCCTTGGCGATGGCGAAGGGCTTCTCCACCTCGATCTTGCCACAGTCTGCAATCGTCACATCCTTCAGGGGCTTGTCCCGACTGTCGGTCTTGGTGCTCTCCACCTTCCGTACTACCTCCTGGGAAGGTAGAGCAGAGCTGAGTCAGGAGGTCCACCCCTCAAAGGAGAAGAGCCCCAGAATCTGGCCGGGAAAATCTGCCCCCATGGGACAAAGAGCAGGCAAACCTTGGGCCCCCCCCAAATCGTAATGGAATCCTAGCTGGGGAGAGCCTAGCTGTAACATGAGGCAGTAGTTTTGATCCTCTGCAGCGGGACTAGGCAGAGCTAAGGGAGAACAAGAGGAGGGTGGCTGGGGAGTGGTACCCAGTGGCCTCTCCGGGATGACAGTGTGTTCGGCTGGGTTCTGCACAACAGAGGGTAGTGCCAGCCTCTCACTGAGCAAGTGAAATAGAGGCTCCTGTCCCTGTGCAGGACACAAAAATTGAGAACTTGGGGGCAGAGACACATAGGGTAGTTCCTGATTCCCCCCAGATTTGGACATAGGAACACTGGCAATTTATGGGTCCCTACTGGGAAAGGGATAAACTACATGGTGTCCCTGCCCGTGGATATCCATTTCCTGGGGAAGGCCACCCAGGTTTAGCCCTTGCCCCCCAAACTCACCATGCCTTCCAGAACTTTGCCGAACACCACATGCTTGCCATCTAGCCAGGCTGTCTTAACCGTTGTGATAAAGAATTGGGAGCCATTGGTGTCTTTGCCTGCATTGGCCATGCTCACCCAGCCAGGCCCGTAGTGTTTCAGCTTGAAGTTCTCATCGGGGAAGCGTTCACCATAGATGCTCTTTCCTGGGAAGAAAGAATAGAGCAAGGAGCTGAGGTGGCCCAAATCAAGCACATCTTTGGGGTGAGGATTCCAGGGACTCAACCTGTCTTTGGTCAGGCCAGGCTCCAGTGGATTATAAGGACATAAAAGCTGTTCACTTCCTTCCCTCTGGTCTCAGAGCCAAACCATGCTGACAGACCAAGTGGGGCATGAGGCCAGATTGATTTAGTAAACTCCCTATTCCATTGGTTACTTTGAGAACATAACTGAGTGGCTTTTAAATAAGGCAAAGATCAACAGCTACTCTTGGCTATGGCCAGAGAGGTCTGCCACAGGAACTGTGAAGTACTCTGGTATAGAGAGGTGCTTTGCAGAAGCAAAGAAAAGGACAACTGTGGCTGATCAGCTTTTCTTTCTCACAACACAGAAGATAACTGAGATGAGTGGGGAGGGGCTGCCACTTGGGTTCTGGATAATCAAGCGCCTCTTACCACTGAACACAAAATAAAAGCTGGGTGTTGATGTGTATAGTGTGTCTATCCACAAAGGATCTGAGGCCCAGGTACATGACGAAGGGAGCTGGGCAGACCCTGACACCATTTCAGAAATCCTCATAATTAAGTTCCCAGAGCTGCTTTCAGGAGAAATCTTGCCCCCTACTTTCTCCCTGTCTCCTCTCGGGAGATTCACAGTGTGCATTAGTGACTATAGGTCCTGGAAAAACCCAGTAACGAGCTTCATTTTGTTTTACCCAACATCTTTCAAACTCATGTACAAAACCTGTACCTATTTGTGGCAACTCCTGGGTCAAGTGCTGGCTCAGAGTCTCCTCTCCATGAGAGTCTTCCTTGTAAATCTCCAGCACCTGCAGGGTTTCTGCCAGAAACCCACCACAGCTCCCTCCATGGCTCTGATCACTTTCCCAACTCATGGAAGAACTCTTCATTTTAAACTCAATAGATTTCATCATTTTTCCCTCCAGACTTCAGTTATTCTTTTGACAACTTTTCCTTTGCCCACTGTCCATGCAGCTCCCACCTGCATTAACTACTCGTCCTTCCTCTCCTGCCAACCCCACTGCAGTAGTGACTAATGCTCAGAGTGGGAACCGTGTACGCCGGAGACAGTCACGAGCAGTTTACACACAGAAACACGGCCCCATTATCCTCCCTCAAACTCCTTTGCGCCTAGGTCTTCCTCCCGTTCAAGCTCTCCGTGGATCCTCCCTCCACAGAGGACAAGGCCAGGCCCCCCAGGCCTGGCCACAGCCCAGCATGGGCTCCCCGTGTGATGCGTGCTCTCCATTTCCGAACCCCACCTTCAGCCAAGCTCCTGCACAGAACAGCAGTGGGTTCATCTTAGCCCCGCCTCTTTGTCCAAGTTCTCCCCGTCCAGGACCCTGCCCAGATACTCCCTCACAAGCAAGAGGCCACTACTGACCAGCTGGGCCGGAGCGACTCTTCTGCTTGCCAGCACCTGGCAGTGGCTGACTTACCACGCGCCAGGCAGCTACCCTGCAGCACCCCAGCTCTGCCCACTCTACACAAGAAGGTGAAGCTCAGAGGACTCACTTGCCTGAGGTCACAAAGCACGAGGACGGCAGACCTCACCCAAATGTGTCTGACCCCAAGCATACAGTGCTTTGTATGGCGTCTGCTCCGTCTCAGGCACTGTTGCCGATGGCCATCACTCACATTCCGTACTGTTCCACAGCTTCCATGTCCTGTTCCCCTGGCTCCTCCCACCTAGACAGTGAACAACCCAGCAAGAGCCTGACCTAAAGCCACTGACCCACGTGTTTCACTTTGCTCCCCACCCCCAGGGGGTACCTCAAGAAAAGTCACCAAGGCTGTGGGCCCTGACCGGCAGGGGTGAGAGCCACACGACCCCCCCACCCTTCTCCTCCCCTTTGTCCTGGGGTCCCTGTACAAAGAAGGCCAGAGCTGGTCCCCATGAGGGTGCTAGTCCTGCTTCTGGAGCTGGGAGAGGAGGAGGCTCGTCTGCCCAGCACAATCCAGCCCTCCCAGCTTAAAGGCTGCACCAAGAGAGCCTGGTGCCCAGAGGGCCCGAGGTTACCTCCAGTGCCATCTCCCCGGGTAAAGTCTCCACCCTGGATCATGAAGTCCTTGATCACACGATGGAATTTGCTGTTTTTGTAGCCAAATCCTTTCTAGAAAAGGGAAGGCGAAGGTGAGAAGTGGCATGTGACACCAGGCAGATACTAGACCCTCCATGAACCCAGCCCACAGCTCCACCTCCCAAAAGAGACACCCAGCCCACAGCTCCACCTCCCAAAAGAGACACCACAGATTCGTCATTCAATGTGCCATACAAGCAGTGACCAACAGGCCAGGCACACAGCACAAAGACCCAGGAGAGGCTAAGACTGCACACTCCTCAGCCTTTATACAATTCTACTTTACATGTCTCCACCTTTCCCCCCTCATTTTCCTCTAATCTTAAGAACAGATGCAAGATGGGCCAAAAAACAAGTTACCTGCTGAGTCACTGCAGGGTTGGAATACAGACATTTTTTTTCTTTGGTAATTTTTTATTCTGATTCCAGTATATTAAGATACACCATTATATTAGTTTTAGGTGTACAATACAGTGATCAACAATGCTATACATCACTCAGTGCTCATCCTGGTAAATGTACTTTTTTTTAAAATATTTTGCAGCAGTCTTTTTTTCTTTTCTAAGATTTTTATTTATTTATTTGACACAGAGAGAGAGAGAGAGCGTGTGATCACAAGTAGGCAGAGAGAGAGGGGGAAGCAGGCGCCCCCGCTTAGCAGAAAGCCCAATGTGGGGCTCAATCCCAGGACGCTGAGATCATGACCTGAGCTAAAGGCAGAGGCTTAACCCACTGAGCCACCCAGGTGCCCCTTGGTAAGTGTATTCTTAATCCCCACCACCTGTTTGTTCTCTAGAGTTAAGAGGAATACAAACTTTCTTAAACAGGGCACTCCTGTTTCTTTAAAAACCTGGGAAGCTCTGGGCCCCTTACCCTTAAGAGAAAGTTCTGGTGTACAGGCCACAAACTAGTTTCCACAGATATGTTTTCCTCGATTACTGCAATGTCTTAAATTTTTTTTTGTCTGGGAGCCTGGGTGGCTCAGTTGTTAAGCATCTGCCTTCAGCTCGGGTCATGATACCAGGGTCCTGGGATAAAGCCCCACATCAGGCTCCCTGCTCAATGGGGAGCCTGCTTCTCCCTCTCCCACTCCTCCTGCTTGTGTTCCCTCTCTCACTGTATCTCTAACAAATAAATAAACAAAATCTTAAAAAACCAAAACTTTTTTCTCAAAAAAAAAAAAAATCCGTATTTCTGGATTTAGTTTAAAACCTCCAGAAGATACGATAATACCAGGTTCCTAGAGCCGCAGGACAGCGGTCAGCTGCTGGTACTCCGTGAGGGTTACCGCTGTAGATGGGCCACTCTCTGCACTTCAGTTCACTGCCAGCTTTACGTGCCAACTTCACTTGAGTTCAACTACCTCTGTTCCAGCCACTTACCTCTCCCGTGGCTAAGGCCACAAAATTATCCACTGTTTTTGGAACTGTCTTTCCAAAGAGACCAATGACTACCCGGCCTATATCTTCATCTCCAATTCGCAGATCAAAGTACACCTGAGGAAGAAGACCATTTCAAACTCAGCCTTTTTGAAGGGGTCTTGCCAGAGAAGCCAGGGCCCAAGAAGTTAGCGTGAAGGTCGTACAGAAAAGAGCCCTATCTTGAGAACAGTGGTTCTGAACCGGATTACGGTGGTAACAAAAACCCTATGAGAATGTAACGAAGGCTCCAGACACCTCCCAGAAAATGTCTGTCTGCACTCCCTTTAGACTATAGGGTAGCAAACAACGTTTAGTCTACATAAATAATGAGCGCAGATTCTAGAAATGAACATCAACAAACTGTAAGAGGGAAATTTAACTTAGCATCATGCAAGTCTGAACGAGACTGCTGTGCTTCCTAATTGCAAGTGGGTAACATCTGGCCTGAGTAAAGAAAAGGATTCACAGTTTGCCTGCCGTGATCCTTGACTATTTTCCCAGCGCTGAACGGTATTCGCAAAGACTGCTCTGAGGCGGACAGTGTCAGCCCCGGCTGCACATGCCGGGCGCCCACTCCTGGGTCAAAGCAGGGGCTGGGGTGTCGGGGAGGGCCGGGCAGTCTCTGGTCTGAATGAGCAGAAAAGCCCAGACGCCACGAGGCCACAGCCGGGAACCTAGGCAGGGCCTGAGCCAAAGCCAAGGACGCCCAAGCCTGAGATCCGGGAGCTTAAATGACTCGGACACCAGTGACTTGCGGCTCTGAGGCCAGAAACGCCGGCGACGGGGGGTGGGCTTCGCCAGGCAGGTCAGAAGAGGGGAGGACGGACCTTGACGGTGACTTTGGGCCCCTTCTTCTTCTCGTCGGCCGTGGAGGGACCTGGCAACAGCAGGAAGAAGACAGACCCCACGATGAGGGCGGCGGCAAAGAGGACCTTCATGTTCCGCTCAGAGAGGCGCAGCATTCACCGGGCAAAGAGAGCGCGGCCCCGGCAGCCGAGGGCCGGAAGAGGGTGGGGACGCGTCGGCGAGAGCACCGGCGCCACCACCGAGAGCGACTGAGGGGGAAAACCGGGGCTCCTGCCAGTCTTCTGGCAGGAGGTCGTCCCTATTTTCCCCCTCTGGATTGGCGCCGGGTAGTAGGGCCTTGCGGGGGGCGTGGCCCGGCTCGCCAGCAGGGCCGGCCAAGACGCGGGCTCGTGGGTGGCTGCCACGTTTCTGTGGCCCCATTGGCTCCCCACCTCGCCAGGGCCCACCAACAGGAAGAGGATCCCGGAAGGCGGCACCGCCCCGAAGAGCACGCGGATTGGGTCTCTGAGGAGACTACAAACCCCAGCATGCAGAGCGGCCAATCCCGTGACCAGCCTTGCCTTCGCGGAGGGAAGCTGTCTGGAGGGTTAGTTATGTTAGAAGGGCCGGGGACTGGAAGGAAAGACGGTTTGATATTTTCCCACTTGGGCCAGTCAAGCATTAGCCACCACTAGCTTGGGTTTAAGTATGGTAGCTTCCCAAAATTCGGAGCATACTTCTGCTAACCCAGATTTTTACCTTATACTGCGCCTTCTACTTGTCTTGCTTCAGAACCTTTCCTTTTTGACTTAGTCCCTGTCACTTTAGTACCTGTTTTCTCTGGTTTTAGAGTGGTTATTGCTGTATGTATGAGTCGGAGCACACTATTTTTGTATACTCTGGTTCTTAACTTCCTTTACCTGTTTTTCCAAGTAAACTGTTTCTGTTTTGTTTTGAAGTAGGCGCCACACCCAGCATAGAGCCCAATACAGGCTTGGACTTCCGACCCTGAGATCAAGACCTGAGCTGAGATCAAGAGTAAGACACTCACTCACCTGACAGCCACCCAGGCGCTGCCAACTAACCACTTTTTTTTGAGCAATGAACTGTGTTGGATGTGTTGCACTTTTGTGTACATCTCTCCCAGCACTCCTGCAGGGCTAAGTGTCCAACAAATATTGATGGCAATAGCATCATTAACAGGGAGGTGGAAAATCATATAAGTGGAAAATCATATATATAATCATATATAATATATAATTATATATTATATAATAAATAT